>NW_027507748.1:614065538-614665538 GCF_037356315.1 Lithobates pipiens
CATCCTGACCTGATAAACGCGCTTGGCTGACATCAAATAGTCAGGCTCCGGCCGGGACATTTAAATATGTGAAGGGAGCAGGGCGCAGCTTAGCCAACACTTCGCATTGCTGGACTCTGCCAAAGGGAAGAATAATGAGATGGGGAGCCCAAGCATTGATGTGCTCTTATGGGTACACATTCTCACATAACACATTGCTTTCTCTGGAAATTGGATTTTTAAAGGAAAGCTAAACCACAAAAGTGATATGTAAAATGCAGTCAGCACAGATCCGATTTTAATGTCCTTTTCTTTGCAGCATATTGCTTTGATAGCTGCTGTGCAGAGTGAAGCTCAGGACTAAAATGACAACTGATAGTTTTCTTCTATGGAGCTGCTGCAAAGGAAGACTTTGCTTGGAAATATTAATAATTATTACCTAAATATAGCACATTTATTTTATATATCACCTGAATGCTTAAAATGGAAATATAGTAATTGGAATGGTTTTCTGTATCAGCCTCTCTCTACTAAGTTTCTGTGGAATAATAGGGTTCCTCATCAGCCTTTGTCAACCAGAATTTCTTCAGAGCTATTTATGGGGTTCTGTGAGCAATTTTTGCCCTAAGTAACCACTGACACCAGATCAGCTTTTCTCTACTAAGGTTCTGTGTAATCAAAGGGTTCCTCTACATCAGCTTTTGTCAACTAGGGTTCCTTCAGAAATTGTTAGGGGTCCCTTGAGCAAATGAAACATTTCTGCCTCTCAGATAAGTGACCACTGACACAAGATCAGTCTTTCTCTACTATGGTTCTGTAGAATGGTAGGGTTCCTCTACACCCTTTGTCAACCAGAGATGGTTAGGTGGTTCCATGAGCAATTTCTGCCTCTCAGATAAGTAACCACTGATGCTAAACCTGCTTCTCTCTACTGTACTAAGGTTCTGTGCAATCATAGGGTTCCTCTACATCAGCCTTTGTCAACCAGGGTTTCTCCAGACATTGTTAGTGGTTCCTTGAGCAATGAGAAATGTCTGCCTCTCAAATAGGTAACCACTGTCATTAGATCAGCCTCATTCTGTTAAGAGTCTGTGAAATCATAGGGTTCCTCTACATACGCTTTTATCAACCAGGCAGTGTTGCCAACTTACCAGATTGAAATTTACTGGCACGACACCCAAAATTTACGCCAAGTTTTACTGCCATTTCACAAAAGTTCCAAAATTACATTTTTAAGTGCAAATTTCAGTATTTAGGCTACAAACAAGTATGCTAGGCAAATAGCAACGTGATTTAAGGTAGATATTAAGGTAAAAATACATATTTTGTTATTTTTTACATAATAAGGGCAAATTATCTAGTCCAATCACCTCCTGCCTTCATCATTTGTCCCCATCACCCCCTGCTTCCATCATCCCCTGCTACCATCGCCCTCTGTCTCCAACACCCCCGCCACCATCCCCCTCTGCCACCATCATACCCTGCCTCCACCCCCCTCTGCCTCCATCCCCCTCTGTCACCATCATAGCCTGCCTCCACCCCCTCTGCCACCATCACACTGTGCCTCCACCCCCCCTCTGCCACAATCACACCTTGCCTCCATCCCCCTCTGCCACCATCACACCCTGCCTCCACCCCCTCTGTCACCATCATACCCTGCCTCCACCCCCCTCTGCCACCATCACACCCTGCCTCCACCCCCTCTGCCACCATCACACCCTGCCTCCACCCCCCTCTGCTACCATCACTCCCTGCCACCATCACCCCCTACCACCATCCCCCTCTGCCACCATCACACCCTGCCTCCACCCCCCTCTGCCACCATCAAACCCTGCCTTCATCCCCCTCTGCCACCATCACCCCCTTCCATCATCACCCTCTACCTCCACCCGCCTCTGTCACCCTCCCCCTCTGCCAGACTGCCACCATCACACCTTGCCTACACCCCCCTCTGCCACCAAAACCACCTTCCTCCATCCTCCTCTGCCAGACTGCCACCATCGCACCCTGCCTCCACCCCCCTCTGCCACCACCCCCTCTGCCAGACCACCTCCATCACACCCTGCCTCCATCCATGGGGGGTCCGCTGAACTTTTTTCAGGGGGGGCATCATTTTAGGGTCACCCATGCACCTCCCCTTTTTGACAATGTCATGATCACATTATCATGGTCAGAGACTGCAGATGTAGTCCAGTCCCTAGGATAAGTAATGGATAATGGCCAACGGGCCCTCTTACCAGACCTAGCGAAACTACAGCAGAGATCCCTCCGGCTGGACGATCACTCACTCTGGGTTCCCCCGGGGGCGACTCTGGTCAGTAGTGTAGCATGTCTGTACCCTGGTAGTGGCTCAGTTTTTCTCTCTCTGGTGGTGCTGGGCAGCGTGGTTCTCTCTGGTGGCGCTGGGCAGCGTGCCTCTCTCTCTCTGGGGGTGCTGGGCAGCATGGCTCTATCTCTGGTGGCACTGGGCAGCATATCTCTCCCTCTCTCTGGTGGTGCTGGGCAGTGTGGCTCTATCCCTGGCTTCCACCCAGCACACTCCTCATTCTTTGTCCTGTAGTGCTTTCTCCCCCAGCTTTTTTCCAGGCTGCAGTCTCTCAATCTCTCTCTTGATCAAGCTGCAGCCTCCTCCCTGTGAAAAATGGGGCCACCAATCTTTGGGACTACATGTCCCATGATGCTCTCCTCTCCTAGTCTCCTTTGATTGGCCCTCAGCTCTGGCCAATAGGGAATGAACGGAGCGAGCAGGAAGCTGGGCGGGGAACCTGGTGAGAGCCGCTGTCTCTTGTCCCTGACAGGAGAAAGGGGGGGTGAGGGTGAGCGAGGGAAAACTCTGATAGCCCACAGCTCGCCTTTCTCCTGTCACAGCGATGCCAAGTTCTCTGCTGGACTGAGCAGGGAAAAGAGCCCGCAGACACAGTACATTGATGAGGGGGCTTGACAGAACCTTGATGGTGTTACCCCACTGGTGGGTGGCACCCGGTTGTGGGCTGCCCGCATCCCGATAGCGATGCAACTGTGCTGAATTTAAGATCTGATCCCTGATTCCAGGGAGGGCACTTGACCCCCCTTGCCCCTACCTGCGGACGCCCATGCCTCCATCCCCCTCTGCCTCCATCCCCTTCTGCGACCAACACCATCTGCTCCATCCCCCTCTGCCACCATCACCTGCATTCACCGTCGGCTGGGCTGTCAGTCACTCTGTCCCCGATTTCCCCCAGTCCCCGTGGACCTTGGAATCTGGATCCTCCATTCTGCTGCCACGTGCTGCCCAGCCTCCGAGTCCTACTGCTCCAGTGCTCCTGGTTAGTGTTACAGCACCGCACAGCCTCTGTCACTCTGTCACTCTGTGAGATAAGCCACCCCGCCCCCCCGTTGGCCGAATACAGGATCTGCTCAGAAAGCTTCCGGAACTGAGCATGTGCAGTTCCAAGACGGACCGGTCACAGATATTTTTTACTGCCACATTCCCACTACTATGGGCATTTACGGGCGGGGAAAAAAGTGCCCATTTTTAAAGGCTGCCCGTAAAAATATGGGCGGTTGGCAACACTGCAACCAAGGCTTCTCCAGAGATTGTTAGGGGTTCCTTGAGTAATGAGTCATTTCTGCCTCTCAGATAAGCAACTACTGACTAGGGATGAGCTCGGTGTTCGACACAAACGCATGTTCGACTCGATGTGCCTTTCTCTACTAAGGTTCTGTGAAATCATAAGGTTCCTCTATATTAGCCTCTGTCAACCAGGGTTCCTCTGGAAATTGTTAAGGGTTCCTTGAGCAATGAGCAATTTCTGCCTCTCAGATAAGTACCCACTGACACTAGATCAGCCTTTCTCTGTTAAGGGTCTGTGGAATCATAGGGTTCATCTACATCAGCCAATGTCAACCATGGTTCTCCCAGAAACTGTTAGGGGGTCCATGAGCAATGAGCAGCATAAATAGCCACTCACACTAGATCAACCTTCCCCTACTAAGATTCTGTGGATTCATAGGGTTCCTCTACTTCAGCCTTTGTCAACCAGGGATCCTCCAGGGATTGTTATGCCATGTACACATGTATCAGACTATCTGGCGGACTTAGTCTGGCGGACAAACCACGAGACTGTCCGCTGGACTGTCCAAAGGAGCTACCTGCCAAAACACGGTACTTTTGCGGTGGACTAGGTCCGTCCTCCGGATTATCCACCGTACTTTTGAAATGAACGGACTCGCCCACACACACGGAGGAAAGTCCATTCATTTTGAGCGTGGCTCCAGGTAGCCGGGACCAGCGAAGGAAGTGTTGCTGGCCCCGTCACCTGGTATGGACTTAAAGGGGAAGCCCTACGCCGAAAAAACGGCGTGGGGGTCCCCCCAGGTCCATATCAGACCCTTATTCGAGCACGCAACCAGGCCGGTCAGGAAAGGGGGTGGGGATGCGTGAGTGCCCCCCCTCCTGAGCCGTACCAGGCCGTGTGCCCTCAACATGGGGGGGGTGCTTTGGGTTCCATGAACAATGCACACTTTCTGCCTGTAAGATAAGTAACCACTGACACTAGTTCAGCCTTTCTCTACTAAGGTTCTGTGGAATCATAGGGTTCCCCTACATCAGCTTTTGTCAAACAGGGTTCCTCCAGAGATTGTTAATGGTAGCTTGTGCAATGAGCAGTTTCTGCCTCTCAGATAAGTACCACTGACACTAGATCAGCCTTTCTCTACTAAGGTTCTGTGGAATCATAGGGTTCCTATGTGGGGTGGGGCGGTGTACCACTAGCCACATATACTGTATATGGAGCATTCTTCCCACTGACCATCTTGCTAATGTACTGTATACACAGATCTAGTGATAAAGGTCACTTGATCAGTGCTTGTAGCCATTGGCTACAGTGCTGATTTGTATATTCGGACAACCGGGGGAATATCCCCTCTGAAAGGAGGTATTTCTACACTGACCACTATTGTAACAGGCACTTCACTTTTTACAGCCTGTGTTTCTTTTCTGGTCAATAATATTTGTTTTATTTCATGATTACTATTGCAAATGATTGTGTCATGCAGAGCAGGGAGAAAGTGTCTTAAATGATTGCAATACAATCAGAGTGTGATAATATTTAAAAAACACGTTTGTGTGTATTATTTGTATTTATTTATGTACTTGGGAACAGACATATTTGCTGAACACATGAACAGACTCTGGTTCCTGCTTCACATTGCTACATAATACACTCCATGTGTGGCTGACATTTCCGTAGTTGTAGAGCATGGAGAGAAATAACTAAACTATTCCTCCTCAAACTAATGACTAATCTATAAATCTTTATCTATAATATAATTCCCAACCATTGTTAAGCGCTCCCTCCTCTCCCCTGCAGCCACCACTTACTAACATAGGGGATCACAAGTAGGGATGGGCGAACGGTTCGGCCTGAGCATAAGTTCGGGCCGAACTTTGGTTGTTCGGATGTGCAGAACACCGAACAATATGCGGTGTTCGGGGGAAATTCAAAAGCAGCCGGAACACCATTAAAGTCTATGGGACATTAACATGAAAAATCAAGTGTTCATTTTAAAGGCTTATATGCATGGGATTGCCATAAAAAGTGTTTGGGGACCAGGGTCCTGCCCCAGGGGATATGTATCAATGCAAAAAAAAGTTTTAAAAATGTGGGAGCAGTGATTTTAATAATGCTTTAAGTGAAACAATAAAAGTGAAATATTCCTTTAAATTTCGTACCAAATGGACTTCGTGGGGAATTTTTATTTTTTAATTTTTTAATAAAGGACTTGTCCCAAGCCGTGTCTTGTCTTTTGTACTATTTTGACACTTTTTTTGGGAAATAGTAGGGGTACATTTGTACCCCATTACCATTTCACACAGGGAGGGCCGGGATCTGGGGGTCCCCTTGTTAAAGGGGGCTTCCAGATTCCGATAAGCCCCCCACCCGCAGACCCCCACAACCACCCGGCAAGGGTTGTGGGGATGAGGCCCTTGTCCCCATCAACATGGGGACAATGTGCTTTGGGGGGCTACCCCAAGGCACCTTCCCCATGTTGAGGGCATCTGGCCTGGTATGGTTCATGAGAGGGGGGCTTCTCTCTCATCTCCCTCTTTTCCTGTGGCCTGCCAGGTTGTGTGCTCGGATAAGGGTCTGGTATGGATTTTTGGGGGGACCCCACACCATTTTTAAAAAAAATTGGTGCTGGGTTCCCCTTAATATCCATACCAGGCCTGAAGTGCCTGGTATGGAATTGGGGGGACCACCAAGCAATTGTTTTAAAAAATTTTGTTTTGAGGTTCCCCTTAATATTCATACCAGACCCAAAGGGCCTAGTAATGGACTGGGGGGATCCAATGCCGTTTTTTTCAATGACCTTTATCTGTATTGCCGGGACCAACAATTCATTATAAATTACTTTTAAATGACTTTTTTTCCTTTAGAAATGTTATTTTGTGCAGGGACTGTTCTAAACATGGGAAAAATGCACCACTTTACAGGCATACTATAGACACCCGCAGGTACGAAATTTAAAGAAATATTTCACTTTAAGCATTATTAAAATCACTGCTCCCGAAAAAAATTGCAGTTTTTAAAACTTTTTTTGCATTGATACATGGCCCCTGGGGCAGAACCCGGGTCCCCAAAGACTTTTTATGACAATACCATGCATATAAGCCTTCAAAATTAGCACTTTTGATTATTCATGTTCGTGTCCCATAGACTTTAACGGTGTTTGTGTGTTCTGCAAAATTTAAAAGAGAAGTAAAGGACCCCCCCCCCAATCATACTTACCTAGGCGCCTCCACACTGAGTGCCGAGCGATCGAACATCGCCGATCATTTGGTATTCAGAGCTCCGTGAGCAGAGAGCTGTAGACTGTCATCTTTTATTTGCATATAACCTGGTGATCCTGCCATTACATTTTTTGTTTAGGCACTTCCTGTCATGGGGTGACTACACTCTGTCTTTGTCACCTAAATGTCCTTCTGTGTTTTCATTTGGGCTTCCGATGGAGACTACAAGTGACTTTTTCAAAGATTTTACTCATGCATTTACTGTTATCACCATCAGAAAATTCATTTGGAGAAATGCCAAGCTTCCATTGTTGTAGTGCCTGCATGTAAATGGGAAGTGGAGACAAAAAGACTGCAGTAGAACAGCAGTGCTCAAGTCCAAAGAAAGATGAAAAGAAGGTGAAAACAGGTATTTTATTGAAACAAAAAAATGTAACAGTTCACAGAGCAACCTAAACTAATTTATATCTATATTCATGGAGGCACTGCCCTAAGTACCTTCTGATACATGCCAGCATGGTGTTTTAAAAAGCTTTGCAAGCTGAGTATGGGTCAATATACCAAGGTCATTGTGTCCTCTTGGCTGGACCTCTTCCTTCGTCACTAAGAACTCTTCAAACCTTCCTCTGTCTCAAGCAGGGCAATCAATACCCCCTGATGGTACCTTTACAAAGCGTTATTGCACATTCAATGTAACATTAAATAGACACCTATCATCTTACTTACCAAGACGAAAGGGTCAAACAGCTTCCCATCCCTACAATGACATAATAAGCCTATGTTGTTGGGCAATTACTCTTCACTAACTGGCTGGTAGGGGTACTTCATGCTACATCACTAAGCAGGTTAGTGAAGTGGAGCAGATGACTGTGTGAGGAAGCCATTAGAAGAGCCTGTCTGTTTTTTTCCAATAAATACCCATATTGCTTGCAAGGGCCTGGTATAGTCTGGCCATAGTTGGAGTTTTTTTTTTTTTTCATTTAAAGTACAATAAAGTCTTTAGCACCAGATTAAATAATTTTAAAACCTTAGATTTTTGTTGTGCAATGAAGTTTGGTCCATGTTTTCTTCATTTTTATGTGCTAGTTCAGTATGCCCAATGAGAACTGATGTTGGCAGCATGCTGGAGTTGCGGACCACTGCATTTCCGCCTGAGGGTGAGCTTCGTTGATTGGGGCACAGTAATTGTAACTACGCAGGAGGTGCATCAAACCACTGGAAACACACACAGAATGAAGTGATCTGGTGTGGTGCTGGTACATGAAATTTTGGCATCAGTCATGCTGCAGTAGCACACTTCACTTTTTAGCAGCCTGACCCCTTGGCACTAATAAAAATCAAATCTTTCATTGGGTTGAAAACAGCAGTCTTTGTTGTTTCCAATTACCCCCGTAACTTAGTTTTAATAATTAATAAACCTGCCAGTAGATCTGTCATATTTACACTTCCTCTAACAATTTAAGACCTAATTCTAATAATTTTAACCAGAAAATTACTTAGAACCTCCAAGCATTATATTTGTTTTTAAGCAAGGGCAAGTGCCCTAAAGAATAAAATGGCAGGCGTTACAATTTTTTATGTCACACAATATTGGCGCAGCAGTTTTTCAAATGCAATTTTTTGGGGGGAAAAACACATTTTAATGCATTTTAGTGACCACTAGAATTATTATTATGTTCACAGCAATATCTCAAATCTGCGGTACAATCACCGTTTACAAATGTGTTTGGGTCATACGTGCACATTCCCATTTGCATGTGAGCATAGGGGACAGGGGAGCTTTATAAAAAGATATATTATTAATAATAATATTATTTTACACTGTATATTGATTTTTTTTAATCAACTTTTTTGCTATCATAAGGGATGAACAACATCCCTTGTGATAGCATGGGCCTGGACAGGTCCTCTTTATGGAGAGGTCTGGGGCCTATTAGAACCCCCTATCCTCTGGCCTCCAAAGCATCTGATCAAACCAAGATCAGTTTGAACAGATGCTGCACAAGCTGGTAGCTCCTTGTCAACAAACAGAAACTGAAATTGCAAAATCCTCACCGCTTTTTGGTTTTTGACATCACAGGAGTGGGATGTGAATTTCCGTTCATGACACTCTTCTCAGTGAATGTGACTGAACCGGTCACATCCTTAGCAGGCTCCCCGATAGGAAGGGAGAGCCTGGTAACGATGGCAGCGGGAGGGTGGGGGACCCCATTTTGATCCAGCAGCTGTATAACCACTCAGATCACTTTTACATGAGAGAGAATTGCTGGGTGAAAAACAACAGTACCAGGATTATGGTTGTAGTCCCAACAATGATCCTGGCATAACCACCTCAATACACGGCCGTATATATATATATATATATTTATGGTTCAGAGCCCTATGGCCGGTACGAATAAGGATGACAAACAGGGTTAACACAAACTTACCACTTGAAATGGACCTGAAAGTGTGCCTTGGTCTAACGTACGGTATAATAAGGGGGCAAAAACATTCAGGTAGGGGATAGTTCTTTATTAATTGAGTTTGATCATTGAGTGAGTTTATTAAATGCCTGAGCCATTTCCACTTGTGGATTGTGGCTGTATAGAGCAAAGCAGGAAGACTCCCACCTGCCTAGCCTTTCAATGACATGGTCTGGGACCCCGTGACGAGATGCCGCTGAGGCTGCCCCAATGCGGAAGGCGTGACAGGAGTACCGGATAGGGTTCAGGTTAAAGTTGCGTAGAAGTACCCTCATGTGTTTCATAAACTAACCAGTACTCAAGGGCTTGACGAGAAAGGAAGAAGGGGACTGGAGTCCGACTGTTGGGGCAGGAATTTTTGAAGGCCCTCCAGGCCGTCTGGTAGGTTGAGGGTGTTGCGAGAAAGTGAGACGTTGACGAGCTTGGTCGCTGTTTGCAGATGTTGTGCTAAACAGGGGTTTAGCCGAGACCGACCAAGGATAATGGCTGATACTGGATCGGCTCCTGGCACCTGTGTGAGCTGCGAGATTGCTCTTGCCCTGGAGCAATGTACAGTCAACTTTAAACTGAATTTATAATGACAGCTGTACCAGCCTACACAGGAAGGACATGACTGCTAGGGATTTAGACCTATCTTTGCAATAATCTCTGCTGGTTGTCGGTGGTGAAGGCCATAGTTTGCCCTGTCCAGTAATGACCCCAGAGCTGTGCGGCTGTTACTATGGGACAGAGCTGCCATGACGGGGTATAGCTAGAGAGGGAGGAAATCCGGGTAAACCCGGGTTTTAGGAATATTTCTGGAGGCCATGGTCCTGTATACCAATGGTGGCCAAAAATTGCAGCGAAGCCTGTGATGGTCGCTACATCTGTCACTACCTGGGGTGATAGGGGCGAGATAGACGGTATGAACATTGATATACCAATCTACATTGAAAGATCCGCGGCGTCCAGATTAAGGATCTGACAGGGGTCCTGAATCTGGGAGAGGAAGACCGGAAGCATGACATAAAGATCAACCCTGGGGAATGACCATATTGCAGAACTGAGCATTCTCAAAACAGACTGAAGCTGCTTCTAGGTATACCCCTGTGTATGGGTGAAGTGTTGAAAAACTGACCTGATAGGGTCAGCTTGTCAAGGGGGAAGCTGGCGTGCGAGGATATTTTACATGTCCCTGAAGATGGCAGTTGTGATGGGCAAGCGTTTGGCGTTAGCTACGGGCTGATGTTTCTGGACACCAGGTAGAGGGGATCTTACTGTATGGGCCGTAAACAGAGACGGCCCACCGGGGTCCTGTAAGGATAGAAATGCTGGATGCTGGCTAGATATAGCCTGATAGTGTTACAAGAAGAAGCCAGCTGCGTGTGGCAACTTGACATCTGGTGTAGAATGAAAGCTGAACTCAACTGTCCTAAGGGAGAAATGACCGTCAGGAACGGCGAGTGGCTCGTATGAAAATGCCACTGGGGCCAAGTGGCCAAATGAGTACCGCTGAACTATTGTGTTTACTAAAGCAGCAAGTCTAAAATTCCACAAACCACATTAGCAATGCAAAATAAGAGCATATGTACAGATTTTTATCATTGGAATCCTGTTGGTAAAAAAGTAGTTTATGAAACTGCATATGCTCACTTATATGAAAAATGTATCAGTCATACACCACACATCCTCTTGCTGTATATATTATTTATCCACAAAACTACTGCATACAGCAATGTCTCCACCTGGAAGCCAACCTTCTTTGACACGTTTCACTTCTCCTGACTTGTTCAGAAGGATAGGGGAAGACAAATGGGGGAAGGGGGAGGAAGAATTTTAACCTCCCTGGCGATTTTCCCGAGTGTGGCTCGGGGTGAAATTTCAATACCATTAGTGGTAACCCCCGAGCCACACTCGGGATTGCATTGCTGGATCCTGGAAGAGGTGAGTTACCTTATCCCCACAATCCCACAATGTACTCCCACTGTGTCTGGCAGCAGGATCTTCCACCCGATACTCTGTGTGTTCCAGCTTCCCTTCCCTTGCGACACAGGGGGTGGAACCGGCGGCAAATTCAAAATGTATAGATCACAACACACACAATACATTGTAATCTTATTGGATTACATTACTGTATCAAATCATTTGACCTCAGTCCCCCACCCAACCCCCAGTGCTTTGTCCAGTGCCCTTGCCTGCAGTTTTAATGTACTTTCTGCCTGGAAACTGGAAAATGACCATGGCATCCAAAAAGCATGCCTCTACATCAAAAGTGGGTTATCACCCGCTGGAAAACAGCGATAGCGATACAGAATCACTTGAAGAATTGAGCGATAGCGATTTGTGGGGAAATTCGTCATCAGACATAGAAAGTGATTTCAGCGATGATCCTGCGACTAAGCTCAGTGATGTGTGGACTTGGTGCTCTATCAACTGCAGTATGGCTCACGCAGCACCCCCCCCCCCCCCACCCTCAAGATTCCCATTTACTGGAGCACCTGGTATGAAAGTGAATGTTGAAGATGACGACCCCTTGGCATACCTCCAACTATTTTTGACCAATGAGGTTATTGAAAAAATAGTTATGGAGACAAAACGGTACCAAAGCAAAACGGTACCAAGAGCAACAAGCTGCAGACGTTTTCAAGAAGTAGAAAGTGGGAACCAGTGACCAAAGATGACATTTGGAAATTATTGGGCCCACAAATTGTTCAGGGAGTGGTGGGGAGCCCTGTAGAAGAGGCACTGTACAACCAAAAAATTACTTGCCACTTCATTCTTTGGCACGGTCATGTCAGAGTACAAATTTTCCCTGATAATGAAGTGTTTGCACTTTTAAAACAATGAAGAATTTGATGAAACTACTCATCCAGCACCAAAACTCAAGAAAATCTGGGAAGTATATCAAATGATTCTGAAGAATTTCCAACGGAGCTATGTGCCAGATAGAGACATAGATAGAGACACCAAGTCTAATGGCCTACAAGGGAAAGCTCAGCTGGATACAAAACATTGCATCAAGGCAAATTGACAACTGGCTACATTTGGAATTCTGTCCTATACACTGGGAAAGGAACCAAATTCAACCCAAAATACAGCAATTATGGAATGACAAAATCTTCGTTCTTTCACTGATTGAGCCATTGCTAAATCAGGGCTGTTGTGTAACCACAGTCAACTTTTACACATCTCCTGAACTTTATGAGTTCCTTTTGCAGAACAAAACGGATGCCGTTAGGGCTAACCGGTGTGACATGTTGCCAATCTTTGGCAATAAGAAGCTCAAGACTGGAAAAATGGTTGCCTGGCCAAAAGGCAAAATGATGGCACTGCAATGACGTGACAAAAAAGATGTGTGCCTAATGAGTACAATCCATAATACCTCCACTGTCCTAGTACGCACAAAAGGTGGAAAGACATCATGAAGCCACAAGTAGTGATAGACTACAACAATACCATGGGAGGTGTTGACAGAGCCAACCAAGCAATGACATTCTATCCAGCAATGAGAAAGCAACAAAAAAAGTACTACAAGAAGATCTTCAGGCACCTTCTGGAGCAACACTTGTGGTATGCTTACGTTCTGCCAAAAAAAGAGTGACAAGCCTGTGGTTCATGTTGACTTTATTTGGAAAGTTGCCAAACTGATCTTTCTGAACCACCAAACACCAATGGCTGTGAATAGAGCTGGACGGCGTGCTGCTGGCATTGTCAATCCGGAGCGCCTGGTCACTTCATGGACTACATCCCACCACCAACCCGAGAAGAAGTCAGCACCCACCAGGTTGTGCACGGTTTGTTGCTTGACCGGAAGCATCAGTGTTTACATCTGTATTTCGATTTTTAAATGTAAAGCCGCGTACACACGGGCGGACTGTCTGGCCAACTAAGTCCGTCAGACAATCCGACGGACAGTCCGTCCTACTTTCGAATGAACGGACTTGACCACACACGATGAACAAACAGTCCGTTGAAAGCTTGCGCGATGACGTGTACAGCACGTACGACGGGACTAGAAATAGGACGTCCAATACACTGCAATGCAACCTTCCGTCGTGTAAATCCTTTCTGAGCATGCGCCATACTTAGTCCGTCCAACTAGCCTACTCACGAGCGGACTGTCCTCTGAAACCAAAGTTGGACGGACAATATTACGGAAATTCCGAAATACTTAGTCCGCCAGACTGCACGCTGAAAAAGTCCGCTGAAGCCCACACACGAGCGGACTGTCCGCTGAAATGTGTTTTGGCGGACTAAGTTGGACAGACAGTCCGCCCGTGTGTACGCGGCTTTAGTGTGGATATTTCTTATCAATAAAGTGATTTAACGGTACTACACATTGGCAGCCCCCTTACTCTTTTGTATATGAAACCGGAGTGTGGATAGTGGATGAACTGAGTCTGGGTCCCGGAGGTGTACTGTTAAGAGGTGGAAGACTGTTCTACCAACCACCCCCTAAGCGGCATCCGGTCCATAGGGACCTTTATTTGAGGTGAGAGGCTGGGGGAAATAAGGGGTGAATGCTAAGCACTGAAGTCTGGAAGAAGGATGTAGATTGCACTTTATTTGCTCACATTGCACGGTTTAATATTAGCCGTTTGGACGGATTGCACATCATTTGAGTGGACTTTTTTTATTTACACTTTTCACTGGATATATATATTTTTTATTGTTCTATTCTTGATCTTTGAAGATTTGTTTCCATTTTGGCATGATCATTCTTGCTTTGTACACTAGTTTGCACTATTTGCATGGATTGATTGCTTGATGTCATTTAGTATATTGATATACATTTCCTTGCACTTTAATACGGATACTTTTATGCACTTTATTGTCCGGCACTATTTGCACATTTGTATGTACTGTATTATTATATATTGCGTTATTATTATTTCAATTATTTATGTTTTTTGAGTAGACACATGTAGCTTCATTATAGGTAGCGCCATATAAAACACCCCCCCTTTTCTTATGTTTGAGTGTAGAGAACACTTTGTTATGTGAGCAGCTTTCTAGAATATTCATTTAGTCCTTCTGGCAAGGTTGTGCGCAACAGTATTAATTTATTTTACATTGTCCTGATTGTGACACTGGACTTTGTGTAGTCCCATGTTTAAACATGTATCGTACCTGGGATGTTTACTGAACCAATATGACTAGTAATATTGCACCCTTGTTTGGAGAAATTTCAGTATTTTTGATTTGATTATATTATTGACTAAAAATTGTTGAATAAAATGTTTTATTATATTATTATTATTTGTTATTATTTATAGTTATTTACTATATTATAATTTATGATTTTGTGTTTCAAACTTTATCATACTCGGGATGTCTACTAGACTCTTGTTTGGACAGACTTAATCAGACATAGTCATACCTCCAGGGAGGTAAACACCCATGCATCAAAGTAGCCGCAACTCCAAAAACACTCAACACAGTTGCAGCACTTACATACTTGAACTGGCTCTCCTAATTAACCACTAGCCGACCAGCCGCCGTCATTCTACTGCGGCAGGTCGGCTCTCCTGTGTAAATCGGCGTAGCTGTACATCGGTCCTTTAAACAGCTATAACAGGCGCGTTGCATGTGGCCGATGGGTGTGATGTCCGCCATCCATGCACGAGAGCCAGAATGGGGATGTGGCAGGGCC
Source organism: Lithobates pipiens (assembly GCF_037356315.1). Classification (NCBI taxonomy): domain Eukaryota; kingdom Metazoa; phylum Chordata; class Amphibia; order Anura; family Ranidae; genus Lithobates; species Lithobates pipiens. Next base: position 614,080,387 of record NW_027507748.1, read on the forward strand.
ATTCTGTCAGGAGAAGAGAGACAGATCGTCTGTTTCTTCTAGTTAGGAACAGCAATCTGGCTCCTCCTCTAGTCAGTCACATCCTCCCACAGTTAGAAACACACATGAGAGAACACAATTAACCCCTTGATCGCCCCCTAGTGTTAACCCCTTCTCTGCAAGTGACATTTACACAGTAATCAGTCGATTTTTATAGCACTGATCGCTGTATAAATGTCAATGGTCTCAAAAATGTGTCAAAAGTGTCCGATCTGTCTGCCACAATGTCGAAGTCCTGCTAAAAATCGCAGGTCACTGCCATTACTAGTAAAAAAAAAAAAAAAATCATAATAAAAATGCCATAAATATAGCCCCTATTTTGTAGGTGCTATAACTTTTGCGCAAACTAATCAATATACGCTTATTGAGATTTTTTTACCAAAAATATGTAGAATAATATATATCAGCCGAAACCGAGGAAGACATTTTTTTATTTTTTGGCGGGATAGTTATTATAGCAAAAAGTAAAAAAAATGTTCTTTTTTTTCTAAATTGTTGCTCTTTTATTGTTTATAGTGCAAAAAATAAAAACAACAGAGGTGATCAAATACCACCAAAAGATAAAAAGGACATCAATTTTGTTTGAGTATAGCCTCACACAACCATGCACTTGTCAGTTAACCATTTCAATACAGTGCATTTTCACCCCTTCCTGGCCCAATCCATTTTTCAGCTTTCATCGCTGTCACAGTTTGAATGACAATTGTACAGTCATACAACATTGTGCCCAGATGAAATTTTGTCACCTCTGCGTTTTTTATTGCGCTATAAACAAAAGAAGAGTGACAAGTTTGAAAAAAATATATATTTTTTACTTTTTGCTATAGTAAATATCAATTTTTTTTAAGCAAATTTTTTCCTCAGTTTAGGCCCATATGTATTCTTCTACATATTTTTGGGAAAAAAAATCTCAATAAGCGTATATTGATTGGTTTGCACAAAAGTTATAGCGCCTACAAAATAGAGGATAAATTTATAGCATTTTTATTATTTTTTTTTACTAGTAATGGCGGGGATCTGTGATTTTTATTGTGACATTGCGGCGGACATATCGGACACTTTTGACACATTTTTGGGACCATTCACATTTATACAGCGATCAGTGCTGCATTATAATTTATGATTTAATTTTTTAAACTTTATCATTCCCGGGATATCTGCTAGACTCTGGTTTGGACAGATTTAAGTGAGTTATTCCTAAGAATTGCAGGACTACAATATAAAATGCCAAATTTGCATGCAAAATAATTGTACCACTTTCAGCACCTAAAATCTGAAATAATCGTACCGCCAGGGAGGTTAAGGCACACCACAGCCTAGATAAATTCAAACAGTTTTTAAATTCCGCATATATTCACTATAGTCCACACAAATCACAAACCAGACTCTGTGGACAGCAAAATGTACTTGTGAAATCCATTAGTAAATTAGGCCCAATAGCAGGATCAGATGCAGCACTAAATTATAATATCCATGCAGGCATATGAATGAAAAGGAAACAGATTTGAAGACAAAGTTGATAATTAAGTATTATTTATATAAAACAAACCCCCAACTGCCACTTTGAAATGTGCTAAAGATAGTCCCCTTGATGCAAAAGTAATATTATAAATCTTAAATGTAGCAATTTAAATAGAAACAAAATAACCCACCACTGAATAGTGACAAATATTTATACTAAAATGTAATTTAAGTTTTCCTAATATGCAAAGAATCCTCAATTGTAATATATCTTTATATTGCTCCATCCAAGTGAGCGCACACTGTCCACCTAAAACTGAAATGCCAATTGTCAAACTTTTTTTTACCTTTCTGTTCAAGGAAAGGAAAACAGCACTTAGATGTTTTTCAATAGTAGGTATCATGTCTGATTGCAAGGTTTTATTTAAACAATGTGAGAGTGAATTCCAAGTCTGTCCTCATTAAAGCCCCTAAACCTTTAACCCTTTGTTAGCACAGGGAGTTGATTTACTAAAATTGGAGAGTGCAAAATCTGATGCAGCTGTGTATGGTAGCCAATCAGCTTCTAACTTCAGCTTGTTCAATTAAGCTTTGACAAAAAACAAAACAAAAAAAACCTAGAAGCTGATTGGTTTCTGTGCAAAGCCGCACCAGATCTTGCACTCTCCAGTTTTAGTAAATCTCCCCCACAGTGCTCACATCTAGTTACAATTGATAATGAAGATCTACCCACACAGCACAGCCAATGTTAATTATGGCAAGCATGTTTGCCCAGCTCTCTCATAAACAAAGAGAACTATGTAGTATTTTTCCTTCCTAGAGAGTCCAGAAAAGAGGTTTATGCCATGTGAAAGAGGACATGTAACAAACATAAAGTAGGTGTTATCCAAATTTGGCTGCAAAAGTGGAAATACACTTTAAGGCTACATTCAAATGGCCATAAAAAAAAATGCAAGAACAAAAATGGATTATTTACAAATCTGAAGGCAGCTGCATTGTTTTCAATTGAGACACTGCGTTCGGATCCATAAGACACAAAATCCAAAAATCTGCATCTAAGGACATACGTGTACATGTATACTATGCATTCTGGTATTGAAAAAATATATATTATTTTAAGTACTGTGTGTATATATCTGTTTAGTCATATCCAACTCTTGGCAATTCTATGGGCCAGCTCTCTGGGCATCATGGCTGATATGCTTGAGAGCCTATTCCATTGAAAATTTTCCCAAGTTATGTCTTTGGAATGTGGGAGGAAACTGGGGTACCTGGAGGAAACCCATACAAACACAGGGAAAACCTACAAACTCCATTCAATGTTTAAATGTTAATTACTCATGCTTATGTTTTCCATTGTGGGTTCCTGGAGAGGACTTCAAAGCACTTCTTGTGCTACGTATCAGATGATCGCCCTGTCTGAGCACCTGCTACAGTCTGACCCAGGACCATCAATTAACCACCTGTCTGGAAACCAGTGACCACCTCTGTTTGTATGGTTTCTACATCAGCTGCATGTCATTGTCATACATTTACTACAAGGTGCAGCAGTCCTTCATCTAGGGGTGGTGAAGAAGAGAAGGCTCCCTTTCTCTAGAAACATTTCCTGCTACATAAATGAAATAATGAACCTTCTCCAGGACTAAAGATTAATTCTCAGTTTTTCTTACAGAGTTGCTTAGGAAAATATTGTTTGAAAAAAATAAAAATAAAAAAAGTTAGAGAGCATGTTTTTAAATGTATTTAGTGCAGTTTTATAGTGTATTGCATTTATGTTTTTTTGTGTATTGTCATTATTTGTGTATATTTGCTTTATATTTTTGTTTTACCTTTTTTTAACCATGTTTTACCCTTTTAACTGCTGATTTTTTTTTTTAAAACGTGGGTAATGAGGGATATTTTTTGACACAAACAGTGGTCCAGGATGGTTGGAAGGTTCTTCTATGACCCTCAGGACCAATTTAAAGAACATTAGACCTTAAATAAACAACTTATTTGTGTATAGGATCATTATTTGTGTACTATTGTTTCATATATTTTTTACTGTTAAAAAAAAAAGTAAACGTCTAATGTGGGCCTTTTTTCTTGGCACAAGAAGGGGTCCAGGATAGTTAAAAGGAACTTCCATACCTCTCAGAAGTCACCTAAAGCACCTTAAAACAAGCAAGAAGCACCTTAACCTCCCTTGCGGTATGATTATTTCAGATTTTAGGTGCTGAAAGCGTTACCATTATTTTGCATGAAAATTTGGCGTTTTATATTGTAGTCCGGTAATTCTTAGGAATAACTCACTTAAATCTGTCCAAACCAGAGTCTAGCAGACATCCCGGGTATGATAAAGTTTGAAAAATGAAATCATAAATTATAATATAATAAATAACTATAAATAATTATACCAAATAATAATATAACAATAATAAAAATTATTCAATAATGTAATCAAATCAAAAACACTGAAATTTGCTGAGTTGCAGACTTGTCACTGTCATTACTTTTCAGTATTTGATGACGGATCTCCCCACAAATCGCTATCGCTCAATTCTGCGAGTGATTCTAATTTATTATGGCTGTTTTCTAGCTGGTCCAAAACCATTTTTGATGTAAAGGGACAGTTTTGGTTGCTATGGACAATCTCCAGTTTCCAGGCATAAAGAACAGTTTTTATATTATAAAACTGCATGCAGAACACTAGGGACAAAGGGGATTTTGAATTTGGCGCCGTTCTCCGTCCCCTTGAGTCAGAACGCTCGCAGGGAATGGAGCTCGGCTCTGTGATAGATCAAGCAGAGGACAGCTCGCTCGTACAGCGGGGAGGACATCGCTGGATCCAGGGGACAAGGTAAGTAACCTCTCCCTGGATTCAGCAATGCGGTCCAGAGTCTGGCTCGGAGTTACCGCTTATGGTACAAAATTTTCACCCCGAGCCAGACTCGGGAATACCGTCAGGGGGGTTAAGCAATTGTGGTAGTTGACTAATTAACACTACCAGCTTGCCTCATCAGGTAATCTTTCCAAGCTAAAGCTAAACATACACCTATAGATTATCTATAGATTTTCTATGGTTAGATGGAAAAAGTGCAACAGATTTCTCAATGTTCGTTAAACTGTGTGGATGGAGGAATCTCCCACTTTTTCCATCTAACCATAGAAAATCTGTAGATAATCTATAGGTGTATGGCCAGCATTACATTCTTTCCTTTTTTCTTTCTAGTCTCCCTTTCTTCCCCCTTTTCATTTTGATATGTTTCTTTTTCACTTCTACCGTATATTCACGTCTTGTTTACTCCATTTTCTTTTTTTCTCTCACACAACCTCTTGTTTTTTCACAGCCTTCTTATATTTTGGACGTGTATTTTTGGTTTTGTTTTGGTCACTTTCTTTTCACTTTCAATTTTTTCCTCATTTTTCTTCAGAACTTAAATTTTTTTCCTGCACTCACACCCCTTCATACTGCTTTTCTCCTTTTTTTTTTTTCTTACACTCCTCTACACTTGACTCACTTTTTCATTGTTATCCATCACTACTCAATCACCTTCACTCTCACTTTTTACAGTCACATCTGTACAGTTACAGTCAATTTATTATCATTGTTATATAATCCCATAGTGGCCTTGGTGTGTCCTTTTGGTTTTGGTTGCGCTCTCGCTTCCTGGCCCCCTCTCCCGGGTGTGGGCTCAAACAGGGGCATAACTAGAAATCACAGGGCCCCATAGCAAAATATTGTATGGGCCCCCCCCCCCCAACCCAGGGGCGGATCCAGAGTCTAGTCTTGGGAGGGGCACTGCCAGAAAATACTTTTTTTTGGGCAATTTATCAGGGCAATGGCTGATGTTGGTGCTTCAATCATCACAGCACCATGGTTGTTACGGTGTCAGGATGATTGAAACACATTATTTCTATTATTACATTGTTATAGAAAATTAAATAGTTCAACTCATTAATCATATCATGAGCATTCATGATTATATTGATTATTTTTAATCCTTATAATCCTAGCATTAGTAAATAGATAGGAAAGTATTTCAAATTTATTACAATCTATTAGATTGTAAGCTCACAGGAGCAGGGCACACCTAACCCTCTTGTATAGAATTGTATTGTTGCTGTATTATCTCCCTTTATATTATAAAGCACTGGGCAAACTGTTGGCGCTATATAAATCCTGTACAATAATATTTACTTGTTTTAAACTTTTTTTTTTACATTTCTTGAGCTACTTCCTGGTTTCTTGCCTGGGCAAATGATGTCATACATCCCAGGAGTCTTCAGGAGGGGAGAAGAGGAAGAGGGTTTTTATCACACTCCGCCATGCATGCTTGAGCTAAGGGTAGATAGATTCCAGGAAGTAAATGCTACAAGAATCCTTTGCCCCTACTTAAGAGAACCTCTGGAGGAGTGTTTTTCAAAGTGATTTCTCAACAAAATAAAGCACGGAGACATGAATGGATGGGGGAGTTTGCTTTGAATAAAAAAATGAATAAAAAAATGAATTAAATAGTGTTTTTGAGTTGTGGTGCTGAGATGCAGTGAAGATCTGCTTTAACCGCTTCCCGACCACCTCACGCAGATATACTGCGGCAGAAAGGAAAATACAGGCAGATTAATGTACCTGTACGTTGCCCTTTAAGAGGAGGCTTGCGGGAGCTTCGTGAGCGTGATCGCGGGTCCCGCAGCCTCGATGTCCGATGTCTCACGGAGAGGAAGAACAGGGAGATGCTAATGTAAACAAGTATTTCCCCCTTCTGCCTAATGACGCTGTCACTGATCAGTGCTCCCTGTAATAGGGAGCGGTGATCATTGTCGTGTCACACATAGCCCCTCCCCCCACAGATAGAATCACTCCCTAGGACACACTTAACCCCTACCTCGCCACTTAGTGGTTAACCCCTTCACTGCCAGTCACATTTACACAGTAATCAATGTAATCAATGCATTTTTAATTGCACTGATAGCTGTATAAATGTGAATGGTCCCAAAATCACGCCAAAAGTGTCCGATCTATCCGCCATAATGACACAGTCATGATAAAAATTGTTGATCTTCACCATTACTAATAAAAAAAAAATTAATAAAAATGCCATAAAACTATCCCCTATTTTTTAAACGCTATAACTTTTGCACACACCAATCAATAAACGATTATTGAGATTTTTTTTACCAAAAATATGTAGAAGAATACGTATCGATCTAAACTGTGGAAAAAAAATGTTTTTTTAAATATTTTTTGGGGATATTTATTATAGCAAAAAGTAAAAAAGAATGCGTTTTTTTCAAAATTGTCGCAATTTTTTTGTTTATAGCGCAAAAAATAAAAACCGCAGAGGTGATCAAATACCACCAAAAGAAAGCTCTATTTGTGGGGAAAAAAAAGGACGTCAATTTTGTTTGGGAGCCACGTCGCACGACCGCGCAATTGTCAGTTAAAGCGACGCAGTGCCGAATCGCAAAAAGTGCTCTGGTCTTTGGCCAGCCAAATGGTTCGGGGCTTAAGTGGTTAAGACATACCCCCCAACATTTTGAGATGGGAATGAGGGACACCTACTAGCAAACATATGTAGGCATAGGGCACTCCCCCTGCCATGCCCCTTAAAGGAGAATTAACCAAAAAAAAGGTTAAATGAAACCACAGTGGCTTTTTTTTTACCACTACTATTCCTTTATATTGGCTTTTAAAATTTACAAATGCAACCATTTGGAATTTGGATGAAAGATTTAGCACCAAAACACTTTTTGAATGAAAAAAGTGCATTTTATATATACAATTATATAGAGCAAAATGAGGGAGAAATGAGGAGGAAACCTGGACAAATGGACATTGCTCCAAATCAGGGACAGTCCCTTGAAATCTGGGACAGTTGGGAGCTATGCATAGGGGTTGATTTACTAAAGGTAAATAGACTGTGCACTTTGCAAAGTGCAGTTGCTCCAGAGCTTAGTAAGTGAGCAGAAAGTCTGCTGCCTTCCATCATCCAATCATGTGAAAGCAAAAATGCTGTTTTTTTAAATTTTCCTTGCATGTGATTGGGTATTCTTTGCAAAGAGAACCTTTACCTCATTTACTAAGCTCTTTAGCAACTGCACTTTAGCAACTGCACTTTTCAAGGGACTGTCCCTGATTTGGAGCAATGTCCCTCTGTCCCTCATTCCTCCTCATTTGTCCCTCATTTTGCTCTATATAATTGGATATAAAATGCACTTTTATTTGCTTTTAGTAAATCAACCCCATAGTCTTTGGCCTGCCTGGCTCATGAGTTGGGTCAAGCAGTAAAAGGCGGCCAAGCCTTGATTTGGTTTCTAGTTAGGTGTCATATAATTAAATATCTGCTGTAGATTATTTGCTGTTGTGCATAGAATGAGTTTGTCTTCCATAAACTCCCTCTTTCACACAGACTTCATCTGCAATGAGAGAGCTCAGTAAACAGTTCCATTCAAGCTCAGTTAAGAAGCCTTGAACCACCGTCACCTCTGCCACTGAAGAGGTTAATAAATGTCCTATCCTTATTACATATTACCGCAATACAAATGGGCTCTGCAGAAGCACAAACATCTATTATACCTATTGCATCTCGCATTAATGTGTTGGCCCTTTCTGAGAGCAAGTTGAGAGTCTGTACTGGATGTCCAGTGCCCAAGTGTGATTTCATGCAGTATCCATTAGTGTGCTGTTGTGATTTTCAAATGTTTATGCCTTTTTCTGTAATTTAGATCCTTTACAGCAATTATGTAATTATACACTAAAACAGAGAACAAAAAAATCACTTTGTAATTCTGTAAGTGTATGCAGTACCATTGCCACCTAGAGGAAGAAGCCAGTACTGCAGCATGATTTCAAAAATGTAAAAAATGGTCAGTTTAAAATGTCAAGCTGCTTTCGTATTAGCAAATCAAGATGTTTTGCTAATACGATTTTGCTAATACAATTTTGCTAATTGTTGTTCAAAACAAGATTTTTTTTTTCTTAAAGGTTATCTACATTTAACATAAATTTGTGAATACTGTCAGATACAAGCAGCCATGGCTCTAGGGTTGCCACCTTTTCTTCAAGCCAAACCCGAACACTTTTGCGGCACAGGGCATTTTTTTTTCTGCAGTAAACACTATTGGATTATAAAAGATCTGGGACAGGTGCCCCAAGGGGAGTAGTATTATAGCGCACAGAGCGTACCAATGGGTGGCCAAATTGCTCTTGCAGACATCATCACCCCACCCTTCAGTGCTGCCAAACCTGACCCGAAACAGCCGCCTGCAGTGCCAACAGATTTGTGTATGACTATCTCGGTTACTTGGGGAGCCACAGCCTGGTCTGAATAATGTGTCCCGGATTCAGGCGGAATGAAACCCGGACACTTGATTCAAAACCCAAACTGTTCGGGTTAATCATGGACAGGTGGCAACCCTACATGGCTCTCTTTATGGTCATGTATACAGGCATACCCCACTTTTAAGTACACAATGGGGCTTATTTACTAAAGCTGGAAAGTGCAAAATCAGGCTCACTTCTGCATAGAAACCAATGAGCTTCTAACCCCAGCTTGTTCAATTACGCTTTGGTAATAAAACCTGGAAGCTCATTGATTTCTATGCAGAAGTGAGCCTGATTTTGCACTTTCCAGCTTTAGTAAAATGGCCAAATCAGGAGAATTAAGTGTTGGGGTAACAAACACTTTAACTCTTCAATAAGACACAGAAGTTGAATTAAATTACATTTTACTACAGATACTTGCAGTACATGGGATTTTTTTTAGTCTTGTGACGTGTAAGAAGACAATGACTCTCCTAAGCGCATACAAAGTACAAACACTGACAGAGGGAACATGGAGGAAACTGGTAGGGTCTACATAGGACTGATCGAACTAGCACTAAACAAGAGGGGAGAAATAGAGGGAAATACCAAATCACATAACTAAACAAGTTGTAGTAGCTTTAAACCATCAGTAGATGTCAGCATACATCAAAGCAATAGTAGTAACCCCATAGAGTTAAATACAACACATATAGGTGGGAAAGAACAATACGAATTTTGCTCAAAAATGTTTTATTTGCATTAGATGCTGTCTTGGCGAAGCCTTGTTTTGCTGCATGTTATATACCGCACTTTTAAGTACACAATGGAGTTTATTAAAGCGGTAGTAAACCCGCAAATTTTTTTTTTTTTTAAACCTGCAAAGCAAAAGGCATAATGAGCTAGTATGCACCGCATACTAGCTCATTATGAAATACTTACCTTAGAACGAGGCCCCGACATCTGGCCCGATCCACGCCGAGGGAGCTGACATGCTCCCTCTGCGTTTCTTCCGGGTATCGCGGCTCCGGCGCTGTGAGCGGCTGGAGCCACGATATCGTCACTCCCGTGCATGCGCGCGGGAGATTTCATTCCGGCCGCCGGCCACTGCCGGATTTTCAGGCCGAGAATCCCCTTGTGCGCATGCGCCGCTGCAGTCAGCGGCGCATACCGAGGGAGATATCTCCTAAACCGTACAGGTTTAGGAAATATTTTTTTTACCTACAGGTAAGCCTTATTATAGGCTTTCCTGTAGGTAAAAGTTTAAAAATCGAGTATACAACCACTTTAACTAAAACTGGAAAGCTGGAAAGTGCAAAATCCGGCTCTCTTCTGCATAGAAACCAATGAGCTTCTAACCCCAGCTTGTTCAATTAAGGTGGATGTAATTTTTTTTTTTTTTTATGTCATAATGTAGAGTATAAGATTTCCTACCATTTGAGCCCAGTCTTGCCACAAAGAGTTAATCCAACTCTGGCCAATCCTCTTTTATTTTTCAGTGAGATAAATCTTGACAAACAGAGAAAAACTTTGTCAAATCCTCCCCCTTGCTGTGAGTGACAGGTGATTTACATATCTCGTGCACTAGCCTAAGAGATATGCATTGTTTTTTAATTCCCTCCCACTCCTTTCTTCTGCTGCTCTGCCAGGATTGGATGTTCCACACCTCAGCATGACTGGGCATGCTGAAGTCATGTGGTTACTTTCCTGTCTTTTCACTGGATGTTAGAGATCATAGCAGAAGTTCAGTGTAAGAGATACACAGGAGAAAATGCATATTGACAAGGGGAGTGTAGAGGTGGGCGGGAAGTCTACTGACATCACGACTCCACCCACCGAGCTCAAGACAACAGACTCACCCACAGAATCTGCAGTTTTTTGGGTCTCATAGCAGACAGGGGGGAGACATTTGACAGGTAAAGATACATGCAGGAGGCATGTATATCCTTCTAGATAACCCCTACGGCAGTAGTTTAGAAAGGATGAGAGTGGGTTTACATCTACTTTAAGCTCTGGTAATAAAACCTGGAAGCTCATTGGTTTCTATGCAGAAGAAAGCCTGATTTTACACTTTCCAGCTTTAGTAGATAAACCCCATTGTGTACTTAAAAGTGGGGTATGCCTGTAATGCCTTTGAATTCTGTTACATGTTGTTGTTTTCTCCATACAAGTCAAAGTGAATGCAAACAGAGGCAACTTTTTTCATGCAAGCATAGTACATTTGCTTCTGCGACCCATGTAAAGTAATGCTATATCAAGTAAATGGTGGCCCAGCAAATAAATGATAAATAAACAATTGAGCAAAGACAAATAACCCCTTTCCTCTTTATAAATAGATTCTTCACTTTTAGCTTCATGTGGTGCATTTTATCATTTCATTTTATGTGGTTTGACAACATGGTATTCTCCCACTCCATATATTGCTTAGGAAATGTGTTACATTCGATGTTTCAGCACCATTGTGTCTATCAGACTCTTTCAGTTTCCATGTCAAGTGTAAACACACTTAATCTACTTATGTACATTGGATTTAAAGGCTCAGACATGTCAGTTTCTTTGGTGACAAAGTAGCAGTTTTATAATGGAAGTGACAACTCTGGTAAATATTGAAACATTGCATTACATGATTAGACAAAATCTTCTAATAGTGTATTGGTGCCAGCCACAGTATTAGTAGCTATGGATTGAGACATGGTGTGCGGGATGTGATACTATCTGGGTGGATGTTTATTTTACATTGTTCTTCCTTGTTGAAGACTCCTGTGAAGTGTTCCTATTAAATAAAATGTGGTTTAAGCAGACCTAAGCCTTTCTCTAAACATTACCAATCTAAACTAATCTAATAGGCAACGCTGCACAATACCTACCAAATGGCAGCGCTGGCCTTGAGCACCGCCAGTTTGGTAAAGCATATGGAAGCTTTAAAAGGGTCACATCAAGGCAGAGCCAGACAATTAGTATTTCTGTTTCTAACCTTTGACAGTAGAGAAGGCTCCTGCCGCTATGGAAAAGCTCAGATGAAGGGAGATTGGTTCTGCCGATTGGTTGGCAATAGACAGCATTACCTATTAAATGAAATATGTGGCAGCTAGGGATGGCTTCAGAAGAAGCCAATGCATAGAACAAAGGACATATCAAGCTGGTTGCATGGTCATGCATGTTTTCGAGAATATGCTAATTCACGTGGCCACACTGTGTGGACATATGCGTATGGAGGCACACAGGCAGCCATGCTTAAAGTGACGCTAAACAATATCTTTATTTTACAAAAATAATCTTTACACAACCACTACATATTGGCTCTGTAATCTATTTTGGATTAAATAATTTCCTACTGTTTTATCTTGCCTCCTTATAAAGTTATCCATGAACTCATGAACATTTTCTCCTAGTCCATAGTATATCTCAGAAGCAAGCAAGAGAGGATGGCTATGTTCCTACATTGCAACCATAGAGAACAAACATTGCCACCCTCTAACAGGAAGGTTGATCACAGCAGAAAATAAATAAGGGATCTGGAGGTTTGAATGAGCCTGTGAACACTAGAAGATACTTTTTTTGAGTAAAGAATGCATACTGATATAGTTTTTTTAGTGTCACTTTAACTGAGCCAGCAAGTTCATGGATGGTCTTCAGTTGTTGCCTTGAACTTACCCCTTAGATCTGCTTTCCCACAGCTGACCTGGCCTGCCTTTGGACTTGTCTTCTCTCCTCCTTCCTGCTTTTGACCTTTGCTGGTTCCTGACCACGGATTCTATCTACTGTTTCCCACTTTCACCTCAAATACCTCCTGACTATGGCATACCGCTGCTAATCTTCTGGTGTGATCTTGGATTAACTCCTGTCCATGCTACCCTGTCTGCTGTCTGTACCCTCAGCCAATGATTACTGTCTGTCTAGACCTTTTTTTCTGCCTGCTGTGCGTATCAGTGGGGGAGATTTATTAAAATTGTTACAGAATCTGGTGCAGTTGTGCATTGTAACCAATCAGCTTCTAATTTCAACTTGTTCAATTAAGTCTTGAAAATAAAACCCGTAAGCTGATTGGCTATTGAGCACAGCTGAACCATATTCTGTGTGCACCAGTTTTAGTAAATCTCCCCCAGTTATCCTGGCCAGCTGTCGTCTGGTCTGCCTCTTCTTGGGGTTTACTTTGCATATGACAAGCTGTTTAAAGTCAGCACAACTTCACCTTATTACCCATAGGTGTGCACCCCAAAGCTCAAACACGCATGCTTTTTTCTGCAGCCTCAGCTGTGTGGGACAGTGAATGAATGGGAAGTGGTCTGTGCTGAGCGGCTTCCTGTTCATTCACAAACTGAAGCATGGTAAACATAGTTTACTATGCTTCAGTTATTAATGAACATAGTGACCTAAGTGTGTTCACTGTCATTTAGAAAAGGAAGGTGCTGGTAAATTACATATTTATTAACCCCTTGCCCCACTCTCCATCCTGAAACATCCCCTGTAGCAGCAGCTGGGGGGAGAGGAGGGAAGCTAGCAGCACTGGTGGGGGGGGGGGGGGGCAACATGAGGGAAGCCCAGGCGGTAGGGGGAATGGGAACTGCACGTAGTGATTAGGGTGTGCCCAGGCACACCCGGCACAACCCCTGCGCATGCCTATGTCATCACCTAAGCTAAGTGAAAATGTATTTAGCAAAATGCAAATTTACTTTGCTTAATGAACAGCCTCAGTAGTTAGTGTCATTCTCAGCTTGAGCTGCTGAGCTGTTTAATTAAAAGAACTTTTCTATAGAGCAGCTACAGGTAAATAGATGAACATGAGAAAAGGGAGTCTAGAGCGCCACCTGCTGGATGTAAATGAAAATAAATAACATACACTATTTTATATTTAACTTAAAAATTGAAATACCATCCAGGGGCACCTACTGCTTTTCCGCTTTCATTTACTGTGGCATTCTAAAAGCACTTTAAAGACTTGATCAAGATATAAAAAAAATATATATTAAATATCTTGCACCTCAGGGGCAACAACATTTTAACCCCTGATTTACCAAGCAAAATGTTTTCTTTCTCATACAATATATTCAAGTTTGTTGATGCAATGAGTACACCCTCCATGTTCATCCCTTTCCTCGTGTTTGACTACAATACTTACAGTATATTGATCGTTCACCTTCACTCTCATGCCTGGCAACCATGTGTCTCATTTTGGCATTTAATCTTACTTTTAACTATTTTTTTCTTAAAGATCTGGCATTCCTGAAATGCCAAAATTGATTACTTTCTCGTTCTTTTCCATAATTACCCATTCTATTGAAATGTATGCCAATAATACATATGGGGCCTGCATGGGCATCCGCAAATAGGGGCAAGGGGTCTGTCTAATCTCAGACCATCGGGAAAGTATCTGCATGAAAAATAGAATTGTCTGTAAACTTAAAAATGTAATAAACTTTTGGAGAAAAAGAAAAAGAAAAATAGAATTGTTTATTTATTTGTAATTGTATTTTGTTCTCAGCGGGTCTCTCCAATGTAGATTACATGGTTTTGAAAGCTTCTTTCACTTCAGTTACTGGATAATAATAATGTACCCAACTCATGCTCAACAAACATTAGTGCAGCTAATTTTTTCTTTGAATTACAGTTTGTTTTTAGCTGTTCAAAAAAAAAAAAAAAAATCAAACATTTTCAGCCTTAAGTATAGGAAATTTAGGATGCATTTAAAAAAAATAAAGCACTATATTCACTACTATAAACACTAATTGTACATAAAATCAGTGTTCAAAATCAGAGACATCTCAAGGGACAAGCCTGGAAACCTTAGGCAAGCCTTTGAAATGAAGTAAATCTGCCAGCTTTGCCTAGTGCCAAGTGGTGTGAACATGATACTACTAATTCTCCCAACAGCAAGAAATTGATGAAACTGTTATCAGCTAGCCCCCTCTAGGGGTCATAAAAAATAAACGATAAAAAAGCCATAAAATTGAGTAAAAGAAAACCAGAATAACTGCAAGACAAAGCATTAGCAGATGGAATATTTTTACAAAATACATTTTGCTGGATCATTTTCAATAATGTTAAAATATAGCAAAAAAGTACACGAGAACTCACAGGGAATAGCTATTAAAATAAAGCAGCCAACCTCCGTAATCCCTGTGAAAAATATATTTCATATTGTTGTATTTAAAGCAGTAAAACCCCAAAAACTATTAAATTGTAGTTTACTAATTTTTAGATGTGGTAGCTGCATTTGTTTATTTTCCTTTATTTTCACCTGGTGATCTGGCCAGTAAGTCTGTTGTTTTTCAACTTACTTTAAAGGATAAGTTCACTTTCCCCAAAAAATACAAATTTTTTTGCAGGTAAAAAAATATACTTTTATTGATTTTTTTTTGTTAAGAGCCTGTAAAGCATTACACTCATGATCAGCAGATCGTGGGTATAATGCCAGGCTCCCACAGACTGTCTGGGTAGCTGTCTGTTCGTAGCTAAGATACAGGAAGCTCAATGACCAACCTAAATCGATCAATAGCGCCCTGGTAGTTCATTGAGAACTACAAGTTGACAGCCGCAAAGGAACTTATAATTCATTGATTCACAGAGATCTGTGAATCAATCACGCAGCTGCATGGGCACAGACACGGCTCACTGTAACAAGGAGGGGGGGGGGGGGTCAGATGCTGAACATGTTACACCCTAAGTATCAGGTGAACTTATCCTTAACAGACCAAGCTGTCCAGACAAAGTAGCAATTTACATGGTTGGGACAAATCATTTAACACTGACAGGGGTGTTAACTTGGGTTGCCACCTGTCCGGGATTCACCCGGACAGTCTGCGTTTTGAATCATATGTCCGGGTTTCAGGCAGACTGAAACCCAGACACATTATTCAGACCGGGCTGTGGCTCCCCAAGTAACCGAGATAGTTACACACAAATCTGTTGCAGTCCTGGAGCTGCAGGCGGATGTCTGGGGGGCAGGTTCGGCATCACTGGGGGCAGGGCTATGATGTCAGCAAGAGCAATTTTGCCACACCCACCGTTCACTACAGAACACTATGTGCACTGCATTTCTACTCTCCTTGGGGCACCCAAAGGTGTCCCTGGCCGCTAAAGTGTTCGAGTCTGGCTTGAAGAAAAGGTGGCAAACCTAGTGCTAACAATGGTCAGCTTTTATTCATTTATTTAAAACCTTAAATCCCAAAAGGAAAAAAAACCTGTTGCTGTAACTGCTTATAGGACTCATGCGCACTGGCAGGAAAAAATGCTGCTGTTAGAGGTGTCAGGTTTTTATGCCTCTAAATGCAGTTCCATTTTAGCTTATGTGGCCAAGCACATCAGGCACTTAGTCCAGTATTTTAAAGAGGAAGTAAACCCTGATGGGGTTTACTTCCTCTTTCTCTCCCTGCAAAGGTAAAGCATAATAAACTACTATGCATCGCATAGTAGCCCATTGTGTGTCACTTACCTGACACAGGAGCCAGCGAAGTCACCGCTGTCCCCTGTAGTCCGGAGCATCCATCTTCTTCCGGGTATCACTGCTCCGGCCACTTACAGCGCTACAGTAGCGATGACGTCACTCCCGGGCATGCGCTCGGGAGCCGCCACTAAAAGCATATTGCCGTTAGCAGCGACGTGCTGTTAACGGCGATAGTGCACCTGCGTGCCGCTGTCTACAGCGCATGCGCAGTAGACAGCTGTCACTGTCTTTTAGTAAATATCTCCTAAACCGTGTAGGTTTAGGAGATATTTCTTGGACCTACAGGTAAGCCTTAATCTAGGCTTACCTGTAGGTCAAAGTGGTTTGTAAGGGTTTACAACCACTTTAAGAGCAGCAGTTTAGAGGCATAAAAGCACACCACAGGTGAACCTGAGAACATAACTTATGTCTGTATGCACATAAACACATAAATGTATTCCAATGGCCAACATGAATTAGCCCTCATTGAAACTCATTTATAACCATTTATTATTTATAGATCTGAGAGCAGCTGCTTTGTTTTCAATGGAGACATTCACATAGGTGTGTAAATATGAATTCAGATCTGTAACCAAAAATCTGCATCTGAGAACATGTGCATACACGTATACCATTAGGAAAAGAACAGGATTAATTTTCTGCATTAAAAACAGATATGTTTACAGATCCTTTTTCAGAAACTTTTGTTCCTTGCCTAATGATCAGTAAAATAAAATAATATAAATATGAATATATGCAACATTAGAGGCATTTTTTCTGCTAAGTTTTGCAGCAATTGTCCCACTATAAATCACACTGCAATAGCGGCAAATCGCAATGCGCAACACTGTCACCCAAAAGAAGCTCCTGTTCCTTTTTTTGAGCGACAAGCTTTGCGTGTTACGGTTCTACCAAGATTGCAGTGCAATTTATCGTGGCAAAAACAATTAGGGCGCCATTAAGAAGTATTGGCATCGCATAAGCGCCCCTGCGTTTTGAACGATTTGGAATCACCTAGGGGTGACTGGAGTCTTAAGCCTCGTACACACGATCGGATTTTACGCAGACAAAGCCTCAGACTTTTGTCCGAAGGGAGTTGGCCAAAAACTTGTCTTGCATACAAACGGCAAACAATTGTCGGCCAACAAACACGAACATAGTGACGTACTAGACGTACTACGAGCCAATAAAAGAGGAAGTTCAAGTCTCTTGCACCACCCTTTTCTGCTAATTTTGTGTTAGTAGAAGTTTGGTGAGTGTTGATTTGTGCTTTTCATTTTGCGCTTTTCAGTTCGTTCCTGAACGCCCGTTTGTCAACCTGACTGTTGCGGAATCAGAGGAGATAAGGTGTTATTTATTATTGGCCTTGGAGTTATTGCTCTAACCCAAGTCCAGTCCAGGAACAGGAGGAGGAGGATTTCTAGGACCAAAAATTGGTTGCTTTATTAATGGTGACCACTTATACCTTTGCTGCGGGAGCTCCAGGAGAATTATCAGGATGATTTTTGGAATTATCTCCGGATGACGGAGCCCTGCTTTCACCAACTCTTGCCCTTGTTGACCCCTTATATTAACTTCCCTGGCGGTATGATTATTTCAGATTTTAGGTGCTGAAAGCGGTACCATTATTTTGCATGGAAATTTGGCGTTTTATATTGTAGGCCTGTAATTCTTGGAAATAACTCACTAAAATCTGTCCAAGCAAGAGTTTAGTAGGCATCCCGGGTAAGATAATGTTTGAAACACAAAATCATAAATTATAATATAATAAATAACTATAAATTATAACAAATAATAATATAATAATAACAATTACTTAATAATGTAATCAAAAACACAGAAATATGCTGAGTTGCAGAATTGTCAATGTCATTACTTTCAGTGTTTGATGATGAATTTCCCCACAAATTACTATCACTCAATTCTGCGAGTGATTCTAATTTATTATCGCTGTATTCTAGCTGGTCTAAAAGCACTTTTGACGTAAACTGACATTTTTTGGGTTGCTATGGACAATCTCCAGTTTCCTGGCATAAAGAATAGTATTTATAATATAAAACTGCATGCAGGACTCTGGGCAGAACACTAGGGACAAAGGGGGTGTGTAATTATTTGATGCAGTACTGTAATCTTTAAGATTCCAGTGTACTGTATCTATAGTGTATTTTTTACTTTTTGAATTTGGCGCTGAACTCTGTCCCCGTGCGTCGCAACGCTCGCAGAGAACGGAGCCCGGCACTGTGACAGATCGAGCGAGACACGGCGGCTCACAGATCACAGCGGGGGGACATCACAGGATCCAGGGGACAAAGTGAGTAACCTCTACATGGATCCTGCGATGTGATCCCGAGTCTGGCTCTGATTTACCGCTTTTGGTACTGAAATCTCACCCTGAGCCAGACTTGGGAATACCGCCAGGGAGGTTAAAAAGCAGGACACATGCATGAGGCTTTTATTTAATTTTTTGGTTGAATAATGATTTAATTTGTTATATTTTTTATATTTTTGGATGCATAGAATGCACTTTTTGGTTAAGTTCTGTCTAATTTAATTTGTTTTCTTTTTTTAATGCACAATAAAAAAATTGTGGAGTATAATTTTTGGTTATGCGATTTACTTCAAATGACAGTTTGGGAGTAGGCAGTTATATTAAAAAAAAAAATACAATGTAAAATTAACAAGGGACACCAAGATAGTTGTATCTTTGATCTTAAAAACTACAGGATAATGGTGTTGTGGTAACTTGCCTAAAAAAACAAAACAAAAAAACACAACAAGCTTAATAATATTATTCCTAATATCACTAGAAAAAAAAGCCACTAAAAATTATTTTGCCATAACTCCATCAGTATCACCAGCAAAGCAGCTTCATTATTATCCCATTAAAGAAGAAGAGAATGTGCGCTGCATTTGGAGATTACAAAATTTGCCACGTCACAAATGTTAATTCTCCATTGCAAACGTTAGTTTACAAGACCGAGCGCTTCTAGCTCGTCCTTGCTTCTAAGCATGCGTGTTTGTACTTTGGACTTTTGCCTGACGGACTTGTGTACACACGCTTGGAATATCTGACAACACACATTTGTCCACGGAAAATTTTAAAGCCTGCGATCCAACATTTGTCCTCGGAAAATACAACAATTGTCCAATAGAGCGTACAATAGAGCGAATGGTCGGATTTTCCACCAACATCCTATCATCACACAATTCCTGTGGGAAAATCCGATCGTGTGTACGAGGCTTTAGATAGGAAATGTGTTACTGACCAAATCATTAGTTGAAATTAAGGAAAAAAAAACTCAAAAGAAAACTAACTCAGCCATCTCTTCTAAGGGTTGGTAAGCTGCAATATAACACATTTGTGGGGGTTTAATACCTCTTTAAGATACTAATGCTAATAGCTGTCTTATTTTTTTCTTAATTTGGCACATTTTGACCCATTTGTCTGCAAAACTTTAATTACTTTTCTATGATCTTGTAAGAATGTTATTTGCAAGTTGGCATAATAACTATAATAAGAATATATAGTAAAATAAAAACCAGTGTTAATTTTGACATCAAATTTAGATTTAGTTTTAGTTATAGTCTTTGGACTAATATACTATTTTAGTTTTAGTCCTATTTTAGTCTTTTTTACTAAAATGCTGTTTTAGTCTTATTTTAGTATTTTGACTAAAATGCCATTTTAATTTTGTTCCTATTTTAGTCATCTGAATTGTTTTAGTTTTAGCCAACTAAATATTTTAGCCGACTAAAATCTCCAGTACATTTTAGTCGTCTAAAATCGAATGGGCTTAAATTTTAATGCATTATTTAAGCATTTCTTTAGCATTACCAAACTCAATATATACTCCTGGAGTAAAAATCTAATAACATGTTTATTATTTATGGTATTAGGGTTTGAACATGCACTACAGACACAGATTTAGCTGCTGCAATATACAATTTTTTTTATAAATAAAACCAAGTTTCATAAAAAATATATATATATATATATATTGATTTTTGACAAGCAGAAGTACAACTTGAAAATATAAAAAATACCAAATACTGTAAACTCTATTGGATGTAATGCCATAGCACATATTACCTGATTGGCCTTTTTCTTTTTTCTTTTAGCAGCTTAGTAGATGCCGCTTACATTATTATTCTCATGTGGTAGTGCAGTGTTAATTTTTAAATTCAATTTTAATTTAGTTTTAGTCATAGCCTTTTGACTAAAATGCCATTATAGTTTTATTTGTATTTTAGTCATCTCAATTGTTTTAGTTTTAGTCAACTAAAATAGTATTAACTTAGTAGACAAAAATATTTCAATCAACAAAATTAACACTGATAAATACCAATCATCCAGAACTCATTCATGAGAAAGGAGACTGTAAAATAAATACACTATTATTATTATTATTCAGGATTTATATAGTGCCAAAACTTTGCACAGCGCTTTAAAATATAAGGGGGGACATTACAGTAACAATATAATTCAATACAAGAGGGTTAGGAAGGTCCTGCTCCTGGGAGCTTAGCCTCCCTGGCGGTACGATTATTTCAGATTTTAGGTGCTGAAAGTAGTACAATTATTTTGCATGGAAATTTGGCGTTTTATATTGTAAGCCTGTAATTCTTAGAAATAATTCACTTAAATCTGTCCAAACTAGAGTCTAATAGTATCCCGGGTATGATAAAATTTGAAATATGAAATCATAAATTATAATATATATATATATATATATATATACATACATACATACATACACACACACATATATATATATATATAATAAAATAAATAACTATAAATAATTATAACAAATAATAATATAATAATAATAAAAATTATTCAATAATGTAATCAAATCAAAAACACTGAAATATGCTGAGTTGCAGAATTGTTGCTGTCATTACTTTTAGTTTTTGATGATGAATTTTCTCACAAATTACTATCCCTCAATTCTGCGAGTGATTCTAATTTATTATCGCTGTTTTCTAGCTGGTCTAAAACCACTTTTGATGTAAACTGACACTTTTTGGTTGCTATGGGCAATCTCCAGTTTCCAGGCATAAAGAACAGTATTTATAATATAAAACTGCATGCAGGACACTGGACAAACCACTAGGAAAAAAGGGGTGTGTAATTATTTGATACAATGTGTAAGATTACAGTATACTGTATCTATAGTGTGTTCTTAACTTTTTGAATTTGGCGCTGAACTCCGTCCCCATGTGTCGCAACGCTCACAGGGAACGGAGCTCGGCGATGTGACAGATTGAGTGGAGGATGGCTCACTGATCACAGCGGGGAGACATCGATGGATCCAGGGGTCAAGGTAAATAACCCCTACATGGATCCTGCGATGGGATCCCGAGTCTGGCTCGGGAATACCGCTTATGGTATTTAAATCTTACCCCGAGCCAGACTCGGGAATACCACCAGGGAGGTTAACACCTTCCCACCGAGCTTATAGCAGAATATTTTTTACTTTCTGCTATAAAAAATATCCACTAAAAATGTTTTAAAAAATCAAATTTCTTTATAAATTTAGGCCAATATGTATTCTGCTACATATTTTTGGTAATAAAAATCCCAATAAGCGTATATTGATTGGTATACTGGAATTTTTACTTATAAATTTTTTTTTATACTAGCAATGGCGGCGATCAACAACTTATTGCGAGACCGCGATATTGCAGCAGACAATCTGACACTAACTGACACTTTTGACAGTTTGTGGGAAACAGTGACACTAACACAGTGATCAGTGCTAAAAATATACACTTTCATTGAACTAATGGCATTGGCATTGTCCAGCCCCTCTCCTTGACGATCGGCGGGTGCTGGTGAACATCCATTGACTGCCACCTGCTGATTGGCTTCCACTTTGACTAATCACAGCATAAACAGTGCGCAACCTCTATGCTGAAGTGCAAAATCACTCACATATATATGATTCTGCACAAAACAGCTACACTATGGGGGTTATTTACGAAAGGCAAATCCACTTTGCACTGCAAGTGCACTTGGAAGTGCAGTCGCTCTAAATCTAAGGGGTAGATCTGAAATGAGTGGAAGCTCTGCCGATTTTATCATCCAATCATGTACCAGTGAAAATGCTGTTTTTTATTTTCCTTGCATGTCCCCCTTGGATCTACGGTGACTTTACTTCCAAGTGCACTTTCAGTGCAAAGTGAATTTTCCTTTAGTAAATAACCCCCTATAACAGTGATTCTGCTATGAAGCAGTCGGCAAGTAGGGGTGTTTTCTAGGTGTAATTAGAGCAGTTTTGTGTATTTAGTGTTCTTCGTATTTTTATTTTTAACCTTTTTTTGTATTTG
Source organism: Lithobates pipiens (assembly GCF_037356315.1). Lineage (NCBI taxonomy): Eukaryota > Metazoa > Chordata > Amphibia > Anura > Ranidae > Lithobates > Lithobates pipiens. The sequence continues at coordinate 614,102,925 of NW_027507748.1, forward strand.
ATTGATGTTTGTATGTTGTTCCTTTAAATGTTTATTATTGAATTTCTTCCAGAGAATAAAAAACATTAAATAATGAGACTAATGGATCGTACACACGATCCAAAAATTGTATGAAAAATACCGCTTTTGAAGCGATCGTGCGATAATCAGATCATTAGTACAGAGCTTTCGAGAGCCGATCACGACAGTTCATCTGATATTATCCGCTCGGACAAGCATGGAAACTATTCTCGTACGATACCAGATCGTATGATTTTCGTTTAATCGGTAAAGTTGTCATCCGAAAAATACAATACAAATACACTACAACACATGACATCACTTCCGAATTTTTATTCTGTCATATGAGAATTTTTGTAACTTTAGTAGGCTCTTCATGCTCGATATGCAACTAGCATACAATCTGCCTATTGCACCCCTTAACCCCCCCCCCAAACCCCCTTAATTTTACATTCCCTATTAATTCTATTACATTGCACCAAAATGGCAAAATTTTGTAAAAATCCCCACATTTTTTGCCAAAGTCATCATCCTTACTTGGATAAGTTCACCTTTCACAATGTTATTCAGGGTGTAACATGTAATGAATGCACCGGCCCCTGCACCTCCCCGATCCCCGCTGTGCCAGCTAGCAGTGGCTCTTTTCCACCCGCTATTTGTCAACATTTTTTTTTTTTAAATGACCACACGGGGCTCCGCCCACCCGTTTGCGTCACTCATTCACAGTGTTCTGTGAATGGAAAACTACAAGGCAGTCAAAGTAAATTTATCCTTTAATTTTGAAGATCTTCTGATCAGATCCAATAGATTGATATCTGTCACTCATATAGTCATCAGCCTTGACCTTCCACTTTCTGGGCGCAGATATGATACATCTTAGGGCTCATTCCCACCAGCCCTGTTGGAGCAACTAAAGCAATGTGTTATAACAGTGCATTGCAGCACACAAATAGTGCATGCAGAAATGCATTGTGATGTATAACATCAGAGCATGTCCACTGTCGGACACGTTGTGGTGTGAACTCACCCTGAAACATATGCCACTTCACTAAGGTATTATGCTGCGTACACACGGCCGGAATTTCCAATGGAAACAGTCCAATGGGAGCTTTTCATCGGATTTTCTGACCGTGTGTATGCCCATCGGTCTTTTTCTGTCGGCATTTTCAACGGTCTTTAGATTGAGAGCCTGTTCTTAATTTTTCCAACAGAAAACCTTTCTATTGGATTTTTCGATCGTGTGTATGCAATTCCCACACGCAAAATTGCGACGCATGCTCTGAAACAATTTGACGCATGCTCAGAAACAGTAAACTTCCCTTTTATAGTGCAGTCGAACGTGTTGTATGTCGCGGTGTTATTGACCTTCGGAATTTGGTGTGACCGTGTGTAGGCAAGACAGTTTGAGCGAAATTCCGTCTGAATTCCGACAGGAAAACCATCAGAGCTTTTTCCGATGAGAATTCCGATCGTGTGTACGCAGCATTAGAGAAACTGCCATTTAGCATCTAGCCACCATTTATACATTTTTTTTTATCTGTGATCTGGTAATGAATTAACTGGATCTCTTCATGCCAGCCACCTCTAGGTCTCCTCATACAGCTTCCATCAGCCAGGCTCATCTATTTTCTGTTGATCTCCATCCACTCACCGTGGTAAAGTCCTGACAGTCCCTGACCTCACCATGCCTTCCCAATTACCGTATATACTCGAGTATAAGCCGAGATTTTCAGCCTCTTTTTTGAGGCTGAAAGTGCCCCCCTCGGCTTATACTCGAGTCATCGCTGTCTGCCCGCTCGATCAGCGTGTCGAGCAGACAGACAGCGGCCATTCTATTCAAAAGCCGCGCCTCCGGCTCCGCCTTCGCCTGTGATAGGCGGAACACTGAATTTCCCAGCAGCCTGTGTTCCGCCTATCACGGACATCGTATCATCCTCGTACTACGGACGAGGATGATACGAAGGCAGTGATAGGCGGAACACAGGCTGCTGGGAAATTCAGTGTTCCGCCTATCACAGGCGAAGGAGGAGGCGCGGCTTTTGAATTTTACAATGGCCGCCGAAGAGGGCACGGGACGGAGGCAAGGCAAGGCAAGGCAAGGCAAGGCACGGCACGGCACGGGACGGGACGGGACGGGACGGAGGCAAGGCAAGGCACGACACGACGGCAAGGCACGGCACGGCACGGGACGGAACGGAGGCAAGGAGGCAAGGCACGGGACGGAGGCTCGGGACAAAGGTAGGCTGGACACACACACACACACACACACACACACACACACACACACACACACACACACACACACACAGGGATGGGTGGATGGATGGAGACACACACAGGGATGGGTGGATGGATGGAGACACACACACACAGGGATGGATGGATGGATGGATGGAGACACACACACACAGGGATGGATGGATGGATGGACACACACACACACAGGGATGGATGGACGGACACACAGGGATGGACGGACACACAGGGATGGACGGACACACAGGGATGGACGGACACACACACAGGGATGGACAGGCATGTCTTACCCTCGGCTTATACACGAGTCAATAAGTTTGCCAGTTTTTTTGGGGGTAAATTGGGGGCCTCGGCTTATATTCGGGTCGGCCTATACTCGAGTATATACGGTAATAGTGATGTGATGTTATCTGCCTCAAAGTTTCACTAGATTGATAGCTTTGCCTACAAGCAAGATAATATTGCAAACTGAGCCTAGAATAATTTTCTCCATAACAACAGATGGCAAGCTTCCATATAGGGTTGCCACCTTTTCTCCAAGTCAAACCCGAACACTTTAGCAGAGCACGGCAATTTTTTTTTTCTATAGGATAAACTATACATATATTTTGCTATTAACCTCCCTGGCGGTACGATTATTTCGGATTTTAGGTGCTAAAAGCGGTACCATTATTTTGCATGAAAATTTGGCGTTTTATATTGTAGTCCTGCAATTCTTAGGAATAACTCTCTTAAATCTGTCCAAACCAGAGTCTAGCAGACATCCCGGGTATGATAAAGTTTGAAAAATTAAATCATAAATTATAATATAATAAATAATTATAAATAATTGTACCAAATAATAATATAACAATAATAAAAATTATTCAATAATGTAATCAAATCAAAAACACTGAAAGTTGCTCAGTTGCAGAATTGTCACTGTCATTACTTTTCAGTATTTGATGACGGATCTCCCCACAAATCGCTATCGCTCAATTCTGCGAGTGATTCTAATTTATTATCGCTGTTTTCTAGCTGGTCTAAAATCATTTTTGATGTACAGTGACAGTTTTGGTTGCTATGGGCAATCTCCAGTTTCCAGGCATAAAGAACAGTTTTTATTATATAAAAGTGCATGTAGGACACTGGGCAGACCACTAGGGACAACGGGGATGTGAAATATTTACATACAGCAATGTAATCTGTAAGATTACATTATACTGTATGTTTACTGTTTGTTTCACTTTTTGAATTTGGCGCCGATCTCCGTCCCCGTGCGTCGCAACGCTCGCAGGGCACGGAGATCGGCGATGTAATGCATCGAGCGAGACACGGCTCGCTCGTACAGCGGGGAGACAACGCTGGATCCGAGGGAGAAGGTAAGTAAACCTCCTCCTGGATCCAGCGATGCAGTCCCGAGTCTGACTCGGGGATACCGCTTTTGATATGAAAAATCCACCCCGAGTCAGACTCGGGAATACTGTCAGGGGGGTTAAATAACATTTCTAATCATATGACATTAAGAACAAGAGCCCTCCCTTTACATCAGAGTCCATAGAGTTCCCCTTTTACATCTGAACTCGCAGAGTTCCCTTTCACTGTAAGGGAGGACTCTGCAGACTCAGGGGGAACACTAAGAACTCTGATTTACAGACAGGGGCGTAACTAGAAATCACAGGGCCCCATAGCAAAATGTTGATTGCCCCCCCCCCCCCCCACAAAAAAAAATGAACTAATGCCATTGAACAACAGATTACCACACTCATGTAGCACAGTACCCAGGCAACAACTTATATTCATTTCAACCAACAAAGTATGCAGTATACTGTATGCAGCCCCTGAAGGACACATATGCATATCCCCATCAGTACAGGCCCCCCTCAGTGCAGACACCACCCTCAGTGCAGGACACCCCCAGCAGTGCAGACCCACCCCCCAGCAGTGCAAACCCACCCCTCTCAGTGCAGACCCCCTCAGTAGTACTGACCCCCCAGCAGTGCAGACACCCCCTTAGTACATACACCCCACTTAGTGCAGACCCCCCCAGCATTACAGACCCCCCATCAGTACAGACACCCCCCACCTCAGTGCAGACCCCCAGTAGTACAGACACCCCCCATTACAGACCCCCCCTCAGTGCAGACACCCCCCATCAGTACAGACCCCCCACCCAAGTGCAGACCCCCCTCAGTACAGACACCCCCCACCTCAGTGCAGACCCCCATCAGTACAGATACCCCCCAGCAATGCAGACATCCCCCTTAGTACCCACACCCCCCCATTACAGACCCCCCTCAGTGCAGGACCCCCCCAGCAGTACAGACCCCCCCAGCTTTGCAGATAACCCCCTCAGTGCAGGACCCCCTCAGTACAGACTCCCCCTCAGTAGTGCAGACCCCCCTCAGTGCAGACCCCCCTCAGTAGTGCAGACCCTCCCTCAGTAGTGCAGACTCCCCCTCAGTAGTGCAGACCCCCCAGTAGTGTAGGCCCTCCCTCAGTAGTGCAGACTCTCCCTCAGTAGTGCAGACTCCCCCTCAGTAGTGCAGACCCCCCTCAGTACAGACCCCCCCTCAATAGTGCAGACCCCCCTCAGTAGTGCAGACTCCCCCTCAGTATTGCAGACTCCCCCTCAATAGTGCAGACCCCCCTCAGTGCAGGACCCCCTCAGTACAGACTCCCCCTCAGTAGTGCAGACTCCCCCTCAGTAGTGCAGACTTCCCCTCAGTAGTGCAGACTTCCCCTCAGTAGTGCAGACTCCCCCTCAGTAATGCAGACCCCCCTCAGTAGTGCAGACTCCACTCAGTAGTGCAGACCCCCCTTAGTAGTGCAGCCCCCCTCAGTAGTGCAGACCCCCCAGCAGTGCAGACCCCCCTCAGTACAGAACCTCCTCAGTAGTGCAGACTCCCCTCAGTAATGCAGACCCCCCTCAGTAGTGCAGCCCCCACAGTAGTGCAGAGCAGACCCCCCTCAGTAGTGCAGAGCGGACCCCCCAGTAGTGCAGAGCAGACCCCCCTCAGTAGTGCAGAGCAGACCCCCCAGTAGTGAAGCCTCCCCTCAGTAGTGCAGACTCCCCCTCAGTAGTGCAGACCCCCTCAGTGCAGACTCCCCCTCAGTGGTGAAGACCCCCCTCAGTAGTGCAGACTCCCCCTCAGTGCAGAATCCTCCTCAGTACAGACCCTCTCTCAGTAGTGCAGACCCCCCTCAGTGCAGACTCCCCCTCAGTAGTGCAGACCCCCCTCAGTGCAGACTCCCCCTCAGTAGTGCAAACCCCCCCAGCAGTGCAGACCCCCCCTCAGTACAGAACCCCTTCAGTAGTGCAGACTCCCCTCAGTAATGCAAACCCCCCTCAGTAGTTCAGCCCCTCCAGTAGTGCAAAGCAGACCTCCCCCCTCAGTAGTGCAGAGCAGACCCCCCTAGTAGTGCAGAGCAGACCCCCCTCAGTAGTGCAGAGCAGACCCCCCTCAGTAGTGCAGAGCAGACCCCCCTAGTAGTGCAGAGCAGACCCCCCCTCAGTAGTGCAGAGCAGACCCCCCCCAGTAGTGCAGAGCAGACCCCCCTAGTAGTGCAGAGCAGACCCCCCTCAGTAGTGCAGAGCAGACCCCCCTCAGTAGTGCAGAGCAGACCCCCCTAGTAGTGCAGCGCAGACCCCCCCTCAGTAGTGCAGAGCAGACCCCCCCCCAGTAGTGCAGAGCAGACCCTCCTAGTAGAGAAGAGCAGACCCCCCCTCAGTAGTGCAGAGCAGACCCCCCTAGTAGTGCAGAGCAGACCCCCCCTCAGTAGTGCAGAGCAGACCCCCCCCTCAGTAGTGCAGAGCAGACCCTCCTAGTAGTGCAGAGCAGACCCCCCAGTAGTGCAGAGCAGACCCCCCTCAGTAGTGCAGAGCAGACCACCCCTCAGTAGTGCAGAGCAGACCCCCCCTCAGTAGTGCAGAGCAGACCCTCCTAGTAGTGCAGAGCAGACCCCCCAGTAGTGCAGAGCAGACCCCCCTCAGTAGTGCAGAGCAGACCCCCCTAGTAGTGCAGAGCAGACCCCCCTCAGTAATGCAGAGCAGACCCCCCCTCAGTAGTGTAGTGCAGACCCCCCCTCAGTAGCGCAGAGCAGACCCTCCTAGTAGTGCAGAGCAGACCCCCCAGTAGTGCAGAACAGACCCCCCCTCAGTAGTGCAGAGCAGACCCTCCTAGTAGTGCAGAGCAGACCCCCCCTTTAGTGCAGAGCAGACCCCCCTCAGTAGTGCAGAGCAGACCCCCCTCTGTAGTGCAGAGCAGACCCCCCCTCAGTAGTGCAGAGCAGACACTCCTAGTAGTGCAGAGCAGACCCCCCCTCAGTAGTGCAGAGCAGACTCCCCTAGTAGTGCAGAGCAGACCCCCCCTCAGTAGTGCAGAGCAGACCCCCCCTCAGTAGTGCAGAGCCGACCCCCCCTCAGTAGTGCAGAGCAGACCCTCCTAGTAGTGCAGAGCAGACCCCCCCAGTAGTGCAGAGCAGACCCCCCTCAGTAGTGCAGAGCAGACCCCCCTCAGTAGTGCAGAGCAGACCCCCATCAGTAGTGCAGTCAGACCCCCGTCAGTAGTGCAGAGCAGACCCTCCTAGTAGTGTAGAGCAGACCTCCCCCTCAGTAGTGCAGAGCAGACCCCCATCAGTAGTGCAGAGCAGACCCCCATCAGTAGTGCAGAGCAGACCCTCCTAGTAGTGTAGAGCAGACCCCCCCTCAGTAGTGCAGAGCAGACCCCCCCTCAGTAGTGTAGAGCAGACCCCCCCTCAGTAGTGCAGAGCAGACCCCCATCAGTAGTGCAGAGCAGACCCCCATCAGTAGTGCAGAGCAGACCACCGTCAGTAGTGCAGAGCAGACCCTCCTAGTAGTGTAGAGCAGACCCCCCCTCAGTAGTGCAGAGCAGACCCTCCTAGTAGTGTAGAGCAGACCCCCCCTCAGTAGTGCAGAGCAGACCCTCCTAGTAGTGCAGAGCAGACCCCCCCTCAGTAGTGCAGTGCAGACCCCCCCAGTAGGGCAGAGCAGATCCCCCCTCAGTAGTGCAGAGCAGACCCCCCCTCAGTAGTGCAGAGCAGACCCCCCCTCGGTAGTGCAGACCCCCCTACCCTCCCTTACATACCTCACAACAGCGCTGACAGTCTCCACATACAGCGGTGTGTGTTCCTCGAGGCTCGAGCACAGGCTCCTCCTCCTCTGTGGATGTAAACAGAGAGGAGGGGAGGTGGCTTAGGTCCGCGCCGCTGTGTCCCTCAGCCTGTGCTCGAGCACAGAAGGCACAGGTGTTAGTGGTGTGGCTGCCGCTACCCAAGGGTGTCACCCCGCTGGCGGGTGTCACCCGGTGCGGCCCGCACCCGCTTAGCAACGCCACTCACCGTGCCCTAGACCGGCTTCGGGCCCCATAGCGCCCACATGGGTCGCTATGGCGGTAGTTCCACCACTGTTTACAGAGAAGACTCTGATGTAAGGGGAAATCTGATGTAAGTGGTTCTCTGAGAACCCTAATTTTCCTTAGTGTACTTACTCAGAGGCAGGAGAGAGAAGGGGCAGTTATAGACAGGGATGGATGGTGCGCTCACTCACCCCTTGGCAGTCATCCAGATGTATCTGAGGCTAGTGGACTTCAGCTTACTTTCTTATTCTGGGGATTTGAGTGTGGGCAGACACAGAGGGGTAGGGGTGGGGGGAAGAGGCGCGGATTGTGTCCTCTCTCTTCTCCTGTCTGTGTGTGTGTTTGGGGGTGATTGTTAGTGCTGGCTTTGGGCAATGTGAAAGAGGGTAACAGACACTCCCAGCTTAGACAACTGCAGCCAGCAACCCTGCTGGGAAGCCATAGTCCAATCTAAATAATGTGTCCGGGTTTTAGGCAGTCTTAAACCCGGATGCATGATCACAAACCCGAACGGGACAGGTGGCACCCCTACTTCCATGCCAAGTAGGATGACGTAGCTAGCAGAACATGGAACAGTTTTCTCCAACAAAAGTGATGTTTTGTTATCTACCCTACACTGCAATTCATTGGGGTTGATTTACTAAAGACAAATACACTGTGCACTTTGCAAGTGCTGTTGCTCTCATTTTCCTCAGTGCTTAGTGAAAGTGGTGAAACATCACTTTGTAAAGAACACCCAATCAGGTTCAAGGAAAATGTAAAAAAACAAAACAGCATTTTTTCTTGCACATGATTAGATGATGGAAATCAAAAGAGCTCTACCACATTCACTAAGGCTGGTTACACACCCTTTATTTCAATCAACGCAGAAGGCTGAAAAAAAAAAGAAAAAGAGAAATCGCTGTACTAACACACAGCTGTACTAACACACATTGGACGTGGAAGTTGTCATCACCCCCAATGGCTCAAATCTGTACCTAAAAGCCAGTTTATACATTTACGACGTAATTGCACCTATAAAAAAGATTTTTTCAGACAGGCTATTAACCTAAAGCAGAAATTTATTGATAAGGGTTATGGAGCAACTGATCTAGACTAGGGATGAGCTTCGTGTTCGAGTCGAACGTACGTTCGACTCGAACATTGGCTGTTCTTCCGTTCGGCGAAATCCGAACACTTTGGTCCGTTCGCGTCAAATTCGCGTGGCGCTCACGGCCCACAATGCACTGCGATGGCGCAGTGCATTGCTGGCTCATGATTGGCCAAGCATGCACTGTGACCCCGCATGCTTGGCCAATCGCAGCGCCAGCAGCGAGGAGAGCCATGATTGGCCACAGGCAGGATGCGGCCTCGTGTAGTGTGTTGGCGGCTGAAGCAGTGGGTGTTCTGTGTACCTTCAACACAGTACACACCGATCGTTTTTCGGCCGATTTTCTATCTTGCTGTTGTGTAGTGGTTATTGTCTGCGTGCCCTGACCGCAGTATACACTGCTATATTCACCTCACCTATATAGCTAGTGATCTATCTTTAATAATAGAGCTTGCAGTCAGTAGTGTTAGGAGATAGTGCGTGCTGTCTGCGTGCTCTGTATCCAGTACATACCGCTATATCCACCTACATAGCTGTTCTCTATTTGAGCCCACTTGCCATCTGCAGGAGTTATTGGAAGTTGTGTGTGCCTCCAGCACAGCACAGTGTACATCTGTAGAAAACCCTTTATCTCTGCTGTTTTCTGGTTATTGTCTGCGTGCCCTGACCGCAGTATACACCGCGATATTCACCTCACCTATATAGCTAGTGATCTATTTATAATAATAGAGCTTGCAGTCAGTAGTGTTAGTGCGTGCTGTCTGCGTGCTCTGTACCCAGTACATACCGCTATATCCACCTACATAGCTGTTCTCTATTTGAGCCCACTTGCCATCTGCAGGAGTTATTGGAAGTTGTGTGTGCCTCCAGCCCAGCACAGTATACATCTGTATATACCCCTTTATCTCTGCTGTTTTCTGGTTATTGTCTGCGTGCCCTGACCGCAGTATACACCGCAATATTCACCTCCCCTATATAGCTAGTGATCTATCTTTAATAATAGAGCTTGCAGTCAGTAGTGTTAGGAGATAGTGCGTGCTGTCTGCGTGCTCTGTACCCAGTACATACCACTATATCCACCTACATAGCTGTTCTCTATTTGAGCCCACTTGCCATCTGCAGGAGTTATTGGAAGTTGTGTGTGCCTCCAGCACAGCACAGTATACATCTGTATATACCCCTTTATCTCTGGTGTTCTCTGGTTATTGTCTGCGTGCCCTGACCGCAGTATACACCGCTATATTCACCTCACCTATATAGCTAGTGATCTATCTTTAATAATAGAGCTTGCAGTCAGTAGTGTTAGGAGATAGTGCGTGCTGTCTGCGTGCTCTGTACCCAGTACATACCGCTATATCCACCTACATAGCTCTTCTTTATTTGAGCCCACTTGCCATCTGCAGGAGTTATTGGAAGTTGTGTGTGCCTCCAGCACAGCACAGTATACATCTGTATATACCCCTTTATCTCTGGTGTTCTATAATAAAGGCATCTGCAGGAGTTAGTGGGTGTTATGTGCCTCCAGCACAATATAAACTACCCAACTGCTGTTTTACCCAACTCCCTTCAGGCCCTTACCATGTCTGGAAGGCCAGCAAGGAGAGGCAGACAGGCGCGAGCCGATAAAAGAGGGCAAGCAGGCTCTGTGTCTAGAGACAACAGTGCTGGTCATGGACGCGGTGCATTGTCATCAGCACGTGGCCATGGGACATGCTTGTCCTTCTTTTCGGCAGCTGGACATGTTGAACCGCAACATGTCAATGACTTGGTAGAGTGGATGACCAAGCCCTCTTCATCCTCCTCATCCTCTCTCACCCAGTCTCAGGGTACTAGCAAAGCAGCTGCCAACGCATCGTCTTCCCTCCTCTCAATGTCATCATCAGTGACTCCTTCCCTAGACCCACCACGTCCTCCTGAGGAGTCTCCTGAACTCTTTGAGCACAGTGTTGGGTACATGCTCCAGGAGGATGCCCAGTGTTTTGTGGGCTCTAATGATGACACTCAGCTAGAGGAAGGCAGTAGCGTGAGCGCAGAGAGAGGGGATGCTCAAGAAGGACAGCAATCTGGCAGTCATGTTCCACAAGCTGCAGCATACTGCCAGGTTTGCTACAGCGATAAAGAGGGAGGGGATGATGAGGGCACTGACTCCACGTGGGTGCCTGGAAGGAGGGAGGAGGAGGAGGAGGAGGAGGCACATGTCCAACGAGGCAGGATGCCCTCCGGGGGCCAGCTTAGGGGCAGCACACCGACTGAATCACACCGCAGAGCTCCGCCTGTGCAGAGCGCTGCCTCTGCGCGTTATTCTAAAAGTTCTTTGGTGTGGGCCTTTTTTGAGACGAGTGCATCAGATCGCACCGCTGCTATTTGCAACATATGTCTCAAGCGTATCTCACGTGGCCAAAACATCAGCCGCTTGGGCACCACATGCTTGACCAGACATATGTTGACCTGCCATGCAGCTCGTTGGCAAGCGTACCTCAAAGACCCACACCAAAGAACAAAGCGGACCTCTCCTTGCTCCTCATCAGCTGGCATCTCCAACCCCACTAGACCTTCAGTCCTCTCTGAAACCTGCTCTGAGAGGAATGAAGGTGTAGAATTAGGTGTGTCACAGCCAAGTGCTTCCGGGAACTCTGCTAGCGGTACACCCATGTCCGATTATAGCAGGCAAATGTCCCTGCCCCAGCTGCTGGACCGGCGGAAGAAGTTTACTCCCAGCCATCCACATGCCCAGCGGTTGAATGCTAGCTGGCTAAATTGCTAGCACTTCAACTGCTGCCTTTTCAGTTGGTAGACTCGGCCCCCTTCCGTGAGTTTGTACAATGTGCGGTTCCTCAGTGGCAGGTCCCCAAACGCCACTTTTTCTCACGGAAGGCGATTCCGGCTCTCTACCGGCATGTGGAAGGCAATGTCCTTGCCTCGCTGGACAGGGCGGTCAGCGGTAAGGTGCATATTACCGCTGACTCATGGTCCAGCAGGCATGGACAGGGACGTTACCTGTCTTTCACGGCCCATTGGGTCACTCTTCTGGCTGCTGGGAAGGATGCAGGACAAGGTGCAGTAGTGTTGGAGGTTGTCTCGCCACCACGCCTCCAAAATGCTACTATTGGTTGTGACACACCTCTCTCCTCCACCCCCTCCTCTTCTTCTTCCTCCATGGCCTCTTCCAGTGCTCTGTCCTCAGAACCAGCGGTGCTCCGTAGGCGTTCCAGGGGCTACGCAAGTACGCAGGCAAAACGATGCCATGCCGTGCTTGCGCTGGTTTGTTTGGGGGACAGGAGCCACACTGGGGCGGATGTTTTGTCAGCTCTGCAGGGGCAGGCCGAGAGGTGGTTGACGCCACGCCAGCTTAAGCCAGGAATGGTGGTTTGCGACAATGGCACCAACCTCCTCTCCGCCCTCCGACAGGGACAACTGACCCATGTGCCCTGTGTAGCTCACGTCCTTAACCTGGTGGTGCAGCGGTTCTTGGGCAGGTACCCCGGCTTACAGGATGTCCTGAAGCAGGCCAGGAAAGTCTGTGTGCATTTCCGCTGATCATTTAATGCCTGTGCTCGGCTGGCTGAGCTCCAAAAGGAGTTGAACCTGCCCAAGAACCGCCTTATATGTGACATGCCCACCAGATGGAACTCAACATTGGCCATGCTGCAGCGGCTGCACACGCAGCAGAGGGCCATCAATGAGTACCTGTGCGACTACGGCACCAGGACAGGGTCAGGGGAGCTCGGTTTTTTCTCACCACGCCAGTGGGGCATGATCAGGGATGCATGCACTGTCCTGTCACCGTTTGAGGAGGCCACAAGGATGGTGAGCAGTGACAGTGCATGCATCAGTGACACTGTACCTCTTGTCCACCTCTTGGAGCATACGCTGCGTGGAATAATGGACAGGGCACTTGAGGCAGAACAGAGGCAGGAAGAGGAGGACTTCCTTGCCTCTCAAAGCCCCCTTTATCCAGACAGTGTTCCTGCTGTGCCACCCATCACACAGGAAGAGGATGAGGAGGAGGAAGAGGAGGAGGAGGATGATTGTGTCAGCATGGAGGTGGAGGCTGGCACTCAGCAGCAGCAGCAGCAGTCTTGTAGGGATGATTTACAGTCCCAAGAAACACGTGGACTTGTATGTGGCTGGGAGGAGGTAACTGTGGATCATGTTGCCCTTAGTGACCCAGAGGACTCCGGACCGAATGCCTCAGCTAACCTACGCTGCATGGCCTCCCTGATCCTGCAAAGCCTGCGGAAGGATCCTCGTATTCTTCGGATCAAGGAGAGGGACCATTACTGGCTGGCCACTCTCCTTGATCCACGGTACAAGGGTAAGGTTGCCGACCTGATCTTGCCATCGCAGAGGGAGCAGAGGATGAGACATCTCCGGGAGGCCTTGCAGAAAGGTCTGTGCAACGCGTTCCCAGAGACTGGGAGGTTACAAACTCCTGGTCCTGGACAACGTGTTGCTGAGGCATCGGTCAGAAGGAGCGGTGGAGAAGGTGGCCATCTGACTGATGCTTTCAGACAATTTTTTAGTCCGCAGCCCCAAGGTATGATCGCTTCCAGCACCCATCGCCAGCGTCTGATTTACATGGTGCAGGAATACCTAGGGGCAAGGTCAGACTTGGACACCTTTCCCACCGAAAATCCTCTGGCTTACTGGGTCTTGAGGATGGATCACTGGCCAGAGCTTGCACAGTATGCAATTGAGCTACTGGCCTGTCCTGCATCCAGCGTTCTTTCAGAACGCACCTTCAGTGCTGCTGGTGGCTTTGTTACCGATCACAGGGTGCGCCTGTCCACCGAATCAGTTGATCGACTGACCTTCATCAAGATGAATCAGTCTTGGATCACCCACAGCTACCAAGCACCTGAAGCTGATGTAACCGAATAATTTTTTTTGAAATACCACATCCCTTCAAGACTGCCTATGCTGATGCTGAGTGACTGTCCTGTTATGTTGATTGTCTATCCTCTTCCTCCTCCGCTAATATGTTGGAAGAACATTTCTGGTTCTGGTTGATGCCATCAGCCCAATTTTTCTGCCCCTGTTTAACAGGGGCGTTTAAGTACAATTTTTGATGCAATGCTTTGCAGCAGGGCTAATTCCTGCATTAAAACTAGAGTATATGGCAGAGGTTGCAGTGTGGTGGCACCAGCACCAGTGCCTAAGGCCCAATTTTTCTGCCCCTGTTTAACAGGGGCGTTTAAGTACAATTTTTGATGCAATGCTTTGCAGCAGGGCTAATTCCTGCATTAAAACTAGAGTATATGGCAGAGGTTGCAGTGTGGTGGCACCAGCACCAGTGCCTAAGGCCCAATTTTTCTGCCCCTGTTTAACAGGGGCGTTTAAGTACAATTTTTGATGCAATGCTTTGCAGCAGGGCTAATTCCTGCAATAAAACTAGAGTATATGGCAGAGGTTGCAGTGTGGTGGCACCAGCACCAGTGCCTAAGGCCCAATTTTTCTGCCCCTGTTTAACAGGGGCGTTTAAGTACAATTTTTGATGCAATGCTTTGCAGCAGGGCTAATTCCTGCAATAAAACTAGAGTATATGGCAGAGGTTGCAGTGTGGTGGCACCAGCACCAGTGCCTAAGGCCCAATTTTTCTGCCCCTGTTTAACAGGGGCGTTTAAGTACAATTGTTGATGCAATGCTTTGCAGCAGGGCTAATTCCTGCAATAAAACTAGAGTATATGGCAGAGGTTGCAGTGTAGTGGCACCAGCACCAGTGCCTAAGGCCCAATTTTTCTGCCCCTGTTTAACAGGGACATGTAATTACAATTCTTGATATAATATTTCACAGGAGGGCCCCTTCCTGTGCCCACCCAGAGTAACGGTGAGGACTTATAGTGTTGTGGCACCAGCACCACAACCACCAAAGGTCAATTTTTCTACCACTGTTCAACAATGGCATGTAATTACAATTCTTGATATAATCGTTCACAGCAGGGCGCTCCAGCGCCCACCAAGAGTCACTTTGAGGGCTTACAATGTTGTGGCAAAACCAACACCTTGTTCCGCCATTTCTGCAGAGCATATAAGGCAGGCCCCTACTTTCAAACATCCAATTTACAAACATCTCCTACTTGCAAACGGAAGGAGACAACAGCAAGTGAGATGAAAAAAGATGGACGACAAAACAAATTATACATGGGTGATAACCCTTCCCTATGTTTTCCAAAAAGCTTAAAAATAGTTTTTTTGACTGGAGCTACACTTTAAAAATGTACCAGTTGAAAATTACCAACAGATTCAACTTAACACAACAAACCTACACAGTCCCTGTCTTGTTTGCACTGCCTGTATACTGCTGTTCTGAGTATATAGGGCCTGGGGGCCACACGCATTTCCTTTTTTTAATATGGGTACGGGGTTCCCCTTAATATGCGTACAAGACCTAAAGGGGCTGGTAATGGGCAGGGAGGGCTACCCATGCAATTTTTCTCAATGATTTTCAACCATATTGCAGGAACCAGATATAAGATTAAAACCGCAAGCAGTTTTAAATGGTGTTATTTCCGTTTAATGTCATTTTGTGCATGGACTGTTCTAAACACGGGAAACACGTGGCACTTCACAGGCATCCTACAGACACCCACCAGGCACCATATTTAAAGGAATATTTCACTTTTTTTTTTCACTTTAATCGTCATTAAAATCAGTGCTCCCGCCAAAACGGCCATTTTTAAAAACATTTTAGGCATTGACCCATGTCCCCTGGGGCAGGAGCCAGGTCCCCAAACCCTTTTTAGGACAGTATCTTGCATATTAGCCGTTAAAATTAGCACTTTTCATTTCGAACGTTCGAGTCCCATAGACTTCAATGGGGTTCTAACGTTCGTTCGAATTTGCGGTCCGTTCGAAAGTTCTGGTGCGAACCGAACCGGGGGGTGTTCGGCTCATCCCTAATCTAGACTTATTAATTGATTCAGTTGGTAATATGGACAGGCACTCTATGTTTGAGGTCAAGGAAGGAGTGCCCCTTCAAAATAATCCAATTTTTTTTTACCGGACTATCCACATGTCATTTTTAGGGGGGGTACCCCCGCTTAAGCTTCAAGTGGCTCCTAGTATCTTGGATGCACCAAATCGAGTTTCTTTTTTTCAAAAAGGTTTTTTTCCATGTCATAACTGTAGGGTCTGTCGCCACTATATTATTAAAGATAAAAAAATGTACCAATTTAAATCTAACGTTACTGGTAAGACTTATGATATTGATACTTTTATTACATGCACTTGCACAATTAATGTAGTTTATTTGTTAACCTGTCCTTGCGGCCTGCAATACGTAGGACACACTACACGAGCTATGACTGTTCGTATTAATGGACATATTAATAATATTTGTAGGGGATTTCCGAAACACAGTGTTTCACGACACTATCGGGATTGTCACAAAAAAGATCCCAGTGGTACGAGTTTTATTGCTATAGACAGATTTAATCCACATTGGCGAGGTAGTTCTTCAAAAAGAGAAATTTCTCGATTGGAAACTCGGTGGATTTTTGATTTAAAATGCCACACTCCTTTAGGAATGAATATAGATTGGGATGTGAATTGCTTCATCAATAATAGTTAGATTATTGTATGTATGTATGTATGTATATGGGTATTTTTGTATCTATTTATATATATATTTTTTACATATTTTTTATATTATTTTTAGTTGATTTTTATTTGTATTAATTTATTTGTCATGATCCGGATTTTATTTTATAATTTGTTTGCAATTTTTTTCATTAGATATTTTTCTAATATTATATATATTTTTCATGACATTGAGTGGTGTTTATTAGAGATATTGGCTCTGATCAAATAGCGTTAATTATCTTATATTTTTTAAAAACCCAGAGTGCACAACTTTTACCACTTACCGGCGGTGACAGCGACACCTGTGGTTAAGGAGAACTCAGTGCAATCCAGCCAGACTGGTACTGAAACCATAATTTAGCAAAATTAGCCCTAAAACCCAATTGTGGTTTCAGGAATATTAATTTTCAAAAACATATATAGTGCATGCTTGCCAGGAGCTGGCGCTACATATATATAATGTGTGTGTGTGTGTGTGTGTGTGTGTATATATATATATATATATATATATATATATATATATATATAGATAGATAGATAGATAGATATATAGATATATATACATATATATATATATGTTTGGGGACTATTTATTTTATTAACATTAACCATGCCTTCTGTCCATGTACTGAGCAGTGATAATTTATCACTGCTTAATAAACTGACCTCTCGTGTTTCTGTGAATTTCTGGTACTGTAATCTCGTAGAGTATCACAAGATTCCAGTATAAGAGCCGTTCTCCACTGTTTGAAGCGTTTGTAGATCGCTTCACTTCACAAAAGGAGAAGCGATCTACACCGCTTCATAAACTGGCACTCAGAGGAGAACGAAGCAGTGAATATATTATAAAATTGATTTACATTTTTTGGTTGTAACATGACAAATAAACATATATAGTTATTATTTATATCAATCTTTACACTTGCTGTTGCTGATATTAAGAGGTAAGAAGCCTCCTTCCTCACATCACAGCAGCTTCTACCCCATATTCTCCACCTCTGAGCTGGAGAATCTGGGACGGAGATATTTTACAGAGATGGCCCATGAGATCTTCAGATCTCACCTTCATAAACTGGTCATCTGTGTAAGGCCCCTTTCACACGGGGCGGATCAGTAATGATCTGCCCTGTGATGATCCGCTTGCTCAGCGGGGATCGCTCTGTTGTCCCCGCTGAGCCGGCGGCAGACAGGGCGGTCCCCGCACACTGCAGGGACCGCCCTGTCTGATCTCCACTCTCCTCTATGGGGGATCGGATGAGCACGGACCGTCTGTCCGTGTTCATCCTATCCGCTCTGCAAACGGATAGAAAAATAGGATTTTCCTCCGTCTGCAGAATCTGACAATTGCGGAGGCAGACGATATCGGCTGTCTGCGGATGTTCATCCGCAGACACCCGCTATCCCATAGGAATGCATGTATGTCCGTATTTCATCCGCAAACGGATGGATGAAATACGGACATAATGTCCGCATGTGTGAAAGGGGCCTAAAAGTGAATGACAGAAGGGTGTGTCCTGTGATGAGAAGTGAAGAAGATGTTCTCCACTCCTCATCTCAGCTTCATTAACTGGCACACCTGAGAGATCAGCCGTGATCATCAGAATCTCTCACTCTTCTCTATTTGATGAACGTACACCTAATGCCCCGTACACACGATCGGACTTTCCGACAACAAAACTGTGGATTTTTGTTGGCTCCAACTTGTCTTGCATACACCAAGTATACAGAAAACAAAAAAAAACTCTGGATAGCCGCACTCCGGATTGAGTAAAAAGTAAAAATGCCTTTATTTCCTCAAGTAAAAACACTCCATATTACACGAAACATCACAGCAAAGGGAAACAAAAATTTAGAACAAGATTGTTGACGCGTTTCACGCTAAAACCAGCGCTTACTCATGAGTAAGCGCTGGTTTTAGCATGAAACGCGTCAACAATCTTGTTCTAAATTTTTGTTTCCCTTTGCTGTGATGTTTCGTGTAATATGGAGTGTTTTTACTTGAAGAATTAAAGGCATTTTTACTTTTTACTCAATCCGGAGTGCGGCTATCCAGATATACTTGGTTTATGCAATTAGCCTGCACCTGGAAACCCCACCCATCCTGAGAGTCAGTAGCCTGTTGGTGGATCAACCTGGAGCGGTGAATTTCTGTTTTTCTTGTCTTGCATACATACGGTCACACAAATGTTGGCCAACAATTACGAATGTGGGAACATGGTGATGTACAAGACATACGAAAAAGTAAGTTCAATAGCCAGTGCGGCTCCTTCTGCTTGATTCTGAGCATGTGTGAACTTTTATGCGACAGACTTGTGTACACATGATCAGAAATTCTGACAACAAAGTATTGTTGGCGTAAAATTTGAGAACCTGCTAGCCAATATTTGTTGGCAGAAAGTCCGCCAACAAATGTTCGATGGAGCATACACACGGTCGAACTTTCTGCCAAAAGGTTCACATCCAACATTTGTTGTCGGAAAATCCGATCCTGTGTACGGGGCATTAGTGTGGAAAATTTCAAGGGTTATGAATACTTTTTCAAGGCACTGTAAATGAAGGTAAAAACTCTGTGCTCAGGTGTGTATATAGTGAAAGTAGCTGCCAGCACTATAGGCCTTGATACAAACCCAAAATCAAACAATTATAAATGCAGCACTCAAAAATAAATTACAAACAAGTTCATACAGGCATAATTATGTAACGTAATATAAAGAAATTAATTACCATGTGAAGAAATTGTATCCATCCACAAACAAAACAAGTTGCTAAATGCACCTCCACTAACATCAAAAAAGAAAAACGTGTATAGCATATATACTGTATGTCATAAGTCCACATAAAATATATGTAATGATACATTTCAAAATAAAATGGCGAATCTTCTAAGAAAAATTCCTTTCTGGCAGATCATGCTCTAGTGAATAAATGCACCTTACCAGAAGGTATAATCACCTATGACCGTGACCATTAAAGTAGTTTTAAATCCAAAAACAAACATATTGCAGTTTGCCAATTCTTATACCCCATACACATGGTCGGAAATGGGCTGTATCGGACTTTTTCTGTCAGAATTTCCGATGGAAAAAGTTTGAGAGCTGGATCTAAAATTTTCCCACAACTAAATACGATCAGACTTTTTCCAATCGTGTGTAGAGAATTCCAACGCACAAAGTGCCACGCATGCTCAGAAAAAATTTGGAGACGAAAGCTATTGGCTACTGGCCTCTATGTAGTCCCATCATATGTTTTGTACGTCATCTCGTTCTGAACGATCGGATTTTCCGACAACTTTGTGCGACCGAGTGTATGCAACGCAAGTTTTGGCCAAAATCCATCGGAAAAAATCCGACGGATTTTGTGGTCGGAATGTCCGACCGTGTGTATGGGGGCATTAGATGTGATATCTGCATTCGTTTTCCTTTTTTAGGCTTCTTTCTTCTCTTTTCATCTGGTGATCTGGCCAGTATGTCTGTTGTTTTCCAGCAGAACAAGCTCTCTTCCAGATTTATCTGTTTAAAGGGATGAGACAAACCATTTACCACTGACAGGTGTGCTCACAATGGTCAACTTTGATTTATTTATGAAAATCCTTTATCCTAAAATGAAAATAACATGTAGAAGGGTGAGTTCTGAAGGGCTTAGAGAACTTTGGATGAAATGTGCTCCTTGCTGGTATCTAGAGCCAAAACCGTGATCCTGGAATGATTGTAGAAAGGTAGGATACGTCCCACCAAGTATTTCCCGGGATGAAATCTTCTTTCCTCACACCAGGTAAAGTACACATTCCATGTGTAGTGGATCTTGTGGGAGGTAGACTTCCTAGCTCTTAAGAGAATGTGAATAAAGGAAACAGTGATCCCTGTCTCTCAAGACCTGGGCTTCAACAGCCATGCTATTAAAATCTGCCACTGTGAAGCAGGGTGGTAAAACAGTCCCTGGTACAGGATATCTAGATGATTTGGAAGAGCCACAGGGCATCTGTCAAAAGTATGATCAGGTCAGAATACCACATCCACCTGGGCCAGTTCAGATCTATGAGGATCGACACAATGCCCTACATCTCGATCCTGCAGAATTTGTAAAGAAAGGAGTTTGATTCCTTCTGTAGGCAGCAGCATAGCACAATTGTCTTAGAATAACTGAATTCTGTGTCCCTTAAAGCTGAATTCTGGGGAGAATAAAAATCCTACCTTGCAGTGGGGCTGCCCCCACATTTGCGAGGGTTGGAGGCTTGCTTAGGTCTAAGGGGTCCAATCCTTCCACAGGTTTCCTCCAGGCTCTAAGACTGGTCCTCACTCCTCGTCTCCCCTTTGCTTGGGTGAGAAAAACCAAGGAACATTCCATTGCGAGAGGAGAGTGCCAGCTGCCAGGGAAGTGGGGATTAGATAAGTGATACCCCTGCAGTAGGGGACAGCCCCATTGTACGGGAAGATTTTTAATTTACCCAGCGAAGGGATGAACTAGAAATGAACTATATACACTATATTGTCAAAAATATTGGGACACCTGCTTTTACTAGCACATGAACTTTAATGGCAATATTTTGAACCCTACAGTTGGTAATTTTTTATTACCAATAAAAAAATAATGCTGTAGTTAGTATAAAACTAGTCCTATAATTAATTTACCTTTCATCAACACCTCCACCAGTCAATGAGCCACCTACCATGACCTTTAATTGTTTAACAACTATTAAACATTGTCTTGCTACTGACCATGGTCTGCCCTAAACTCTGGTTTGTTTTCAGGCCTATGCATCTAACCAACTTTGGCTTGTCTTCAAAAAGTCAAAAATATCTCTACTTCCCAACTTACACATACAGTGTATCTACTAGTTTAGTGTTAGTTATTACTTATGGGATAATCCTAAAGGTAGTGACAGGTATGCGCCACCATTATGGACAAAAAATCCTCTGTGGGCAATAAAAGACCCAATATTTTACAGTGCCTTGAAAAAGTATTCATACCCCTTGAAATGTTCCACATTTTGTCATGTAACAACCAAAAACGTAAATGTCTTTTATTGGGATTTTATGTGATAGACCAACACAGAGTGGCACATAATTGTGAAGTGGAAGGAAAATGATAAATGGTTTTCAACAATTTTACAAATAAATATCTGAAAAATGTGCTGTGCATTTGTATTCAGCTCTCTTTACTCTGATTTAAATCTAGTGGAACCGATTGCCTTCAGAAGTCACCTAAATAAAAATAGAGTCCACCTGTGTGTAATTAAATCTCAGTATAAAAACAGCTATTCTGTGAAGCCCTCAGAGGTTTGTTAGAGAACCTTGGTGAACAAACAGCATCATGAAGGTCAAGGAACACATCAGGCAGGTCAGGGATAAAGTTGTGGAGAAGTTTAAAGCAGGGTTAGGTTATAAGAAAAATATCCCAAGCTTTGAACATCTCACGAAGCACTGTCCAATACATCATCCGAAAATGGAAATAGTATGGCACAACTGCAAATCTACCAAGACATGGCTGTCCATCTAAACTGACAGGCCGGGCAAGGAGAGCATTAATCAGAGGAGCAGCCAAGAGGCCCATGGTAACTCTGGAGGAGTTGCAGAGATCCACAACTCAGGTGGCAAAATCTGTCCACAGGACAACTATTAGTCGTGCACTCCACAAATCTGGCCTTTATGAAGAATAGCAAGAAGAAAGCCATTGTTGAAAAAAAGCCATAAGAAGTTCTGTTTTTCGTTTGTGAGAAGACATGTGGGGGACACAGCAAACATGTGGAAGAAGGTTCTCTGGTCAGATGAGATCAAAATTGAACTTTTTGGCCTTAAAGCAAAATTCTAGTGGAAAACTAACACTGTACATCACCCTGAACACACCATCCCAGACATGAAACATGGTGGTGGCAGCATCATGTTGTGGGGATGCTTTTCTTCAGCAGGGACAGGGAAGCTGGTCAGAGTTGATGGGAAGATTAATGGTGCCAAATATAGAGCGATCTTAGAAGAAAACCTGTTATGCTGCGTACACACGACCGGACTTTTTGACAGCAAAGGTCTGACGGAACGAGTCCGTCGGACAATTCGATCGTGTGTGGGCTCCATCAGAACCTTTGCTTGCCAAAAATCTGGCGGACTTCAGAAATAGAACATGTTTTAAATTTTCCCACCAGAACCCTGCCGGACCGAGAAATCCGTTTGTGTGCATGCTGGTCCAACGGACAAAAACTGACGCTAGGGCAGCTATTGGTTACTGGCTATGAACTTCCTTATTCTAGTTCGGTCGTACCTCATCACGTTCAAATCCGTCGGACTTTGGTGTGATTGTGTGTGGCCAAGTTCATTCATTCGGAAAGTCTGTCGGAACTCCGCCGAAAGACCGTCGGAAAGACCGCCGGACCTAGTCCCTCGAAAAGTCAGTTCGTGTGTATGCGGCATTAGAGTCTGCAAAAGATTTTAGACTGGGGCACAGGTTCATCTTTCAGCAGGACAACGATCCTAAACATACAGCCAGAGCTACAATGGAATGGTTTAGATCAAAGCATTTTCATGTGTTAGAATGGCCCAGTCAAAGTCCAGACCTAAATCCAATTGAGAATCTGTGGCAAGACTTGAAAATTGATGTTCACAGATGCTCCAAATCCAATCTGACAGAGCTTGAGATATTTTGCAAAGAAGAATGGGCAAAAATGCCACTCTCTAGATGCGCAAAGCTGGTAGAGACCTGAAAAGACTTGCAGCTGTAAGCGGTAGTTCTACAAAGTATTGACTCGGGGGGGGGGGGGGTGAATAAAAATGCACGCCAAACTTTTCACATATTTATTTGTAAAAAAAATTGAAAACCATTTATAATTTTCCTTCCACTTCACAATTTTGTGCCACTTTGTGTTGGTCTACCACATAAAATCCCCTATAAAATAAATTTATATTTTTGGTTGTAACCTGACAAAATGTATAAAATTTCAAGACGTATGAATACTTTTTCAAGGCACTGTATATATCTCCTGGATGGCCAAACATTTGTCCATCAGATCTGAGCCTTGATTGCTGTAAATATAAAGTAAATCTTGAAGGTCCTGACCTGAAATGCTCTTATGATTCTGCACTTTGGAGGAACCCTCACTAATCGGGATAATTTTGCAATCCTGACAGGTAAGTGTGCATGAAGGGGTGCACATGACAAAGTGAATAAAGCAGTGGTTATATCTGAAATACTGTGGTTTCAATTTGTGCAACTAATCAACATTTATTTAACTAAATGTGGCAATAACATGTATAAATTGTTACTAAATTAGATAATGGAGACAACAGAAGGATGAACAATGAACGTTGCTTTTGTATACAAACTTAACCTGGTCGTTAAAATTTCAGCCAGTTCAGCAGGGACCAGATGAGAATCGAACCATGTATGGGCAGGCTGAATGTACCTAAGTTGATCAATTGATCAACTTGGGTACAACCAGCCTGTTGAATTTTACATGTGATTATTATCCTAGTGGCTAGTGGCTATTATACTCGTGGTTGCAGGAAAGGAAAAAGCTCAGTCTATGGCCAGCTTTACTAATTAATCCCCACATAGACACCTAGACCAGTCCTTTTGGCCTTGGCCTTGGCCTTTGCGGCCAGTTTTGCAGTCCAGGCTTAGCTCCCTGCAGGCTACACCCACTGCTGTCCTTTAGCATACTGTAGTTAAAAATTAATATGTAATAGTATTTCCTGTCTGTATGGATCTTGCTGTTGTTGGGTTGGCTGCAGTTATTTTTTTCTACCACTCACCTTGTTCCATTTGCTTTGAACATCCACAAGTGTTTATTATATCAGATAATGATTAACATTCCTTCGGGGTGTAGGTAGATAGATCTATGACGTGTTTGCTGAAGCAGCCAGCTGTCGCCACTCTGCAGTCTCCTTTATCATAAAGCCACTAAATCTGACATATATCAAGGTTTATCAACCAAGACTTTGTCAGTTTTATATGAGGGAAAATGGTGACAATAAATCATCAGCCAATTAGTAATACATTAAGCGTTTCGGTTTTTTCTTCTTCTTTGCTAGAAGCAGACATTGAGGGGAAAAAAATCAAAGTATTGAGTTGCTTATTCACTTTATCCCTAGAAAGGTTTACTCAGGATAAAGAAAAAGCTAAACAATTTCTATAACAGAATTTATACTCAAAACATCCAATTTTCACATCGGTGGTAAGTGAGTTTGTTAGCTGAGTTATGAGCTGAAATAGTTTTTGTAAGGCCTCAGTCATATTAGTTCACAAGAAAATAGTGGTATTAATTCCTTTTGGTGCCAGTTTGAATGGCTATGCTGCTTTCTGTTACATTTGCTATGTCACAAACATGGTCTCCTTGGTATCTCATGTAGCAAAGTGCTCATTTACTCACCATACTCAGATACATTCATAGGCCCCTTTGACAAATTTTCCCATAAGTCCCACGGTGTATGGACACCACCAATGAAAGATAAGATTCTCAGGTTCCCTCCCTCAGCAGCTCAGAGGGAATCTGCCACCTAGGCCAGGAAATTTTCACTAGAATATATAGGGAAGAAGTTGCAGTACAATGGCTTGGTCAAAGTTGGACTCTGACTGATGAACTTGAGATTAATTTTTGTGTAGCTTTGTTTGTAGCTCCAGATGCCAACTAATGCCCACTGCCATCCGGAGCTGCACTCTACAACCATTGTACAGTATCTCACAAAAGTGAGTACAACCCTCACATTTTTGTAAATATTTTATTATATCTTTTCCTGTGACAACACTGAAGAAATTACACTTTGCTACAATGTAAAGCAGTGAGTGTACAGCTTGTATAACAGTGTAAATTTGTTGTTCCCTCAAAATAACTGAACACACAACATGTCTAAACCGCTGGAACAAAAGTGAGTACACCCCTAAGTGAAAATGTGCAAATTGGGCCCAACCAATTAGCCACCCCCCTCCCTTGGTGTCATGTGACTCTTTAGTGTTGCAAGGTCCCAGGTATGAATGGGGAGCAGGTGTGTTAAATTTAGTGTTGTCGGTCTCATGCTTTCATACTGGTCACTGGAAGTTCAACATGGCACCTCATGCCAAAGAACTCTCTGAGGATCTGAAAAAAATAATTGTTACTCTACAGAAAGATGGCCTAGACTATGAGAAATGACCCTGAAACTGAGCTGCAGTACAGTGGCCAAGACCATACAGCAGTTTAACAGGACAGGTTCCACTCAGCACAGGCCTCGCCATGGTCGACCAAAGCAGTCGAGTGCACGTGCTTAGCGTCATATCCAGAGGTTGTTGTATGAGTGCTGCCAGCATTGCTGCAGAGGTTGAAAGGGTGGGGGGTCATCCTGTCAGTGCTCAGACCATACGCCACACTGCATCAAATTGGTCTGCATGGCTA
Organism: Lithobates pipiens; assembly: GCF_037356315.1. Classification (NCBI taxonomy): domain Eukaryota; kingdom Metazoa; phylum Chordata; class Amphibia; order Anura; family Ranidae; genus Lithobates; species Lithobates pipiens. The sequence continues at coordinate 614,128,564 of NW_027507748.1, forward strand.
TCATCCCAGAAGTAAGCCTCTTCTAAAGATAATGCACAATAAAGACCGCACACAGTTCTGGGGACAAGCAGATGATGGACATGGATTACTGGAACTGTGGTCTGATGTGACCAAGATAAACTTATTTGCTTCAGATGGTGTCAAGCGTGTGTGGCAGCAACCAGGTGAGGAGTACAAAGACAAGTGTGTCTTGCCTACAGTCAAGCATAGTGGTGAGAATGTCATGGTTTGGGGCTGCATGAGTGCTGCCGGCACTGGGGAGCTACAGTTCATTGAGGGAACCATGAATGGCAACATGTGCTGTGACATACTGAAGCAGAGCATGTCTCCTCCCTTCAGAGACTGGGCAGTAGGGCAGTATTGCAACATGATAATGACCCAAAACACACCTCCAAGATGGCCACTGCCTTGCTAAAGAAGCTGAGGATAAAGGTGATGGACTGGCCAAGCATGTCTCCAGACCTAAACCCTATTGAGTATCTGTGGAGCATCCTCAAATGGAAGGTGGAGGAGCGCAAGGTATCTAACATCCACCAGCTCCATGATGTTGTCATGGAGGAGTGGAAGAGGACTCCAGTGGTAACCTGTGAAGCTCTTGTGAACTGCATGCCCAAGAGGGTTAAAGCAGTGCTGGGAAATAATTGTGGTCACACAAAATATTGACACTTTGGGCCCAATTTGGACATTTTCACTTAGGGGTGTACTCACTTTTGTTGTCAGTGGTTAGGACATTAATGGCAGTGTGTTGAGTTATTTTGAGAGGAAAGCAAATTCACTACTTTACATTGTAGCAAAATGTAATTTCTTCAGTGTTGTCACATGAAAAGATATAATAAAATATTTACAAAAATGGGGGGTGTGGCCTGGATCGGCATGAGATAGGACGCTAGGGACCTGAGCTCCACCGGCAACACATCCTGTATTGCTGATCCTGACACCCCACACAGCGCTAAAAGCCCCCCAATTGTCGCCGCAGTAAGGGGAATCTATCTGGAACATGTCTCCCCCCAAAAAAAGCACAGATGCAGCGGCCAAACTGGGGAAATACCGGTGAATGGAACAGGACCCCTCAGACCAAGATGACGGTGATCCACCGGAGAAGGACACATCTCGGAGACCAGACACAGCCAAGATACTAGAAGCCATCACAGCCTGTCAGGCGGCGGTCACTGCTTGCCAAACAAATCTTACTACAAGATCAGAAGGTTGACATATCCCTAGTGAGGCTGGATTTTCAGAAGGTGGTGGAGAGAGTCACAGAGGCAGAGGTTTGCCTCGGCAGCGTGGAGGACTCCCCCCCTGCAAAATTCCACAGACGCCATGCAGCTACAGGTGAACCAGATCCTGCAGAAGCAGGATGATATTGAGAATAAGCTACGCAGATGTAATCTTCAGTTCATTGGCATGCCAGAAGGGGTGGAAGGGAGGGACCCCCCACCCACATTCCTGGAAAAGCTACTGTGAGACACATATGGAAAAGAGGCCTTCTCCCCCATTTTGTCATCGAACAAGCACACCTCATGTCTGGCAGACCCCCCCCCCCCCGTTGGAGCACCCCCCTCGCACCCTCGTTGCAAAGTTTCTCAACTTCAGGGACAGAGATGCCATTCTATGCCTCAGTAGAGAGAAGGGAAATATTCCCTTTGGAAATAAAATGATTGCCATATTCCCTGATTTTTCAGCGGAGGTCCAACGCAGATGGAAATCCTTCACTGAAGTTAAAAGGTGCCTTTGTATAAAAAATGGCAAATATGCTATGCTATTCCCTGCTCGACTAAGTGTGGAAGGAGAGGACAGAGCACACTTTGAGGATCCTGAGGCTGCCCTGGCATGGATTGAACAGCGGGAGGTGCACAGATAAGTACCCCCACACCACTATATTTAGCCCCTCATCACCTAAGCCAGCCACACTTGTGGCCACAGCCAGCCTCTTAAAGTGATGGGACAACCATGACTAAATTGCCCTCATTATCCTAGTGATAACACTCCAGGTGGACATGTCTGAAGCTCAGTGTTATTTGCTGCTATGCTTGCGTACATATGGATCGAATATGGAGGTATATTCCATAATGCAATACTGATCAATATCAAATGCAGCAGGCTCTAGAACTGAGCTGACACCTCCAGATACACGCATCCTAGCACAGGTTGTGCCTAGCACCCCAAACATTGAGACCTACATTCATCTCTACTCACTTTGCTTTACTTTTTCATTACTTTAGTAATAACTGTCAGCAAAAGCCTATTCTGGCAGAGAAAGACACACAGCTAGAGAGCTCACTAAGTAACGTGAGCAAATCTATCAATATGCATCGTTATGCAGTGAAGTTTCGCCCCCTTTTTTCTGTCATTTACTCCTTCAACCTGAATGGAATAACAGGGTCTAGCATTAAAATGTACAGATCCTGTGTAAATGACACTATGCATATTACTTCAATGCTAGTACCACACCTGCAAATAATGTTAACTCTTAAAATTCTCTTCACAGGTTGGACACTGTTCATGCCATGTTGGCAGTTAAGGGTACAGGCCCGCACAAGTTTGGGTTCGTGCAGGGCGGACAGAGGGGATGTAAGCTTATCTATGCTTAAAGACGAGTGCAAATGTTGTGATATGGGACTTTATGTCTGTTGCAATGACTAATCAGTTAGAGTGTATGTGCATGCTCTGAACAGATACACGCACGTTATGGGGCTGCTGAATCCTGGAGCTTCACGCTTTATCTACCACCTACTATTATGGCCTCCTTGAAATTCCTGACATGGAACGTCCAAGGCATGAAAGATCCACTCAAGAAGTTTGCTATATTTTCGCTACTTAAACATCCAATAACAAACATGGGGCCAAGATGTTCTAAGCCTTGGTGTGCTGATAGGTCAAATCCTCCCTATATGTGTCGCCGTACAAACGGCTTCGTCAGGGGAAATGGGATGAGGCCACCATAAAAGGACAAATTAAAAAAAAAGAAACTATAAATTAAATACAGAAATATGAACCCCACTAAATGCTCTGTAGATCAACAGTGCTAAAGACCGCTAAATGTCCTCCAAACCCCTATCCCTGATGGAAACTATATGTAACCCAATAGGGGCCGAGTACATAACTCCAAAACCAGTACGGGAGGGGCAGGCATGGCGTAGACCCCGCACAAGAGCCCCAAATAGCAGGACCACCTTAGTGCAACCGTAGGGGGCAGTCTAAAACAGAGCAAACAAAAAAGGACAAAAAAATAATTTTTTCATATACACCTTGTTTGGTGTACAACTCAGAGGCAAATCCCTGCGGGATATATTGAAACACAACATGAGGCCACCAGGGCCTTCCAAATATACCTACCCAATAAAAGCAAAAACTAGTATGAAGTACGGAGGCGCCAATGAATGACTGAACTATGATGAGGTTGAATATCCAAAATGGTTGGTCCTAAAGTAAACAATGATACTAGTACGTACAAGCTAGGAAGAAAGAGAGGGAAAAAAAAAAGGGGGGGGGGGGGGGGTTTATTTTTTATTTTATTGGTTATTAATTCAAGACAGATTATTAATTTATTACAAAGAGGAGAACGCTTACCCAAGCTTTAAAGTTCACAAATATACCTAATAGGGACAATTAGAGACACATATATCCCCTAATAGGAACCACACTCTTGGTAATAGACCAAATGAGGAAATTGGAAACTCAACTTCAATACAAAGCAAGAAACCTAATAAACGATAAAATAAACAAAGGAAAACTAAATCAGGATGTGATCATCAAAGTAAAAAGGAAAAAAGTATAAAACCGAACGTTATACTAAAATAGTACTAACCTATTCATAAACCGACTGACAGAAAAGCGCCTCCGTGGAACCGGCAATGGACAACCACCTCCACTTCCTGATATATATCGGGACGGCCAGCATGTGAGAGATCGCTAAAGCGGGCCTGTATCCATTAACCCAAGGGCCTGTTAATGGATACAGGCCCGCTTTAGCGATCTCTCGCATGCTGGCCGTCCCGATTACATCATCCATTTTTCTTTCCACTATTGCTCCCTTTTTCTACTCTGTCATCTCATGGATGGGATTGGCCCTGATCACTGTGGGCCGTTCTGGACAGCTTATCCAAACGTTGCCCACGTGTGTCTTGTTTTGGTGAAGCATTTTGGGCATTTTGGGTATTGTAGGATTTGCATAGGGATGAGGGCGCATGCGTTCGCATCGCATTACGTCCGCTCCCGTTCAGCTGTGACGCTATCATGCTGAATGGGTGGAGGGTATATCAGGAAGTGGAGGCGGTTGTCCATTGCCGGTTCCACGGAGGCGCCTTTCTGTCAGTCGGTTTACGAATAGGTTAGTACTAATTTAGTATAACGTTCGGTTTTATACTTTTTTCCTTTTTACTTTGATGATCACATCCTGATTTAGTTTTCCTTTGCTTATTTTTTTGTTTATTAGGTTTCTTGCTTTGTATTGAAGTTGAGTTTCCAATTTCCTCATTTGGTCTATTACCAAGAGTGTGGTTCCTATTAGGGGATATCTGTGTCTCTAATTGCCCCTATTAGGTATATTTGTGAACTTTAAAGCTTGGGTAAGCGTTCTCCTCTTTGTAATAAATGAATAATCTGTCTTGAATTAATAACCAATAACATAAAAATAAACCCCCCCCCTTTTTTTTCTTCTTCTTCCCTCTCTTTCCTTCCTAGCTTGTACGTACTTGTATCATTGTTTACTTTAGGACCAACCATTTTGGATATTCAACCTCATCATAGTTCAGTCATTTATTGGCGCCTCTGTACTTCATACTAGTTTTTGCTTTTATTGGGTAGGTATATTTGGAAGGCCCTGGTGGCCTCATGTTGTGTTTCAATATATCCCGCAGGGATTTGTTTTTGAGTTGTACACCAAACAAGTGTACAACTTGGTATATGAAAAAAAAATATTTTTGTCTTTTTTTGTTTGCTCTGTTTTAGACTGCCCCCTATGGTTGCACTAAGGTGGTCCTGCTATTTGGGGGCTCTTGTGCGGGTCTACGCCATGCCTGCCCCTCCTGTACTGGTTTTGGAGGTATGTACTAGGCCCCTATAGGGTTACATATAGTTTCCATAAGGGATGGGGGTAGGGATGAGCTTCGTGTTCGAGTCGAACATACGTTCGACTCAAACATTGGCTGTTCGTCTGCGAAATCCGAACATTTTGGTCCGTTCGTTTCAAATTCGCGTGGTGCTCACGGCCCACAATGCACTGCGATGGCGCAGTGCATTGCTGGCTCATGATTGGCCAAGCATGCACTGTGACCCCACATGCTTGGCCAATCGCAGCGCCAGCAGCGAGGAGAGCCATGATTGGCCACAGGCAGGATGCCTGTGGCCAATCATAGCTCAGGCTGTGTAGTGCACGCCCCACACTATATAAGGCCGCCATTGCGGCGGCCTCGTGTAGTGTGTTGGAGTCTGAAGCAGTGGGTGTTCTGTGTACCTTTAACACAGTACACACCGATCGTTTTCGGCTGATTTCCTATCTTGCTGTTGTGTAGTGGCTATTGTCTGCGTGCCCTGACCGCAGTATACACCACTATATTCACCTCACCTATATAGCTAGTGATCTATCTTTAATAATAGAGCTTGCAGTCAGTAGTGTTAGGAGATAGTGCGTGCTGTCTGCGTGCTCTGTACCCAGTACATACCGCTATATCCACCTACATAGCTGTTCTCTATTTGAGCCCAATTGCCATCTGCAGGAGTTATTGGAAGTTGTGTGTGCCTCCAGCACAGCACAGTATACATCTGTATATACCCCTTTATCTCTGCTGTTTTCTGGTTGTTGTCTGCGTGCCCTGACTGCAGTATACACCGCGATATTCACCTCACCTATATAGCTAGTGATCTATCTTTAATAATAGAGCTTGCAGTCAGTAGTGTTAGGAGATAGTGCGTGCTGTCTGCGTGCTCTGTACCCAGTACATACCGCTATATCCACCTACATAGCTGTTCTCTAATTGAGCCCACTTGCCATCTGCAGGAGTTATTGGAAGTTGTGTGTGCCTCCAGCACAGCACAGTATACATCTGTATATACCCCTTTATCTCTGCTGTTTTCTGGTTATTGTCTGCGTGCCCTGACCGCAGTATACACCGCGATATTCACCTCACCTATATAGCTAGTGATCTATCTTTAATAATAGAGCTTGCAGTCAGTAGTGTTAGGAGATAGTGTGTGCTGTCTGCGTGCTCTGTACCCAGTACATACCGCTATATCCACCTACATAGCTGTTCTCTATTTGAGCTCACTTGCCATCTGCAGGAGTTATTGGAAGTTGTGTGTGCCTCCAGCACAGCACAGTATACATCTGTATATACCCCTTTATCTCTGGTGTTCTATAAAAAAGGCATCTGCAGGAGTTAGTGGGTGTTGTGTGCCTCCAGCACAATATAAACTACCCAACTGCTGTTTTACCCAACTCCCTTCACGCCATTACCATGTCTGGAAGGCCAGCAAGGAGAGGCAGACAGGCGCGAGCCGATAAAAGAGGGCAAGCAGGCTCTGTGTCTAGAGACAACAGTGCTGGTCGTGGACGCGGTGCATTGTCATCAGCACGTGGCCATGGGACATGCTTGTCCTTCTTTTCAGCAGCTGGACATGTTGAACCGCAACATGCCAACGACTTGGTAGAGTGGATGACCAAGCCCTCTTCATCCTCCTCATCCTCTCTCACCCAGTCTCAGGGTAGTAGCAAAGCAGCTGCCAACGCATCGTCTTCCCTTCTCTCAATGTCATCATCAGTGACTCCTTCCCTAGACCCACCACGTCCTCCTGAGGAGTCTCCTGAACTCTTTGAGCACAGTGTTGGGTACATGCTCCAGGAGGATGCCCAGTGTTTTGTGGGCTCTGATGATGACACTCAGCTAGAGGAAGGCAGTAGCGTGAGCGCAGAGAGAGGGGATGCTCAAGAAGGACAGCAATCTGGCAGTCATGTTCCACAGGCTGCAGCATACTGCCAGGTTTGCTACAGCGATGAAGAGGGAGGGGATGATGAGGGCACTGACTCCACGTGGGTGCCTGGAAGGAGGGAGGAGGAGGAGGAGGAGGCACATGTCCAACGAGGCAGGATGCCCTCCGGGGGCCAGCTTAGGGGCAGCACACCGACTGAATCACACCGCAGAGCTCCGCCTGTGCAGAGCGCTGCCTCTGCGCGTTATTCTAAAAGTTCTTTGGTGTGGGCCTTTTTTGAGACGAGTGCATCAGATCGCACCGCTGCTATTTGCAACATATGTCTCAAGCGTATCTCACGTGGCCAAAACATCAGCCGCTTGGGCACCACATGCTTGACCAGACATATGTTGACCTGCCATGCAGCTCGTTGGCAAGCGTACCTCAAAGACCCACACCAAAGAACAAAGCGGACCTCTCCTTGCCCCTCATCAGCTGGCATCTCCAACCCCACTAGACCTTCAGTCCTCTCTGAAACCTGCTCTGAGAGGAATGAAGGTGTAGAATTAGGTGTGTCACAGCCAAGTGCTTCCGGGAACTCTGCTAGCGGTACACCCACGTCCGATTATAGCAGGCAAATGTCCCTGCCCCAGCTGCTGGACCGGCGGAAGAAGTTTACTCCCAGCCATCCACATGCCCAGCGGTTGAATGCTAGCTTGGCTAAATTGCTAGCACTTCAACTGCTGCCTTTTCAGTTGGTAGACTCGGCCCCCTTCCGTGAGTTTGTACAATGTGCGGTTCCTCAGTGGCAGGTCCCCAAACGCCACTTTTTCTCATGGAAGGCGATTCCGGCTCTCTACCGGCATGTGGAAGGCAATGTCCTTGCCTCGCTGGACAGGGCGGTCAGCGGTAAGGTGCATATTACCGCTGACTCATGGTCCAGCAGGCATGGACAGGGATGTTACCTGTCTTTCACGGCCCATTGGGTCACTCTTCTGGCTGCTGGGAAGGATGCAGGACAAGGTGCAGTAGTGTTGGAGGTTGTTCCGCCACCACGCCTCCAAAATGCTACTATTGGTTGTGACACACCTCTCTCCTCCACCACCTCCTCTTCTTCTTCCTCCATGGCCTCTTCCAGTGCTCTGTCCTCAGAACCAGCGGTGCTCCGTAGGCGTTGCAGGGGCTACGCAAGTACGCAGGCAAAACGATGCCATGCCGTGCTTGCGCTGGTTTGTTTGGGGGACAGGAGCCACACTGGGGCGGATGTTTTGTCAGCTCTGCAGGGGCAGGCCGAGAGGTGGTTGACGCCACGCCAGCTTAAGCCAGGAATGGTTGGTTTGTGACAATGGCACCAACCTCCTCTCCGCCCTCCGTCAGGGACAACTGACCCATGTGCCCTGTGTAGCTCACGTCCTTAACCTGGTGGTGCAGCGGTTCTTGGGCAGGTACCCCGGCTTACAGGATGTCCTGAAGCAGGCCAGGAAAGTCTGTGTGCATTTCCGCCGATCATTTAATGCCTGTGCTCGGCTGGCTGAGCTCCAAAAGGAGTTGAACCTGCCCAAGAACCGCCTTATATGTGACATGCCCACCAGATGGAACTCAACATTGGCCATGCTGCAGCGGCTGCACACGCAGCAGAGGGCCATCAATGAGTACCTGTGCGACTACGGCACCAGGACAGGGTCAGGGGAGCTTGGTTTTTTCTCACCACGCCAGTGGGGCATGATCAGGGATGCATGCACTGTCCTGTCACCGTTTGAGGAGGCCACAAGGATGGTGAGCAGTGACAGTGCATGCATCAGTGACACTGTACCTCTTGTCCACCTCTTGGAGCATACGCTGCGTGGAATAATGGACAGGGCACTTGAGGCAGAACAGAGGCAGGAAGAGGAGGACTTCCTTGCCTCTCAAGGCCCCCTTTATCCAGACAGTGTTCCTGCTGTGCCACCCATCACACAGGAAGAGGATGAGGAGGAGGAAGAGGAGGAGGAGGATGATTGTGTCAGCATGGAGGTGGAGGCTGGCACTCAGCATCAGCATCAGCAGCAGCAGCAGCAGTCTTGTAGGGATGATTTACAGTCCCAAGAAACACGTGGACTTGTACGTGGCTGGGAGGAGGTAGCTGCGGATCATGTTGTCCTTAGTGACCCAGAGGACTCCGGACCGAATGCCTCAGCTAACCTACGCTGCATGGCCTCCCTGATCCTGCAAAGCCTGCGGAAGGATCCTCGTATTCTTCAGATCAAGGAGAGGGACCATTACTGGCTGGCCACTCTCCTTGATCCACGGTACAAGGGTAAGGTTGCCGACCTTATCTTGCCATCGCAGAGGGAGCAGAGGATGAGACATCTCCCGGAGGCCTTGCAGAAAGGTCTGTGCAACGCATTCCCAGAGACTGGGAGGTTACAAACTCCTGGTCCTGGACAACGTGTTGCTGAGGCATCTGTCAGAAGGAGCGGTGGAGAAGGTGGCCGTCTGACTGATGCTTTCAGACAATTTTTTAGTCCGCAGCCCCAAGGTATGATCGGTTCCAGCACCCATCGCCAGCGTCTGATTTACATGGTGCAGGAATACCTAGGGGCAAGGTCAGACTTGGACACCTTTGCCACCAAAAATCCTCTGGCTTACTGGGTCTTGAGGATGGATCACTGGCCAGAGCTTGCACAGTATGCAATTGAGCTACTGGCCTGTCCTGCATCCAGCGTTCTTTCGGAACGCACCTTCAGTGCTGCTGGTGGCTTTGTTACCGATCACAGGGTGTGCCTGTCCACCGAATCAGTTGATCGACTGACCTTCATCAAGATGAATCAGTCTTTGATCACCCACAGCTACCAAGCACCTGAAGCTGATGTAACCGAATAATTTTTTTTGAAATACCACATCCCTTCAAGACTGCCTATGCTGATGCTGAGTGACTGTCCTGTTATGTTGATTGTCTATCCTCTTCCTCCTCCGCTGATATGTTGGAAGAACATTTTTGGTTCTGGGTGATGCCAGCAGCCCAATTTTTCTGCCCCTGTTTAACAGGGACGTTTAATTACAATTTTTGATGCAATGCTTTGCAGCAGGGCTAATTCCTGCAATAAAACTAGAGTATATGGCAGAGGTTGCAGTGTGGTGGCACCAACACCAGTGCCTAAGGCCCAATTTTTCTGCCCCTGTTTAACAGGGGCGTTTAAGTATAATTTTTGATGCAATGCTTTGCAGCAGGGCTAATTCCTGCAATAAAACTAGAGTATATGGCAGAGGTTGCAGTGTGGTGGCACCAGCACCAGTGCCTAAGGCCCAATTTTTCTGCCCCTGTTTAACAGGGGCGTTTAAGTACAATTTTTGATGCAATGCTTTGCAGCAGGGCTAATTCCTGCAATAAAACTAGAGTATATGGCAGAGGTTGCAGTGTGGTGGCACCAGCACCAGTGCCTAAGGCCCAATTTTTCTGCCCCTGTTTAACAGGGGCGTTTAAGTACAATTTTTGATGCAATGCTTTGCAGCAGGGCTAATTCCTGCAATAAAACTAGAGTATATGGCAGAGGTTGTAGTGTGGTGGCACCAGCACCAGTGCCTAAGGCCCAATTTTTCTGCCCCTGTTTAACAGGGGCGTTTAAGTACAATTTTTGATGCAATGCTTTGCAGCAGGGCTAATTCCTGCAATAAAACTAGAGTATATGGCAGAGGTTGCAGTGTGGTGGCACCAGCACCAGTGCCTAAGGCCCAATTTTTCTGCCCCTGTTTAACAGGGGCGTTTAAGTACAATTTTTGATGCAATGCTTTGCAGCAGGGCTAATTCCTGCAATAAAACTAGAGTATATGGCAGAGGTTGCAGTGTGGTGGCACCAGCACCAGTGCCTAAGGCCCAATTTTTCTGCCCCTGTTTAACAGGGGCGTTTAAGTACAATTTTTGATGCAATGCTTTGCAGCAGGGCTAATTCCTGCAATAAAACTAGAGTATATGGCAGAGGTTGCAGTGTGGTGGCACCAGCACCAGTGCCTAAGGCCCAATTTTTCTGCCCCTGTTTAACAGGGGCGTTTAAGTACAATTTTTGATGCAATGCTTCGCAGCAGGGCTAATTCCTGCAATAAAACTAGAGTATATGGGAGAGGTTGCAGTGTGGTGGCACCAGCACCAGTGCCTAAGGCCCAATTTTTCTGCCCCTGTTTAACAGGGGCGTTTAAGTACAATTTTTGATGCAATGCTTTGCAGCAGGGCTAATTCCTGCAATAAAACTAGAGTATATGGCAGAGGTTGCAGTGTGGTGGCACCAGCACCAGTGCCTAAGGCCCAATTTTTCTGCCCCTGTTTAACAGGGGCGTTTAAGTACAATTTTTGATGCAATGCTTTGCAGCAGGGCTAATTCCTGCAATAAAACTAGAGTATATGGCAGAGGTTGCAGTGTGGTGGCACCAGCACCAGTGCCTAAGGCCCAATTTTTCTGCCCCTGTTTAACAGGGGCGTTTAAGTACAATTTTTGATGCAATGCTTTGCAGCAGGGCTAATTCCTGCAATAAAACTAGAGTATATGGCAGAGGTTGCAGTGTGGTGGCACCAGCACCAGTGCCTAAGGCCCAATTTTTCTGCCCCTGTTTAACAGGGGCGTTTAAGTACAATTTTTGATGCAATGCTTTGCAGCAGGGCTAATTCCTGCAATAAAACTAGAGTATATGGCAGAGGTTGCAGTATGGTGGCACCAGCACCAGTGCCTAAGGCCACATTTTTCTGCCCCTGTTTAACAGGGACATGTAATTACAATTCTTGATATAATATTTCACAGGAGGGCCCCTTCCTGTGCCCACCCAGAGTAACGGTGAGGACTTATAGTGTTGTGGCACCAGCACCACAACCACCAAAGGTCAATTTTTCTACCACTGTTCAACAATGGCATGTAATTACAATTCTTGATATAATCGTTCACAGCAGGGCGCTCCAGCGCCCACCAAGAGTCACTTTGAGGGCTTACAATGTTGTGGCAAAACCAACACCTTGTTCCGCCATTTCTGCAGAGCACATAGGGCAGGCCCCTACTTTCAAACATCCAACTTACAAACGTCTCCTACTTGCAAACGGAAGGAGACAACAGCAAGTGAGATGAAAAAAGATTGACGACAAAACAAATTATACAGGACTGGAGCTACACTTTAAAAATGTACCAGTTGAAAATTACAAACAGATTCAACTTAACACAACAAACCTACACAATCCCTGTCTTGTTTGCACCGCCTGTATACTGCTGTTCTGAGTATATAGGGCCTGGGGGCCACACGCATTTCCTTTTTTTAATATGGGTACGGGGTTCCCCTTAATATGCGTACAAGACCCAAATAGGCTGGTAATGGGCAGGGAGGGCTACCCATGCCATTTTTCTCAATGATTTTCAACCATATTGCAGGAACCAGATATAACATTAAAACCGCAAGCAGTTTTAAATGGTGTTATTTCCGTTAAATGTCATTTTGTGCAGGGACTGTTCTAAACACGGGAAACACGTGGCACTTCACAGGCATACTACAGACACCCCACAGGCACCATATTTAAAGGAATATTTCACTTTTTTTTTCACTTTAATCGTCATTAAAATCAGTGCTCCCGCCAAAACGGCCATTTTTAAAACTTTTTGCATTGACCCATGTCCCCTGGGGCAGGAGCCAGGTCCCCAAACCCTTTTTAGGACGGTATCTTGCATATTAGCCGTTAAAATTAGCACTTTTAATTTCGAACGTTCGAGTCCCATAGACTTCAATGGGGTTCTAACGTTCGTTCGAATTTGGGGTCCGTTCGAAAGTTCTGGTGCGAACCGAACCGGGGGGTGTTCGGCTCATCCCTAGATGGGGGTTTGGAGAACATTTAGTGGTCTTTAGCACTGTTGGGATTCCTCTGATTTACACAGCATTTACTGGGGTTCATATTTCTGTATTTAATTTATATTTTCTTTTTTTTGAATTTGTCTTTTTATGGTGGTCTCATCCCATTTCCCCTGACGGAGTCTTTTGTACGGCAAAACATGTAGGGAGGATTTGACCTATCAGCACACCAAGGCTTAGAACATCTTGGCCCCATGTTTGTTATTGGATGTGCTTTTGATCGTCTATAATTGTATCAATTTCTCTGATAACTACTGTGATTTTGTATTGTGTTTTATTTTATATTTTTCTTTGTGAATAAATTTGTCTTTTAACACATTTTCTTGTTCATTACTAGCCTAGGCACCGAAATAATCCCCCTTCTTCCCAATTTCCCCCTTTTTTCTAAATACCTGGGGATGAGGTGCCATATCTGAAACGGACCCCACTGCCACACTTCTCCACAAAACAATACCTGACTTTAAATGAGGGCACTGCCACACCACAATCAGTCTGGGAGGCGTTAAAACTACATGCCCGCATGACTCACACAATGCATATTAATCAGATTAAGAGAACCTCCACACAGGCTCTCGATAAGGCGGCAGAGGACCTGAATACAGCCGAAACTAAATATCTTAGAAACCCCACCTTAGAAAAAGCCACTGCTATTAAGTTGATATTCAGGGTAGTTGATCTATTGCATTATGAGAAATCTAAACGCAAAATGTTTTTCCATAAACAAAATTAGTTTGAACATGGGGAGAGGGGAGGAAAACTCCTGGCATACTTGGTACACTGCAAGGAATGACTTGCGGTGGTGGTCTACCTGCACTCCCCTGATAGAGACTTAGTGACAGAGCCTAGGAGGGTAACAACACAATTTAGAGACTTTTACACTACACTGTACACCACTCAGGCTCCGGGAGACACGGCTCTTATGGATTCATTTCTCGCAGATCTATTTCTCCCACAGTTAACGGGAGAGCAGGTCGAGGAGTTAGAGGCGCCGCTCACAGTGGAAGAGATTACTACAGCTTTGGCACAGTTTTCTAGGTCTAAGGCCCCGGGTTCAGATGGCCTACCAGTGGAATCTTATTCCACCTATGCAGAACTACTAATCCCTAAGTTATTATCACTTTACAACTCTATCTTTGATCTTCTCAGAGCTCCCAGTCTCCGTGAGAAAGGCCACCATAGTATTAATTCCAAAGCCAGGCAAGGACCCGCATCTCCCTGAGTGGTATCGACCTATTTCCCTTCTACAGATTCTAGCAAAAGTGCTTGCAAATCGCCTCAACAAGGTCATACTATCTATTATACATTGTGATCAGGCAGGCTTTATGCCAGGCAGGAACACATCCTTCAACCTCAGAAGACCCTTTATAAACATGCAATTGATGCACACTAACTCTGGTTCCAGGATTATAGTTGCTTTAGACACAGCTAAGGCATTCGACTCAGTCGAGTGGGGGTACCTCTGGACATGCTTAGGTAAATTTGGAATAGGCCCCAAGTTTATAAAATGGGTACAGCTACTATACCAGGCCCCTACGGCAAAGGTGATCGCTAATGGATGGCCATCGGAGTGCTTCCGCCTATCTAGGGGTACGAGACAGGGATATCCCCTATCGCCGCTGCTCTATGCCCTGGCAGCAGAGCCACTGGCAGTGGCTATACGCACACATCCAGGGATAGTGGGACTTAACAAGGGAGAAGTGACTGAACCAATTAGTACTTATGCAGACAATACGCTATTATATCTGGATGACTCTGAGGTGTCCCTCCCCACAGTCCTGTCCTTGATAGAGTGCTTCAGAACCTTTTCCGGACTCCACATTAATTGGGATAAGTCCCAAATACTCCCACTTGACAGTTACCCTAGAGACAGAGCTGAACTTCCTCTACAAAGAGTTGACAGTATAAAATACCTTGGTATTCGGACCCCTAGAGACCCAAAAGACTATATAGCATTGAATGTCACTCCACTCTTGCTTAAGGAAAAAACTTAAACCTCTCCCTCTGGGGGTTATGGGTCGGATAAATCTCATAAAAATGGTCCTACTGCCAAAAATTCTCTACATACTGTGGCACTCACCGGTATACTTAATACTCAGCCATTTCAGATTGATGGAGGCCATTCTAAAGCCCTTTGTCTGGGGTTAAAAATAGACACAAATCGTGCCCCGGGGCACGTCCATTAATCCCCCATGGTGGGGGATCGCAACATGTTGACTAGGGATGAGCTTCGTGTTCGAGTCGAACATACGTTCGACTCGAATATCGGCTGTTCGCCCGTTCGGCGAATTCCGAATGTTATGGGCCGTTCGCGCCAAATTCGTGTGGCGCTCACAGCCCACAATGCACTGCGTCATCGCAGTGCATTGCTGGCTCATGATTGGCCAAGCATGCACTGTGACCCCGCATGCTTGGCTAATCACAGCGCTAGCAGCGAGGAGAGCCATGATTGGCCACAGGCAGGATGTGTAGTACACGCCCCACACTATATAAGGCCGCCAGCGCGGCGGCCTATTGTAGTGTGTTGGCGTCTGAAGCAGTTAGTGGGTGTTCTGTGTACCTTCAACACAGTACACACCGATCGTTATCGGCCGATTTTCGATCTTGCTCTTCTGTAGTGGTTGTTGTCTGCTTGCCCTGACCGCAGTATACACCGTTATATTCACCTCACCTATATAGCTAGTGGTCTATCTTTTATAATAGAGCTTGCAGTCAGTAGTGTTAGGAACTTGCTCTGTACCCAGTACACACCGCTATATCCACCTACATAGCTCTTCTCTATTTGAGCCCACTTGCCATCTGCAGGAGTTATTGGAAGTTGTGTATGCCTCCAGCACAGCACAGTATACATCTGTATATACCCCTTTATCTCTGGTGTTCTATAATAAAGGCATCTGCAGGAGTTAGTGGGTTTTTTGTGCCTCCAGCACAATATACACCTGTATATACCCTTTATTGCTGTTCTCTAATAGAGGCATCTGCAGGGCTTAGTGGGTGTTGTGTGACTCAATCACAGTATACCCCTTTATCTCTGGTGTTCTATAATAAAGGCATCTGCAGGAGTTAGTGGGTGTTGTGTGACTCCAGCACAATATACACCTGTATCTACCGTTTATTGCTGTTCTCTAATAGAGCCATCTGCAGGGCTTAGTGGGTGTTATGTGACTCCATTACACTGCTGTTTTACCCAACTCCCTTCAGGCCATTACCATGTCTGGAAGCCAGCAAGGAGAGGCAGACAGGCGCGAGCCGATAAAAGAGGGCAAGCAGGCTCTGTGTCTAGAGACAACAGTGCTGGTCGTGGACGCGGTGCATTGTCATCAGCACGTGGCCATGGGACACGCTTGTCCTTCTTTTCGGCAGCTGGACATGTTGAACCGCAACATGCCAATGACTTGGTAGAGTGGATGACCAAGCCCTCTTCATCCTCCTCATCCTCTCTCACCCAGTCTCAGGGTACTAGCAAAGCAGCTGCCAACGCATCGTCTTCCCTCCTCTCAATGTCATCATCAGTGACTCCTTCCCTAGACCCACCACGTCCTCCTGAGGAGTCTCCTGAACTCTTTGAGCACAGTGTTGGGTACATGCTCCAGGAGGATGCCCAGTCTTTCACGGCCCATTGGGTCACTCTTCTGGCAGCTGGGAAGGATGCAGGACAAGGTGCAGTAGTGTTGGAGGTTGTTCCGCCACCACGCCTCCAAAATGCTACTATTGGTTGTGACACACCTCTCTCCTCCACCCCCTCCTCTTCTTCTTCCTCTATGGCCTCTTCCAGTGCTCTGTCCTCAGAACCAGCGGTGCTCCGTAGGCGTTCCAGGGGCTACGCAAGTACGCAGGCAAAACGATGCCATGCGGTGCTTGCGCTGGTTTGTTTGGGGGACAGGAGCCACACTGGGGCGGATGTTTTGTCAGCTCTGCAGGGGCAGGCCGAGAGGTGGTTGACGCCACGCCAGCTTAAGCCAGGAATGGTGGTTTGTGACAATGGCACCAACCTCCTCTCTGCCCTCCGACAGGGACAACTGACCCATGTGCCCTGTGTAGCTCACGTCCTTAACCTGGTGGTGCAGCGGTTCTTGGGCAGGTACCCCGGCTTACAGGATGTACTGAAGCAGGCCAGGAAAGTCTGTGTGCATTTCCGCCGATCATTTAATGCCTGTGCTCGGCTGGCTGAGCTCCAAAAGGAGTTGAACCTGCCCAAGAACCGCCTTATATGTGACATGCCCACCAGGTGGAACTGAACTGCACACGCAGCAGAGGGCCATCAATGAGTACCTGTGCGACTACGGCACCAGGACAGGGTCAGGGGAGCTCGGTTTTTTCTCACCACGCCAGTGGGGCATGATCAGGGATGCATGCACTGTCCTGTCACCGTTTGAGGAGGCCACAAGGATGGTGAGCAGTGACAGTGCATGCATCAGTGACACTGTACCTCTTGTCCACCTCTTGGAGCATACGCTGCGTGGAATAATGGACAGGGCACTTGAGGCAGAACAGAGGCAGGAAGAGGAGGACTTCCTTGCCTCTCAAGGCCCCCTTTATCCAGACAGTGTTCCTGCTGTGCCACCCATCACACAGGAAGAGGATGAGGAGGAGGAAGAGGAGGAGGAGGATGATTGTGTCAGCATGGAGGTGGAGGCTGGCACTCAGCATCAGCAGCAGCAGTCTTGTAGGGATGATTTACAGTCCCAAGAAGCACGTGGACTTGTACATGGCTGGGAGGAGGTAGCTGCGGATCATGTTGCACTTAGTGACCCAGAGGACTCCGGACCGAATGCCTCAGCTAACCTACGCTGCATGGCCTCCCTGATCCTGCAAAGCCTGCGGAAGGATCCTCGTATTCTTCGGATCAAGGAGAGGGACCATTACTGGCTGGCCACTCTCCTTGATCCACGGTACAAGGGTAAGGTTGCCGACCTTATCTTGCCATCGCAGAGGGAGCAGAGGATGAGACATCTCCGGGAGGCCTTGCAGAAAGGTCTGTGCAAAGCGTTCCCAGAGACTGGGAGGTTACAAACTCCTGGTCCTGGACAACGTGTTGCTGAGGCATCGGTCAGAAGGAGTGGTGGAGAAGGTGGCCGTCTGATGCTTTCAGACAATTTTTTAGTCCGCAGCGCCAAGGTATGATCGGTTCCAGCAACCATCGCCAGCGTCTGATTTACATGGTGCAGGAATACCTAGGGGCAAGGTCAGACTTGGACACCTTTCCCACCAAAAATCCTCTGGCTTACTGGGTCTTGAGGATGGATCACTGGCCAGAGCTTGCACAGTATGCAATTGAGCTACTGGCCTGTCCTGCATCCAGCGTTCTTTCGGAACGCACCTTCAGTGCTGCTGGTGGCTTTGTTACCGATCACAGGGTGCGCCTGTCCACCGAATTAGTTGATCGACTGACCTTCATCAAGATGAATCAGTCTTGGATCACCCACAGCTACCAAGCACCTGAAGCTGATGTAACCGAATTATTTTTTTTGAAATATCACATCCCTTCAAGACTGCCTATGCTGATGCTGAGTGACTGTCCTGTTATGTTGATTGTCTATCCTCTTCCTCCTCCGCTGATATGTTGGAAGAACATTTTTGGTTCTGGGTGATGCCATCAGCCCAATTTTTCTGCCCCTGTTTAACAGGGGCGTTTAAGTACAATTTTTGATGCAATGCTTTGCAGCAGGGCTAATTCCTGCAATAAAACTAGAGTATATGGGAGAGGTTGCAGTGTGGTGGCACCAGCACCAGTGCCATCAGCCCAATTTTTCTGCCCCTGTTTAACAGGGGCATTTAAGTACAATTTTTGATGCAATGCTTTGCAGCAGGGCTAATTCCTGCAATAAAACTAGAGTATATGAGAGAGGTTGCAGTGTGGTGGCACCAGCACCAGTGCCATCAGCCCAATTTTTCTGCCCCTGTTTAACAGGGGCGTTTAAGTAAAATTTTTGATGCAATGCTTTGCAGCAGGGCTAATTCCTGCAATAAAACTAGAGTATATGGGAGAGGTTGCAGTGTGGTGGCACCAGCACAAGTGCCTAAGGCCCAATTTTTCTGCCCCTGTTTAACAGGGGCGTTTAAGTACAATTTTTGATGCAATGCTTTGCAGCAGGGCTAATTCCTGCAATAAAACTAGAGTATATGGGAGAGGTTGCAGTGTTGTGGCACCAGCACCAGTGCCTAAGGCCCAATTTTTCTGCCCCTGTTTAACAGGGACATGTAATTACAATTCTTGATATAATATTTCACAGGAGGGCCCGTTCCTGTGCCCACCCAGAGTAACTGTGAGGACTTATAGTGTTGTGGCACCAGCACCACAACCACCAAAGGTCAATTTTTCTACCACTGTTCAACAATGGCATGTAATTACAATTCTTGATATAATGGTTCACAGCAGGGCGCTCCAGCGCCCAGCAAGAGTCACTTTGAGCGCTTACAATGTTGTGGCAAAACCAACACCTTGTTCCGCCATTTCTGCAGAGCATATAGGGCAGGCCCCTACTTTCAAACATCCAACTTACAAACATCTCCTACTTGCAAACGGAAGGAGACAACAGCAAGTGAGATGAAAATAGATGTACGACAAAACAAATTATACAGGAGTGATAACCCTTCCCTATGTTTTCCAAAAAGCTTAAAAATAGTTTTTTTGACTGGAGCTACACTTTAAAAATGTACCAGTTGAAAATTACAAACAGATTCAACTTAACACAACAAACCTACACAGTCCCTGTCTTGTTTGCACCGCCTGTATACTGCTGTTCTGAGTATAAAGGGCCTGGGGGCTACACGCATTTCCTTTTTTTAATATGGGTACAGGGTTCCCCTTGATATGCGTACAAGACCCAAAGGGGCTGGTAATGGGCAGGGAGGGCTACCCATGCCATTTTTCTGAATGATTTTCAACCATATTGCAGGAACCAGATATAACATTAAAACCGCAAGCAGTTTTCAATTATGTTATTTCTGTTTAATGTCATTTTGTGCAGGGACTGTTCTAAACACGGGAAACACGTGGCACTTCACAGGCATACTACAGACACCCACCAGGCACCATATTTAAAGGAATATTTCACTTTATTTTTCACTTTAATCATCATTAAAATCAGTGCTCCCGCCAAAACGGGCATTTTTAAAAACATTTTAGGCATTGACCCATGCCCCCTGGGGCAGGAGCCAGGTCCCCAAACCCTTTTTAGGACAGTATCTTGCATATTAGCCGTTAAAATTAGCACTTTTAATTTCGAACGTTCGAGTCCCATAGACTTCAATGGGGTTCTAAAGTTCGTTCGAATTTGGGGTCCGTTCGAAAGTTCTGGTGCGAACCGAACCGAGGGTGTTCGGCTCATCCCTAATGTTGACATTATCCATTTGGACTCCCAATTTGTGTGCGTCTTCAAAATTTGGCTTTTACAGGGGTGACATCACCCCATCTGATGAACGCAATATCAAGAAATTTTTGACACTATAATGTCTGATATTGACTTCAGTTTTTATACGTTGAACTTTGTAAGTTCCAGAGTTGTGTATGTTATGTTTTAAAACATGCCTGTTTGTAAAAGAAAAAAAAAATAGAATTTTTTTTTTCTCAAACGCACATGTGAATGTGCACAGAGTAAAAATTTTGAGAAACAACAACAAAAAAAAAAATAGACACAAATTACCCTGGCATAGACTTAAAACTCCCGCAGATCTTACGGGAACGGCCTTACCTGATTTTAACCTATACTACCTGGCAGCCCAGCTCTCCCAACTCTTTCATATAGATAAGATTGATATAGATTCTTGTGTCTCCTTGGCCCGGGGTGGATACAATCCACCAAAGACCCCCTAACGGCAATCTCAGGCAAAATGGGGGGAATGGGTGGAATGGGCCAACAAAGTCTTTGCTATATCACTATAAAAAGATATGGGATATAGCCTCCACTATGCTCAACATACCAACCAACATACCAACATTCCAGGAATTTACGCCTCTGTGCCACAACACTGCTCTACCTGAATTTAATTCAATACCAGACTGTAATACATGGAGCTCCAAAGGCAAATTCTATCTTTCCGACATTGTTACTGATGGAACACTTAAATCCTTTGATAAGTAGAGGGCTGACTTTGAACTACCGAACCAAATGTACTTTAGGTATCTGTAACTACGCCATGCATATCATGCACAATTTCCAGCCAACAGTACACCCCTAGCTAACAATCCCCTAATGGAGGCAATCAAATGCCGGGGCCCCAGGAAACTGATCTCACAGTTCTATAGCATGCTGACGTTCCCACGGGCTACTGTATCAGCTTATAAATTAAAAACTAGATGGGAGGTAGAGCTGGGACTCATAGAAGATGAGGAGTGGAGTGAGGCCCTTGACACATGAAAACGAGGCTTTCTGACCGTCTTACCCAGATCTTTATAATACATAAATCATATCTAACACCCCTCAGGATAGCCAGGTACAAGCCTGACCAGCCCTTAAGCTGCCCAATGGGTAATCAAGCTATGGGCTCATTCTACTACCTCCTCTGGCAATGCTCCAAAATACAGGTGTATTGGACACAAGTTGTACGATTTTTGCACGACACCATGGGCTCCCCAATAACAGTACAGCCTAAGGCCTGCCTACTAGGAATTTTTACGAACCAGAACTGAACAAATTCACTAAAATATTCTTGCATGAGACTCTTTTTTCAGCTAGGAAGGTTATAGCTAGGACATGGATGAGACCCAGCCTGCCCGAGTTCTCGCATTGGATAGTGGAAGTGAACAACACATTGCCATATATGAAGATTGTCTACTCTCACAGGGGGTGTCCCTCTAAATTTGACAAAATATGGGAGAGGTGGTTGAAGGCTCCCGAAACTATAGCAGGTTGCACTATGGGGATGTTTCTATGTATAACTATACAGCACCCACCAGGGATCATTTTTTTTGCTTTGGTTAATAGCTTTAATGTCTTTGATTACTGTTTTTATGACTATGGTCCTATATAAGCATGCAACATACACGCGGCTAGCAACGCAACGTAACTTGTTGAAAACATTTCAACTACCTGTATGATTTCTTTTGTTTAATAAAACCTTTTTTAATGAAAAAATTAAAATAAGATTACAAAAATGTGAGGGGTATACTCACATTTGTGAGATACTACACATTATTTGTTGTTTCTCAGTTAATACACTCTAAATTATATTGCATGATAAAACCTGCATCTTCTCTCTCTCTCTTGAAGCCTAATTAAGGTGTTTACACACTGTCCACTGTCCAGCCATTGAAAAATATTTGTAGCTAGCTATTGTCTCTCAAATTATACATACATTTTTATCAAAATGAAACCTGCCTACTGACCTGCATACTGTGCTGATACTAGCCAATTTTTACCAACCACATACTGTACCTGTCTATATTTTAAATGTTTTGGGAATAATTGGAAAAACAGGGAAGGGAGGGGGTTCAAGGGATGTGGGTTGAGGTTCTTTTGTGCACTCTGTTTTGATATTGTAATAAACCTAAGACATCCATCAAGTCCAACCTATGTGTGTTATTATATGTCAGTATTACATTGTATATCCCTGTATGTTGCGGTCGTTCAGGTGCTTATATAATAGTTTCTTGAAACTATCAATGCCCCTCGCTGAGACCACCGCCTGTGGAAGGGAATTCCACATAATTGCTGCTCTTACAGTAACGAACCCTCTATGTAGTTTAAGGTTAAACCTCTTTTCTTCTAATTTTAATGAGTGGCCACGTATCTTGTTAAACTCCCTTTAACAAGTTTTATCCCTATTGTGGGGTCACCAGTATGGTATTTGTATATTGAAATCATATTCCCTCTCAAGCGATTCTTCTCCAGATAGAATAAGTTCAGTGCTCGCAACCTTTCCTCATAACTAATATCCTCCAGACCCTTTATTAGCTTTGTTGCCCTTCTTTGTATTCGCTCCATTTCCAGTACATCCTTCCTGCGGACTGGTACCCAGAACTGTACAGCATACTCTAGGTGCAGCCAGACCAGTCTTGTAGAGAGGGAGAATTATCGTTTTATCTCTGGAGTTTATCCCCTTTTTAATGCATGCCAATATTCTGCTTGCTATGTTAGCAGCAGCTTGGCATTGCATGCCATTGCTGAGCCTATCATCTACTAGGACCCCCAGGTCCTTTTCCATCCTAGATTCCCCCAGAGTAGGGATGAGCCGAACACCCCCCGGTTCGGTTCGCACCAGAACTTTCGAACGGACCCCGCGTTCGTTACGAACGTTAGAACCCCATTGAAGTCTATGGGACTCGAACGTTCGAAATGGAAAGTGCTAATTTTAACAGCTAATATGCAAGATATTGTCCGTTTTGGCGGGAGCACTGATTTTAATGACGATTAAAGTGAAAAAAAAAAAGTGAAATATTCCTTTAAATATGGTGCCTGGGGGGTGTCTGTAGTATGCCTGTGAAGTGCCACGTGTTTCCCGTGTTTAGAACAGTCCCTGCACAAAATGACATTAAACGGAAATAACACCATTTAAAACTGCTTGCGGTTTTAATGTTATATCTGGTTCCTGCAATATGGTTGAAAATCATTCAGAAAAATGGCATGGGTAGCCCTCCCTGCCCATTACCAGCCTATTTGGGTCTTGTACGCATATTAAGGGGAACCCTGTACCCATATTAAAAAAGGAAATGCGTGTGGCCCCCAGGCCCTATATACTCAGAACAGCAGTATACAGGCAGTGCAAACAAGACAGGGACTGTGTAGGTTTGTTGTGTTAAGTTGAATCTGTTTGTAATTTTCAACTGGTACATTTTTAAAGTGTAGCTCCAGTCAAAAAAACTATTTTTAAGCTTTTTGGAAAACATAGGGAAGGGTTATCACCCCTGTATAATTTGTTTTGTCGTCCATCTTTTTTCATCTCACTTTCTGCTGTCTCCTTGCGTTTGCAAGTAGGAGATGTTTGTAAGTTGGATGTTTGAAAGTAGGGGCTATATGCTCTGCAGAAATGGCGGAACAAGGTGTTGGTTTTGCCACAACATTGTAAGCCCTCAAAGTGACTCTTGGTGGGCGCTGGAGCGCCCTGCTGTGAACGATTATATCAAGAATTGTAATTACATGCCATTGTTGAACAGTGGTAGAAAAATTGACCTTTGGTGGTTGTGGTGCTGGTGCCACAACACTATAAGTCCTCACCGTTACTCTGGGTGGGCACAGGAAGGGGCCCTCCTGTGAAATATTATATCAAGAACTGTAATTACATGTCCCTGTTAAACAGGGGCAGAAAAATTGGGCCTTAGGCACTGGTGCCATCACACTGCAACCTCTGCCATATACTCTAGTTGAATTGCAGGAATTAGCCCTGCTGCAAAGCATTGCATCAAAAATTGTACTTAAACGCCCCTGTTAAACAGGGGCAGAAAAATTGGGCCTTAGGCACTGGTGCCATCACACTGCAACCTCTGCCATATACTCTAGTTTTATTGCAGGAATTAGCCCTGCTGCAAAGCATTGCATCAAAAATTGTACTTAAACGCCCCTGTTAAACAGGGGCAGAAAAATTGGGCCTTAGGGACTGGTGCCATCACACTGCAACCTCTGCCATATACTCTAGTTTTATTGCAGGAATTAGCCCTGCTGCAAAGCATTGCATCAAAAATTGTACTTAAACGCCCCTGTTAAACAGGGGCAGAAAAATTGGGCCTTAGGCACTGGTGCCATCACACTGCAACCTCTGCCATATACTCTAGTTTTATTGCAGGAATTAGCCCTGCTGCAAAGCATTGCATCAAAAATTGTACTTAAACGCCCCTGTTAAACAGGGGCAGAAAAATTGGGCCTTAGGCACTGGTGCCATCACACTGCAACCTCTGCCATATACTCTAGTTTTATTGCAGGAATTAGCCCTGCTGCAAAGCATTGCATCAAAAATTGTACTTAAACGCCCCTGTTAAACAGGGGCAGAAAAATTGGGCCTTAGGCACTGGTGCTGGTGCCATCACACTGCAACCTCTGCCATATACTCTAGTTTTATTGCAGGAATTAGCCCTGCTGCAAAGCATTGCATCAAAAATTGTACTTAAACGCCCCTGTTAAACAGGGGCAGAAAAATTGGGCCTTAGGCACTGGTGCCACCACACTGCAACCCCTGCCATATACTCTAGTTTTATTGCAGGAATTAGCCCTGCTGCAAAGCATTGCATCAAAAATTGTACTTAAACGCCCCTGTTAAACAGGGGCAGAAAAATTGGGCCTTAGGCACTGGTGCCATCACACTGCAACCTCTGCCATATACTCTAGTTTTATTGCAGGAATTAGCCCTGCTGCAAAGCATTGCATCAAAAATTGTACTTAAACGCCCCTGTTAAACAGGGGCAGAAAAATTGGGCCTTAGGCACTGGTGCTGGTGCCATCACACTGCAACCTCTGCCATATACTCTAGTTTTATTGCAGTAATTAGCCCTGCTGCAAAGCATTGCATCAAAAATTGTACTTAAACGCCCCTGTTAAACAGGGGCAGAAAAATTGGGCCTTAGGCACTGGTGCTGGTGCCATCACACTGCAACCTCTGCCATATACTCTAGTTTTATTGCAGGAATTAGCCCTGCTGCAAAGCATTGCATCAAAAATTGTACTTAAACGCCCCTGTTAAACAGGGGCAGAAAAATTGGGCCTTAGGCACTGGTGCTGGTGCCATCACACTGCAACCTCTGCCATATACTCTAGTTTTATTGCAGGAATTAGCCCTGCTGCAAAGCATTGCATCAAAAATTTTACTTAAACGCCCCTGTTAAACAGGGGCAGAAAAATTGGGCCTTAGGCACTGGTGTTGGTGCCATCACACTGCAACCTCTGCCATATACTCTAGTTTTATTGCAGGAATTAGCCCTGCTGCAAAGCATTGCATCAAAAATTGTACTTAAACGCCCCTGTTAAACAGGGGCAGAAAAATTGGGCCTTAGGCACTGGTGCTGGTGCCATCACACTGCAACCTCTGCCATATACTCTAGTTTTATTGCAGGAATTAGCCCTGCTGCAAAGCATTGCATCAAAAATTGTACTTAAACGCCCCTGTTAAACAGGGGCAGAAAAATTGGGCTGCTGGCATCACCCAGAACCAAAAATGTTCTTCCAACATATCAGCGGAGGAGGAAGAGGATAGACAATCAACATAACAGGACAGTCACTCAGCATCAGCATAGGCAGTCTTGAAGGGATGTGATATTTCAAAAAGAATTATTCGGTTACATCAGCTTCAGGTGCTTGGTAGCTGTGGGTGATCCAAGACTGATTCATCTTGATGAAGGTCAGTCGATCAACTGATTCGGTGGACAGGCGCACCCTGTGATCGGTAACAAAGCCACCAGCAGCACTGAAGGTGCGTTCCGAAAGAACGCTGGATGCAGGACAGGCCAGTAGCTCAATTGCATACTGTGCAAGCTCTGGCCAGTGATCCATCCTCAAGACCCAGTAAGCCAGAGGATTTTCGGTGGGAAAGGTGTCCAAGTCTGACCTTGCCCCTAGGTATTCCTGCACCATGTAAATTAGACGCTGGCGATGGGTGCTGGAACCAATCATACCTTGGGGCTGCGGACTAAAAAATTGTCTGAAAGCATCAGTCAGACGGCCACCTTCTCCACCGCTCCTTCTGACTGATGCCTCAGCAACACGTTGTCCAGGACCAGGAGTTTGTGACCTCCCAGTCTCTGGGAACGCGTTGCACAGAGCTTTCTGCAAGGCCTCCCGGAGATGTCTCATCCTCTGCTCCCTCTGTGATGGCAAGATAAGGTCGGCAACCTTACCCTTGTACCGTGGATCAAGGAGAGTGGCCAGCCAGTAATGGTCCCTCTCCTTGATCCGAAGAATACGAGGATCCTTCCGCAGGCTTTGCAGGATCAGGGAGGCCATGCAGCGTAGGTTAGCTGAGGCATTCGGTCCGGAGTCCTCTGGGTCACTAAGGACAACATGATCCGCAGCTACCTCCTCCCAGCCACGTACAAGTCCACGTGTTTCTTGGGACTGTAAATCATCCCTATAAGACTGCTGCTGCTGATGCTGAGTGCCAGCCTCCACCTCCATGCTGACACAATCATCCTCCTCCTCCTCTTCCTCCTCCTCACCCTCTTCCTGTGTGATGGGTGGCACAGCAGGAACACTGTCTGGATAAAGGGGGCCTTGAGAGGCAAGGAAGTCCTCCACTTCCTGCCTCTGTTCTGCCTCAAGTGCCCTGTCCATTATTCCACGCAGCGTATGCTCCAAGAGGTGGACAAGAGGTACAGTGTCACTGATGCATGCACTGTCACTGCTCACCATCCTTGTGGCCTCCTCAAACGGTGACAGGACAGTGCATGCATCCCTGATCATGCCCCACTGGCGTGGTGAGAAAAAACCAAGCTCCCCTGACCCTGTCCTGGTGCCGTAGTCGCACAGGTACTCATTGATGGCCCTCTGCTGCGTGTGCAGCCGCTGCAGCATGGCCAATGTTGAGTTCCATCTGGTGGGCATGTCACATATAAGGCGGTTCTTGGGCAGGTTCAACTCCTTTTGGAGCTCAGCCAGCCGAGCACGGGCATTAAATGATCGGCGGAAATGCACACAGACTTTCCTGGCCTGCTTCAGGACATCATGTAAGCCGGGGTACCTGCCCAAGAACCGCTGCACCACCAGGTTAAGGACGTGAGCTACACAGGGCACATGGGTCAGTTGTCCCTGTCGGAGGGCGGAGAGGAGGTTGGTGCCATTGTCGCAAACCGCCATTCCTGGCTTAAGCTGGCGTGGCGTCAACCACCTCTCGGCCTGCCCCTGCAGAGCTGACAAAACATCCGCCCCAGTGTGGCTCCTGTCCCCCAAACAAACCAGCGCAAGCACGGCATGGCATCGTTTTGCCTGCGTACTTGCGTAGCCCCTGCAACGCCTACGGAGCACCGCTGGTTCTGAGGACAGAGCACTGGAAGAGGCCATGGAGGAAGAAGAAGAGGAGGGGGTGGAGGAGAGAGGTGTGTCACAACCAATAGTAGCATTTTGGAGGCGTGGTGGCGGAACAACCTCCAACACTACTGCACCTTGTCCTGCATCCTTCCCAGCAGCCAGAAGAGTGACCCAATGGGCCGTGAAAGACAGGTAACGTCCCTGTCCATGCCTGCTGGACCATGAGTCAGCGGTAATATGCACCTTACCGCTGACCGCCCTGTCCAGCGAGGCAAGGACATTGCCTTCCACATGCCGGTAGAGAGCCGGAATCGCCTTCCGTGAGAAAAAGTGGCGTTTGGGGACCTGCCACTGAGGAACCGCACATTGTACAAACTCACAGAAGGGGGCCGAGTCTACCAACTGAAAAGGCAGCAGTTGAAGTGCTAGCAATTTAGCCAAGCTAGCATTCAACCGCTGGGCATGTGGATGGCTGGGAGTAAACTTCTTCCGCCGGTCCAGCAGCTGGGGCAGGGACATTTGCCTGCTATAATCGGATGTGGATGTACCACTAGCAGAGTTCCCGGAAGCACTTGGCTGTGACACACCTAATTCTACACCTTCATTCCTCTCAGAGCAGTTTTCAGAGAGGATTGAAGGTCTAGTGGGGTTGGAGATGCCAGCTGATGAGGGGCAAGGAGAGGTCCGCTTTGTTCTTTGGTGTGGGTCTTTGAGGTACGCTTGCCAACGAGCTGCATGGCAGGTCAACATATGTCTGGTCAAGCATGTGGTGCCCAAGCGGCTGATGTTTTGGCCACGTGAGATACGCTTGAGACATATGTTGCAAATAGCAGCGGTGCGATCTGATGCACTTGTCTCAAAAAAGGCCCACACCAAAGAACTTTTAGAATAACGCGCAGAGGAAGCGCTCTGCGCAGGCGGAGCTCTGCGGTGGGATTCAGTCGGTGTGCTGCCCCTAAGCTGGCCCCCGGAGGGCATCCTGCCTCATTGGACATGTGCCTCCTCCTCCTCCTCCTCCTCCCTCCTTCCAGGCACCCACGTGGAGTCAGTGCCCTCATCATCCCCTCCCTCTTCATCGCTGTAGCAAACCTGGCAGTATGCTGCAGCTTGTGGAACATGACTGCCAGATTGCTGTCCTTCTTGAGCATCCCCTCTCTCTGCGCTCACGCTACTGCCTTCCTCTAGCTGAGTGTCATCATCAGAGCCCACCAAACACTGGGCATCCTCCTGGAGCATGTACCCAACACTGTGCTCAAAGAGTTCAGGAGACTCCTCAGGAGGACATGGTGGGTCTAGGGAAGGAGTCACTGATGATGACATTGAGAGGAGGGAAGACGATGTGTTGGCAGCTGCTTTGCTACTACCCTGAGACTGGGTGAGAGAGGATGAGGAGGATGAAGAGGGCTTGGTCATCCACTCTACCAAGTCGTTGGCATGTTGCGGTTCAACATGTCCAGCTGCAGAAAAGAAGGACAAGCATGTCCCATGGCCACGTGCTGATGACAATGCACCGCGTCCACGACCAGCACTGTTGTCTCTAGACACAGAGCCTGCTTGCCCTCTTTTATCGGCTCGCGCCTGTCTGCCTATCCTTGCTGGCCTTCCAGACATGGTAATGGCCTGAGGGGAGTTGGGTAAAACAGTAGTTGGGTAGTTTATATTGTGCTGGAGGCACACAACACCCACTAACTCCTGCAGATGCCTTTTTTATAGAACAGCAGAGATAAACGGGTATATACAGATGTATACTGTGCTGTGCTGGAAGCACACACAACTTCCAATAACTCCTGCAGA
The DNA here is from genome assembly GCF_037356315.1 of Lithobates pipiens. Taxonomy (NCBI): domain Eukaryota; kingdom Metazoa; phylum Chordata; class Amphibia; order Anura; family Ranidae; genus Lithobates; species Lithobates pipiens. The sequence continues at coordinate 614,158,005 of NW_027507748.1, forward strand.
TGGCAATTGGGCCCAAATAGAGAACAGCTATGTAGGTGGATTATAGCGGTATGTACTGGGTACAGAGCACGCAGACAGCACGCACTATCTCCTAACACTACTGACTGCAAGCTCTATTATTAAAGATAGATCACTAGCTATATAGGTGAGGTGAATATAGTGGTGTATACTGCGGTCAGGGCACGCAGACAATAACCAGAAAACAGCAGAGTTAAAGGGGTATATACAGATGTATACTGTGCTGTGCTGGAAGCACACATAACTTCCAATAACTCCTGCAGATGGCAATTGGGCCCAAATAGAGAACAGCTATGTAGGTGGATTATAGCGGTATGTACTGGGTACAGAGCACGCAGACAGCACACACTATCTCCTGACACTACTGACTGCAAGCTCTATTATTAAAGCTAGATCACTAGCTATATAGGTGAGGTGAATATCACGGTGTATACTGCGGTCAGGGCACGCAGACAATAACCAGAAAACAGCAGAGTTAAAGGGGTATATACAGATGTATACTGTGCTGTGCTGGAAGCACACACAACTTCCAATAACTCCTGCAGATGGCAATTGGGCCCAAATAGAGAACAGCTATGTAGGTGGATTATAGCGGTATGTACTGGGTACAGAGCACGCAGACAGCACGCACTATCTCCTGACACTACTGACTGCAAGCTCTATTATAAAAGCTAGATCACTAGCTATATAGGTGAGGTGAATATCACGGTGTATACTGCGGTCAGGGCACGCAGACAATAACCAGCAAACAGCAGAGTTAAAGGGGTATATACAGATATATACTGTGCTGTGCTGGAAGCACACACAACTTCCAATAACTCCTGCAGATGGCAATTGGGCCCAAATAGAGAACAGCTATGTAGGTGGATTATAGCGGTATGTACTGGGTACAGAGCACGCAGACAGCACGCACCATCTCCTAACACTACTGACTGCAAGCTCTATTATTAAAGCTAGATCACTAGCTATATAGGTGAGGTGAATATAGTGGTGTATACTGCGGTCAGGGCACAGACAATAACCACTACACAAGAGCAAGATAGGAAATCAGCCAAAAACGATTGGTGTGTAACTGTGTTGAAGGTACACAGAACACCCACTGCTTCAGATGCCAACACACTACACGAGGCCGCCTCAAAGGCGGCCTTATATAGTGTGGGGCGTGCACTACACAGCCTGAGCTATGATTGGCCACAGGCAGGATGCCTGTGGCCAATCATGGCTCTCCTCGCTGCTGGCGCTGCGATTGGCCAAGCATGCGGGGTCACAGTGCATGCTTGGCCAATCATGAGCCGGCAATGCACTGCGCCATCGCAGTGCATTGTGGTCCGCGCGCGCCATACGAATTTTGACGCGAACGGACCAAGAGTTCGGATTTCGCCGAACGCCCGAACAGCCAATGTTCGAGTCGAACGTACGTTCGACTAGAACACGAAGCTCATCCCTACCCCAGAGGTTCTCCCCCCAGTGTATAGATTGCATTCATATTTTTGCCACTCAAATGCATTATTCTACATTTGTCTACATTGAACCTCATTTCCCATGTAGTTGCCCACCCCTTTAATTTGTTCAGATCTTTTTGCAAGGTTTCCACAGTACAGTGTGGTACTGCAAAAAAAAAAAGGAGCAGGCAAACTATTAAACAGTTTTGCCACTGGCCATTTTGTATGAAGTTGGGGGATATAGACTTTCCTATAGTTTATTCTCTTAATTTAGGCGTATTATTTATTACGATAAAAAAATCAGGTATCACAACAAAAACTACCAAAAATAAAACCTTTTTTTTTTGAGTTTCAATGAATTCGATTCAGGTGATGCTGCTGTATTTAAGCCAAATGTAAAATTTAAACAAAAACAATTATGCATTCAAAATATGTAATAACAGAATACAATGTTGTAGACACTGGCTGTGAAAACTTTACTGTCCAGTAACACCATAGACAGTTTAACCACTTGAGGACCGCCGTATTGCCATTGTACGTCAGCACAATGGCACAGGCAGGCACAATCACGTACATCTACGTGATTGCCTTCCAGCGGGTGGGGGGTCCGATCGGACCCCCTCCCGCTGGTTACGGCGGTCCGATTCGGTCCAGGAGCGCTCCGTGATGAGGGGATGGCCGTTGGTTTTCGGCCACCCCCTCTGGATCGCTCCTGGCCAATGAGAAGCTTCCTCCCCTGTGTATTGTTTACACAGGAAGGAGGAAGTGATGTCATTCTCCTCGGGGCGGTCTTTTTGACCGGACTACGAGGAGAAGAGTAAAAGTAAGTCTGCACGAACACTACACTGACATGTAGGTACACACAGGCACACAAACCCCCCCCGATCGCCCCCCGATCCCCCCGATCGCCCCCCGATCCCCCCCCCGCCCCCCCTCCCCCCCCAGTCACAGTGTCACTGATTGCATTGATCATTTCTTTACTGATCAATGCATTCAGTGTCAGTTGTGACAGTAAAAACTGTCAGGACAGTTAGTGTTAGGTCCAGGGTAGCCCCCTATCACCCCCCAATAAAGATTTAACCCCCTGATTGCCCCTAGAGTTAACCCTTTCACCCCCTTTTGCCAGTGTCACTAAGCGATCATTTTTCTGATCGCTGCATGTGTCGCTAGTGTCGCTAGGTAGCTAGTTATTTTTTTAGGTTCACCGCCAGGTTTTTATATCGCTAGGTACCCCGATATACTACCCAATAATGTTTTTAACCCCCTGATTGCCGCTAGTTAACCCTTTCACCCCCTTTTGCCAGTGTCACTAAGCGATCGTTTTTCTGATCGCTGCATTAGTGTCGCTACAGTCGCTAGGTAGCTAGTTATTTTTTTAGGTTCACCGCCAGGTTTTTATAGCGCTAGGTACCCCGATATACTACCCAATAATGTTTTTAACCCCCTGATTGCCGCTAGTTAACCCTTTCACCCCCTTTTGCCAGTGTCACTAAGCGATCATTTTTCTGATCGCTGCATGTGTCGCTAGGTAGCTAGTTATTTTTTTAGGTTCACCGCCAGGTTTTTATATCGCTAGGTACCCCGATATACTACCCAATAATGTTTTTAACCCCCTGATTGCCGCTAGTTAACCCTTTCACCCCCTTTTGCCAGTGTCACTAAGCGATCGTTTTTCTGATCGCTGCATTAGTGTCGCTACAGTCGCTAGGTAGCTAGTTATTTTTTTAGGTTCACCGCCAGGTTTTTATAGCGCTAGGTACCCTGATATACTACCCAATAATGGTTTTAACCCCCTGATTTCCGCTAGTTAACCCTTTCACCCCCTTTTGCCAGTGTCACTAAGCGATAATTTTTCTGAACGCTGCATCAGTGTCGCTAGTGTCGCTAGGTAGCTAGTTAACTAGGCTCCCAAAAAGTCCCCCACATGTGGTATCCCCGTACTCGGGAGAAGCAGCAGAATTTATTTTGGGGTGTAATTTGACTTCTGCCCATAGCATGTGTGAGCAATATATCATTTAGTGACAACTTTGTGCAAAAAAAAAAAAGTTTGTAATATTCCCGCAACTTTTGGCAAAATATAAAATATTCCATGGACTCAACATGCCTCTCAGTAAATAGCTTGGGGTGTCTACTTTCCAAAATGGGGTCATTTGGGGGGGTTTTGTGCTATTTTGGCATTTTATGGCCTTCGAAACTGTGATAGGTAGTGAGGAGTTAAATCAAAAATTTGCACCCTTAGAAATCCTGAAGGTGGTGATTGGATTTCGGGGTGCCGTGCGCGACTAGACTCCCAAAAAGTCCCACACATGTGGTATCCCCGTACTCGGGAGAAGCAGCAGAATGTATTTTGGGGTGTCATTTCACATATAACCATGGCATGTGTGAGCAATATATCATTTAGTGACAACTTTTTGTAAAAAAAATTTTTTTTTTTGTCATTATTCAATCCCTTAGGACAAAAAAAATAAATATTCAATGGGCTCAACATACCCATCAGCAATTTCCTTGGGGTGTCTACTTTCCAAAATGGGGTCATTTGGGGGGGATTTGTACTGCCCTGCCATTTTAGCACCTCAAGAAATGAGATCGGCAGTCATAAATTAAAAGCTGTGTAAATTCCAGAAAATGTACTCTAGTTTGTAGACGCTATAACTTTTGCGCAAACCAAAAAATATACGCTTATTGACATTTTTTTTACTAAAGACATGTGGCTGAATAAATTTTGCCCTCAATGTATGACTAAAATTTAGTTTATTCGATTTTTCTTATAACAAAAAGAAGAAAATATCTTTTTTTTTCAAAATTTTCGCTCTTTTTCCATTTATATCGCAAAAAAAAAAAATCGCAGAGGCAATCAAATACCATCAAAAGAAAGCTCTATTTGTGGGAAGAAAAGGACGCAAATTTCGTTTGGGTGCAATATTGCATGACCGCGCAATTACCAGTTAAAGCAGCGCAGTGCGAAATTGCAAAAAGACCTCTGGTCCTTAAGGTGTTTATTGGTCCGGAGCTGAAGTGGTTAAAGGCATCTCCTAAGCAAGTAATTGAAAGTATTGTTTTTTTTCGCCATGTCACCCTCAAAGTCACATTACAAAGACCCTCTCCCTGCTGTATGGTATTTGTTAAAGCAAATCTAAGGTCACGGCCTACACTTTTGTTTTAAAATATCAGCATTGTAATGACAATACAAAAAAAAGTTATATTTGACAATGAAATATAAGCATACTTGAAAAATCTCCTTTCATGTTATGTATGAGCTTTGCTTGTCTGCTGGCCATCTCTTTCCACAATTTCATGGATTCCCTGAATGTTTTGCAGCTTCTGCTTTGCTGTTTACTTTCAGCTTCTAAGGACTACATATCTCATGGTACCCTTTTGGCCTGCAGACATTGATTCCTGTATGGACTCCACCTCCTTTACCTCCTCCTCCTCTCAGCACCTTTATACAGTAGATCAGAAGGCAGGCTTTGTGAAATGTGTGACACAGCAGTGGCTACTCATAGGAAATAGTGAATACATGTCACAGAATAAGAAAGTGAATGTGTAGGGATCTTCACAAAGGAGATTTACAAACTTCAAGATCATTCAAATTAATGGGAGTGGGCTAGAAATAATTTAAATACAATGTAGAAATGAATATATGATTTTAAATGTTGACCATAGATACTCGTCATATATGTCCCCTATGGCACTGTACAGCTCTTCATGTGTTCTTTAAAATGGGCAGAACTTAGCAGCAATATTCAACCTCTTTAGACATTAATGGGGTTTAACCACATGCCGACCGCCCATAGCTCTTAAAGCAACATTTTTTTCATGCTTTTTTTTTCTATTACAAGGGATGTTCGCCTATGGAGATTTTTAAGAGTAAAGGTTTGTCGCTATTCCACGAGCGGTGCAATTTTGAAGCATGACATGTTGGGTATCAATTTACTGGGTATAACATTATCTTTCACAATATAAAAAAACAATTGGGCTAACTTTACTGTTGTCTTATTTTTTTATTCAAAAAAGTGTATTTTTTCCAAAAAAATGTGCACTTGAAATGCCGCGTACACACGACCGGACTTTCCAGCAGAAAAGGTCAGAAGGAATAATTTAATCGGATATTCCAATCGTGTGTGGGCTTCATCTGACTTTTTATTTTCAAAAATTCTGACGGACCTAGAAATAGAACATGTTTTAAATCTTTCAGACGGAATCAATTCCTACCGGGAAAACCGTTCGTCTGTATGCTATTCCGACGGACCAAAAACGACGCAAGGGAAGCTATTGGCTACTGGCTATTGAACTTCCTTCTCTAGTCCCGTCATACGTCATCGTGTTCTAAACGAATGGACTTTAATGTGATCGGGTGTAGGCCAGTCTGTTTCAGCGGAACTCTGACGGAAAGAGGTTTATTCTAACGGAAAGTCCGGTCATAAGTACGTGGCATTAGACCGCTGCACAAATACGGTGTAATAGATAGTATTGCAATGACCGCCATTTTATTCTCTAGGGTGTTAGAAAAAAATGTATAATGTTTGGGGGTTCTAAGTAATTTTCTAGCAAAAAAAACTTTTTAAATTGTAAACAATAAATCTCAGAAAGAGACTCGGTCCTTACGTGGTTAAGGGGTATAGGGGGCGTGCGCCTCGTCACTGAGGAGCGATTGCTTGTGACAGAGCAGGAACGTGGATCTGTGTGTGTAAACACACAAATCCACGTCCTGTCAGGGAAGAGATATGTGTTCCTAGTATATAGGAACACCGATCGGTCTCCTCCCCAGTCAGTCCCATCCCCCCACAGTTAGAACACACAGTGAGGGAACACATTTAAACCCTTGATCGCCCCCTAGTGTTAATCCCTTACCTGCCAGTGACATTTATACAGTAATCAGTGGCTATTTATAGCTCTGATCACTGTATTAATGTCAATGGTTTCAAAAAAGTGTCAAAAGCGTCTGATAAAAATCGCAGATCACCGCCATTACTAGTAAAAAAAAAACGTAAAAATGCCATAAATCAATAACCTATTTTGTAGACGCTATAACTTTTGTGCAAACCAATCAATATACACGTATTGCATTTTTTTTGTTTTACCAAAAATATGTAGAAGATTACATATCAACCTAAACTGAAGAAAAACATTTTTTTTTTTAAAATTGGGATATTTATTATAGCAAAAAGTTAAAAATATTGTGTTCTTTTTAAAATTGTTGCTCTTTTTTTTGTTTATAGCACAAAAAAATAAAAACTGCAGAGGTGATCAAATACCACAAAAAGAAAGCTTTATTTGTGGGAAAAAAGGGCATAAATTTTGTTTGAGTACAGCGTCGCATGACCGCGCAATTGTCAGTCAAAGCGATGCAGTGCCGTATCACAAAAAATGGCCCAGTCAGGAAGGGGGTAAATCCTTCCAGGGCTGAAGTGGTTAATGATATACAGTGGAACCTTGGATTATGAGCATAATTCGTTCCAGAAGAATACTTGTAATCCAAAGCACTCGTGTATCAAAGTGAGTTCTCCCATAGAAGTCAATGGAAACTCATATAATTAGTTCCACAGTGACTTCTATGGTATGCAGTAATGCATGTGGCCAGAAGTGGGGGTTCCGAGTGTTTTCGAGTGGCTCCGAGTGCATCCGAGCGGCTCCGAATGTCACCAGCGCCCCCCGCACCTCTGGCCAAATGCAGTACTCCACACCGCAGAGGCTTGAATCCTGCTCATTTTGCAAGACAACGCTTACAAACCGAGTCAGGATTTAAAAAAAAAAAGTAGCTTGTATTGCGAATTTGACAAACTCAGATTTGCTCATCCTTAATCATCAGTAAAGGTAACTGATATTTATTCATTGCAACTGGCAGACCATCATCCGCCCATATATGGCCAGGATCAATGACAATCACTGTAAAATATAATTACCAAGTTACAAGACAAAATTACAAGCATTTATGGAACTAGCAGACATGTCCCATAAAAAATAATGGTGTTTGCTTGGTTGTATTTACGTCAATTGCACAAGCAGTTTTCTTTTAAACCTTATTTGACTAAAACGTATGGTGTCTTTAGTTAGCAACCCTGAAGTCCCAGATTCATTTTGTATCAGAAAACTATCTGCATTAAAGCGGGAGTCCACCGGGACTCCGTGTTTTTTTTTTTTTTTTCTAAAGCCAGCAGCTACAAATACTGCAGCTGCTGACTTTTAAAATAGTGACACTTACCTGTCCAGCGCGCCCGCGATGTCGGCACCCGAAGCCGATCTCTAGATCGTCTCTCGGGTCCTGCCGCCGCCATCTTGGGTATGGGAATCAGGAAATGGAGCCTTTCGGCTTCATTTCCCGGTTCCCTACTGCGCATGCGCGAGTCGCGCTGTGCAATAAGGACGGTCCCCGCTGCCTCTGGGATCTGTGTGTTTCCCAGCAGGCAGCGGGGCACTTGCGGAAAGGGGCGGGCACTTACGGAAAGGGGCGTAATCTACGCCCCTTTCCGCAGAGAGCTATCCCGGAAGTGGGTGCAGATACCTGTACTGTACAGGTATCTGCACCCCCCTCCCCCCTGAAAGGTGCCAATTGTGGCGCCGGAGGGGGGGGGAGGGTTCTGATGAGCGGAAGGTCCACTTTAGGGTGGACCTCCGCTTTAAATTTGTATGTCCTTCCCATGGGTCTACAGCCTTAAAGGGGTTGTAAAGGTAAATGTTTTTTCACCTTAATGCATTCTATGAATTAAGGTGAAAAAACATCTGACAGTGCCTGTGTTCTGGCATATTCAGTCCAGCCATCATATAGCGTCCGCCCCGTACTGCGCATGCGCAGCACGGGGCAGAAGAAGCTTCGTAAAATTTCCGAAGCTGAACGGCGCCTGCGCTGTGAGTGGAGGTGGTAGCCCCACCATCCAAGCGGACATAAGGTTGTGAAAATTACTTACTTACTTTTCGGAATCTGTGTTGCTGTGTACTGCGCATGCGCAGTACACAGCGGACGCTATCTGATGGGGGACCTTATATGATAAGACACCGGCGCCCCCAGCCCCCCCGTTTTACTTACCTCACCCCTCGAAAGTCCCACGCTCGTCCCCCGACGTCCTTTCCACTGTTCAGCCTGGCCGCTGATTGGCTGGAGTGGATGGATGGAAAGCAGCCCAGCCATTGGCTCGCACTGCTGTCAATCACATCCACTGACGCGGAGCACCGGGGGCGGGGCCGTGTGATACAGCGAGCGGCTGTATCACGGGAGCGTGCCCGCAGATGCTTCTCACCATGCGAGGGAGCTCGCATTAAAGACGTGAGAAGCACCTGAGGGAGGAAGCAGAGACAGCCGCCGAGGGACCCCATAAGAGCAGGTTCGGGGCCACTCTGTGCAAAACGAGCTGCACGGTGGAGGTAAGTATAACATGTTTGTTATTTAAAAAAAAAAAAATTCATTTTACAATCCCTTTAAGCCTCGTTAGTAGGCACGGTACAATTGTTGGCCAATGGAGCATCTGATTTTTGTTGAAAGGGTGTGTGCCAGGACCTTGTCTTGCATACTAACGTTACACAATTGTCGTGCCACAAACACAAACGTAATGAGGTACTACGAGGAATTTCAGCTCTTGAGCGCCACCCTTTGGGGCCCTTCTGCTAATTTTGTGTTTGGTGGGCATTAATTCCGAGCATGCGTGTTTGTACTTTTAAGAAAACTATACTGTAGCACTAAAAAAAAAAAGAAAAAAGAAAATAGTGAAGTGACTAACACCAAAAAGGACACTATAAAGTCCAAATAATAAAAACGAATTAGGCCTTGAAATCCTCATGGAATTCGGATGTGATATTTCACACGGTATATAAGCCAAGGGGTGATCCCAAAGACATTCACAGCAGTGACATCAAGATGAATGAAAAGAAGCAAAAGGTGGGTACTTTTACCAGAGCCACGGGACCTGTGTGTGAACAGTAGGTCAAACGAGCATGTATAGATGGATCCTCCACTTTACAGGGGCCGTACCACAAATCCCAGCAGGTCCATCAGCCAATGAAGGGGCTGTGGGTCTTCAAATCGATGGAGGGGTAGTCAGCACCGTCTCGGAGGTTCCAGACTTCTTCACCAAAGTTTTCAACAAATGGAAGGAAAGGGAACTCCAGCCAATAGTTCGACAGTGGGGAGAGCCAGACTCACGAAGGAAATCATATATATAACAAAAATGAATAACGGCTTCCCATAGTGTAGATTGAAAAAATAGAAATTGCTGTTTATTGGCAAAAAAAACAGCATATACAATAAAGAAAAAAGTATTAAAAAACGCGATCACATAATAAAAAAAGGCAATACAGGGAACATGATAACCCCTCCCTACACGTTTCATCCCAAAGGACTTCTACAGGGGCATCTGTGTTTGTACTTTTGACTTTTGTGTGCCGGATTTGTGTACTGACCATATGAAAATCTGACGTCAAACCGTCCACTGAAAATTTACTAGCCTGTCATCCAACATTTGTTGGCCGAAAGTTGGACAACAATTGTCAAAAGGAGCATACTAACGATAGAGTTTTAGGACAACAGTCTGTCACCAGGCAATCCCCTGCCAACAATCATACCGTGTGGTACGAGGCTTTAGACTCCATACACACTATTAGATTTTCTGCAGATTTTTGTCTTCAGATTTACTAAAACAATGTAGTGCAAGGGCCTGCCTGATTGCATACAAATGCTTAAGGCTTGACCTTTTATTATATGATTTTGATAAATCTGAAGACAAGAATCTGCAGAAAATCGAATACTGTGTATGGGGCCTAAAAATACGCTGGTTGATCAATTAGCACTCTGTGGTGGCTATTTGTAACTTAGTAAAAGTAAGGAGTGTTTTGAATGATTCAATGTTCTTAAAGCCTATCTTCAATACAACCCCCCCCCCCCCCCCCCTGCCCTGCATCCGCAGCCCCTGAATAAATTGAAAAAATAATTACCTTAAAGTGTGAGTTCACCTTTTCATAAAAAATTCTAAAGTCAGCTAACACCCTACACTCTTATCATCCCCCTCCTTCCCCGGGCCCCTCTGCCCTTACCACCATGGGTGATACAGTTTCACAACCTGGTGCAGCAGTCCTGGGGTTTGTTTTTCCTATTATTTCCCTAGGGATATTAGGATCGATCAGAGTGGTTCTGATTAGTCAGTGCAGTCAAAAGTCAGTGTCGACCAACCAGAACTGCTCTGATCCATCCTGGCATCCCTAGAGAAAGAGGATGAAGACAACACTTTTTTTTGCAAACTAACCCTTTACACTGTATCTATAGCTTTACCTTTGGATAGAATAGGTAAGGAATAGAACCCTTGTCAGGTTTTACTGCTGTCGGAGGTTCTGTAAGAGAAATCGATTCTGCATCCATCTAGGAGAGTAAGTATGTTTAATTTTTTCTTTGTTTCCCCTACTTCTCTTTTAAAGCGATAGTAAACCGTTGATGGCTAAAGAAAATCCCCTGCAAGGCAATGTCATAATGTGCTAGTGTAGCACCCTCCTAAGTAGGTGCTGGAAGAGAGTATAGTTTTGGGCCTTTCTGCTTACCAGGAAGTCTGCTAGGTAAATTTAGATGGTCTCTGCCTACCAGGGAGCAGGGATTAATTGATAGGGTCTGCTCACGGTGCTCAGATGCTGCTCATGTTGTCTGAATGTTTTACACTGGTCCAAAAAGATGAGGCACATTGGACAGTGGGAGGAAACCTGACAAGTGAGAGCATAGTTACAGCCCTGACCATTGGCAGAGGAAAATGCCTTAATGCATGCGTGGTGACTATATATGCCAAGGGCACATGTGCTTGGGGTCTTCGGCTGGAGAGTGGGGTCCCGGAGGAAGGGTGTAGCTGCCCTTCCTCTACACAGGCTGCCATGCGGCTTTAGGTGGTCGACCTGATGGCCAGAATCCGAGTAAAGCTACAACCCAGATGCCCCGTAAAGCTAACTGGAAGGGTGACACAACAGGAAGGATCTGTTTCGGCCTACTGTGAGTACAGATCTCTGTCATGGGGTCTGTCCTTTGAGGGCCACCCCTTCAGCTAGTAGAGTCAGTGGATGGGTGTCAGCCAAAGGGGATGATAGAGAGTGTCCTGAAGATAAAACTGTTTCATTGAGTCTGCTACCAGAGCAAGCAAAGGACTTATTTCACCTAGTATGGTATAGCAGAGATTCTGCTACTACATTCAAGCTAGTGAGGCCACGTGAGAGTTGTCCTTATCTGTAAATAGTTCTAGTTGGAGTTTTCTACTATTACCTTCTCCCATCCAAGTTCCAACACTAAATACCAGACGCGAGCTGCCCGCTGTGCTCGGTTAGGCCGGTGTTATATGATACACAGCCCCATCATCCCGCAACAGTTACCGCTATTGTTGCCAATGGCTGGCACTTATTAGATAGGACAGTCTGCATTTCAGGGTGGCATCTAATTTATAAAGCCATATACTTGGTAACTATCTCCCCGGATCCAATACTGACCAGTCCATTACAGCATTCCACACAAACAACTGGGATGCCTGTTATTGGACTTTGATCATCACTCGAGTGCCGCCTAAAAGAGGTGGGGAGCACAATTGTTCCATTTGAACCCTGACATGGATCTACGCCCAATATTGGACTCATGATCACTCAAGCCATTGCACTCAGTCCAATTTCTGAGAAGATATACTTTTAGACTGTCCGGATACACCCTACAGCCATTTGGGCCAGCTATCTAGCTGCCACACATACGTAATTTTTGTTACACTCTGTGGCCCTCTACCAAATATATCTTAATGCTTGAGAACCCTGAGAATATGATAGTGTCCATAGTATTAGAGGGACAAACGGTGCCAATAGCATACATTTAGCCCAAGTACAAGGGACAAGTAGTGCTCGGTACTAGACTACTCTATACCCAAACATCCAGGACATGATATCTGGACATTTTCTACTTAGGTTGATTGCGGTATGACTGCACGTGCGAGCGACATCCTGTGTGTATTGTTGAAGTGACATTGTTGTCCCTTTTTAACCAATTTTTAATGGTGTTTGGAGGGGTGGGCCATTGTACCTTATTTCTATTTGAACTACACTTTTCTGTATAAATAAAGCTTATATCACCCATTACACATACTGTGGTTGGTCCTCCTTAACAACTCCTTTAGGGGTGGGGTGACTATTTTGGTCCCCCCCTTTCCCCCTTTCTCCCAATTGTTCCCCTTTTTTAGACATTGTGACTTAGTTGTGGAGGTACCTCGTCCTAATGGATGAATCGGTCCTAATATTGGGGATAACCCAGTAGTTTGACATCCATCTTTTATTTGTTATTCAGTTTGAAAGGGGCTGTCAAGTCCAAAGAGTTGCTACATTCACTATGTTGCTATTGAGGCTAAAGGCCCTTTTCCCAAATCCCCATAACTTCTACCCTTGCAAATAGAGGAGGGGGCAACTAAAGCTGCTGTTGCTTCACCATCCGGTGGAAAATAACTTCTACTGCAGAGGACTTCTCCTATTCGAGCAAGGGACTGCTACCTGGAGGGGGTAAACCCCTAGTTACTAAAGATACTTTGTGAAGATACTGATGCTTTGTGAAGATACTTTGGGCCAGTGGACCATCACAGTTGTTGAAAGCAATTTGGTGCAAGTTGCTGCCATGTGAAAAAGGACAGTGGCTTATTGTCTCTTCGGAAGGAGGTGCCAGAGAGAAGGGCTTCCCTGAAGAGTTTCTACAAATGCCCACAAGTAGGCAAGCCATTGCTAAGGCTCTAGCAATGATGGCTGGCCGCTAGGAGATGTATTGCCCCGATGCTGCAGAAAGGGTAGTGGCTCATTGTCTTTTTGGAAGGAGGCACCAGAGAGAAGGGCTTCCCTGAAGAGTTTCTACAAATGCCCACAAGTAGGCAAGCCTTCGCTAAGGCTCCAGCAGTGATGGCTGGCCGCTAGGAGATGTGTTACCAAACCCAATGCTAGGGGTTATCCTACCTAAAGGGAGTAGCACCACTATAATTGTTCAGCAGCCTTCCCCCAGTGGCCAGCATGTTGGGGCCCAAATCTGAGGTTGGAATTTTCAGGGTAAAGTTCCTCCAAATCTTGGTAAATTCACCTGCTCTGTAATCCATGCAGGCAACGCTGTTCTTTCTCACAATGTGTAGTAGGGTTTGACAGGGGCCTCTCACTGACTGGTGGTAAGTGTCTCACCAACGACTAAATGCACATGCTATCTCCCTTAATGTTCTCCTCCCTGTTCAGGAACAATGGCTCTGGGATCTGTAGTTCCTCTGCTCAGTCCACACAGCAAACTAAGGCCTCATGTGCACATGATGTCGAAAATGCAGTTTTACAGGCATTTGACTTTTTTGTGCTTCTAAATGCCCCTTTATGTTAGCCTATGTGTCCATGCAGACATTTAGAGGCAGGCATGCAGGGCAGAAAAAAAATGTGCGCATTCAGAAGAGTAGCATGTGGGTGGAAAAAATGCCAAATGTGAAAACACACATTAATACTAGATGTGTTTAGACATGTGTGATCTACTTTCTCCACTGCAGGTGGCGCTCTTTGCAGTGGCACTGTTGTTGAAGAGGAGGTCAAGAGGAATAGGGTTCCTCTATGGTTTCCTGGGTCACTGGGGGAGCTATCCTATTGGATGCTGCTACTCCATGTGACTCTAGCAGCGATCTTGAGTCAGGCAGAGCCTATTCAAGACTCTGGCTCCCATGTTGGGTGCGCATTTTGTGAGTTGGTAGAGTAGGGACAGGGTCAAGAGTTCCTGATGAGGAGGGAAAGCGTAGGGTTGCAACTCTTTGGACAACATCCTGTTTGGGCACGAGATGGCCAGGCCACATTCTGATCACTTTACAGATGTTGTGAGTTTGTCTGATACCTGCTCTCTTCACATACTGGAAACCAGTGCACCCTGTTGGACAGCTTTCCCACTGGGTTTGTTGTGAACTGTTGCTGTGCTATTTCAATATATGTTTACCAGTGCACCTGACTGTGTGAATTATAACAAACCGCACCACGCTGCACCCAAGCCTACACATGTTTTGGGCATTGATGGCCTGAATAAATTAATATTCTGGCCAGTAGAATACGTTATCACCAAATACGTGAATGTGCATTCCCTTCATTCTAGTACACAGCCTCAGCTTTGCATATTTTTCCTATGAGACTGTGTAGAAGGAAGGATGTCAATTCTCTCCACTCAGGTCTCAGATTACACTCAGCTCAATGCTGTGCAGTGTGTAACATCAGACCCTCAGACCTGCCTTCCAAAGCTGAGCAATGTTGTTTAAAATGTGTTCTTTAAGAGGCTGCGGAGAAGAGATGACCGCAGATAAACAGGTAGAACTTATGTAGGACAATTTGGTTCATCTCTGTGTATCACCTGAAGAGAGTCAATTAAGTGGGAATATGCAGGGGTTTGCAAACACTTTAACCGCTTGTCACCCACCCACAGTAGATTTACTGCGGTGAGCAACACAGGAATGCCAGACAGCATACTGGTACATCCAGGGCCAGATTAAGAGCATCATGGGTGTGGTGCTGAGGATTTTAGTGGGCCTTTTTATGAAACTAAATAAAATGAAAGTGCAAATAGTTATAGGTGCAGGAACCCCCCCCCCCAAGTCACTTTGGGGATTATTTACAAAAGGCAAATCCACTTTGCACTAAAAGTGCACTTGAAAGTGCAATCACTCTAAATCTAAGGGGTAGATCTGAAATGAGGGGAAGCTCTGCTGATTTTCCTCCTGCCAATTCCTCTCCCCCCTCCCCCCTTTTTTGAACTATTGTACAGTTTTGTAACATTGACTGTACTTATGTTATTGTAAGTTTATTCTGTTGTCGTCTGTGTATAACCCAATAATTTCTGATGATTTAATTATTCAAAAACGCACTGCTTTTATTTTCTGACTGGAATGTTTTATTTTCTTATGAAAATTTCAATAAAAAATACAATTAAAAAAAAAACTATCCACTGCCCCACTGACACCAATCTTTCCTTGTCTAGACCCCTGTTATTTCACCAAATAAAAAAAAATCGCCTTTTTTTTTCTGCTAAAAAATAAAAAAAAAGGATAAAAAAATACAATTGTAAAAAATACCCTACTGACTCCAATCTTTGCCCTTATGACACCATCCACTGCTCTACTGACACTATCAGCATGTATACACATGCACACACATGCATACAGTATGTGTTTGAGGTTTGGGGTGTACACCCTAATGCAATAGGCTGCGCACACCTAGTATATACAGGCATACCCCACTTTTAAGTATACAATGGGGTTACTAAAGCTGGACAGTGCAAAATCAGGCTAACTACTACATAGAAACCAATGAACGTCTAACCCCAGTTTGTTCTATTAAGCTTTGATAATAAAACCTGGAAGCTCATTGGCTACTATGCAGAAGTGAGCCAGATTCTGCACTTTCCAGCTTTAGTAAATAAACCCCATTGTGTACTTAAAAGTGGGGTATGCCTGTATACACATGCAGGCATGCATATATGTTCGAGCTTTAAGGGGCACGCCTCCAGTAACAATAGATCCCCCAGGAGCCAGCATCAGTAGACCCTCCATCACACCCCAGCACCCCTTGCCATTGCATACATTCAGTACTGGAGGTGCTGGAACTGTGTTCGTGCTGAAAAAAGCCTTGCTTCCATCACTCTTCTGCACATTCAAGCCCCGAAGAAGGGGGATAAAGTTACTTCTGAAACGCATTGGCCTTTAAGTGATAATAAAAGATGATAGTTTGCACTGAAGTACCTCATCGTCTTTTTTTTATGCTAACCCTTCACCCCAAGCAAGTAAAACTTCCAAAACTAAACAAACTTTTTTGTCTGGAATGACATATTCAGTACTGTGATATATAACATAAATCATAGGTAAAATGAACACATATAGTCCCACTGAGATAAATAGAATTATTGCAGCAGAGATTTTGCACACACACAGAGGCCTGTGTTGTGAGTCATCCTGCTAACATTGGAATGGCTGGGTTATCGTTTGTTGGTATATGGGAACAATACTATACCTGCCGTATTGTGGCATTTATGAGGGCTGCAAGAAGCAAGAGGTCAATCCGCACTGATAAGAGGGGCTCCTGTTTCTGGGCCTGACATTGTTACTAAGTTACTCAGTGTACAGATAGCTTGTCTACCTCCCCTCATCAGCCTATGGAAAGCACAAGCATCTACTGTTAGCTCTTGTCACAAATCGATGACAAGAATTGGGCTGTAGTTAAACAAAACAGGGGAAGATAACACTAGCTGCCGGTTTGCTTTAGCTGAGCTAGAGATCTCAAGCCAATACTGGGACTTTTACCCAGCTGCTGATAGCTACTACTCTTACAAAAACTTAGATAAGAGGCCTATTTATCATTGTCCAAATTGTGCTGCTTCTGGATTGGATAGTCTGTTTGTTCAAAATACTGCCTCGTGTATATGGCCACATGTTGTCTGATTGTTCCTGGCAATATGACCAAAATGAGGGTCAGTGGAGATACCTAGGCATAAAGTACGCAGACCTTATGGTGAACCTCATCGAAGCCTTTGGGGGGTCTTGTTCAATTTTGCCAGTTTGTAGGGCTAATAAGTCTATTGTCAAACAAGAGGCATGAGAACAGGGGTCAGCAACCTTTTTCCACTTAAGGCCCAGATTCAATGTATATGAATGCATGGAGGGACGCATTCACCTGCTAATAAATGAAGATAATAATATTCCTAACATAGTAATAATAACAGTACAGTTTTACCTCACTTTAAGGTGCTTCACTCATACAAAGCCAGTTCACCCTGAGGGAGCATAATGCCGGGGATTCAGATTTTACTGCCCTGCCAGCCAGCATGGTCTGGAGTTAGAGATCCCTGTCCCTAGGGGAGATGGGGCCCTGTCCCTAGGGGGGAAGATGTCCCCATCCCCAGGGGGAAGAGGTCCCCATCCCCAGGAGTGATGGGGTCCCTGTCCCCAAGTGAGAAGGGGTCCCTGTCCCAAGGGGAGATTGGGTCCCTGTCCTCAGGGGAGATTGGGTCCCTGTCCCCAGGGGAGAAGGGTCCCTGTCCCCAAGTGAGAAGGGGTCCCTGTCCCCAGGGGAGATGGGGTCCTTGTCCATGGGGGTGAATGTGTCCTTGTCCCTGGGGGTGAAGGAGTACCTGTCCCCAGGGGTGATGGGGCCCTGTCCCCAGGGAAGAAGAGGTCCCTATCCCCATGTAAGAAGGGGTTCCTGTCCCCAAGTGATAAGGGATCCCTGTCCCCAGGGGGATGGGGTCCCTAAAAGGGTCCCCCCATTGCAGTATCCTCTGTCCCTCTTCACATCACTGCCATGGTGTCCTCTTCCCCCTTCCCCATAGCAAGTTTTCTGTAACCCCCAAAGCAGTGTCCTCTGTCCCCTGCACCCCCCACTGTAGTGTTCTCTGTCCCCATAGTGTCATCTGTTCCCTGCACTCCACTGTAGTGTGATCTATCACCATAGTGACCTCTGTCCTCTGCCCCCATAGTGTCCTCTGTCCTCTGCCCCATAGTGTTCTCTGCCCTTCCATAGTGTCTTCTATGCTCTGCCCCCATAGTATCCTCTGTCCTCTGCCCCCATAATGTCCTATGCCCCTATAGTGTCCTCTATCCCAATAGTGTCCTCTGTCATCTACCACCACAGTGTCCTCTGTTCCTATAGTGTCCTCTGCCCCCATAGTATCCTCTGTCCCCAATGTGTCCTCTGCCCCATAGTGTCCTCTGTCCTCTGCCCCCATAGTGTCCCCTGTCTTCTGCCCCCATAATGTCCTCTTTACTCTGTTCCCATAGTGTCCTCTGTCCCCATAAGGTCCTCTGTCCTCTGCCCCCAGAGTGCCCTCTGCCCCCATAGTGCCCTCTGCCAGGGGCGTAACTATAGGGGGTGCAGCAGTCGCGACCGCAACCGGGTCCTGTGATGCAGGGGGCCCCCTCTACATATGGCCAGCAGCAGCATAGGCAGCTAGGGGTACCAGTGCACCATGCACACGGGTGGCTGGAGGTGGAGGGTGACTAGCAGAGCTCCATGCTCGACTATCGCACTGGCTGCTCTTTAGTTGTGCATTCCCCACATGACCTGTGTCCTCAGCCGGCTCCTCAGAGTACCCCTCTCCTGCTCCATGCATTGCCGCTCAGTCCGATGTCTGTTCTCCCCAGCCAGAGTCCCGCCCCCCCCCCGAGTCCGGCCCACACTGCACTGCATACTTCTCCCGGGTAAACAAACTTTAAGCACACAGATGCACTGCAGCCCTACAGAGCAGCCCTATGAGAGCCGGCTCCCCGAAGGACACTGCAGGCTTGTCTGTCAGTCCCACTCCTCCCCCGTCATACACAGATGATGAAAGGTCTTTCTGGGAGATATGCTGACACTGGATGGAGCCCAGGCCAACATGGATGAGTGTGCGGCCTGGTCATGGTGAGTGAGAGGACCCCATCCCCACACACCATTACATACCCCCTCCATCTCCCCCTGGGGACAGGGACCCCTTCTCACGTGGGGACAGGGACCCCTTCTCACGTGGGGACAGGGACCGCCACCTCCCCTGGGAACAGGGACCCCTTCTCATCTGGGGGCAGTAACTTCATCTGCCCTGGAGAAAAGGACCTCATCTCTTCTGGGGACGGGGGCACCTAAAAATTAAAAAAAAATAATAAAAAAAACTACTGATACCAGTGGTGGAACTACAGGGCTCACAAAGGTCATACTTGTGACCACGCCCTGGAGTTCCACCGCCGGACTCCGAGGGAAGGGCCCTGGCTGGGGTTCAGGGGGGCCCTTCATGGTTTCTTGCATCGGGGCCCTGAAGGTTCTAGTTACGCCACTGCCCTCTGCCCCATAGTGTCCTCTGCTCCCATAATGTCCTCTGCCACCATAGTGTCCTTTGCTCCCATAGTGTCATCTTTCCTCTGCCCCCATAGCATCCTCTTTCCTCTGCCCCCATGGTGTCCTCTGTCCCCATAGTGTCACCTGCCCCCATAGTGTCCTCTGTCCTCTGCCCCCACGGTGTCCTCTGCCCCCATAGTGTCCCTTGTCCTCTGTCCCCATAGTGTCCTCTGTCCTCTGCCCCCATAGTGCCCGCTGCCCTCATAGTACCCTCTGCCCCATAGTGTCCTCTGTCCCCATAGTGTCCTCTGCCCCCATAGTGCCCTCTGTCCTTTGCCCCATAGTGTCATTTGCCCCCATAGTGTCCTCTGTCCTCTGCCCCCATAGTGCCCTCTGCCCCCATAGTACCCTCTGCCCCATAATGTCCTCTGTCCTTTGCCCCATAGTGTCATTTGCCCCCATAGTGTCCTCTGTCCTCTGCCCCCATAGTGCCCTCTGCCCCCATAGTACCCTCTGCCCCATAGTGTCCTCTGCCCCCCATAGTGTCCTCTGTCCCCATAGTGTCCTCTGCCCCCATAGTGTCCTCTGTCCTCTGCCCCATAGCGTCCTCTGTCCTCTGCTCCCATAGTGTCCTTTGTCCCCATAGTGTCCTCTGTCCTCTGCCCCCATAGCGTCCTCTGTCCTCTGCTCCCATAGTGTCCTTTGTCCCCATAGTGTCCTCTGTCCTCTGCCCCCATAGTGCCCTCTCTCTGCCCCCATAGTACCCTCGGCCTCCTTAGTGTCCTCTGCCTCCCATAGTGTCCTCTGTCCTCATAGTGTCCTCTGCCCTCATAGTGTCCTGTGTCCTCTGCCCCCATAGGGTCCTCTATCCCTATAGTGTCCTGTGTCCTCTGCCCCCATAGTGTCCTCTGCCCCATAGTGTCCTCTTTCCTCTGCCCCCATAGTGTCCTCTGTCCTCTGCCCCCATAGTGTCCTCTGCCCCATAGTGTCCTCTGCCCCCATAGTGCCCTCTGCCCTCTGCCCAATAGTGTAGTCTGCCCCCATAATGTCCCCTGTCCTCTGCCCCCATAGTGTCCTTTGCTCCCATAGTGTCATCTGTCCTCTGCCCCCATAGCATCCTCTGTCCTCTGCCCCCATGGTGTCCTCTGTCCCCATAGTGTCACCTGCCCCCATAGTTTCCTCCGTTCACTGCCTCCATAGCGTCCTCTGCTCCCATAGTGTCCCCTGTCCCCATAGTGTCCTCTGTCCTCTGCCCCCATAGTGTCCTCTGTCCTCTGCCCCCATAGTGAGTGTCCTCTGCCCCCATAGTGCCCTCTGTCCTTTGCCCCCATAGTGTCCTTTGCCCCATAGTGTCCTTTGCCCCCAGAGTGTCCTCTGTCCTCTGCCTCATAGCATCTTCTGTTCTCTGCCCCATAGTGTCCTCTGCTCCCATAGTGTCCTTTACCCCCATAGTGTACTCTGTCCTCAGTCCCATTAGCATCCTCTGTTCTCTGCCCCCATAGTGTCCTCTGTTCTCATAGTTTCTTCTCCCCACATAGTGTCCTCTGTCCCCATAGTGTCATCTGTCCCCATAGTGTCCTCTGTCCTCTGCCCCCATAGGGCCGGGTACGGTCCATGGGGTTCTCATGCAGGTGTTTTGCCGACCCCTGCATGAGAAGCTGGGTGCTACCACAGAGCACATGTACCAAAACAAAAAAAGGATACCTTACAGTGGGGTTCGTTTCATACAGATATGAGGGCTACATCGAAAAATCCTATAAATTACATGTTTAAATGGTAACTCCACTTTAGATGGGAAAAAATAAAAATAAAATAATAATATAGTGTATACAATTGCGACAATTGAATGTTATTAAAAATGACCTTTCCTTTTCAATCTGCAGATCTTGAATTTTCTGTAAAATGCTAAATGGCTAACTGGAGATGTTCTGTACACAGAATGTATAAAAATCAAAAAGAAAAGGGCATTTGATTTGATTTTTTTTGACATTTTGGAAAAATATTGTTATATTATGTATATTCTTTTTCAAACTGAATATGAGTATTTACTGAATTATTTTGTTGTTCAACAGTTGCCACAAAAAATCTCCTGAAGAAGCTCTGCTGGGCGAAACATGTAGAGAAAGTGGTACTATTTGCGCTCTAATGCTCAAGTGCAACATCTAAGTTAAAGCGGGAGTTTTTTTTAAAGCCAGCAGCTACAAATACTGCAGCTGCTGACTTTTAAAATAGTGACACTTACCTGTCCAGCGTGCCCGCGATGTCGGCACCCGAACCTGATCTGTAGATCGTATGTCGGGTGCTGCCTCCGCCATCTTGGGTATGGGAATCAGGAAATGGAGCCTTTCGGCTTCATTTCCCGGTTCCCTACTGCGCATGCGCGAATCGCGCTGCACAATAAGGATGGTCCCCGCTGCCTCTGAGATCTGTGTGTTTCCCAGCAGGCAGCGGGGCACTTGCGGAAAGGGGCGGGCACTTGCGGAAAGGGGCGTAATATACGCCCCTTTCCGCAGAGAGCTATCCCGGAAGTGGGTGCAGAATACCTGTACTGTACAGGTATCTGCACCCCCCTCCCCCCTGAAAGGTGCCAATTGTGGCGCCGGAGGGGGGGAGGGTTCCGATGAGCGGAGGTCCACCCTAAAGCTTTAATACTAAGTTAAAAAGTTAAGTAAATACTAAGTTGTTCTCATGTTCTTTTTAATAACCATGTGTATTAATAAAAATTTTGTAAATTTTTTATATAAAAATATGCTATCTGTGTATTTATACTAACATTTCCATCAGATTACACCTCTAAAGTCCGGAGGTTGGTGACCTCTAGCCCTTTTTTCTCTACTTTTTTAATTTGGGATGGGGTGTGTATTTGACCCCTCTCTTCTATTAATAAAATAGTTTTCCTTATTAGTGCCCTGCAGGTGCAGCAGTTGATTGATAATTGTGAAAACTGACCAATCATAGCGATCACATGATTACATGTAAAAAAAAAAAAGAAAAAAGAGGAGACCCCTATGGGTGGGACTTTAGAGGCACTAGAGAGAATGCAAATGTAAAATAAAAAACAATTTATTGAAAGATAAAATCAGACATTGGTACTGAACATGGTCTTAAAAACTGGAAAAACAAGATATACAACATAAATACCAAGCAGTGCAGTGCAAAACACTTAGACAAAAAAAAGACATAATGTAAAATAATTGCAAGAAAAGAAAGTCCATAGAAACACCAACAAGTGTCCATACAAGGTGATCTTATTAATGAACAAGCACGGTGTGAGACATTCTCTTCAACCAAGTGATCTCCTCCACCAATCGAGAGTACTAGCAGCTCACCTCATCTGATGGACCCCTCAACATAAATAGGGTCAAACAAGCAGTCCCTTAATACAG
Organism: Lithobates pipiens; assembly: GCF_037356315.1. Lineage (NCBI taxonomy): Eukaryota > Metazoa > Chordata > Amphibia > Anura > Ranidae > Lithobates > Lithobates pipiens. The sequence continues at coordinate 614,180,626 of NW_027507748.1, forward strand.
AGTAAATATGGTATTCCACTTTCACCTCTATAGCGCTAGGGATATAATTCTGGGCAGTGTAGATCACATATATCCAGAAGTAGGCTCCACCAGTTTCCAAACGAACGGACATGAAATGGCAATAAGGGTACACAATAGTGCTCTCCGTGTAATAAAATAAATACAAATTTATTAAACGACTATTGCACTTACATGTTATTGCACTGTTCCCCAGTGCGAAGGATCAACAGTAAAAAACGATCGTAATAGCCACGAGTATGAACGGAAGACGCGGTCATGTGATTCCGTATGCGTTACGTCCCAGGGGGCGGGTCTTCATCAGCGGTCAAGATATACAACATGTGTAGATACAATATCCTATACCTTATGCATGATTACATGTAAGCAAAACAGCCATGAATGGCTTACATTCATGGCTGTTTGCTTACTATTGGGATTCTGTGATTAGCCATCAGCTATCAAATGGTACCTGTGGCAATCACAACACCGTGTACCACGAGATTAGCTGAAGCCATCCACATGTCATAATAGTAAGCAAGCAAAATAGCAAGTCATAATAGTAAGCAAGCTGTTATGAATTAAAGCCATTAATGACAGTTTAAACTATTGCTTATAACAATCATCACTGTTATAAGCAATAACAGTGAAAAAATAAAATCCCTGATACCCTGCCCCAGAGTTTTACAGTGTAACTATGGAGATACTGAACCACTCTGATGAGTACATCCTTTAAAAAAAAGGAAAGATTTTAGAAAAACAGAATAAATAAATGATTTATTTATTTATTTTACATACTGTAGTGTCATCAATCAGTACCCCAGATCAGCACCACACCAGTAATGACACTTTACTGCATTGGTTACAATAGGTAAAAACTGATTGTGGGGAAAAAAAACAAATTGTATTTAATTTCTTCATTTTGCAAGATTGGGACAAGAAATTTCAACTTTGAAAAACTTGCAATGCCCTATACTAAATACCTTGGACTGTGTACTTTCCAAAAGGGGGTAATTTGGGTGGTATTTGTACAGTCCTGGCATTTTAGGGCCTCAATAATTGAGATAAGGTGTCAGTACTAGAGATGGACGAACTTCTGATGGGACGTTTCGCGAACGCGAACTGCGAACGCAGCCAAAAGTTTGCGAACCGCAAAGTTTGCAGCGGGCCCCATTGACTTCAATGGCAGGCGAACATTAAAAACCTACAGGTCATATTTTCAGCCACAAAATACTTACTAGCTGTGCACACATAGTCCCACCACATGGCCACTGACATAACAAAAGTATGAAGGGAATCTGGGATCGACAAGCATTCTTTTTTTATCTGTGAAATTTTGACAATTAAGGACTCAGGAGCGCATGAAGGCAAAGGAGGAGAGGAAAGGTCAGGGTAGGCTATGAAGAGGGTGCAGGAGATGATCACCAGTACCGTGATAGAGAGCACTGACACTAGCACCATGATAGAGAGCACTGACACCAGCACCGAGATAGAAAGTGAGCACTGACACCAGCACCATGATAGAGAGCACTGACACCAGCACCGTGATAGAGAGCACTGACACCAGCACCGAGATAGAGAGCACTGACATCAGCACCGAAATAGAGAGCACTGACACCAGCACCGAGATAGAGAGCACTGACACCACACGAGCACCGAGATAGAGAGCACTGACAGCAGCACTGATACCAACAACTCACTGCGGGACCCAAAAACATGACACCGCTCAACCTCTTCAAACAGGAGGGTACGGCCATTTAGTACGGTGGGCCTTTTTTTGTACAAGGAAGTGAGCCAAAGGTAGAAAAAAGGTCTGTGTGCTTGATTAAATAAATCGTTTATAGAGTTATGCAAATACATGGTCTACTGGTCACATGTGTTGAATTCCTCCGAGATCCATGCCTCATTCATTTTTAGAAATGTGAGGTAGTCAACACTGTCGTTAGCTAGGCCACGATCCCCCCTGCTGCGCTGAATGTCCTTTCGGACAGGACACTGGACGAGGAGCAAGCCAACAGTTCCATTGCAAATTGGGCAAGCTCTGGCCAGAGGTCAAGCCTGCCCACCCAGAAGTCCAGGGGTTCATCACTCCTCAGAGCGTCCACATCGGCCGTTAACCTGAGTCAGACACCTGTCGGTCTAGGCATTCCCTGATGCTGGATCCGGATGAGACCTGTCGATGGGTCGACTGAAAGAATGACCTCATATCAGAAGTCACCAACACATCTTCAAACCGCCCTCTTCTTGCAGGCGCTGTTGGATTGGTACCCGCAACTCCTTCTCTGGGAGTGGGAATTGCTCCTCTGCCAGCGCACGCAAAAGCAGAATGCAGCATTTCTCGAAGCAAGACCTGGAAGTGCTCCATTCTGACAGCCCTCTGTGACGGTGGTAACATTTCCGCAATTTTGTGTTTTTACCGGGGATTTAAGTACGTTGTCACCCAGTACTGGTCCTTGACTCTTATGCTTTTTATACGGGGGTCCCTGTTAAAACACTGGAGCATGAAGGCCCCCATTTGCACTAAACTGGAAGCGGTGTGGTGGCCTGGCTCCTGCTCATCATCCAGGATAATATCATCCTCCTCGTTCTCCTCTCCCCATCCACGCACAACAACAGGGATCCCAGAAAGGTTTAAAGCATGCTCTTCTTGCTCCTCCTCATCCGCCCCAGCACCATCCTCCTCTGACTCCTCTTCAGACTCCTGTTGACTTGTCTCAGATAGAGTAGCCCCCCCTGGGAATTCATCCAGCATTGAGACTTCCTCAACTTCCTGCTCCTGCTCCTCCACGGCTTGATCAATGACACGACGCAATGCACACTCCATAAAGAAGGCATAAGGTACCATGTCACTGATGGCGCCATGGCTGCGACTGACCAGTTTGGTGATCTCATTAAATGGCTGCAGAAGTCTGCATGCGTCGCGCATGAGCAGCCACTGGCGCAGTGAAAAAATCAAGCTCCCAGAACCTGTTCTGCCGCAGAGTTCGTACAGGTAGACGTTAACTGCACGTTTCTGCTGGAGCAGCCTATCAAGCATATAGAAGGTTGAGTTCCATCGCGTTGGGCAATCGCAAATAAGATGTCTGACCGGCAGATTGTGTCGCCGCTGAATGTCAGCAAGGCGAGCCATGGCCGTGTAAGATCTTCTGAAATGGGCCGAGATTTTCCTTGCCTGCCGCAAGATGTCCTGGACCCCAGGGTATTTGACAAAGAATCGCTGCAAGACCAAGTTTAAGATGTGTGCCATGCATGGTACGTGCCTAATTTTGCCCTGTTTCAATGCGCTAAGCAGATTGGCACCGTTGTCACACACCACTTTACCAACTGTCAAATTGAGCGGTGTTAGCCACTGATCTGCCTGTGAACGCAAAGCTGAAAGGAGTGCAGGGCCAGTGTGGCTCTTGGCTTCCAGGCACAACAGACACAGCACAGCATGGCAACGTCTCACCTGGCATGTCAAATTGGTTCTGGGGAACTTGGGTGGCGCAGCGGAACAGGCGCTAGCAGCGGAAAAGGAGGAGTCAGCCGAGGAGGAGAGGGAGGAGAATGGAGTAGGAGGAGGAGAAGAAGAGCCAGGTCTGCATGCAATCCATGGCGGTAAAACCAAATCTACACGGGTGCCACGGGTTACATGCTTGACGGCCGTCAGAAGGTTCACCTAGTGGGCAGTAAAAGTGATATACCTTCACTGCCCGTGTTTGCTAGACCACGTGTCTGTGGTCAGATGTATCTTGGCACCGACACTGTGTGCCAGAGATACATTCACTTGCCGCTGAACATGGCCATATAGCTCTGGGATGCCCTTCTGTGAGAAATACTTCCTTCCTAGGACCTTCCATTGTGGTGTTCCTATGGCCACAAATTTTCGAAAGGCCTCCGAGTCCACCAGTTTATATGGCAGTAGTTGGCGGGCTATCAGTTCTGACAAGCCAACCATCAACCGTTGGGCAATAGGGTTATCCGGCATCATCATTTTTTTTTTACGCTCAAACATTTGGCCCACGGAAGCCTGCCTTTTTCCAGAAAAACGTAAGGATGGCATGATGGAAGGTGGAGTGGAGGACAATTGTGAGGAGAGAGGAGAAGGAGAAGTAGAAGACGAGGCTGGACGGTGAGAGCCTGGAGTGTGGCTTTGTGTGTTCCGTTGCTCCCACTGGGCTTGGTGATGGCAGCTCATGTGCCTTCTTAAGGGTGTCGTCCCTAGGTGAGTGTTGGACTTACGGCGACTTATGCGTTGACTCCTCACAATGAGTCCTGGGAGCGCCAGATGTGACTGTACATGGTTGATGCCTCACTCCTGATACATTTGTAGTCTGCTTTGTCCCTCCTGTGCAATGTAAGTTCTTCCTGCTTCTCCTCCCTATCTGCTGGTCCATATCTCCCTCTGAACTCCCCTCCTCTTCCTCTCTTGTGGGCACCCACGTGACATCACTAGACACGTCATCATCGACGTCACCTTCCCCACCGCTATAATTAGAGATCTCGGAGTAGGCAGCAACACCGGGGACCAACCTCCTCCTTGGGCTGATCTGGGTACTGTCCTCAGACTGCTGAGTGGCGGTTGTTGCTACCTCCTCTTCCTGATCCAATGCCAAGAGTGGCTGCACATCGGAAATGTCTTGATATCGATCGGAAAATAATTCCTGTGACTCAAGTGGAAGGTATATGGTGGTGGTGTTGGTGGTAGTGTCTTTGGGGGTGCACACAGCAGAGAGTAAAGAAGAGGGTGTAGATCGAGAGGATGAGGAGAGTGCAGAAGAGTAAGGCTGAGTGAGACACTCAACCAAGTCTGGTGCATCCTTTGATGTAATCGCAGGCACCTTCTGCAATTTGCCACTTTGGCTCAAGCCTGTTGCTCCTGCCCTGCCTCTACCACCCCTGCAGAAGGGCCTGCCTCTTCCTCTGCCTGTCATTTTTTAAATGACCCTGTGACAAAAGTCTCTAGAGAAGTGCAGTATGTATGTGGAAGAAGGTATATAACACCCCGATTCAATCTGTCATTTTTGGGGGCCACTGGTCTATCACACCAGTGTCGCTCTCTGTAGTATCGCTGCAGAACCTCTCAGCAGTCACAATGCTGCACAGTGGAAATGCACTATACTATGCTTTCTATATGTGCAAGTATTTTATACGTGTATTACACACCTATATACTGCACACCAAATAGTACACCTATACCAGTCCTTAAAAGGACCTTTGTGAACCTAGTAGCTAGTGATTTGCAGACTGTCCCTCAGTCCCTACACTGATAAAAGACAGCTGCAGAAACGAGCAGTAATCTGCAGCACAGCAGTGCACCACAACTCTATATATTGTACACCTATACCAGTCCTTAAAAGGACCTTTGTGGACCTAGTAGCTAGTGATTTGCAGACTGTCCCTCAGTCCCTACACTGATAAAAGACAGCTGCAGAAATGAGCAGTAATCTGCAGCACAGCAGTGCACCACAACTCTATAAATTGTACATCTATACCAGTCCTTAAAAGGACCTTTGTGGACCTAGTAGCTAGTGATTTGCAGACTGTCCCTCAGTCCCTACACTGATAAAAGACAGCTGCAGAATCGGGCAGCAGTCAGCAGCAGTGCACCAGCACCCTATATACTGTACACCTATACCAGTCCTTAAAAGGACCTTTGTGGACCTAGTAGTAATAACTAGCTAGTGATTAAACTGACTGTCCCTGCTCCACACAGCATCCTGTCCCTACACTGACAAAAGACAGCTGCAATCACCAGCACAGCAGTGCACTGAACCCTATATACTGTACTACACCTATACCAGTCCTTAAAAGGACTTTTGTGGACCTAATAGCTAGTGATTTGTGTCACTACAGTCTCTGCCTGCTCCACACAGCGTCCTGTCCCTACACTGACATCAGACAGAATGTAAAATGGCCGCCAGATCAGGTCTATTTATAAGGTAGGGGGTATGTCCAATTGTCCATGTGCTGAAATGTCTCAATTGGCTGTCCTGTACCCCATGATGGATGTGTCATCATGGGTCAAAGTTCTTTCACACTGTAAACGCATATGTCCGCCGGGCGAACAGCGCCGATAGTCCGCTGGTTTGGCGAATCGCGAACATGCAAAATTCGCCGCAAACCGACCGCCAGGCGAACAGTTCGGGCATCCCTAGTCAGTACATCAGGACTGATGAATTTTTAATTATATACCATAGTTTTTAGACTATAGCTTTCACAAAGCCCAAATAGTATACACTGATTTTTGTTATTTTTTTTTAACAAAGAAATGTACCAGACTTCATTGTGACCTAAATTTATGAAGAAAGATTATTTGTTTGCAAAATTGTATAACAAAAACTCAGAAAATTTTGTTTTTTTTCAAACTTTTAAGTATTTTTTGTTTATATAGTAAAAAATAAAAAACCCATTGGTGAATAAATATCACCAAAAAAAAGCTCTATTTGCGTGCAAAAAAATATATAAATTTGATTTGCATACAGTGTTGCATGACCAAACAATTGCGAGTTAAAATAGCGCAGTGCTGAATAGCAAAAAAATGCCCTGGTAATGAAGGGGGTAAAACTTTCCAGAGGTCAAGTGGTTAATGCATTCCCAGTATTAACTTAAAAAATGTTTAGGTGGCAGCATCTGTAGTGGCTCTCTAATAAGGGGCAGAGAAGAGCTGCAATGTGGGTGTCTATGAACTCAGGCAGCATGGTTTGGGATCAAACCCGCAGGTGTGCCACAATAGGAAGAGGAGGAGCCTGGAGCTGCGGCAGGGGACCTAAAAAGTTTTGGACCAGTGCTGCTCTGTAGTAGGTAAGTACAACATGTTTATATATAAAAAAAAAACTTTTTGTAACTTTACAATCATTTTTATTTGGGTTGAAAAAAAGGCTTTTTCATACAGTTTTAGTAAGGACATGTGCTTTTTTCAGTAAGCACAAATAGATCTACTTTAACTGGCAGATTTAAATTGACCAGTAGTTAGCTGAGGTTATCCTTGTTACAGTTACATAGTTTGTGAGGTTGAAAAAAGCACAGTCCATCAAGCAGGGCCGTCTATTGATTGGACCCTGGGCAAAAATTTTCTGGGGCCCCCCATGCAATTCTCTCCACCTGCTCTGAGACATACAATAAATAGCAGCTAGACTCAAAATCAGTTTACTGTATCAGATCAAGCAGCAATTGCGATTGGTTGCTAGTGGTTACAGCATATCATTACTGTTTAATGACTGATTGCTAGAGGTTACAGCACACATTACGGCTCACTGTTTAGTTGCTAGAGGTTACAGCAAATTATTTCTGTTTATTAATTGGTTGCTAGAGATTACTGTACAGTATTACTGCTCACTGATTGGTTGCTAGAGGTTACAGCACATCATCTCCTCACTGCAGGTGAGCATGATATACATATGAACGCCACCTTTATTTACATATCAATGCCGCCAGCCACAGCTATTTACTTAGTAATGCCGCTGCTATTTACATACACAGGGTCAGCAGGTGAGTCATCTGTACACAACAATAGGGCAGAGCTGGGCAGCATTAGTAGCAGCACTTCACACTGTGATATCAGGACATAGCAAGGGACTAAAACTTCAAAGGACAAGGGAATTTAAACCAGAATAGTTGGCAAGTATGAGGCAGCTGCTTTGGCATCCACAACAATGGCAGGGCCCAGGGAAGCTGCCCCTTTTGCCCTGCCTTAAAGACGGCCCTGCCATCAAGTCCAACCTATGTGTGTGATTATAGGTCAGTACAGGCATACCCCACTTTTGAGTACGCAATGGGATTTATTTACTATAGCTGGAAAGTGCAAAATCAGGCTCACTTCTGCATAGAAACCAATGAGTTTCTAGGTATTATTACCAAAGCTTAATTGAACAATCTGGGGTTAGAAGCTCATTGGTTTCTATAAAGAAGTGAGTCTGGTTTTGTACTTTCCAGCTTTAGTAAATAAACCCCATTGTGTACTTAAAAGTGGGATATGCCTGTATTACATTTTATATCCCTGCATGTTGCAGTCGTTCAGGTGCTTATCTAATAGTTTCTTGAAACTATCGATGCTCCCCGCTAAGACCACTGCCTGTGGAAGGGAATTCCACATCCTTGCCGCTCTTACAATAAAGAACCCTCTATGTAGTTTAAGGTTAAACCTCTTTTCTTCTCATTTTAATGCGTGGCCACGAGTCTTGTTAAACTCCCTTCTGCGAAAAAGTTTTATCCCTATTGTGGGGTCACCAGTATGGTATTTGTATATTGAAATCATATCCCCTCTTCTCCAGAGAGAATATGTTTAGTGCTCGCAACCTTTCCTCATAACTAATATCCTCCAGACCCTTTATTAGCTTTTTTGCCTTTCTTTGTACTCGCTTAATTTCCAGTACATCCTTCCTGAGGACTGGTGCCCAGAACTGGACAGCATACTCTAGGTGCGGCTGGACCAGATTCTTGTAGAGTGGGAGAATTATCGTTTTATCTCTGGAGTTGATCCCTTTTGCATGCCAATATTCTGTTTGCTTTGTTAGCAGCAGCTTGGCATTACATGCTATTGCTGAGCTCATCATCTACTAGGACCCCCAGGTCCTTCCCCATCCTAGATTCCCCCAGAGGTTCTCCCCCCAGTGTATAGATTGCATTCATATTTTTGCCACCCAAATACATAATTTTACATTTTTCTACATTGAACCTCATTTGCCATGTAGTTGCCCATCCCATTAATTTGTTCAGATCTTTTTTCAAGTTTTCCACATCCTGTGCAGAAGTTATTGCCCTGCTTAGCTTAGTATTATCTGCAAATACAGAGATTGAACTGTTTACCCCATCCTCCAGGTCATTTATGAACAAAATAAACAGGAGTGGTCCCAGCACAGAACCCTGGGGGATCCCACAACCCACCCCTGACCATTCTGAGCACTCCCCCATTATCACCACCCTCTTAACTCACCCTTGTAGCCAGTTTTCAATCCATGTACTCACCCTATGGTCCATGCCAACTGACCTTATTTTGTAGAAAGGATGAACCACCGCTCCAAAGTAATCTTCAAGGACTGAAGCTCTGTCTCCTATTGATGAGCCCCCGGTGCTGACCATTACACACACCATGAGCAAACAAGCAGGACAAAAATCTGGATAGCCGCACACTGGAAAAAGACTTGAAATCCCATCTTTAATTGAAACAACGTGGGTCACATCAAAACATAATCAAAAAATCCACAGGAAAAGGTGGATTCCATAAAATTGTCCGGCAAGACATTTAGGAACTGGCGACCCTTAGATGAATACGCGGTTCCCTCCTCCCAGTCTATGTCTGAATAGTTAAAATCCCCCATTATAACACTTCCCATCCTTGCTGCTAATCCAAATTGTGATAGGAGTTCTGTCTCCCCTTCCTCCCTCAGGTTAGGGGGCCTGTAGCATACTCCCAGTATTATTTTCCGCTTAGCTTCATCCCTTTGGAGCTCCACCCATAAGGATTCCACCTCCTCCCTAGCTTCCTTAGAGAGGTCATCTCTCACATTCACTTGTACATTATTCTTGATATATAGGCATACCCTTCCTTCTGTTTTACCTTCTCTGTCCTTGCGATAAAGGGTTTACCCTTGAATGTTTGCCAGCCAATCATGAGAGCTGTTGAACCAAATTCTCACAAAATCCAAATCCTCCTTGTACACCAGGGTCTCTAGTTCACCCATTTTGTCCGCCAGGCTCCTGGCATTGGTGAACATGCCACGTAGTTTAGACCGGTCACATATTATCCTCTTATTGGGCGTTCTGAGATTGAAACTAGAACTTGCTACTATACATACCTTGGGTTTATGTGCTTTGGTCAACCTACCACTAATGCCCCAAATACTACCCTCTGGAATATGTTCCACACTGACTATCTCTACCTCTGGACCCTCCCCCCATTGCCTAGTTTAAAACCCCCTCTAACTTTTTGGCCATCTTCATTCCCAGCTGATCTGCACCCTCCTCAGTTAGGTGCAGTCCGTCCCTTCGATAGTACCGGTTATTGACTGAGAAGTTGGTCCAGTCCTCCAGGAACCCAAACCCCTCCTTACTACACCAGCTCTTCAGCCACTTGTTTACTTCCCTAATCTTCCTCTGCCATTCTGGTGTGGTTCGATGTACTGGTAGTATTCCTGAGGATACTACCTTGGAGCTTCTTTTCCTCAATTTAGTTCCCAAGTCCCTAAAACCATTCTTTAGGACACTCCATCTGCCTCTGACTTTGTCATTGGTGCCAACGTGCACAATGACAGCTGGGTCTTCCCCAGCCCCTCCCAGTAATCTGTCCACCAGATCTGTGATGCGCCAAACCCAAGCGCCCGGTAGACAACATACTGTTTTTGTTACAGACTGGCCTCTCTGTCCTAAGAATTGAGTCCCCTACCAGCAGAATCTGTCTTTCCTTTCCCTTCACTCCCCCCCCACTCTCACTGGAGGAGTTCTTTCCCCGACAGTTAAGACAGTACCTCAGCTCCAGAAGTGCTGGTCCCTGATCGGTTTCGCCAATGTCACTTAATGGAGCGTACTTATTGGGATGCTCCAGCCCTGGATCCGCCTCCCTGGCACTTCTTCCTCTACCATTCCTGACTGTCACCCATCTACTCTTTGCTAGTGCCTGCACCTCTTTGTTTCCACCTGCCTCTGTGCTGGCCCCTGTTGCCACCTGCCGTGTACGTTCCTGGCTCTTCTTTAGTATGGAGGGACTTCTCAGTGCTGACAGTTGCTTCCCCATTTTCAGAACCTGGGCTTCCAGAGAAACAATGCACTATTCACCCTCGATTGGATGATCAAGGAATGCATACATGCCGCAAGATGTACAACGAGTCGCCTTTCCACACCCGCCGGGCATCGTACCTATTACATTTAATGAGGATTATACCCTGTCCAAATGACCAAACAACTAGCTTCCTGACACTAATACTCAACAAGACAATACACAGGTACTCAACAAGACAATAGACAGGCACTCGCAGAACTACGTGCACTTGTAGAACTGCATGCACTCGCAGACTACTCACAGGTCTACATGCACTCGCAGACCTACGTGCACTCGCAGACCTACGTGCACTCGCAGAACTAATGCAAAGCTGTCCTGCTGTTGGACTAATTCTATCAAATTCTCATTTTTACAGCAGTGTAAAATTGTCCAGCAGCAGGACAGAGAGGAGGATAAAGAGGAGGAAGAGGGTTCCGACAGTTTTGGAGGTATAGAAGCAGAGGAAGATGTACATCAAATCTTAACAGATGGTTTTCAGTCCCCAGAAACCTTGGGAGTAGTAGCCGCTGGGAGGAGCCAGTTCCAGATACTTTAATCCTCAATGACCCCGAGGACTGCTTCTCATGCCTCTGCAACCTTGAGGTGCATGGGCTCCCTTATTCTTCAAAGCCTGCGAAAGGACCTGAGAATTTGTGGCATCAAGCATTAGGGGCATAATTGGTTGTTCCTTGACCACTGTTACAAGTGGAAAGTCTCAGAACTCATCCAGTCCTCGCAGAGGGAGCACAAGATGAAATATCTTGAGGACACCTTAAAGAGAAGTTTATGTAACGCCTTTCCAGACTCTGGTAGGTTACAGTCACATGGAAAAGTTAGTTTTGAGGCTTCTGTTGGTCGAAGGAAGAGCAGAAGAGAGGGGCCACCTCAGTGATGCATTTCAAAAAATTTTTAGTCCTATGGCCTGTCTGCTTCTACATCCCATCTGCAGTGTCTGCATCATGTGGTGTAAAATTATCTAGGAGCGAAAACAAATATGGAGAGCTTTCCAGTAGACGATACACTGGGTTTCTGGGTCATGAGAGTGCCAGGGCTGGGCTCTCGGCCCTTTCTTCTCTGGGCTCGGTTTTTTCAGCTGTCGCTTAATTGCCAGAACTCATCGTTTCAAAGTGGCTCACCTGTTGATCATCTCCTGCTCGCCAGTCAAGTCACAGCCAGCCCCTCCTGGATATTTAAACTGCCTGGTACATTTCATCAATTGCCTTTACCTTGGTCAAAAATAGCTAAAGACTTTCTGCTGTGTTCCTGTTGAAGACTTGCCTGGCTGATGTCCCTGCTGGTTCCTGATCCTGTCTTCTGCCTCTGACTATGCTGATCTCTGGCTTCCTGATTTCCTGGATTGTTCTGACTACCTGATTTGGCTACCGAACCCTGGCTATATTTTGACTATGTTTACCAGTTGTATCATTTTTACTATTTTATTAAAAGGTGTGATTTATGCCACGTACACACGACCAGACTTTTCGACGGACTTGGTCTGACGGACAATCCGACAGACTTTGCAGCTGAGGTCCGCCGGACTTTCAAACGAATGGACTTGGCCACACACGATCACTCCAAAAGTCAGACGGATTCAAACGTGATGATGTAGAATAAGGAAGTTCATAGCCAGTAGCTGCCCTAGAGTCGGTGTTAGTCCGTCGGACTAGCACACAGACGAACGGATTGTCCACTAAAAGCCGAGTCCGGCGCACAAATTTGAAGCCAGTCTTATTTCTAGGTCCGCCGGACTTTTGGGGAAAAAAAGGCTGCTGGAGCCCACACACGATCGAATTGTCCGATCGTGTGTACGTGGCATTATACTGCATTTTCTGTCTCCATCTGTTTCACGTTTCCTGACAGAGAGTAGACTATTGGACAGAACTTGTCATTGTGCTGCTGGGCTGTCCTGCATCCAGCATGCTCTCTGAATGGGAATTCAGTGCTGTTGGAAGTTTTGTGACAGATAAAAGAGTCTGTCTGTCCACAGACTCCATTAATCGGTTGACATTTGTAAAATGAATCAGTCCTGGATTAGAAGCAGCTATCATGTCCCTGATGTCGATGTCACTGATTAAGGGTCAGTTCACACCATAGAAACGCAGTCTGAATGCCTTCCAGATGCTTTTCTGCATGCATGTTTTTGATGCATTCCAGTGCGTTTTTGATACAGTCCAGTGCAATTCCCCCTCTCTTTTTCCTTAACCTTAAATAAGGACATGTGTATTTCAGTGCAGTTTTGGTGCATTTAGGTGCATTCCGGTCCATTTTAATGCATTTAACATCGTTCCCGTACAGTCCAGTGCAGGGAAAATGCAGCATGTTATGCTTTTTTTTTCTGGAACTGGAATGCACTGGAACTGCAAGCACTGGTGTTAACTGTGCCATTGAATATGATATAATCTACTTTCCATGCACTTTTGATGCAGAAAAAAATGCACTGGACTGCATGTGGTGTGAACTGACCCTAAGTGTTATTGGGATCTGGAATCTCTGCAAGACTGTTTAGGCTGGCTAGCTTTGTGGGTGTTAATTTTATGTAGAAACAATTTTTTGGTATAGGTTTCAAGGGCACAATTAACACCCAAGAACCATTTTTTCCTACCCGTTTGACAGGTGCATCAAATTTCAATTATTTGCAGCAAGGCAAATTCTTGCTTTCATGAAGAGTATCTCTAGAAGGTTATGGGGTGAGGGAACCAACAACACCCAAAGACCAATTTTTACGCAACTGTTTGACAGGGGCGTCAAATTTCATTTTTTTACAGCAAGGCCAATTCTTGCTTCCATCAAGACTACCTCTAGAGGATTATGGGGTGAAGGCACTAACAACACCCAGAGTCCAAGTTTTCTGTAACTGTTTAACAGGGCCATCAAATTTTATTTTATTTTTTTACAGAAAGGCTAATTCTTGCAATTATCAGGAGTACCTCTGTAGGGTTAATGTGTGAAGGCACCACCAACACCCAAAGACCAATTTTTCCACAACTGTGTGACAGGGGCATCAAATTAATTTTTTTTACAGCAAGGCCAATTCTTGCTTTCCCCAAGAGTACCTCTAGAAGATTATTGAGTGAAGGCACCAACAACACCCAAAGACATTTTTTTTCACAACTGTGTAACAGGGGCATAAAACTTCAATTCTTTACAGCAAGACCAATTCTTGCTTTCATCAAGAGTACCTCTAGAAGGTTACAGGGTAAGGGTCCATTCACACAGGGGCAACACGACTTTGAGCGAGACTTTGGGAGGCAACTTGGACACGACTTGAGTGTGAATCACAGCACGACTTGAGGCAACTTACAAGGCAACTTGAAGTTGCTTCCAGGACAGGGGACTTTGCCAGTGGCCAATCACATAATAATCAGCTCTGTGGGAGGGAGGGGTTTGCCTAGAAAACTATTTTTACTTCCTGGAAAGTTGCTTCAGTTAAGACAGGGGATCAGACTTGGAGGCAACTTCTATTGAAATCAATGGGTACAGGTTGCCTAGAAGTCGGATTGAAGTAGTACAGGAACCTTTTCTGAAGTCGGAGTGACTTCAGTAGTGTACATTAAGACGGCTCTCATTCACTTACATTGATTTTATCATGTTGCGCGACTTGAGGCAACTTGGGGAGACTTCAAGTCGGATCCAAAGTTGCTCCTGTGTGAATGGACTCTAAGGCACCAACAACACCCAAAGACCAATTTGTTCGCAACTATTTGACGGGGGAATCAAATTTAAATTTTTTACAGCTAGGCCAATTCTTGCTTTCATCGAGATTATCTCTGTAGTGTTAGGGTGTAAAAGCACCACCAACACCTGAAGTCCAATTTTTCTGCACTTGTTACTTTTATCCAAAGTCTGCGAAAGAGACACCAAACTTTATTTTAAAATAAATTGTTAATCTTGGCCTGACTGTACTATAATTTGGCTTCTTCACATAAAGCTTTCTCACTGTGGGCAAAAATGACACCAGAATTTATCCCACAAATCTCTAGTCTTGTTCCTAGTGCCATAGTTTACTAAATAAAGAAAGCTTGCAGGGAAAATGTATTCAAATGTAAAAAATATTTTCTTTATAAATGTCAGTTTTGCTGCAGCAGGTTCTATGCACAGTACAGATGTGCCGCTCTACAGGCAGACTAAGGGGACCGCCCCTTGTACTGAATACTGATGTACTGCAACACTGTGGCTCGACTGTTCAAATCGCCATACCAGTGCACCAATTGGTGCATTAGCTTTCGTGGACGCACACTCCGGTTGTCCAGCGGGGGAGCCAATAAGAGGGTCAGGAGGACTTAATGTCCACCGGTCGCCCACGATCATTCCCCGCAGAGACAGAATGGGGATCTGCCAAAGTAAACAAGCTAAGCAGGAAGACGGATCTGTGTATTTCCCCAGTTACACATTCCCCCATACAGTTAGAAAACACAAACAGGGAACACATTTAACCCCTTGATCGCCCCTGATGTTAACTCCTTCTCTGCCTGTGTCATTAGTACAGTTTCAGAGCACTGTAATAATGTCACTGGTTCCCAAAAAAGTGTCAACAATGTCAGTTAGGTGTCTGATCTGTTCAACACAATGTCGCAGTCCTGCTAAAAATTACTGATCACCTCCATTACTAGTAAAAAGAAAAAAAGAAATAAAAATGCCATAAATCTATCCCCTATTTTGTAGACGCTATAATTTTTTCACAAACCAATCAATACATGCTTATTGGGATTTTTTAACCAAAAATATGTAGAAGAATACATATTGGCCTAAACTGATGAATACATTTATTTATTTTTATTTTTGGATATGTATTATAGCAGAAATTATATATATATATATATATATATATATATATATATATATATATATATATATATTCAAAATTGCCGTTCTTTTTCTGTTTATAGCACAACAAATAAAAAACACAGAGGTGATCAAATACCACCAAAAGAAAGCTCTATTTGTGGGGAAAAAAAGACGTTAATTTTGTTTGGGTACAAGGTCCCACATGCTGTATCGCAAAAAATGGCCTTATCATTAAGGGGGTAAACCCTTCTGAGGCTGAAGTGGTTAAAGGAATTTTTCATTTTAATTGTTTCCCTTTAAGCATCATTAGAATCACTGCTCCTTTAAAAACAATATTTTTAAAAGTTTTTTTGCATTGGTACATGTCCCCCGGGCAGTACCTGGGACCCCATACCTTTTTTATAGCCAACAACTTGCATATAAGCCTTCAAAATGGGGACTATTGATTTTTCAGGTTCAGGTCCCATAGACCTTAACGGGATTTGGAGTTCGAGTCTGAACGTTTGCTATGTTTGAGAGTTCTGGCGCAAACCGAACCGGCAGGTGTTCAGCCCATCTTTACTTGTTGGTACAGGCCCTTAAGTGTATGGAAACTTTAAAGCATAAATAGAATGGGCATGTTTTACATTATATTTTGTTGGATACATAAAGCCATTTCTGTGCTTGCTGAGATACACAAAAGAACTGACCTATGCTTCATGTGCCTTACCATCATAGTGGCATCAGGAAATGTTTGTGTAGACACTCAGTCCCTGGATATCTTAGTTATACCTCACGTTTTTTGCCGAGGAAAAAAAAAAAGAGAAAAAGTGTATTTACAAGGCAAAACTACAGCTCCCAGCCACTTCATACCAAAAAAAGTAATGTGTCCCCCAATGTAAATCCATCATCAATCATGACGCCCGCTGCACCGCCGGACAGTTCCTATATAGGTAAGGGTGGAGACACCTGGTGACATCACCTGGTGGCACTCATCTTTGTGGCATCACAGACCAGTGCATACTGGGTCGGTGGCGTCACAAGGGGGCGGGGCCACAAGGTGATGTCACCAGTTGGCCCGCCCTTACCTATATAAGAACTGTCAGATGGCAAGCCAGGCACTCAGCGGTTTTCCTTATTTGACAGCAGAGTGATTTTCTTCTTTTCTTTTTTGGGTCTGATGGTGTGGCGGGCATTGGGATTGATGATGGATTTACATCAGGGGACACTGTTTTTGATATTTTAATAAAGGAATTGTCCACATATCTCCAGAACCACAGCCCAGGGTTGTGGAGATGAGGACCATGTCCCCATATCCCCATCAACATTGGGACAAGGTGCTTTGGGGAGGGAGGGACAGAGCCCCCCAGCCCCAAAGCACCCACCCCCCCCATGTTGAGGGCATGTGGCCTGGTATGGTTCAGAAGGAGGGGAATTCTCGGCTGCCCCCGCCTTTCCTACATGCTCGGATAAGGGTCTGGTATTGATTTTGGGGGGACCCCACGCCATTTAAAAAAAAAAAAAATTCTATTGTCTGCAATCTTAATGTCATTTCAATCATTTTTTTTCTTAGAAATGTAAATTCTGCTAAAGCAGTTTGCTACAGATGCACCACTTTACAGGCAGACCAAGGGGATTCCCCATGGCACTATATTTAAAGTAATTTTTATTGTTGCACTTTAAGCATCATTAAAATCACTTCTCCTGTAAAAAAATTTCAAGTTTGGGTCCCATAGACTTTAATAGGGTTCACAGTTCAGGTGTAGTGGAAAACTAACACTGCACATCACCCTTAACACACCATCCCCACTGTGAAAATGGTGGTGGAAGCATTATGTTGTGGGGGTGATTTTCTGCAGCAGGGACAGGGAAGCTGGTCACAGTTGATGGGAAGATGGATGGAGTCAAATACAGGGCAATCTTAGAAGAAAGCATTTTAGAGTCTGCAAAAGACTTGAGACTGGGGTGGAGGTTCACCTTTCAGCAGGAGAACGATCCTAAATATACAGCCAGAGCTACAGTGGAATGGTTTAGATCAAAGCATATTCATGTATTAGAATGGCCCAGTCAAAGTCCAGACCTAAATCCAATTGAGAATTTGTGGCAAGACCTGAAAATTTCTGTTCACGGAAGCTGTCTATCCAATCTGACAGAGCTTGAGCTATTTTGCAAAGAAGAATGGGCAAAAATGTCACTGTCTAGTGTGCAAAGCTGGTAGAGACATCCCCAAAAAGCGAAAAGTAGTTCTACAAAGTATTGACTCTGGGGTTAAATACAAATGCATGCCACACTTTTCACATATTTATTTGTAAAAAAAATTGAAAACCATGTATCATTTTCCTTTCACTTCACAATTATGTGTCACTTTGTGTTAGTCTAACACATAAAATCCCAATAAAATACATTTACTTTTTGTTTGTAACATGACAAAATGTAGAAAATTTCAAGGGGTATTAATACTTTTTCAAGGCACTGTACAAGGCCATGGATTCCTAGCCATGTTAATGAATAGAGCTGCTGGCATCACTGGTTTTAAGGACTGCCAACATCCTTGGCAACCATTGACAGCGGGAAGCTGTCATGTATAATAGCAGAATTAATACCGCTATTATGTTGTTTGGCTCCCAGTGAATACTGAAGGGTTTATCCCTACTTCTGAGGAGATGATAACAATTTGAGCAAAAGAATTACATGTTAAGATACACAGGAGTGTCAACTTTTTGGAATATCCTCTGTGTAAGCAAATGCTAATCATTCCCTTTTATATGCAGAAAAGAGGGTAACGATACATGTGTGGCTTATATTTATTGAGTCTCCGATATTTGAATGCTTTAGGCTTCAAGTTCTCAGGAGTAGATACCTCTTTTGTATCTCCAATAGTTCTGCACTTACTTGGTCCCTTAGTACTGCTGAGAACCATATGTATGGGTGAGGATGCATTTATGACCCTAATGGTAATTAAGTTACCATGCATGCGAGAAAATCTCTGTGATCATATAAAGAGGTTATGAAGGAAGAAGGATTTTTAGCTTAATCCATTCTTTGAGAAAGCATCTGGGCAGATATATGATGTAACTGTGGTAGAAGCGATAGTAATACCTTTTGGCTAAGATCAAGTGTACTATCTGTACTTATCAGTTACCAGGAGGTGGCGCTTGCTTCCGTCCCTGTCCTACGGCGAGGTGGAGCAGGGGTGGCGGTTGCTATGCAAAACCTGCTGGTGTGAAGGTGACCCGAAGTGGTTCATAGCCGAAAGGGAAGCCTTCTGATGAGGATGGAGAACCACTGGTCGGCGCCAGGGGAGGGGACCCTGGCCTTGTGGCTTGGATTGTGGCAGCTTTAGCTCCGGTCAGTTTTTCGGGAGGGAACGTTTGTTCCCCTTTCTCCCACCGGGGGAACGGCCTGTACTTCCCGAATGTAATTAGGTAGGAGTGATGGGAGCGAGGATGAGGCCTGATGGCAAAGGGCTCTCACTAAGCTCCTAGATCTCCATGCCTTTCTGGCTGGGGTGGGGGCTGCTGTGGGCTGGGCAGGGGAGTCGGGGATGCTTCTGTTGAAAAGCCTATGGTGATGTGCCCCCTGAACTGACACTTCAGGGGGTGCCTTACTATCACTGTGATTTATCACTTTGAAGTCTGGCACCACAGACACTTTGCTGTATACACACTTTTCACACCTGCCTCTAGGGCCGGGCCTTTTGGCTAGGACCAGAGGAATTTTTGATTCCTGGCCGGAGGGCCGGGTCATTGTGTTTACACAATGGCCACTTTTTTCACTCCTCCTCTCCACTATCCCTTCCCCACTTTTTATTTATTTTATTTTGTGTGTTGTGTGTCACGTTTTATGTTTGTCACTGCACGTTTGGCGAGTAGGGTGTCGGTCCTCGGACCTATCCTGAAAGTCTTGTGGGAGGGTGGACATAGGCCTTCTGGCTTGGTTTGCCCTCTCTTTGGAGGGTCTCCCTTTGGGGTATCCCCTACCCTAGTACCTGGGTGGGTCTGTTTCGGCAGACCTTCCAGAGAAAGGCGGTCATCTGGCTTCGGCTGGATGGGCCATGTATTGGTACCGTCTGGAGCCTAACGCCCCGGGGGATCAGGGTAAGGTCCTTCCTAGTGGAGGACAGCAGACACCCGTGGCACGGTTTTGTGTTTCACTCTTTATGTGTGTGCACTTTTTTTGGCACCGGGTGGAAGTTTTTGGGTGTGTTTTGCACGCCATAGGCTTTTTCAAACGAAAAAAAAAGAAGTGATAGTAATACATAGCTTCCAACTGTCCCTGATTTGGAGATTTGGAGCAATGTCCTTCTGTCCCTCATTCCCCCTCATTTGTCCCTCATTTTGGTCTAATCTATATAGTTGTATATAAAATGCACTTTTTATCTTTCAAAAAGTGTTTCCCAGAGCTAAATCTTTCATCCAAATTCTAAATTGGATATATATATATATATATATATATATATATATATATATATATATAAAGGAGTAGTAGTGATAAAAAGCCCTTATGGATTTAATTAACTTTTTTTTTTTTTGGTCAATTCTCCTTTAAGTGGGTGTGGAAGGGGGCATATCCTATGCCTACATACATTTGTTAGTAGGTGTCCCTCATTCCCATCTCTAAATGCTGGGGGGTATGGTGATATGTCATGGGGGTAGATGTTTTTGCCAGCTCTAGCACTGAAAAGTAAAGGGCTCACAATATAAAAAGAGAGGCTTTGAATTTTTGACTCTTTCCAAGTATGAAAGGTGTGTTGAAATTGCAGAAAGGACCCACTTTACTGTATGGAGCCTGACATCTATGGCAGTTTATACATGCCTGCCATCTTGCACATGCAAGTCACAGCACTCAGCACTTTCATAGATTGACCCTTGTGAATGACTAAGGCCACTAGAATCCACCCATAAATTAAATACCAAATTCGAGTGAAATTATTATTTTTGGGTCAATGAACTGTGGGAACTGTGGGTGGGAGACTCCCCAACCCCCAGAGCTGACATACACTAATGGGCAGGTCTGCTTGTGACATCATTATCCTTATATGGGCACATGGCCATATTAGGTCAATATCATTGACTTATTATGGCCATGTGGCCATATTTGCTAGATGATGTGATAAGCATCCTTGCCCCTTTGTACATGTGCAACTGCAGGGTGGGGAATCTCCTGCCCACAGCTCATTGGCTCAGCAATGACAGCTAGCTTCCACATTCAGGACAAACCCAAGCTCATCCCTAGTGACAACCACTCCCCTAATATTTTGTCTTTCTGTCACCTGCTGCCACAGAGACAGGAAGTAAGGCAAAATCTACCCAATACAGTCATAGGCACAGTATTTACGCTTCCAAAGGCTATTAACAGAACAAAACAAAAAAATGACTGGAATTGATTTTTAAACCATTCCTTCCTTTGGTAAGAATCAATGCTTATTGCAATAAGTTGGAAAATCTGTTTGCAATAATGAGCTTCTCCAATAGTGGGCGCCAGGGTAGGCTAACGCAGCCAAATATGAATTCAACCATTGCAGGAGATACTAGTACCAGGCAGTCTATGGCCACCCTAACAGGCAAAAACCGCTCAGCAGTTTATGCAGCAAGTTTTAGTGAAAATGCTGAATTGTAATAGAGATATTATTCATTGTTCATATGCTGTATCAGCACACAATGACCTCTTTGTACAAGTCAGCTCTTTTTAGAAGCTTCTGATTAAGGCTGAGATTGCAGGTTCCCTTCTTGCACTGGGCACCGTGTGCTTCTCACATAGTTACTCATTAATACATGTCGCTCTTACTGGCAAACTGAGCTGTCTATAAAAATCAATAAGTGAAATAATCCATTTTTAAGAGGCTCCATTTTCCAAGCTGTTAGTTGCTGAGCTGGTTGTTAAGTTACAAGTTAAATATTGCAACAGGTATAATTTTATCTTTCAGCCCTGATGGCTGATACCCCAATACATGCTGTGTGACCACTGTGACGCTGATATAACCAATAGACAGGGTGCAGACAGGCAATTAACACATGTAGGACATTCATTAGAATGGTACATGTTTGCATAATGAATGACTCAAAGAGAAAAGGGACTCATGCAAAAAGATAAAGCAAGGCTGTGTTTGATTATATTAAAGTGTATGTAAACCCTAGCAATGATCAGCGCTTATTTGCTCCCTTCTGGTCTGGTAAACATAACATTGAAAGCATTTTGTTTTATCACTGCAATTTGTGCAAAAAATACTTATTGATCCTGCCAGAAATTCAGTGAGCTTGTAACTTCATGACTTCATACAGACACATGAATGTGGTGAGCACACATACAGGTATTTATTATGGATTTACCCATTATTATTTCTACTCTCTCACATGTATAATAGTTCCATTTTCTTTATATCATTATACATAGTACAGTTTGATGCCGTTTAGGTTTCCCCAGTAGAGAGTTGCTTATAAGACCCTTCTGGGTTGGAGGTCTGGGAGGAGAAGTAATCATGGATGTTGATCTAAACTATCCCTAAGTGGGTTGCTGCATAGATAACAGCAGTAATGTACTGACTCATATATATTTTCCTGATGCCTGCAGGTTTTTTGTGGCACACTTGGCCCACGGTGATAGCTAAAGGGGATCTCACCAGGACTTTTGGAGCAAAGTATGGGGTCTTTTTAAATGGCTGACAAAAAATAAAGTTGCTTCCTACAGGAAAAATCTCTTTCTCTTCAGAAGAAGGATTTGAAAAGCGTTGAAAATATCTCACATACTAACTTAGAGTTTGAATATTATATCATGCTATAGGGTTTGTGTGATAATGGAGATGATGTACCTTGAAGCACTTTTATAGTCAATATTGTCAGTTTATGTGTCTCTTTTAAATGTTGTTTTTAAAATTTTGGAACAATACATTTATTACTGTGGCACTCCTTTTTGATGTGCAGTCACTCCCATATTATACAAAACTTGTAATTTCAAATGCTTGTTTTGCTCTTTGTTCTGTTGCACTGAAATCCAAAGTGGTGTTATCACCTCTGCAGACAGCAGAACACCACCACCCCATTGTATAGAGTTGAGGGAGGTGTTCTGTAGTCCAAATCACTACTATGCAGCTTAGGGTAACAGTGATGTTACAGTAGATTACAGTAGAGTGAGAAAGTACTGTTACCCAAGGAAAGGAGAGGGACCACCAGGTGAGTATATAGGAAAAAACCTGCAGATAGAAAACAAATGCAAATACACCTAAGAACTAGAATGCTACAATATAGTACAATAGTACAATAGTACATTTCGTTTCCTATGTTTAGATAAACAAATTAGTCTTCAGTTTTCTACATATAAGGATATATAAGAGGGCCAGTATGGTGGCCCGTAATTATGGGAGGAGCCCGGAGGGTATATAACCAGACCTCCCATACCGCTCAGTGTCGGTTCCAGTGCGCGGTACAACGTCACCAGGCCGACCTTTACTTCTCACTACGTTTTCGTAAGTGCGTACTGCCTTGATTGTTATCCCGTCTCCATTCGTAAACTTTCGTCGACCGTCACGCATCGTCATCGCAGGTAGGACTATTCTCGTTATCTTTTACTCAAGTTCGTATCAGTTAGTTAGCATGTTTTCTTTGCCAAATTGTCGCACCTTTGGCTAGTATCTCTTTTGCGTTATCCTTCACGTATATTGTCCTTTCTACCTGCCGTATTCACCCGCACGTACTTCACGGTTCTTATCCTGTTCTCGTTCACAGCTTTCGGTTCTACTAGTCACGGCACAAAGCTTCTACGATACTTTCTTTCAACTTTCTGGAATCTATTTGTTGCATGTTTATTCACAACTTCTGTACCAAATCGCTCGAATGCGCACGGTCAATCCTACATAGTCATTTTCTTGCCTTTTCTCTTTCTACCTAAACTATTTTTTCTTGCAACCACGGCAAGTCTTTCTGCATTTGGCTCACAAACAGCCAACGTCTCCAGTAGCAACACGGCTACTCATACATTTTCTCTATCCCTGTTTCCTCTTTTTTAGGTCAGTAGGTTTGCCATTGGTCCATCCTGCAACAGGCTCGGACCACCCATTCCAGGTAAAAAAAAAAAAAAAAAGAGGGGGGGGGGGGGGTAGAACACAGGGTGACCTGGCTAGGGTTTGCATTTCTTCACCAGGGGTCGGCTATGGCCCCGAAACAGCTTGTAACCCACCTTATTACTACTCCCATGTCACCCCGCTGCAGGTTCTTGCGCGAAACTCAGTGCTTGATCGCAACAGAGACGCCAGCACCAGGGCTTCAAGGCAGGTGCGTCGTTAGAAGGTATTGAACTATAAGGCCGCGTACACACGCGCGGACTGTTTGCCCAACCTTGTTCGTCAAACAGTTTCGGCAAACAGTCCGCTCAAAATTTGCATGAGCGGACTTGCCCACACACGAGCGGACTGTTTCAGCGAACTGTTTGCCAAACAGTTCGCTCAACTTTTGAAATGAACGGACTCGCCCACGTAAGAAGGAGGCAAATCCGCCCATTTCGAGCGCGTGTACAGGTAGGCGGGGCCCGCGAAGGAGACGTCGCGGGCTCCGCCGCCTGGAATGGGCTTAAAGGGGAACCCCAATGCCGAAAAAAATCGGCGTGGGGGTTCCCCCAAAGTCCACACCAGACCCTTGTCCGAGCACGCTACCCGGCCGGCCAGGAAAGGGGGGCGAGCGAGCGCGCCCCCCCTCCTGAGCCGTACCAGGCCGCGTGCCCTCAACATGGGGGGGTGCTTTGGGGAAGGGGGGGCCGCGCGGCCCCCCCACCCCAAAGCACCTTGTCCCCATGTTGATGAGGACAAGGGCCTCTTCCTGACAACCCTGGCCGTTGGTTGTCGGGGTCTGCGGGCGGGGGGCTTATCGGAATCCGGGAGCCCCCTTTAAGAAGGGGGCCCCCGGATACCGGCCCCCCACCCTATGTGAATGAGTATGGGGTACAATGTACCCCTACCCATTCACCTGTGAAATAAAGTACAAAAAAAAACACAACACAGGGAAAAAATATTTTATTGCACAGCTCCGGGGGTCTTCCGTCTTCGGGGGTCTTCTCGCCGGACTCCTCCGCTATCTGTGTGTAGCTCTTTTGCTAGCGGAGGAGTCCGGCTTTCTTCCTCCCCGCCGTCGGCCTCTTCTCCCGACTTCGGGGGTCTTGTCCCCCTCTTCGGTTCTTCTGCCGGGCCACCGCGCCTTCTTGTAGCTCTTTTGCAGGCGGTGGCCCGGTCTTCTGTCGCCGCCGCCTTCCGTTCTTCTGTCGCCGCCTTCGGTTCTTCTGCCGGGCCACCGCGCCTTCTTCTAGCTCTTTTACAGGCGGTGGCCCGGTCTTCTGTCGCCGCTGTCGTCGCCGCCGCCGCCGCCGCCGCCTTCCGTTCTTGTTCTTCTTCTTCTTCTCCTGGAGATGTTGACTCGACGAGCTCTCCGGCCGGAATGCCAGGGACACGCTCCGCTGCCACTTATATAGTGACAATGGGGCGGTGTCACATGGTATATGTCACATGGGTTGGTCACATGGGTTGATGTCACATGGGGACTATGACATCGTAAGGGGGCGGGGTCACCATGTGACCAACCCATGTGACATATACCATGTGACACCGCCCCATTGTCACTATATAAGTGACCGCACAGCGCGGCTCTGGCATTCCGGCCGGAGAGAGCGACGTGTCAACATCTCCTGGAGAAGAAGAAGAACAAGAAGAAGAAGAACGGAAGGCGGCGACAGTGACAGCGGCGACAGAAGACCGGGCCACCGCCTGTAAAAGAGCTAGAAGAAGGCGCGGTGGCCCGGCAGAAGAACCGAAGGCGGCGACAGAAGAACGGAAGGCGGCGGCGACAGAAGACCGGGCCACCGCCTGCAAAAGAGCTACAAGAAGGCGCAGTGGCCCGGCAGAAGAACCGAAGAGGGGGACAAGACCCCCGAAGTCGGGAGAAGAGGCCGGCGGCGGGGAGGAAGAAAGCCGGACTCCTCCGCTAGCAAAAGAGCTACACACAGATAGCGGAGGAGTCCGGCGAGAAGACCCCCGAAGACGGAAGACCCCCGGAGCTGTGCAATAAAATATTTTTTCCCTGTGTTGTGTTTTTTTTTGTACTTTATTTCACAGGTGAATGGGTAGGGGTACATTGTACCCCATACTCATTCACATAGGGTGGGGGGCCGGTATCCGGGGGCCCCCTTCTTAAAGGGGGCTCCCGGATTCCGATAAGCCCCCCGCCCGCAGACCCCGACAACCAACGGCCAGGGTTGTCGGGAAGAGGCCCTTGTCCTCATCAACATGGGGACAAGGTGCTTTGGGGTGGGGGGGCCGCGTGGCCCCCCCTTCCCCAAAGCACCCCCCCATGTTGAGGGCACGCGGCCTGGTACGGCTCAGGAGGGGGGGCGCGCTCGCTCACCCCCCTTTCCTGGCCGGCCGGGTAGCGTGCTCGGACAAGGGTCTGGTGTGGACTTTGGGGGAACCCCCACGCCGATTTTTTTCGGCGTTGGGGTTCCCCTTTAAGCCCATTCAAGGCGGCGGAGCCCGCGACGTCTCCTTCGCGGGCCCCGCCTACCTGTACACGCGCTCGAAATGGGCGGACTTTCCGAGCGGGAACAGTTTGCTCATTTCGAAAGTAGCCTACACACGGGCGGACTGTTCGCTCAAACACAGTTTCAGCGGACAGTTTTTCGGAATTTCCGAAAGACTTTGTCCGTCCAACTGTCCGCTGAAACTGTCCGCTGAAAGCCCACACACGGGCGGACTGTCCGCCCAAACACTGTTCAGCGGACAAGGTTGGGCGAACAGTCCGCCCGTGTGTACGCGGCCTAAGATTTATAAATTTCCTTTCTCTCACACACTTTCACGACATATTTAACTTCACATGCATAATTTTATTTTGGTTCCGAGGCGTTAACAACTGTCACATACTTCTATGCATCTCACTCTGTTTCCGGAGCACAAGCCTCCACTACGCAGACAAGGTCGCTTAAACCCTGTTCTTGCTGGCAGTGCAAACATTTAGCCGACCGAACACACGTCAATTTACTACAGATCGCAACATTCCTACTTAGCACACCAGACTTCCGCTACCCTCCCCGGTCCGCCCCGGGGACTCTGGTGCACTAGTCTGTGCCAAGCACAGATGGACACCCGAGCTATCAGTTACCTAGCCAGTCACCTCCTGGCTCACCTCGGTTGTCACGCATTCTTATGAGTTTTCTAAAATTTCACTCAACAGCGCTCAAGCGCAAACCAACTATCGCTATGGCTGTCACTCCTCCTGTTCTTCCTACTTTGTGCTTTTCTCGAAATATCTTTCTGTTCCCTCCTGTATCCCCAACCTTTCCTTAAAACATATGCATTTCCCCTCTCGTTTTAGCGGACGCCATGTCATTGGCCGGCAGCGACATCCCTTCCCCCGTCCCGTCATCACCCGGGGCGGGCTCAACCAACGATGACGGGCAGCTCTACAGAGCCTGGACCATCCCGAAACTCACAGCAGAGCTGCGACATAGGGATATTCCCTACCCGGCTACAGCAAGAAAAGCTGAACTTTTCAAGTTACTATTTCCACCATCTACGCCAGCCCCACCAGACTCTCAGGCGTCCCTACACTCCATCGCGTCAGCAGTTGCTCAGCTGCACTCCTTAGTGGCTTCACTTTCATCGACAGTCTCCGATGTTCAGACTAGAGTAGAGTCTCTGGAAGTATGACAAGTGGTCCCCACACCACCTACACCCGCCACTTCCACCCCCATGCCGACACCTTTAGGTACGCTCCAGTACAGCTCCACCTTCTTCCCGGCACATCTCATCCCAGCTAGCATTAGGAAGGACATCCTAGATAGCCGGGGCGTCAATCTCGCATCCCTCCTTATTTCAGTGCACGACACAGCGGAGAACAAAGCCTATACATGGGGGGATGTCTCCGTCGTCCTGAAAGCAAAAGACCATAGGCTCGCATGCAAGCTCACAGTCACTTTGTGCTCACCTTCGGCATGGTCAGAGATATAATTTGCTCCCTCAACCCCAACAAGAGGGAAGAACTAGATCTGTATTTACACGCAGTGACGGATCCAAGTTATAGGTATGGAGGTAGCGCGTTTTACGACTACCACCGCTCTTTTTCAGCCAAAGCAGCTGCCAGGCTCAGCCAGTTCCAGATGGCTACCGACCAGAGCACAGTCGATACAGAACTATTATGTCGCCATTTCGCTGGTCTACGCTCCCCGCTGTGCACCAACTGCCAGTCGGCCACCCACACAGCTACCTGGTGTTCGGAAAACGAGGGCAGACGCCCTCCGTACTTTCCCCCCTTGTCAAATACAGCTCAGAGATCAGGAGCAATTACACAGCGCCCCCAAGAAGACAAGTTAGGTCGACCCATTAAAACGCTAGGAGGGGCACAAATTTGTAACAACTTCAACATCGGGGGTTGCAATTTCCCTCAATGTAGACTCCTCCATGTCTGCCTCGCTTGCCACCAAGCTCATCCCAGACACGCCTGTGGGATCAAAAAACCTAACCACACATGACTAAGCCGCATACACATCGGTTGGCTGCACTTCTACCTTCTTTCACACCCGTCACCCTCACTAGCAGCCTTCCTAGTGCAAGGATTCACCGTAGGTTTCCACACGGGGTTTATCACTCTTCCAGACACCACCCATGAATGCAGAAATCTACTGTCAGCAGCCACAGGCGAGGAAGCAATCAGCACCTTGCTGCAAAATGAACTTGGGATACATGATTGGCTCCCCTCTCACACCCACCTTTTTCTGTTTGGAGAGTCAGCCCTATCGGGCTTGTGAAAGGAAAGTTCTCTAATAAGCTTTGTTTAGTCTATGATTTGTCCGCACCTCATTTTTCTCACATACCTAGTTTAAATTCCCTTATACCCTCAGAGGAAATCGTCCTCAAATATTGTTCTGTAGACCTTGCCATCCAAACCATCCTCAGCTTAGGAGCTGGCGCCTGGCTGTCCATGGCCGACATCGTGGACGCTTTTAAGTTACTACCGATTCATCCATGCCTATGGCAATGGCATGGTGTCAAATGGAAGGACCAGTACTATTTCACCACAAAGTTAACCTTCGGCTCCAAAAGCAGTCCGTGGCTTTTCGACACATTCGCCCAGTGCCTGTCCTAGATTCTTTCACACCACGTGTCCTGTCAGAAAGTGATTTACTACTTGGACGACTTTCTGCTTATTGAGAAACCTGGAGAACCTCCAGTAGATCTAAATAGCCTTAGGGAAGTTTTTGCCAAACTCAATATACCCATAGCAGAGAAGAAGGTGGAAGGCCCTGCACAACGCATCACCTTCTTGGATATCATGCTCGACACTCAAGCCATGCAGGCTAGCTTACCTCTCGACAAACTAACCCGCATCAGGGAGGTCATTCATACCTTTACGGTTACCCAAAGGTGCACCAAGAGGCAACTTCAGTCATGGCTCGGGATGCTCAACTTTGCAGTAAGGATTATCCCCCAGGGTCGATCTTTCGTCTCCCGTCTCTTGGTATTTCTTTCTCAAGTCCAAGACCCCGACCATGTCTTCAGGCTAGATCGAGCAGCATGATCGTCAACATGTGGGACGATTTCTTAGCAAATTGGAACGGCATCTCAATGTTTATCCCATCAGTATCCCCCTCTTCACCCCAGATAATCACAGATGCTGCAGCCTCCACAGGCTTTGCAGCGATTTTTGACCGTCACTGGTTCGCAGGCCCATGGCGCCAGAAATTTTCGCAATCCCCGGATTCAGTCTATCATCCTCATTATTCGAGCTATATCCTATAGTGGCTGCAGCGCAAGCCTGGGGCAGTAGCTGGGCGGGACAGACAGTTACTGTCATTACAGACAATCAAGCCACAGCCAACATCATAAACAAAGGCCGTTCCAAGTCATTGGCCATAATGTCATTTCTACGCAGGCTAGTACAATTGTCCCTTCAGCACCAATTTAATCTTCTCTGCATCCACATCCCAGGCAAATGTAATACCTTAGCTGATGCCTTGTCCCGCCTTAAATTCGAATCGTTCTTTTCACAGGAACCTGGAGCCGACCCAATCATGACTACTATCCCACACTGGTCTCAGCTAACACTGCATTGAATCCATACCTGCCCAACGCTACCAAGCTCATTAACCTTTCGTTGTCTCACAACACGATCAAGGCCTATCGTGCTGCCTGGAAAATGTACAACAGATTCCTAGCGGCCTTTCCCGGGGCAAGCCCAGGTGATCTCCATCATATCCTCGCTTTCATTTCATACTGCCACACGCAGATGACTTTGGCTCACAACACTATCAGACTCTATCTGGCTGGCATCCAACACTTTATTTCTTTGCAAGACCCCACCAAGCCGTCCTTATTCACCGCTCACGCAGTCAAGACAATTCTGCGCGGTATTCTCAAACAACAGCCGCAAATCAGCAGCTAACGTCTTCCCGTAACCGGCGCCATCTTACGTGAGATATCGCTCATCCTCTCTCGTTCCCCTTTTGGCCCCTTTCCTAGCCTGGTCATTAAAGCAGCCATTTACCTAGCCTTCTACGGTTTTCTGCACCCCAGCAAATTTACAGTCACCAGCTCCCGCTGTAAGACGCTATGCAGACGGCACCTCACTCGCCACCAAACCTTCTTCATCCTACATCTAGAGGTGTCTAAAACACAACAGGTGTGCCCAGGGACGGACATCAAGTTTTTCAAAACCTTCAATACCTGGTGCCCCGTGGCCGTCTTGGACCAATTACTAGTGCACTTATCCGATCCATCACCCGACAGCCCGTTATTACCATTTCCAGTTAGACCTCTTAGCTGTAATCAGTTTATCAGTCACGTCAAGATCCTCCTACGCAATATAGGCCTTGACCCTGCTCGTTATTCAGGACATTCTTTCCGCATTGGAGCAGCATCAGCAGCCTCACGCAACGGAGTTCCAGTACACGTGATCAGGAAGTTGGGAAGATGGAAATCCACCAGCTTCGCTCGGTACATTCCCGACCCACAGTCCGAAATGTCTCAAGCCTTCTGCGGCCTTGCTCTCTAATCATATTGTCTTGCCATAATAAACTACTTTGTCCCTAAATCAAGTCTTTTGCGCCCTTCTCTTAGCATACCGCCCAGTAGCACAGGGCTCACTGCCCAGCTCACCTGGGTTTACCTTTACCGCAGACCAGGGCACACTTCAGGTCTATTTTATGTTGTTCGTCAAGTGGTGTGTTTTTGTTTTCCTTCCATATCTTTGAGGACGGAGGGCTTTGACCATAAATAAGAGGGCCAGTATGGTGGCCCGTAATTATGGGAGGAGCCCGGAGAGTATATAACCAGACCTCCCATACCACTCAGTGTCGGTTCCAGTGCGCGGTACCCTCCCACCCATTTCCCTTTCTCACAGCACTCTCAAAAAACATGTTTCTCTACAGAAACATCCATTACTTTCTTCAGGTATGCGCCCTTCTCTTAGCATACCGCCCAGTAGCACAGGGCTCCACTGCCCAGCTCACCTGGGTTTACCTTACCGCAGACCAGGGCACACTTCAGGTCTATTTTATGTTGTTCATCATGTGGTTTGTTTATGTTTTCCTTCCATATCTTTGAGGACGGAGGGCTTTGACCATAAATATGTATATATGTATATATGTATATATATATATATATATATATATATATATATATATATATATATATATATATATACAGTATGGCGGCTGGTGCTCAAACTTTTTGGGGGGGGCGCAAAATTTTTGAAAAAAAATCATCAATTGCAGCCACTGTGCCATCAAATGCTGCCACTGTACCCCCAAATGCAGCCACTGAGCCCATTAAAAGCTGCCACTGTGCCATCAAATGCTGCCACTGTGCCCAAACGCTTCCACTGTACCATCAAACGCTGCCACTGTGCCCATTAAACACTGCCACTGTACCCATCAAAAATACACCCCCTCCTGCCTCCGCCATATGAGTCCATGCATTCAGAGCCCTGAAAGGGGCATAGGGAGGCGGCAACAGGGGTGGGGGGGGCGGTGCCCATGCACCCACAATGCATGGGCCGCCACTGCACCCTTAACATTTTTAAAATATTTTATTATATCTTTTCATGTGACAACACTGAAGAAATTACACTTTGCTACGATGTAAAGTAGTGAGTGTACAGCTTTTATAAAACTGTGTAAATTTGTTGACCCCTCAAAATAGCTCAACACACAGCCATATGTAGTATGGAGTATGTTAAATGTGGGGTTATCGCTCTCACTCTCTCATATTGGTCACTGAAAGTTCAACATGGCACCTCATGGCAAAGAACTCTCTGAGGATCTGAAAAAAAGAATTGTTGCTCTACATAAAGATGGCCTAGGCTATAAGAAGATTGCCAAGACCCTGAAACTAAGTTGCAGCACTGTGGCCAAGACCATACAGCGGTTTAGCACAGGGTCCACTTATAACAGGACTCGCCATGATCGAACAAAGGAGTTGAGTGCACTTGCTCAGCGTCATATCCATAGGTTGTCTTTGGGAAATAGACATATGAGTGCTGCCAGCATTGCTGCAGAGGTTGAAGGTGTGAAGGGTCAGCCTGTCAGTGCTCAGACCATATGCCACACACTGCATCAAATTTGTCTGCATGGCTGTCATCCCAGAAAGAAGCCTCTTCTAAAGATGATGCACAAGAAAGCCGACGAACAGTTTTCTGAAGACAAGCAGACTAAGGACATGGATTACTGGAACCATATCCTGTGGTCTGATGAGACCAAAATAAACGTATTTGGTTCAGATGGTGTCAAGTGTGTGTGGTGGCAACATGGTGAGGAGTACAAAGACAAATTTGTTTTGCCTACAATCAAGCATGGTGGTGGGAGTGTCGCGGTCTGGGGCTGCATGAGTGCTGCAGACACTGGAGAGCTACAGTTCATTGAGGGAACCATGAATGCCAACATGTACTGTGACATACTGAAGCAGAGCATGACCCCCCCCCAGTCTTCAGAGACTGGGCCGCAGGACAGTATTCCAACATATTATTGACCCCAAATACACCTCCAAAATTACCACTGCCTTGCTAAAGAAGTTGAGGGTAAAGGTGATGAACTGGCCAAGCATGTCTCCAGACGTAAACCCTATTGAGCATCTGTGGAGCATCCTCAAATGGAAGGTGGAGGAGCGCAAGGTTTCTAACATCCACCAGCTCCGTGATGTCGTCGTGGAGGAGTGGAAGAGGACTCCAGTGGCAACATACGAAGCTCTGGTGAACTCTATACCCAAGAGGGTTAAGGAAATAAAATAACAAAAGTGAGTACACCCCTAAGTGAAAATGTCCAAATTGGGCTCAAAGTGTCAATATTTTGTGTGGCCATCATTATTTTCCAGCACTGCCTTAACCCTCTTGGCCATGGAGTTCACCAGAGCTTCACAGGTCTGGAGACATGCCTGTCCAGTCCATCACCTTTACCCTCAGCTTGTTTATCAAGGCAGTGGTCATCTTGGAGGTGTGTTTGGGGTTGTTATCATTTGGAATACTGCCTTGTGGCCCAGTCTCTAAAGGGAGGGGATCATGCTCTGCTTCAGTATGTCACAGTACATGTTGGCATTCATGGTTCCCTCAATGAACTGTACCTCTCCAGTGCCGGCAGTACTCATGCAGCACCAGACCATGACACTCCCACCACCATGCTTGACTGTAGGCAAGACACACTTACCTTTGTACCCCTCACCTGGTTGCCACCACACACTTGACACTATCTGAACCAAATACGTTTATCTTGGTTTCATCAGACCACAGGACATGGTTCCAGTAATCCATGTCCTTAGTCTGCTTGTCTTCAACAAACTGTTTGCAGGCTTTCTTGCATCATCTTTAGAAGAGAACAATTTGATGCAGTGTGCGGTATATGGTCTGAGCACTGACAGGCTGACCCCCTACCCCTTCAACCTCTGCAGCAATGCTGGCAGCACTCATACATCTGACATAATAATACCGCTAGGGAGGTTGATGGCTGTGTGTTGAGTTATTTTGAGGGGACAGCAAATTTACACTGTTATACAAGCTGTACACTAACTACATTGTAGTGAAGTGTCATTTCTTCAGTGTTATCACATGAAAAGATACAAAGAAATATTTACAAAAATGTGAGGGATGTACTCACTTTTATGAGATACTGTATCTTTTCAGTTAGGCTGGCTATGCACTGATCAAAATTTGGCTGGATCGGCAGGAATTAGACACATTTCAATCAGTGTGTGGCCATCCTTGCTCAACAAAATTTTATAGTTTGTGGAATCTGTAAGGCACCTGTCACACAAAGGGTGCCCAATTAAGTCCGCCTGTCAATTTTTCAGGCGGACCTGAACGGTCGGTCCATTCACTTGCTCCTACCACCTGTCGGGAAACAGGTCTGATAAAGAAAAGAAAATGGAAGGGGATCCCTCCTACTCCATCTAGGAAAATCGGATTAGAGGGCAGTCGAGTGTAAACGGTCAGCGGAGTCCGTTTACTCCTGACGGATTTTGTGGTCGGAATGTCCAACCGTGTGTACAGGGCATAAGTCTGTTCGTGTGTGGACAAGTCCTTTATTTCAGAAGTCTGTCGGAACTCCACCGAAAGTCCGTAGGGAAGACCGTCGGACCTAGTCTGCCAGAAAATTCTAACTAATGAAGTTACTTGGATAAGCAGCAAAACATCTTTAAGCTTACAGAAGAAATCCAGCTGAACTTAACTAACCACTTAGAACTTTATTCTCAGTGTCTGTTGTAAATGCTTTATGTTTGAGAATACAGGACATGAATGTTCCCAAACCAAAGGGGATTCTGGGTAGGCTTAATACTGAACTCCAAGGAACTCAAAAGACGACCCACACTGCAAGGATTAAATGCTTGTTTTTGGGAGTTTTTTCCCTAAGGGGACCATTAAAATATACTTTCCCTTACCTTGTCCCTCACTCCCA
This sequence comes from Lithobates pipiens, assembly GCF_037356315.1. Taxonomy (NCBI): domain Eukaryota; kingdom Metazoa; phylum Chordata; class Amphibia; order Anura; family Ranidae; genus Lithobates; species Lithobates pipiens. The sequence continues at coordinate 614,215,031 of NW_027507748.1, forward strand.
TGGCAGCAGGTGCTCTCCCCTTCCCTCCATCGCTCTGGATTGTGGGCAGGCCCTTGGCATCCTCACTTACAATGCAGGGCTGCTTCTCCTACATCATACATGATGACATCAGAGTGTGGCGGACACAGAAAGCTCAGAAGAGAAAGTGGCTTCCGGGGTCTGGTCGCACAGAGAAGAGGAGCCTGTGAGAGTGAGGGATAAGGTAAGTTTAAAGCGTAACTCCACATTTGTTGAGAAAAAAACATTCCCCCTGGGTGATCTATGTACATGGCGAGGATTATAACAAACTTTGTTGCAGATTCCTACCTTTTATTATTCTGAAATAATCCCTGTATGTTCCTCTGTGCCTCTGTGGTGAGTGGGTCTAATGGGAGTGTTTCATAATTATCTATCAAGAGTGCACCTGCAGAGCACTAATGAGGGAATTTGCTGGGCCTGCATCCCTGTAGACGTGTTCCTACAGGGAGTATGTCACCAAAAATGACATTTCTGTTGCAGGGGATGCCTGAAATCTGACTTGTGGGAAAATTGGTGCGCCAACCAAACAAGCAGGAAATTATGTTTCTGAGGGGTGGTCAGTATACACTCTGTATACAGAACAACTCCAGGTTGACATATTACGCTGACAGGGAGAGCGATCGGCACATTGATTATCTGCACAGCCCCCATTAGATGCCATCTGTGCCCACAGCTGTAAGTCTGTGCCCCATCAAGAACGCCTGTCAGTGCCCATCAAAGTGCCAATCAGTGCCCCATCAGTAATGCCTGTCAGTGCCCTTCAGATGCCAATCAGTAATGCCTGTCAGTAGCTCTTCATCAGTTCTGCCTATCCAGTGTCATCTATCAGTGCCACCTGTCAGTGCCCATCAGTGCCGCCTATCAGTGCCACCTATTAGTGCTCATCAATGAAGCCTATCGGTGCCCATCAGTGCCGCCTATCAGAGCTGCCTATCAGTGCCCATCAGTGCTGCATATCAGTGTAGCCTATCTGTGCCCCCATCAGTGCCCATCAGTTCTACATATCAGTGTCTCCCCATCAGTGCCCATCAGTGAAGGAGAAAACAAAATTTTATAACAGAAATAAAGAAAAACTTTTTTTTTTCAAAACATTTTTAGTTTGTTTAGCAAAAATAAAAACCCCAGTGGTGATCAAATACCAATTCCTGCCTCTGAATGCTGAGCTCAAAATAATCATCCTAATGTGCATGAACACATAGGGTAACATTGCACTGCTTCTACAGGCAGAACACAAAACTCCTGCAGAAGTAGCAATTTTTAAGCCAGTGTGCATGGAGCCTTAGAATGACAGGGAGGTGAAGTCACCAATAATCTACATGTACTATCCCATTCCCATTTTATTTAGCTAGTTAGTGGGCATGGAGGAGGAGGGAGGAAGTGGGCTGTCATTTACCACTGTGTATATGACAACATGTGTGACTATATAGTCACATGGGCTGCTCAGCTGTGATAGGGAGGAAATGCTCAGAATAGAAACTGTCTGAAATCTGAGCATGTGCAAAGTTGCCACCACAGCTGCAAAATCCCTAGCTGAATTGGGGACATAAACTGAATGTGGAGATAGAGAACAGCAGGATCAACCAGGTTTTTTGCAGAATTCAGAAAATAAGTCTCATAGTGACTGAGTGAGTATGAACAGCATGTAATACAACATTTACTGATAGTTTTTTATGATGTGGGTTTGGTGAAACTTTAAGGCCGAAACTAGACTGCTGACTTTTGATATAGTGACTAATAAACACACACCTTTAAGAGAGTATTAAATTCATGAAACTGGGTACAATCATGTGCAGTTTTCTGTGACTGTTATTTATGTGCTTACCGGTAATTGGTGACCAATGTGTAATTCCAGCTGCCCTTGCCTGGGAAGTACGTGCATAAAATATCAGGGTTGATTTACTAAAGAAGTCGTCCAATCATGTCCTAGCAAAAATTCTGCTATTTTTAATCTCCCTCACAAATGATTGGGTATTAAAAGTAAACACGGGTTCACTTTATTTGGCATTGCCACTTTGCTAAATAAACAGCCTCTGTCTACTCCTTTACTAAAATAGTTCCAATGGGCTGTCATGGCACAGCATCCTTATCAGTGCTAGGTCTTCAATTCAGTGGGGGTGCACAGTATGGATTTGAACAGGAGTCTCCAAACATTCGAAACAAAGAGCCAGTTTATTGTTCAGACTTTGGGGGGGGGGGGGGGCAGCTGGAGTGGAAATGTTGCTTTCATCAGTGGGAGCAAACATCACCATATTTGGTATTAGGCCCCTTTCACACTGGGGCGGTGGGTGCGTCTCCGGTAAAGTGCCGTTATTTTTAGTGGTGCCCAACCATCAATTTTGCGCCGCTATTTGGCTGCCCCCCCCGCTAGCTTCCGAGAAAGGGTTGAAACCACCGTAAAGCTCTCCTGCAGCAGCGCTATGCTGGCGGGATAGCCGCGCTGCCCCATTAATTTCAATGGGCATTGCTCCAAAGATGCTGCTAGCTGGAATTTTTTTAGCGTCCTGCCAGCGCACCGCTCCAGTGTGAAAGCCCTCGGGGCTTTCACATTGGAGAGACAGCAATGGCTGTTTCAGGGCTCTTTGCAGGCGCTATGTTTAGCGTTATAGTACTTGCAAAGCACCCCAGTGTAAAAGGGGTCTTTGGAGGAGGACTAGTGCCCCTTCGTTGGTATCATTGTGAGGAATAGTGACCCATCGTTGGTATCATTGTGAAGAATAGTACCCCATTGTTGGTATCATTGTGAGGAATAGTGTCCCATCGTTGGTATCATTGTGAGGAATAGTGTCCCATCGTTGGTATCATTGTGAGGAATAGTGTCCCATCGTTGGTATCATTGTGAGGAATAGTGTCCCATCGTTGGTATCATTGTGAGGAATAGTGTCCCATCGTTGGTATCATTGTGAGGAATAGTGTCCCATTCTTGATGTCAGTGGGAGAAATGGTGCCCCATTGTTAATGTCAGTTGGCAGAATAGTGTCTTGTATCAGTGGAAAAATAATGCACAAAGGGTCAGATAAAAGCAAGCAAAGGGCCACATCTGATCCCCGAGCCGCAGTTTGGAGACCACTGTATTGGAAGCATGTTCCCTTCACTGGTAATAGACCTACAAGTGACAGATGTGTGTACCCTCTGTGTGTGGTCTACTAACAGACGGTCAGTGTAGCCCACTCAGAGGGATCAATTCTCTGTGTGTACTGTAAACACCATAGTGTATACACAGAACTCTAACCTGCATGGCTACCAGCACCTGAAGTAATTTCCCAGGTACTCTTCTACACACAGGATGGAGTCACATTTGTCTAGCACAGAAGGATGACTAAGGAAAGGGGACATGGACATACAATGACAAAAATATGTGTGCATGTCAAAAGTACAAATAATAATTACTTAAGAGAGAACACTAAAATAATATTTACTGACTGGAGGTACGCTAGACCGTTATTTAAGTGAACTGTTTAGGGTATCCTTTGGACTTTTTATTAGAAAGTGAGAGAACCAATGAGGATTCCCTGATTTTAGACTGCTGGTAGCACATGAGGTTCTTACATAGATGGCTTCCTTACTGACTAGCACTTTTGCCTTGTAGCACTAGGGCCCTCAGTTCAAATCTCCACCGCCACCAGGACATTACCTGTATAGAGTTTGTATGTTCTCCCTGTGCCTGCCCTGCATGGGTTTCTTCCGGGTACTCTGATTTTCCTCCCACACTTCAAAGACATGCTGGTAGGTTACATAAAGAAATATTTCCGGACGGCCGCACTTCCAAAAATCCTTTTATTGAAGCTTCATATGACAAGTGGTTGAGAGATGGAGCAGGGGACAAAGAGGTAGACACGTTTTGTGCAAATGTTAATGCTTAGTTGACTAAGCGCTAACATTTGCGTGAAACGCGTCTATCTCTTTGTCCCCTGCTCCATCTCTCAACCACTTGTCATATGAAGCTTCAATAAAAGGATTTTTGTAAGTGTAGCCGTCTGGAATTATTTCTTTATGTTACACAACATGCTAGCTGGGCTACCTACCACCTTACTAGTGTGTGTGTGGAGATTACCAGAGATTCACTCACCTGGCCCGGCTTTTCTTGTTTCATGCTGGTAGGTAAATTGGCTCCTCAATTGGCGCTAGTATGTGTATGTATGAATGTGTGTATGTGTGTATGCATCGGATTGTGAGCTATTTGAGAGCAGCAACTGGTATGAATGTACAATATGTACATTTTTTGTGTTAACAAAAAACTGTAATACATACACACACACACACATACTGTATATATATATATATATATATATATATATATATATATATATATAGATATAGATATAGATATAGATATAGATATATATATACTCAGATAAAAAGTGTTAAAGCACGTCTACACCCAAAAACTGAAATTTAATCTTTAACATATATGGGGTTGATTTTCTAAAACTGGGGAGTACAAAATCTGGTGTAGCTCTGCCTAGAAGCCAACCAGCTTTTGTTTGTTTTTTTGAAAGCTTAATTTAACAAGCTGAAGTTAGAAGCTATTATTTATATATATATTAAGAAAATAATTCTAATTTATAACTGCCAACAGTGAATAAAAGAAACATGCTAATGACATTGGAAAAGTCATATTCATCTGAAAAGTAATGTTCATATTCCCTATCAATGTATTCATATTTGCAGCTTTCATGTAAATAATAATAGGTGATCCTGCCATGAAGGGTCTTCCTCGGGCACTCCAAGTTATAGGTTTCCTGATTCCCATTCTATCCCTGATTCACAGTTGAGCTCCTGCGTTGTCACCCTGTCACATGGGCTTCTATGATGTTCCAATTTCAATACAATGTAGCCATTGGTCCACTTTGGTCACCATCAGTAAACTCGCCTTGAGCAATGCCATGCCACCATTATTAGAATGCATGTAGACAAGAAGTGAATGCAAAAAGTCTGCAGGAGATCAGCACCATTTGGGAGAAACAAAAGATGAAAAAAGGGGAAAACTGTTTTTTGTGGATATTTTTTTTATAAAGCACAGAGCTTTAGGAACGTAAATATCGTTCAGTTAGAGTTTTTATTGAAATTGATTATAGAGAGAATTGCACCATGTAATAAAAGTGATATTTTGTGGCACAGATAGTTGATGAAAAGTAAAATCCCGGGACATCTCCAGGGACTAAGGATAAATCATAGGAAATCAGGGCGATTGCTGAAATAGGGCATTACTCTAGTTGCATATTTAGAAAAATCATACAATCTGAGTGTGCGCTCTGTGACCCCCCAGGAAGCAGTGTTCCCTCTCTGGATGTTGGGGTCACCACTGCTACGTGTCTTTTCAGTAATCGGTATATTTTGGCACAGCTACACAATCCATGTTGGTTGGAAGTTAATTTTCCCTTTCAGAGATAATTCCATTTTATTTTCAAAGTAATACATTGTAATCTCCATATTATTCTTATCCGTTGTCACCTGTCATCTTGGTTTTCTGTGGCCCTCGGACACATGTTTAGCCGGTATGTAGCAGGGTGGGTGACATTGCTGGGATAAAGGTCAGGCAGAGCTGTGCTATACAGAGGATCGGCCCTGCTGATCACATCTCCGGACACAGCCGCCTTCTTCTGTGGGAAAGGAAAACATTATTTATGTAGACGTGCAAAACCATGATCGATACCTTTATCGATCTGGACGGGTGAAACTCCCTGTCATTAGTTCTGCTCAATGCATTCTTCAAAGACTTCAGACCATTCATTCTACAGCAATACTGCAGACAATATTGAATTATACTAAACCTTATTATCTAGACTCTTACCTTACAACAGCACAAATCATTTGTATACAACTGTAACAATACCAACGTGTAACTAGCAAAACATGCAAAACACACACACACACACACACACATATATATATATATATATATATATATATATATATATATATATATATATATATATATATATAATAAAGAGAGAGAGACAGAAATTAGTCCAGGATTGCTACACTTAAAATATATTGAAAAAGAGAAGAAATATACAAAAACGCAAAATGTTCCATTCCATTTTTCTAAATTTTTGTATATTTCTTCTTCGTTTTTTCCTAATAAATTTAGTGCAGCAATCCTAGATTTATTTATCTATATGTGGCCTTTGGGAGGGCCTGATTGTGTGCACTAGATGATTACTGCAGTGCTGTTTGTCTCACCTGTCTATCTATCTATCTATCTATCTATCTATCTATCTATCTATGTATATATAAAGGGAGAGAGAGAATATACATATGTATTGAATATATATATATATATATATATATAGATAGATAGATAGATAGATAGATAGATAGATAGATTTATATATATATATATATATATATATATATATATATATATATATATATATATATATATATTCATTATTTCACGTGTGTAAAGCCATGAATCAGGAAGAATGAGACATTGGATAGTAAATGAGTAAATAAATAGTTAGTAATATATATAAGTAAACGAATTACTAATAAATAACGCAGTTATTTAATAAGCAGCATACAAATTGCTTATAAATGCTACATGCGATGTTAGGTGACAATAATGATGCAGTTATTTAGATTTTAGATCACACATATTAATAACTACATGCTGTGTTGTCGTTTTTACGTAGATTCGATTGCCTGGAAAGTCTCTAATATTATTTCACGTTGTTTTGTATCGTCATATATTTAATATACTTATTGATTGTTGCAGTTACTATTAATACAGCAATGATTTCCTAGCTGGTTATACGGTGATTATGAATAATTTTTTTTTTACTAGAAGTGAGCAAAATAGGAACTATACGGTAATATATTATTTAAGTAATTTAAATAAATATCACAAAGAACGTATGCAAATACAAACAGAAATATTAAGAAACATTCTCCAATAATTTACATTTTTTTATAGATATACCATGGGACAATCTACCTTTGTGTCGTCTTGTTATACAGGACAGGACATGTAATAATAAAACAACGTTTCTCTGTTGATAAGCAAATAATTGCCACATAAAATGCCTCACATACAAATAATAAAACCGATATACGTTTACGACAGGTGTTTAAAAATGAAAAGAAAAATCTAATAGTAAGTGTTACCTAAGTGTATTTTAAAATGTAATAATAATAATAATTATTATTATAATATTCGGAAGAAGTATCCATCTACAAAACATATCATAATAGATTATTGTATATTATAGACCAGTTAGTCATACGAATGTTTATACCACATCCGAAATGTGAATCCCCCTTCATATATTATAATATGGCATTTTTCCTTATTGGTTTAATTATGTAATAGAAAGATATGTTCTATTACATCACAATATATTCAGCTGATGTACAATTACCAAAAAGTTATTGTATACCTTTCTGTACTATTGTAATTATTAAAAAAAAAATCGGTTCAGTCCTCCAAGCTCTGGCTTCCTCCTCACTGAAACAAGTGACCACCCACACACATTCGATTCTGCAGTATTAACAATCTTCACTGCAAAAGAATTATGTCCTATAAAATAACACTACCTTTTAATATTATAATATATCCTAGTGTTATAAAATAATTTCCTCTTTTGGTGAATATATGGCATTCTTCTCATTATAAAATAATGTCCTGACAAAGCTGTATTTTTCACTATTTTCATACGATTTATTCCAGCCACGTATTGGTGCTGATTTAGGAAATAAATTGAAAATCTTTCCTGAAAGAAGTGTAAATATTCACTTCACTTGTCCACGAAAAGCATTAGCACATGATTGGGTATGTCGAGTGCACACAATAGTGAACACAATGTGCTTTTCGCATGATTTGACAATTGAAGTGACAATTCACACATGTTTTCAGTGAGATTCTTAACTTCTTTGGTAAATCAGCCCAAGCATGCAACAGTTTGCAATTATACTAAAAAACGATTTCAGCCATGTACAATTAAATCATTTTCCTTATTATGACACCATCTGCTCCAATCTGCCCTCATTGTACAGCGTGACGTCATTGTTTTCTGTTATTTAATTTCTAAGTAATAATAGTAAACTATTTAACTAATTGTAACCAATCACTTTCTCCTTTGGATTGCAGTGTATCTCTATCTAGATCTGAAATTTTTAATTATAATTATATAAATTTGCTGCACTTTTCAATGTAATGAAGTTTGCAATCAAGAAGTATAATATACTAATATACCTGACTAAATATATATATAGAAATATCTATCTATCTATCTATCTATCTATCTATCTATCTATCTATATATATATAGATATATATAGATAGATATAATATATATATATATATATATATATATATATATATATATATATATATATATATATATATATAGATAGATAGATATAGATATAGATATATATATATATATATATATATATATATATATATATATATATTATTTGCTGCATATATGTATTCTGTAATTATATTCCTCACTCTATAGTAGCTGATTGTTCTACAAAGTAAGCAGTATGAACCCATGCTATAAATTCATGTCACACTCACACTATACAATGAGACTGTCTCTGTTTCTGCAGGTCCAGTCGCTGACCACTTACCTGGTTACTTATCTCCTGGCCATCTCTCCAGAAATAAGGGGACTGACATTTATCCAATTGTATAGCATTCATTAGGCTGTGTGCACAGTGTTTCCTGGGTCCTCCTGCAGCCCAGGTAATGCATTAGGGCGTTAGCTGCTCTGCCTACCTGGAGATGAATGCATGCCCTGTGGCTTTATGGTGCTCTTTATTGGTGCACAGTTTGTTCAGTGTTTTAGTGCACAGAATGCGCTGGCTGTAAACCAGGATTTAAATCACAAATATGGATGCTACATTCCCTCTTAACACAGGACTCAGCAGGTCAATTACTGCTGAATAAATAGGAGAAAGCAAGGTACATGTGTTTCTGATGGCAGTGACTGTAATAATAATATATACAGTGTGAGTCTCTTTTATGGTTTGATAGGTGCCCTGAGTATACCAATAGTGTACACTGTAAATGCGTCATAGTCTACTCTAAGTAAATTATAGGCTTCAATTAAGATGTTTTAGCTCATTCTGGATGCACCGATTGCTCCTGAGTTTCCAAGCTTTGACAACATGTTGTAATGTAGAAACATAGAGAGCATGCTGGAAAGTGTAGTTCCTCTGAAGTGATGGACCTGATCACTTGTCAGGATGTGGATCCCTAGTATGAAAAACTTCTTGCTATATACACTGACAATATAAAAAAAAACTGTGAACTAGATTTTGATCACAAAAAGTATCAAATGGATTGACACAACCTAGCAGCACTATCCCTGCCATAAACACCTATAAATAAACTGTCGTTGGCAGGTTGACTTTAATTTTATTTTTTATTTTTTTAGGTGAATTATACTGCTTTATGTTGCTAGTAAGAGTCCAGCATTGGGTTGCACTCACAACAAAATTCAAAACATGCATTTCATCAACATGTATTAAATGCATCATGGTGCATTTTTTATAATTATAGTTGCCCTGGAAACTGAAGGTCCATACAACAGCAGCATGCAGGACCTCTCTCCGAGATGCATTCTTTTTCCATTAACAAGCTTCGATAATAGGGTTCTTTATTAATAAGCTCATCCAATAGCAAGCTCCTCTAATAATTAGCTTCACCAATAAGAAACTTTGCTGATAATGAGCTGCTCCCATAGCATGCTTTTCCAACAACAAGCTCCTTAAATATTAATGTTAAAGCTTCTAAAACAATGAGCTGTTCCAGCAATAAGCTCCTTCAATAATATGCTCCCTGATAACAAGCTCCTCCAATAACAGGCTTCTGCAATAATGAGCTCCTCCAATATGAGGTTGCTTCAGTGTTACGCCCCTCCAATAATAGGAACCCCCCCCCCCCATAACAAGCTCCTCCAATAACAGGCTTTTGTAATAATGAGCTCCTCCAATAACAGGCTTTTCTAATAATGAGCTCCTTCAATAACAGGCTTTTCTAATAATGAGCTCCTCCAATAACAGGCTTTTCTAATAATGAGCTCCTCCAATAACAGGCTTTTCTAATAATGAGCTCCTCCAATATCAGGCTGCTCCAATATTAGGCTACTCCAATAATGGGCTCCCCAATAACAAACTCCTCCAACAACAGGCTTCTCCAACAATGAGCTACTCCAATAATGAGTTTCTCCAATAACAGGCTGCTCCAGTATTATGCTCCTCCAATGGTAGGCTTCGCCAATAACAAGCTCACCCAAAAACAAGCTTCTCCAATAATGCGCTCCTCCAATATTAGGCTGCCCCAGTAAAAAGCTCCTCCAATAACAGGTTTCTCCAATAATTAGTTTCTCCAAAGACAAGCTTCTTGAATAGCAAAGGCTTCCAATAATATGCTCCTACAGTGACAAGTGGTGACAAAGTGGCATGTGCTCACTTGCATCAGTCTTAGAAAACATATCTTCAAATACTTTCAGGATCACTTTTGCACATACCTTCTTTATACAGATGTGTACCAGCTCCTTTGTGTTGAGGTTTAAAGTTCCCAGTGCTTTCCAGCTCCTGGGGAGCAGAACATGCCTCATAAGCTGTCAATACAAATGAATGACTGTATGTGACTATGTTTGGTACATGTGTCTATGCGACTTCACCCCAGAAGCTCCACTTTCATACTTAGCACCAGCGCCAGTAACCACTGAAGCAAAACTAATACTGGTGATTTAAAGAGGAAGTAAACCCTGATGGGGTTTACTTCCTCTTTGTCTCCCTGCCAAGGTGAAGCATAATGGGCTACTATGCATCGAATAGTAGCCCATTATGTGTCACTTACCTGACACAGGAGCCTGCAATGTCACCGATGTCCCCTGTAGTACGGAGTGTCCATCTTCTTCCAGGTATCGCTGCTCCGGGCACTCACAGCGACGGAGCAGCAATGCCGTCACTCCCACGCATGCGCACGGGAGCCAACACTAACGGCATATCGCCATTAGCAGCAGCATGCTGCTAACAGCGATAGTGTGCCTGCGCACCGCTGTCTACGGGGCATGTGCCGCAGACAGCGGTGACTGTCTTTTAGTAAATATCTCCTAAACCGTCTATCTCCTTAAGCTGTCCAGCCCAGAGGATCTCTGCCTTTGCCTTGGTCAACATCACAAAGACTATCTCCTGCATTCCTGTTTAAATACATGCTTGGGTGACACCCCTTCTGGCTCCAGATCCTGCTTTCTGTTCCACTACACTGATCCATGACTTTCTAGCTTGGCTGACTATCCGTTCCGGTTACCAAACTTTGGCTATGTTTTGACTACGTTTGTTCTATTTACTTTTATTATTAAACAAGTGTGATTTAACTGTACTTCTGTCTCCTTCTGATTTCATGGTTTCTGATAGTAAGCCATGAATTCAGAAGATACATCAATTCACTTGTTGGTAATATTTTTTCCAGATTGGATGAGCAGGATCACCACATGGATCAGTTTACCATGGCGTTACAAACGCTCCTGAGTCGCACGGCTCACCTGTAATCTCCCACTGTGGCTGCTCTGGTACAACCTGTGTTGCAGGCCATCCCTGCTGTTGCTCAAGTCTCTGTGCAGGCACCTGCCTCAGGTATTACCTCAATAAGAGGTATGTCTGGTCCCGCTCCGCTTCCCCAGCGATTTGGGGGCCATCCAGTCCAATGCAGAGGGTTTCTCAACCAGGTTGAGATATACTTTGGGATGCTGCCCCAGGCGTTTCCCATAGACAGAAGTAAAGTAGGTTTTGTGATATCTTTGCTTTCTGAGAGAGCCTTGGCCTGGGCAAACCCTCTATGGGAGACGCAAAAACCTGTTGCTGAAGCCACAATCTGCTGAGTCTGGTGGTGACATACATGTACGTGATTCAACCTGCCCCTACCACCCTGCCACAGTAAATGTACCATGGCCAGGCAGAAAGTGGTTAGAATGAATTCAAAGCAATTTTTTGATTTGGGATTTATAAGGGTAGGGTTAGAACCTGTCAAGTTTTTATTGCTGACTGTGTTGCCACTGGGGAATCTCCCCCTTCTATTAGTCCCAGTGACCATTGTCACTGAGGCAGAAAGTGATGAGAAATTCAATATTTTAGAGTTGCCATCAGAACAAGACTTGATGAGAAATCTTCCAATGGAAACACTTGTTCCAATAAAAACAGAATGATATGATGCATAATTTCATTTACAGAACATGCCCACAATTTTGAAGATTTTTTTTTTTTTTTTGTGAATCAAACAACAAATAGGACAAAATAACAGAAAAAGTTAATGTCCATAACTATTTACCCCCCCCCCCCCCCCTTGGATAAGTCTCTATGAGCTTGCCACATCTTACCACTGGAATTTTTGCCCATTCCTCCTTGCAAAACTGCTCTAGCTCCTTTAAGTTGGATGGTTTGCGCTTGTGAACAGCAATCTTTAAGTCTGACCACAGATTTTCTATTGGATTGAGGTCTGGGCTTTGACTAGGCTAATCCAGGACATTTACATGTTTCCCCTTAAACCACTCAAGTGTTGCTCTAGCAGTGTGTTTGGGGTCATTGTCCTGCTGGAAGGTGAACCTCCATCCTAGCCTCAAATTCCACACAGAGTGGTATGAGTTTTACTGAAGAATATCCCTGTATTTACCACCATCCATCTTTCACTTAACTTTGACCAGTTTCCCAGTCTCGACTGCTGAAAAACACCCCCACAGCATGATGCTGCCATCATCATGTTTCACTGTGGGGATGGTGTTCTTTAGGTGATGTGATGTGTTGGATTTGCGCCAGACATAGCGTTTTTTTTCGATGACCAAAAAGTTCAATTTTAGTCACATCAGACCAGAGCACATTCCTCCATACATTTTGGGAGTCTCCCACATGCCTTTTCACAAACTCAAAACGAGCCATTTTGTTTTTTGTTGAAAGTAATGGCTTTCTTCTGGGCACTCTACCATAAAGCCCAACTCTATGGAGCGTAAGGCTTGTTGCCATCTTTTGTACAGATACTCCAGTCTCTGCTGTGGAACCCTGCAGCTCCTCTAGGGTTACCTTAGGTCTCTGTGCTGCCTCTCTGATTAATGCCCTCCTTACCCGGTCTGTGAGTTTTGGTGTGCGGCCGTCTATTGGCAGGTTTGCTGTTGTGCAATGTTCTTTCCATTTGGCTATGATAGATTTGATGGTGTTCCTAGAGATCATCAAAGATTTGGATATTTTTTATAACCTAACCCTAACTTGTACTTCTCAACAATATTGTCCCTTACTTGTTTGGATAGTTCCTTGGTCTTCATGGCAGTGTTTGGCTAGTGGTGCTTCTTGCTTAGGTGTTGCAGCCTCTGGGGCCTTTCAAAAATGTAAATGTAATGACAGATCATGTGACACTTAGATTGCACACAGGTGGACATTGTTTCACTAATTATGTGACTTCTGAAGGTAATTGGTTGCACCAGAGCTTTTTATTGGCTTCATAACAAAGGGGATGAATACATACGCACATGCCAATTATCAGTTTTTTATTTCTGAAAAATAGTTTTGTGTATATATTTTTCTAATTTTACTTCGACAACTTAGACTATTGTGTTCTCATCCATCACATATAATTCCGATTAAAAAAAACATTAAACTAAAAGCTGTAATGTAACAAAATAGGTAAAAAACCAAGGGGGTGAATACTTTTGCAAGGCACTGTAAGTGCACTTTGCAAGTTAAACAGTCTCTATTTCTTTAAGAAGTTATTAGAGAGGCATAGGAATTACACTGAGGGGGTTAGAGCTCTTTCTAGCGGATAATCTACAAATCCCTATTTTTAAAGTAGTCTATGATGCTTTTGTTAGAGTATGTGCATCCTGTGTAATACGCACTTCACCTTTAAGGGCTAAGTGCAGTCAAAGTCATAAACAGAAAAATCAGCACAAGGGACATAACTTACAGTCAGTAGGATATGTCACTTATACTGATTCCTCTTATGTTAGTGAAAATATGCCTCTGTCCTGACCCCTACCCCCTCAATATTTGATCATTGCCAACTCACCAAAACAGACCAAAAAATTTGTATATGCACCATTTTTGTCCAGAACCGTACACCACAATATGCAGTAGTGATCCACTGTGTGTCATAGACTGCAATGCATGTGTGCTGGAGGTGCATTGGGGTGCCATTGACACTGCATGGCACTGTAATGTGCACATTTCATTATTGTGCATTGTGGAAACACACACATTCCTGCAATGCTCAGAAAAAGAGAGATCTGAATATGACCTAAAAGAGTACAGGGTGTTCACTTTGCAAAGCGAATGTTAATAAATAACGTAAACCTGTGTTCATGTTAACCTCCCTGGCGGTAATCCCGAGTCTGGCTTGGGTTGGGATTTTACTATCATAAGTGGTAACCCCGAGCCAGACTCGGGATCGCATCGCTGGATACAGGGAGAAGTTACTTACCTTGTCCCCTGGATCCAGCGATGTCCTCCACGCTGTGTGATCGAGCTGTCCTCCTCTCGATTCACACAGTGCCTGAATGTCACCGAGCTCCGTTCCCTGCGACGTTGTGGCGCACGGGAGCGGAGATCGGCACCAAATTCAAAAAAGTAAAAACACACAAAACACACACAGTACTGTAAAATTACACACCCCCTTTGTCCCTAGTGGTCTGTCCAGTGCCCTGGTGCACTTTTATATTATAAATACAGTTTTTTCTGCCTGGAATTTGGAGATTGTCCATAGCAACCAAAAAACTGTCCCTTTATGTCAAAAGTGATTTTAGACCAACTAGAAAACAGCGATAATAAATTAGAATCACTTGCAGAATTGAGCGATTGCGATTTGTGGGGAAATTCGTCATCAAACACTAAATCTAATAACAGCGACAATTCTGTAAATGAGCAAATTTCAGTGTTTTTGGATTTGATTACATTATTGAATAATTTTTATTATTATTTATTATATTATAAACTTTATCATACCCGGGATGTCTGCTAGACTCTGGTTTGAACAGATTTAAGAGAGTTATTCCTAAGAATTACAGGACTACAATATAAAACGCCAAATTTCCATGCAAAATAATTGTACCGCTTTCAGCACCTAAAACCAGAACTAATCATACCGTTTTGTGTGAAGGTGATAAAAATTACAGAAATTCTTGTAGCACTGGTTTGGATGTTTCATGTGAACACAAGTGCAACTTACCAGTGTTCACTTTGCTAACTGTGCAGCCCAGTGGCAGTGTGTCCATAAGGGTACATAAGCACTGCCCCCTCTTTCCTGCCACACCCTCTTTCACCAATAGATAGATTCATGCATTGCATGAATCTATCTTTGGCCACTGCTGCCACCCCCTATTCAGGTGCCCGACCCCTTTTCGGGCACCAGGCGCCTGAATTGGTATTTTTTTTAGAGGAAGTAAACCCTGATGGGGTTTACTTCCTCTTTGTCTCCCTGCCAAGGTGAAGCATAATGGGCTACTATGCATCGAATAGTAGCCCATTATGTGTCACTTACCTGACACAGGAGCCTGCAATGTCACCGATGTCCCCTGTAGTACGGAGTGTCCATCTTCTTCCAGGTATCGCTGCTCCGGGCACTCACAGCGACGGAGCAGCAATGCCGTCACTCCCACGCATGCGCACGGGAGCCAACACTAACGGCATATCGCCATTAGCAGCAGCATGCTGCTAACAGCGATAGTGTGCCTGCGCACCGCTGTCTACGGGGCATGTGCCGCAGACAGCGGTGACTGTCTTTTAGTAAATATCTCCTAAACCGTCTATCTCCTTAAGCTGTCCAGCCCAGAGGATCTCTGCCTTTGCCTTGGTCAACATCACAAAGACTATCTCCTGCATTCCTGTTTAAATACATGCTTGGGTGACACCCCTTCTGGCTCCAGATCCTGCTTTCTGTTCCACTACACTGATCCATGACTTTCTAGCTTGGCTGACTATCCGTTCCGGTTACCAAACTTTGGCTATGTTTTGACTACGTTTGTTCTATTTACTTTTATTATTAAACAAGTGTGATTTAACTGTACTTCTGTCTCCTTCTGATTTCATGGTTTCTGATAGTAAGCCATGAATTCAGAAGATACATCAATTCACTTGTTGGTAATATTTTTTCCAGATTGGATGAGCAGGATCACCACATGGATCAGTTTACCATGGCGTTACAAACGCTCCTGAGTCGCACGGCTCACCTGTAATCTCCCACTGTGGCTGCTCTGGTACAACCTGTGTTGCAGGCCATCCCTGCTGTTGCTCAAGTCTCTGTGCAGGCACCTGCCTCAGGTATTACCTCAATAAGAGGTATGTCTGGTCCCGCTCCGCTTCCCCAGCGATTTGGGGGCCATCCAGTCCAATGCAGAGGGTTTCTCAACCAGGTTGAGATATACTTTGGGATGCTGCCCCAGGCGTTTCCCATAGACAGAAGTAAAGTAGGTTTTGTGATATCTTTGCTTTCTGAGAGAGCCTTGGCCTGGGCAAACCCTCTATGGGAGACGCAAAAACCTGTTGCTGAAGCCACAATCTGCTGAGTCTGGTGGTGACATACATGTACGTGATTCAACCTGCCCCTACCACCCTGCCACAGTAAATGTACCATGGCCAGGCAGAAAGTGGTTAGAATGAATTCAAAGCAATTTTTTGATTTGGGATTTATAAGGGTAGGGTTAGAACCTGTCAAGTTTTTATTGCTGACTGTGTTGCCACTGGGGAATCTCCCCCTTCTATTAGTCCCAGTGACCATTGTCACTGAGGCAGAAAGTGATGAGAAATTCAATATTTTAGAGTTGCCATCAGAACAAGACTTGATGAGAAATCTTCCAATGGAAACACTTGTTCCAATAAAAACAGAATGATATGATGCATAATTTCATTTACAGAACATGCCCACAATTTTGAAGATTTTTATTTATTTATTGTGAATCAAACAACAAATAGGACAAAATAACAGAAAAAGTTAATGTCCATAACTATTTACCCCCCCCCCCCCCCCTTGGATAAGTCTCTATGAGCTTGCCACATCTTACCACTGGAATTTTTGCCCATTCCTCCTTGCAAAACTGCTCTAGCTCCTTTAAGTTGGATGGTTTGCGCTTGTGAACAGCAATCTTTAAGTCTGACCACAGATTTTCTATTGGATTGAGGTCTGGGCTTTGACTAGGCTAATCCAGGACATTTACATGTTTCCCCTTAAACCACTCAAGTGTTGCTCTAGCAGTGTGTTTGGGGTCATTGCCCTGCTGGAAGGTGAACCTCCATCCTAGCCTCAAATTCCACACAGAGTGGTATGAGTTTTACTGAAGAATATCCCTGTATTTACCACCATCCATCTTTCACTTAACTTTGACCAGTTTCCCAGTCTCGACTGCTGAAAAACACCCCCACAGCATGATGCTGCCATCATCATGTTTCACTGTGGGGATGGTGTTCTTTAGGTGATGTGATGTGTTGGATTTGCGCCAGACATAGCGTTTTTTTTCGATGACCAAAAAGTTCAATTTTAGTCACATCAGACCAGAGCACATTCCTCCATACATTTTGGGAGTCTCCCACATGCCTTTTCACAAACTCAAAACGAGCCATTTTGTTTTTTGTTGAAAGTAATGGCTTTCTTCTGGGCACTCTACCATAAAGCCCAACTCTATGGAGCGTAAGGCTTGTTGCCATCTTTTGTACAGATACTCCAGTCTCTGCTGTGGAACCCTGCAGCTCCTCTAGGGTTACCTTAGGTCTCTGTGCTGCCTCTCTGATTAATGCCCTCCTTACCCGGTCTGTGAGTTTTGGTGTGCGGCCGTCTATTGGCAGGTTTGCTGTTGTGCAATGTTCTTTCCATTTGGCTATGATAGATTTGATGGTGTTCCTAGAGATCATCAAAGATTTGGATATTTTTTATAACCTAACCCTAACTTGTACTTCTCAACAATATTGTCCCTTACTTGTTTGGATAGTTCCTTGGTCTTCATGGCAGTGTTTGGCTAGTGGTGCTTCTTGCTTAGGTGTTGCAGCCTCTGGGGCCTTTCAAAAATGTAAATGTAATGACAGATCATGTGACACTTAGATTGCACACAGGTGGACATCGTTTCACTAATTATGTGACTTCTGAAGGTAATTGGTTGCACCAGAGCTTTTTATTGGCTTCATAACAAAGGGGATGAATACATACGCACATGCCAATTATCAGTTTTTTATTTCTGAAAAATAGTTTTGTGTATATATTTTTCTAATTTTACTTCGACAACTTAGACTATTGTGTTCTCATCCATCACATATAATTCCGATTAAAAAAAACATTAAACTAAAAGCTGTAATGTAACAAAATAGGTAAAAAACCAAGGGGGTGAATACTTTTGCAAGGCACTGTAAGTGCACTTTGCAAGTTAAACAGTCTCTATTTCTTTAAGAAGTTATTAGAGAGGCATAGGAATTACACTGAGGGGGTTAGAGCTCTTTCTAGCGGATAATCTACAAATCCCTATTTTTAAAGTAGTCTATGATGCTTTTGTTAGAGTATGTGCATCCTGTGTAATACGCACTTCACCTTTAAGGGCTAAGTGCAGTCAAAGTCATAAACAGAAAAATCAGCACAAGGGACATAACTTACAGTCAGTAGGATATGTCACTTATACTGATTCCTCTTATGTTAGTGAAAATATGCCTCTGTCCTGACCCCTACCCCCTCAATATTTGATCATTGCCAACTCACCAAAACAGACCAAAAAATTTGTATATGCACCATTTTTGTCCAGAACCGTACACCACAATATGCAGTAGTGATCCACTGTGTGTCATAGACTGCAATGCATGTGTGCTGGAGGTGCATTGGGGTGCCATTGACACTGCATGGCACTGTAATGTGCACATTTCATTATTGTGCATTGTGGAAACACACACATTCCTGCAATGCTCAGAAAAAGAGAGATCTGAATATGACCTAAAAGAGTACAGGGTGTTCACTTTGCAAAGCGAATGTTAATAAATAACGTAAACCTGTGTTCATGTTAACCTCCCTGGCGGTAATCCCGAGTCTGGCTTGGGTTGGGATTTTACTATCATAAGTGGTAACCCCGAGCCAGACTCGGGATCGCATCGCTGGATACAGGGAGAAGTTACTTACCTTGTCCCCTGGATCCAGCGATGTCCTCCACGCTGTGTGATCGAGCTGTCCTCCTCTCGATTCACACAGTGCCTGAATGTCACCGAGCTCCGTTCCCTGCGACGTTGTGGCGCACGGGAGCGGAGATCGGCACCAAATTCAAAAAAGTAAAAACACACAAAACACACACAGTACTGTAAAATTACACACCCCCTTTGTCCCTAGTGGTCTGTCCAGTGCCCTGGTGCACTTTTATATTATAAATACAGTTTTTTCTGCCTGGAATTTGGAGATTGTCCATAGCAACCAAAAAACTGTCCCTTTATGTCAAAAGTGATTTTAGACCAACTAGAAAACAGCGATAATAAATTAGAATCACTTGCAGAATTGAGCGATTGCGATTTGTGGGGAAATTCGTCATCAAACACTAAATCTAATAACAGCGACAATTCTGTAAATGAGCAAATTTCAGTGTTTTTGGATTTGATTACATTATTGAATAATTTTTATTATTATTTATTATATTATAAACTTTATCATACCCGGGATGTCTGCTAGACTCTGGTTTGAACAGATTTAAGAGAGTTATTCCTAAGAATTACAGGACTACAATATAAAACGCCAAATTTCCATGCAAAATAATTGTACCGCTTTCAGCACCTAAAACCAGAACTAATCATACCGTTTTGTGTGAAGGTGATAAAAATTACAGAAATTCTTGTAGCACTGGTTTGGATGTTTCATGTGAACACAAGTGCAACTTACCAGTGTTCACTTTGCTAACTGTGCAGCCCAGTGGCAGTGTGTCCATAAGGGTACATAAGCACTGCCCCCTCTTTCCTGCCACACCCTCTTTCACCAATAGATAGATTCATGCATTGCATGAATCTATCTTTGGCCACCGCTGCCACCCCCTATTCAGGTGCCCGACCCCTTTTCGGGCACCAGGCGCCTGAATTGGTATTTTTTTGAAGGACCTGAATAGAGCCATAAGCCCTAATAGCCGTCAAAAAAGGTAATCAGCGGGCACCATGCTTGGCGCTCGCAGTTCACTCAGCTGTGTTAGGAAAGTGAATGAATAACACGGAACCTCCTCTCCATCAATCAGGTGCTTGGGTCTGTTACCCGTCACCTAATTGGCTGAAACGACAGGCGCTGTGATTGGACACCTATCAGGCATCCAATCATAGCAGAGGATGGGAAGAGAGGACGGAAGAAGACATTGAGTAGACCACTCGCCGTGGTCACCCGCTGACCCACCGAGAGACAGGGTAAGTGCCGGGCAGATGGCAGGCAAGCGGGGGGGGGGCATAGTGGGAGCATTTAATATGGCACAGTGGCAGCATTTGATAGCACAGTGGGTGCATTTGATGGGCACAGTGGGAGCATTTTATATGGCACAGTGGCTGCATTTGATGGCACAGTGGTTGTGTTTGATGGCGCGGTGGTGGTGTTTGATGGCACAGTGGGAGTGTTTGATGGTACAGTGGCTGCATTTGATGGCACAGTGGCGGCAATTGATGGGCACAGTGGCTGCGTTTGATGGTACAGTTGCGACACTTGATGGGCACAGTGGCTGTGTTTGATGGCACAGTGGCAGCAATTGATGGGCTCAGTGGCTGCATTTGATGGCACAGTGGTGGCAATTGATGGACACAGTGGCTGTGTTTGATGGCACAGTGGTAGCAATTGATGGGCACAGTGGCTGCATTTGATGGCACAGGAGTGGCAATTGATGGGCACAGTGGCTGCGTTTGATGGCACAGTGGTAGCAATTGATGGGCACAGTGGCTGCGTTTGATGGTACAGTGGTAGCAATTGATGGACACAGTGGCTGCGTTTGATGCCACAGTGAGTCTGCAATTGATGGTTTTTTTTTCAGAACTTTTCAGTTTGTTTGCACTCCCCCCCCCCAAAAAAATTTTTTGAGCGCCAGCCGCCACTAGTGCAGCCTTTACTCCCTACACTGGGGTTGATTTACTAAAACTGGAGAGTGCATAATTTGGTGCAGCTCTGCATAGAAACCGATCAGATTCCAGTTTTTTATTTTTGGTTGAAGCTTAATTGAACAAGTTATAGCTGCACCAGATTTTGCGCTCCCCAGTTTTAGTAAATTAACCCCATAGTGTCACAGAACAGACTGAACAGCGTAGAATCAGTTTCTATTTTTCAGGTTCATGCAACCATTGCCAAATAATCAGTGGAGGACTATCTGCATAGCTAGACATACATTTTATCAGATAACCCCTGATAATGTCCAGTCATTGTTTTTATTCACAATCTTTATCATTTTAAATGGGACATACAGAGAGTTAAAAAATTATAGATTTTTGATGGTATATGGTGTACATGGTTTCCATATACGTACATTTCCCAATGTCTGTAGCATATCACCAACTATAAAAATAGATCTATGAAAATGTTGGGCCCTTTTGGTGCCCATGTTGGCTCTATGGTGTAATTTAGATTTCCCCTCTTAAAGTTTTCATCTCCTTTCTAGTGGTAGGTATAGGAGAGGGTGGGGTGGAACCTAAGTTGTAGTCAGTGATAGTATAGAAAGGGAGTGAGAACTGATAGATATTAGATTCTAGGCCCCTGTGTGAGTGTTGCACATCCACTAATTAGAAAGCTGTGGTCTTCTTCCCTGTTAGTGGGTTTCCCAGAAGGCTAGAGCACTCTGTAGCATAAAGAACCCTGGAGTGGGCACAAGGCTATACAGAACCAACAGTGAAGTAATGAACTGCTGCAAGTCATGTTACTTCCCTGATCTGACTGATTCAATCGGCTGCATTGGGTGCACTGAGAAGAGTGGAAGGAATGGAGGTGCCTTCCCCTCCTTTGTGATGCCAGAAACCCGAAGCGATGAGGATTTAGTCACTTCCAGTTTTGTTTTGTTTTTTTACAAGCCGTTGCCAGCTTGTAAAGCATCTGATCAAACTGATCTCAGTTTGACCAGATGCTTTGGAGGCCAGAGGAGGGATATGGGGTCTAAAAGACCCTAGATCTCTCCATAAAGAGAACCTGTCACAGCCCATGCTATCACAAGGGATATTGCTCATCCCTTGTGATAGCAATAAGGTTGATCAAAAAAATAAAGGTACAATAAATAAATAAAATTAAAAAAATTATAATTAAAAAAAAAGAATATAAGTGCCCCTCCCACTGTGTTCACATGGAAAGGTGAACACACACGTAGGTCCCACATGCAAATATAAACAGCAATCACACCACACATGTGCGGTTTTACCGCAAACATCAGAGTGAGAGCAATAATTCCAATTCCAGACCTCTGTTACTCTAAACTGAAGACCTGTAAAGGCTTTTAAAGCATCACGTATGGATATTTTTTAGGTATTGTAGTTTGTTGCAGTTCCACGGGTGTATGCAAATTTAAAGCGTGACATGTTAGCTATGTATTTACTCAGTGTAACATCACCTTTTATATTTTACCAAAAAATGTGGTATTATATTGTGTTTGTGTGTACTAAAATCCAATAATATAAAAAATAATTCAGAAAATTGGTAAACCGCTATGCAAATATCATGCAACATAAAAAAAAAAACTGCAATGGCAACCATTTTATTCTCCAGAGCCTCTGCTTAAAAATATGTAATATTTTGGGGTTCTAAGTAGTTTTCTAACAAAAAAATTGCTGATTTTCACATGTATGTGGGAAATGTCAGAATTGGTGGTCAAGTGGTTAATAAGTTATAAGTCAGGTGTGTTTTCTGTAAACTACCTATATACTTGCCTATTTTTTCCAGGAGAGACTTATAGGTGTTTAAGAATACCAAGACGGTCCATTGAATACTATTATCTGTTGCGGTGTCCTTGGCTTCCTCCATGGTGTGTATAGAGTCCACTTTTGACCAAGTCATTCTTTTATTAGTATCAGATTTCCTTAAGTAAAAGAATAGAAAAAAAATAACACCCAAAGGCAACAAAGATGGACAGACAGACTCCCAGGTTTGCTCTTATCGCAAAGATCGTACAGTGAACTTGCGTAAAACTGCATGTAGAACAAATATCCGTCCATAGCAGTGCTATTTTCAGTTTGATAAAACTCTATTTTTGTAGCAGTGTTTCACCTAAGAAAAGTCACTCACAGGACTCCCAGTTCCTGCACACTGCACTGCCTCTCCCAACCTCCCTCTCCTTTACAGGCTCGTCAAGAGTTGACAGGGCCAGATAAACGGCACAGAATGTTGAATCATTGGAAAATGAAAGAATCTATGGAGATTACAAGTAATGTAAAGAGAATTCGCAAACAAACCACAGTGATGCAATTCCTTTGAAATGTGGTGCTAGAATATACATAGTTGTGTAAAGGTTCAATAACCAATATGATAAATACTCACCCTACACCATAATTATACAGTGTGTAAGTGTTATTATATGTGTAAAATGTGGTAGATAAGCTGAGCTCCATATTATACCTTTACCCGGGAAAGAAACATCACTAATGGAAAAGATCTATGTATATACAAAGGGATTTTCACATTTGGGCATCAAGTCTGGTACTGGAAGCACTCTAGGATGGATTTAGGGGTAGTATTAGGGATTAGGGGTTTTGGTTTCATTTTTAAGGTTGAGGGTTAGGTTTTATATGCAAGGGTGGATGTTTAAAGATCTTTAAGTTTCACCTATAGGTAAGCCTATAATAAGTCTTACCTATAGGTCAGCCTTTCTCAACCTTTTCAACATAGAGGAAGCCTTGAAATAGTTCTCCAGTCTCAGGGAACCCCTGCTAAAAAGTTAGAAATCTACAACTCATGATACATTAGTGTGATGGTCAGTGGAAGGAATGGTCCTTACACTTGTGGTCATTGGGAAGAATTACCTCCTTAGATAGCTAAAAAGATCAATGGTGTGAGTGAGAAATTATCTGAGAGGCAGAAATTGCCCAATGCTGAAGGATCCCCTATCAACCTCTGGAGGAACCCTGCTTGAGAATCACTGCTATAGGTAGTTACATAGTTACATAGAGTAGGTGAGGTCAAAAAAAGACACACGTCCATCAAATCGAATGTATGTGTGTGATTATATGTCAGTATTACATTGTATATCCCTGTTTAGGAGGTATTTACTATACATGCAGCCAGTGACATCACTGGCGCATTCGCTCTGAAGGAACGGCCGCCCGTGACGTTTTTATATAGCCCTCTGCCGTGATCGCCGGCTCCCAACATCATTGCATCACTGGCCAGTCACAGAGCGGGAGTCCGCAAACCTGGAAGACTGGGCGAAGATGGACGTTGGACGCCGTCTCCAGCGATGACACATAATGTGTTAGTATGCAATGCATACTAGCACATTATGCCTTTGCCTCGCAGGTAAGAAAAAAAAAAGTGCAGCAGTTTGCAGCCGATTTAAAGATGAACTCCAAACATGGTATTTTTTTACATAATTGCATTGTTCCAAATTGGACCATCATAACTTTATATACCATACCTGGCCAGTGCCCTGGAAACTAGAAATCACCGCTTCTTCAGTGACCTTCACTTGCTTCCACATGCCTGTGCTGAGCGCCTGACCTCCTGTGTTCACAATGCATCAGGCTGCCCTCTCAGCACGGGACCTTGAAGAAAGTGCAGATCACTGGAATAGTAGTGCCTAGTGCAGCGATTTCCAACTTCTAGGGGCATCGACTGGGTATATCATATACAGTGGGTATAGAAAAGAATCACCCCTTTAAAATAATCACATTTTATTGCTTTGCAGTCTGAAATCAAGACAGACACAGTTTTTTTGTTTTATCCAGCTGTATTTATTTAGTGCAACTCATAACATCCAAGTGAAAAATATAACACAAACATGTCAGGAAAAAAAATCAAAAACAGAATCACTGAGTTGGAAAAAGGATCACCCCCCCCCCCCCCCCCCCATGTCAGTATTTTGTTGAACCACCTTTTGCTTTAATTGCAGCCTTTAGTCTGTTGGGATTTGTCTCTTCTAACTTTGCACATCTAGACTTTGCAATATTTGCCCACTCTTCTTTGCAGAACTGCTCAAGATCAATGACATTTTATGGTGACTGTTTGTGGACTGCAGTATTTTCAATGGGGTTTAAGTCTGGGCTCTGACTAATGCCGCGTACACACGGTCGAACTGTTTGACGTACTTAGTCCGTTGAAACACATTTCAGCGGACAATCCGCTCGTGTGTGGGCTTCAGCGGACTTTTTCAGCGTGCAGTCCGGAGTACTAAGAATTTCGGTTTTTTCAAAAATCTGTCCGTCGTACTTTGGTTTCAGCGGACAATACGGTCGTCAGTATGCTAGTCCAACGGACTAAGAATGGCGCATGCCCAGAAAGGATTTACAGGGCTTTGCTGTGTCTTGGACTTCCTATTTCTAGTCCCGTTGTACGTGCTGTACGTCATCGCGCAAGCTTTCGTCGGACTGTTTGGGTATCCGTGTGTGGTCAAGTCCGTTCAGTGGAAAGTACGCCGGATTGTACGTCGGATTGTATGATGGACTAAGTACGTCAAACAGTTCGACCGTGTGTACGCGGCATAAGCCATACAAGGATTTTCTCCATCAGCCACTGTGTGGTAATTTTTGCTGTGTGCTTTGGATCATGGTCATGTCTTCCAATTAACTACTTTTAATGAGTAAATATAGCTGGATAAAACAAAACCTGTGTCTGTCTTCATTTCAGGCTGCATAGCCACAAAATGTTACTATTTTAAAAGGGGGGTGATTCTTTTCAGGACCAAAGTAAATATGTAAACATATATATTGGCTGGAATTCTTCTTTAAAGCTGAGCTCTGGGCATAAAAAACAGCAATTTAAATATATTTCTCAGTAGCCACAAAGGATATAAATCAAGGTTGTGCTCACTAAATGCCTTTTCAAACCCGGATATTACCGGTAGCAGTGACGTTATCACTGTGACTGTGCTGTATGTAGTCTGTGCAGAGAGCAGGGCTGTGGGAGGTGTGTACAAATGTGGGAGATGTATAAATCTTACTACTGGCACTACTAGGCAGTAAATCATAGGACTGAATAGACAGAAATACAAATCCTTTGGCAGGAAAAAAATGATCCATATATGTATTTCATCTTTTGTATGTAACAGTTTGCCTAGAGTGTAGCTTTAAAGTAGAACTATATAAAAAAATATATATTTTATTTTTTTCCATTTTGGATATAGTAAGGGAGGGTTATAACCCTCTATAATGCTGCATACACACAACCGTAAATTCAGCCAGCAAAAGATCGATGAGAGCTTTTGGTCAGAAAATGCAATCATGTGTATGCTCCATCTGACTTTTGCTGGCCGAATTTTAGCCAGCAAAAGATCGAGAGCATGTTCTAAATTTTTCGGTCGGAAAAAGTTACTATTCGAAAATGAGTTCAAGGGTATAGAATTCGGACGCGCAAAAACTAATGCATGTTCAGATTCAACTACGAGACGGAAGCTATTGGCTACTGACTATTGAACTTCCTTTTTCTAGTCCTGTCGTATGTGTTGTACCTCACCGTGTTTATGACGGTCGGAAATTTGGTATGACTGTGTGTATGCAAGACAACTTGAGTGGAATCCCATCGGAATTCCATTGAGAAAACCATCAGAGCCTTTTCCAACCAAAATTTCCGATCGTGTGTAAGCGGCATTGTTTCTTTTTTCCCATCTTCGAAGAAGATTTTTTTGAAGATTTCCCTTCACTTCCTGTACTATAACCAAAACAGGAAGTGAGAGTAAATCCCTGCAAATTAAGAGAATCCCTTGGAGACCCCCAGGTCACCAGAATTAGTGTCTCCATTGGAAGATTTCCTCTTTATTACTTTCCTGGGGACAATCCAAAATTTGGGTTTTCTTTTACTTTCACTTTCAATAATAATGGTAAACAGGAGAAATAGAGAGGGGGAATCTCCCTACGAGGGCACAGACAGCAATAAAAACTCACAGGTGTTCTAATCCCTATCCATTCTATCCAAAACTAAAGAAAAAGTTTTGCCTTTAGTTATACATTAAAGTATATCTATAGCCAAAATGTCTATTTGTTGGATAGAATAGGGAAGGATTAGAGCTTTTGATACGTTTTACTGAAGCCATTAGCATTAGCTTTTTCTGAAGAGTGGGTGTTTTAATCTACTATATTTCTTTTGTGAATGGGTAATGCTGCCCATACTAGTAGGATTCTGAATGAGAATATTCCTAAGAACGTTCTTACAAAAATTCTTTGTTTATTTGATGAATGGATGAATGTTGTTCCAAAATTTCACTTTCTTGTAACATTTAATTTTAGAGCAAATGTAATTCCTAAAAGAAAACCACATACACAGTTTGAAAACTGTTCATTCAAGAAATAATTTCCATCCTGCTCCTTTGAATGTTTTTTAAAATTAACAATATAGAACAGAAATGTATATGTGTATAGCCAGCATAACAAGGGTTACTCATGCATGTAGTTGGGAGGGTTGAATATCTGGGAACCCCCCTACTTTTAACCACTTCAATACCGGGCACTTATACACCTTCCTGCCCAGACCAGTTTTCAGCTTTCAGCACTGTTGCATTTTGAATGACACTTGCGCGGTCATGCAACACTGTACCCAAACTACATTTTTATCATTTTGTTCCCACAAATAGAGCTTTCTTTTGGTGGTACTTGATAACCTCTGGGATTTTTATTTTCTGCTAAACAAATAAAAAAAAGGCCTGAAAATGTTGAAAAAAAAATGTTTTTTTTTTGTTTCTTTTAATAAGAAAGATAGGTGGCAGTGACATGCAGCACTGATGGATACACATAAGTGGCACTGGTGGGCACTGAAAAGTGGCATGGATGGGCACTGATAGGGGGCATTGATGTTCACTGATAGGCGGCACAGATGGGCACTGATTGGTGCAATGGATGGGCACTGATAGGGGGCATGGATGTACACTAATTGATGGTATGGATGCCAAAACAATAATGCCTGCCAATCAGTGATGCCCATTGTGGGCACTGATTGGCATCCATTGTGGGCACTGATTGGCATCCTTGGTGGTCTAGGGTGGCATACCTGGTGGTGACATCCCTGGTGGTCCTAGTGGCGTCCCTGGTGGTCCAGTGTGGGCATCCTCTGTTAGAGACTATTTAGCTAGATCGGTGTTGCAGTGTGTCAGACTGATACAACGATCACCGCAAAGCGCGCAGTGGCTGGACTTCCTGACGACGTAATATGACGTTCGGTCAGGATATTGAAGCCACTTTGCTGACGTCATTTTGCTATATGGCGGGTGGCAAGTGGTTAAGGAGGCTTTAAGATTCCAATAATCCCTCCTCAACACCCACTGATCCAGAGATGTAGATGTGGGGATGAGGCCCTTGTCCTTATCAACATAGCATACGGTGCCTTGAAGAGGGGGAGCTAGGAACCCTTCTAATGTTGGGGGGATATGATCTGGTATGGTTTGGGTATTGGGTGGGCACACACTCACTACCCCCTTTCCTGGCCAGCCAGAATGCATGCTTGGCTAAGCATCTGGTATGGAATTTGGATGGGGGCTTACATTTTGTTTCTTTTTTTTTTTTTATAAACAATATATACTGTACCATAAAAATAAAAACTACATGGGGTCCCTCTCTTTATCCATATCAGATCCTTATCCAGTAGAGTATAGATATGAAAATAAAGGGGGGTGCCATGATTTTTTTTTAAAAACAGAAGCAGGAGGGACAGGAACTGTCATTTAGTGGCAATAGTTTTTTTTTCTTCTAAATGCCCCTTTTGCAGGAGTATATCATACAGGTGCTCCGCTTCACTTGCAGGTTTAAGGAATCCCTCAAGCATGTTATTTAAGAGAATTGTGTATTTGTAATATTACAGTTTACGCTGAACTGCATTTACATTTTTTTTTTAACGTGTTTTCAATGGCAAGTCCCATAGACTTCAGTGGGGTTGCGGACTTCGTTATTTCAAGCTGTGTATGTGCACCCTCCTGTGAACCGAACTCAGACCAGTTCACTCATAACTAATCTCTGTAAATGAACGGACCTCTGAGTCATATTGCAAGTAAGCACAACTTTGGAAATTAGCAAAAAAAAAAATAGTTAATTTCCAGACATTTTTATTTTTTCCAAGCATAACCAAGCCAAATGTCTAACTCTGAGAAAGAACAGGTTTTAAGGGCAGGAGTTGAGGAAGGAGGGTCAGTGAGCATAATCAGTAATTCTCACTAATAAAATACTTTTTCTGTATCCAGCCAGTAATTAGTTTACAGCCCCTTTCTGTTTATTTATCCCTAAGAGCTGCTGTTAAATGGCTTGGGAGGGCAATTGCTTAATGGAACAACACTACATATCCATTTCCCAGTGGAAACAAGTTGTGCAGCTAATGGAGTTAGAGATTTTATGACATCCCTTGTATACACATACTGCACATATTAGACGGGACGTCAATCTGAACAGTTTACAGGAAGGTTTAAAAAGTGGCTTCATTCTCCAGTCTATATTTTATTTGTTTATTACAGGAATATATATAGTGCCAACAATTTACAGTGTTTTACATATATTGTACATGTATAAAAAAATGTATGCTTACTCCTAGCAACCAACTAAAGAGAGTTCAGCTTTTTCCAGTGCACGTTTTAAAGTAAAATGTAAAATCTTGTTGGTCACTATACGCAACACAGAAGCAAAGATGGCTCTTATTTCAGATACCTTGATTATAGAGATTGTGCATCATTACAGGTAATTTCCCACTTTGATCTAGTACTTTGACTTTCAACATTTAAAGGATAACTGTACTTTAGTATGGTTATCCTTTAATATATGCACACACATACAGGGGTAGATTTACTAAAACTGGTACACTTAGAATCTGGTGCAGCTGTGCATGGTAGCCAATCGGCTACTAACTTCAGCTTGTTCAATTAAAGCGGAGGTCCACCCTAAAGTGGACCTTCCGCTCATTGGAACCCTTCCCCCCTCCGGCGCCACAATTGGCACCTTTCAGGGGGGAGGGGGGTGCAGGTACCTGTACAGTACAGGTATCTGCACCCACTTCCGGCGTAGATTCTGCAGAAGGTACGCCGCTTTCCGCAGAATCTACGCCCCTTTCCGAAGGTCCCCCGCTGCCTGCTGGGAAACACACGGATCCCAGCGACAGCGGGGACCATCCTTATTGCGCAGCGCGACTCGCGCATGCGCAGTAGAGAACTGGGAAATTAAGCCGAAAGGCTCCACTTCCTGATTCCCATACCCAAGATGGCGGCGGCAGCACCCGAGAGACGATCGAGAGATCGGCTTCGGGTGCCGACATCGCGGGCGCGCTGGGCGGGTAAGTGTCATTATTTTAAAAGTCAGCAGCTGCAGTATTTGTAGCTGCTGGCTTTAAAAAAAAAAAAAAGGCGGACTCCCGCTTTAAGCTTTGGCAATAAAACCTGGAAGCTGATTGGTTTCTCTGCAGAGCTGCACCAGATTTTGCATTCTCTAGAAAATCAACCCCGCAGTCTTGCTCATGTGTCCACACTCCTAACAGATCCCAAGACCAGTGGTGCCACATGGCCACCGCTGTAACCCTTGTGTGTGTGTGTGTGAAAATATCATGTTTTCTTTTGGAGAGGTCATCTATCATTGGGCCCCTCCTGAGGAATGAATGGAAATTTTCTGTGCATGTGAGGGACTGGCCAAGAGAGTTTGCAACTGCCACTTTATGACTCCCCAGGGGCAACACAGTGTGGACCGGTGAGGATATGAATTTGCGGATTCATGCTGGAGGAGAGCTATTGAAAGCATAGTCTTTCTTTAATTGATTTGATAAAAATGAGACACCCAGTTTCTACCTACCCTAATTTAGTTTGCAAGGCTTTGAAACAATCAGGCTAATGCCCTGTACACAAGATAGGATTTTCCGACAACAAAACCATGGATTTTTTTACGAAGGATGTTGGCTCAAACTTGTCTTGATACCGAGCATGCGTGGACTTTTGTGCGTCGGACTTATGTACACATACTCGGAATTTGAGAACCTGCTCTCAAACATTTTTTGGCGGAAATTCCGCCAACAAATGTTCTATGAAGCATATACACGGTTGGACTTTCCGACAACAAGCTCACATCCAACATTTGTTACCAGAAAATCCTATTGTGTGTACAGGGCATAATAGTGTACCATACAAAAACAGGCCAGAGCCATTAACTCCTGAAATCATACAGCTATCTGGTTAAAAAAAACAAAAAAAAAACGTAAATTTAAATTGAAAGCTGAACTCCAGGCAAGCAACTACATACACAAAATGTACACAGGAACTATAAACGGTTTGGCAATTCCGTTCACACAGTCTTGTGATATAGGCAACCCTGTTAGGTAACTATCTTAAGGCGGGAGTCCACGAACCTGGAAGGAAGACCGGGTGAAGATGGACGCCATCTCACGTGATGACACATAATGTTCTAGTATGCAATGCAGTTTGCAACCACTTTAAAGATGAACTCCAAACATGGTATATTTTTACATAATTGTATCGTTCCAGCTTGGACCATTGTAACTGTATATACCATACCCAGCCAATGCCCTGGAAACTGGAAATCACCGCTACGTCAGTGACCTTCACTTACTTCCACAGACCTGCTCCGAGCTGCTGACCTCCTGTGTTCTTTTCATTTAAAATTCTAAATTTTAACGTTTTAGTACCAAAGCAAAATGTTACAATCTAAAATGGTAAACAAAGATGTAGGTAGGTTTATACTCGTAATGATAAATAGGTTGGATAGCCAACAGCACATTACATGCAACAACCAAGAATAGACCAAAAACATAATTAAGACATTGAGGCACATAAGAGGGAGGGAGATGGGGAAATGAGAAAAAAAGGCAAAAAGGGTATGAAAGTGGACAATTCGAGAAATGTTTGAAGAACCAACAAGAGCTAAAAATCAGAACAGTTTATTGGGAGATTAGGGCTTAGATGGTGGCTGAATCATTGCATATTGGCATATTTGAGGCCAGTCTTTCCAAGAGAGAAATATTACAGGGAGAGGGGTTATCAAAAATAGATGTTATATGGCCTGGTCACAGGGATAACGTATTGGATATTTTAGATCTGTTCCAAAGGGTAAGAAATTATTGAACTGAAAAGGGGAGGGAGGATAGTGGCGGGCACAGGAAAAGAGCTTTCCAGGGCAAAGCCCACCGGTCTACAGGGGAGAGGGCTCCCTCTAATTGCACCACTCTCTTGTCTGATAAAACCAATATGATAGTCTAATCTAGTTAGTATGGCTGCTCTCTGGTAGAGAACAAAGTCAGGCAAGCCCAGGCCTCCAGCTGACTTGGGTTTAGTGAGAACTGCAAATTTCAATTCAGGGTGATTAGGTCCCCAAATAAATTCTATAGTTTGCGACCTTATGTGAAAAAATAAACTTTTTCGTGAGGAAATGAAGAAAGTGGGGGAGAATGTCCATTTTTAATGTGTTAATGTAACCAAACCATGAAATACAAGCGGATCTCTGCCACATCAAATCTTTGGACCTCCGATAACAGTCTATGATAGTTTAGATTGTGGTTTAGAGGGATTGTCTATAATGTGTGTTCTCAGCTAGGTAATAAAATCATTCTGGACCTTGAAGGAGAACTGCTTGAACCTTGAAGGATTCACCCGCCAAAGAAGAGGTGAGGGTGATATTTTGTATTTCGGATTTAGAAGCATTGATTTTAAAATTGCTTAAGGTACCAAAGCATTGGAATTCAGACATTAGGGAGGTTAATGGATGTCTGGGTTAGAAAAAGAAAAGTACCCACTTGAACCCCTTTTATAGCATCATTA
This sequence comes from Lithobates pipiens, assembly GCF_037356315.1. NCBI lineage: Eukaryota > Metazoa > Chordata > Amphibia > Anura > Ranidae > Lithobates > Lithobates pipiens. Next base: position 614,247,868 of record NW_027507748.1, read on the forward strand.
GCTCTTAGCCCTTGTACTCACGGTCGGACATTCCGACAACAAAATCCGTCTGATTTTGTCTGACGAATTTTGTCCGAAACTGGTGTTGCATACACACGGTCAGACAAAGTTGGCAGAAAATCCGATCGTTCGTAATGTAATGACGTAATTTAGTTACGACGGGACTACGTTCAGGCTAGTAGCCAATAGCTTTGGTCTAGGAATTTGATCTGAGCATGCGTGGCACTTTGTCCGATCGGAATTCTCTACAAACGATCGGACAAAGTCAGATCGGATCATGTTGTCGGAAAATTTTATAGCTCAGCTCTAAAACTTTGTCGGTCAAATATTCCGACAGAAACAGTCCGATGGAGCCCACACACGGTCGGATTATCCGACAACGCGGTCCGATCGCACATTTTCCACAGGAATGTCCGACCGCGTGTACAAGGGCTTAGGGTGACTGCCAGGTATCTTAAGCACCCTGTTAGATCTCAACCTCAATTCCAATGACAGCACAGCTTCTAACCTACTGGTTGGAAAAATAGATATAAAACAGCAGTACCAAATGATGAGGCAACACCCTTCCATCATGTGCAATGCAGCCTCAGCTAGGTCTGATTGGATTCTAATGCTGGTGCTCTCCCAGTCTGAGTGCTGCTGTACAGCTGATTACAGAAGACTGATACCAAGACAATGCCAACAATAATTACCAATAGTTGCATTTAAAATACATTTCATGAATTATTTTATGAATACATAACTGCATTATTTTCATGATTTTCTGTATTAGGACATTGTATTAAAGTAATACTAATGGCTATATTTTATTTTTTGTTTAAAATAAAAAAGAAGTATTACTTACCCGCTCTGTGCAACTATATTGCACAGAAAGGTCTCCTACTTCTTAATTCCTCCACTAGCATTGTCAGCTTCTCACTTCTCCAGGTGCCAAAGTCTCCTGTGAAAGCTAGAAGTGAAAGGAGTGGTGCTGGAGCAGAGAGAGTGCTGAAGTGGTAAAAGGAGCCGCAGGGGTTAAGGTACGGGGGGGGGTAAGACAGGTAGTAGGACATTTTTTTACCTTAATGGAGAATATGCATTAAGGTAAAAAACTGTTATGCCACGTACACACGAGCGGAATTTCCGACAGAAAAAGTCAGACGGGAGCTTTTCAACGTATATTCTGACCGTGTGTATGCCCCATCTGACTTTTTACATCTAAAATTCTGATGGACCTAGAAATGGAACATGTTCTAAATATTTCCAACGGAACCAATTCCTATCAGGAAAACCGCTCGTCTGTATGCTGTTCAGACAGACCAAAAACGTTGCATGCTCTGAAGCAAGTACTACTGGCTATTGAACTTCCTTTTTCTAGTCCCATCGAACGTGCTGCACGTCACCGCATTCTTGACGATCAGACTTTTGTGTGATCGTGTGTACGCAAGACAGTTTCAGCGGAATTCTGTCGGAGCTCCATCGGAAAAACCTTCAGAGTTTATTCCGACGTGTGTACAGGGCATCAGACTTTAGTACCACTTTAATATTTATATAGTAGAACAGAAATCAACATACCACAAATAGAAAAGGGAGGTACAATGTAAAAAGGTTAGGTATTTACATATAATTGCTGATTTTCATATGTTCATGGAATTAAGTTTTAAAGCAGATCTAGCCTTGGGAATATTTTTTGTGTTAATTGCTTACTTAATTAAAAAGTAATGTGTAAAAGGTAAAGTTGTGCTGATGTCAATCACCCAATCAAGTACAGGCAGAATTCTTTTTCTTTTTTTTTTTCCTTTGCGCATAATTGCGTACAGTGGCGACTGGTGCTCCAAATTTTTGGAGGGCACAAACAAACTGAAAAACGGCCGTGCACCACCTATGGATGGGCCGCCACTGATTGGGTATTCACATCGCATAATAGCCCATTATATGACACTTACCTGCAAACGCTGTCCCCTCTGCAGGCCACATCCATCTTTGCCCCTCTTCATTCCGGGGCCACAGACTCCAGCTCTGTGACTGGCCGGAGTCGCGTGACGTCACTCCAGCGCATGCGTATGGGAGCCATCAGTCATGGCACACGCTGGGGGAAGAAACGGCACGGTGGTCTGTTTCTTCACAGTGCATGCGCCAATGACAACATTAACGCACTACAAGTGATATATCTCTTAACGGCGCATTTAGGAGATATTTCCACTACCTATAGGTAAGTCTTACACGTAGCCGACTATCCAGCGGACTTAGTCTGGCGGACTTCCCGCCGGACTATCCGTCCGACTTTCCGAACGCTATCTTCTTCTAGCTCTTTTACTATCGGAGGAGCCCGGCTTTCTTCCTCACCGCCGCCCTCTTCTTCCGACTTCGGGGGTCTTGTCCACCTCTTCGGTTCTTCTGCCGGGCCACTGCGCCTTCCTTATAGCTCTTTTACAGGCAGTGGCCCGGTCTTCTGTCGCCGATGTCATCGTCGCCGCCTTCTGTTCTGTTCTTCTCTTCTTCTCTTCAGATGTTGACTCGTCGCATCCTCCGCTCACAATGGCTCCGACACGACGCACGCCGACTTATATAGGGACATCACCGGATGATGTCCCCTCCCATTATGGTGTCACAGTCCCAGAGGATGCTGGGACTGTGACATCATGATAGGCGGGGACATCATCCGGTGATGTCCCTATATAAGTCACCGCGCGCCCGGTCCCCGTCATTGTGAGCGGAGGGAGCGACGAGTCAACATCTGAAGAGAAGAACAGAAGAACAGAAGGCGGCGACAGCGGCGACAGAAGAACGGGCCACCGCCTGTAAAAGAGCTATAAGAAGTCGCGGTGGCCCGGCAGAAGAACCGAAGAGGGGGACAAGACCCCTGAAGTCGGAAGAAGAGGGCGGCGGCAAGGAAGAAAGCCGGGCTCCTCCGCTAGTAAAAGAGCTAGAAGAAGATTGTGTTGTGTTTTTTTTTGTACTTTTTTTCACAGGTGAATGGGTAGGGGTACATTGTACCCCATACTCATTCACATAGGGTGGGGGGCCGGTATCCGCAACAAAGCACCCCCATGTTGATGGCACGTGGCCTGGTACGGCTCATGAGGGGGGGGCTCGCTCGTCCCCCCCCTTTCCTGGTCGGCCGGGTAGCGTGCTCGGACAAGGGTCTGATGTGGATCTGGGGGGACCCCCACGCCGATTTTTTTTCGGCGTTGGGGTTCCCCTTTAAGTCCATACCTGGTGGCGGGTCAGCGACGTCTCCTTAGCGGGCCCCGCCTACCTGGAGACCCACTCAAAATGAGCGGACTTTTCTCCGGACGGGAAAAGTCTGTTCATTTCAAAAGTACGGCGGACTGGCATACGCACGGCCGGATTGTCTGCCGAAATGCAAGTCCGGCGGGAAGATTGGAGTGCAAAACTACTTTCTAAGTCCGCCGTACTTTTGGGTCAAAAAAGTCTGCTGGAGGCTACACACGGGGGGATTGTCTGGCGGACTTGAGTTTGCCGGACTTTTCCACCCGATTGTTTGATCGTGTGTACGCGGCATTATTCCATGCTTCCCTATAGGTAAAAGTCACTTAAAAGGGTTTACAACCACTTTAAAAGAGAGTAATGGCAATGAGCCCATGAGGGCTCCCTCTAGCGGCTAATCTACATAGTTACATAGTAGGTGAGGTTGAAAAAAGACACAAGTCTATCAAGTCTAACCTATAAACTATCTACAACTATCTATTATCTATACATAAACAAAAATATGTTTATGTCCATGTAAAAAGTACTGAATATAATAAAATAAAATTACTTTAGGGTGAACATTGCAATATTAATATCTGCTCACTGAAAATACACTATACTCTCTCCTTTAAAAGAACAGTCAAAGACATCCATTAGACTTCTTATAAGAAAATGAGGGAGCCAGTGAGGATTCCCTGTAATTAGACTTGGGTAGCACATAATCTTCTAATGTAGACAAGTTCCTTATTGACTTAGTGGTTAGAACTTCTACCTTGCAACACTAGGGTTCAAGTCCCAGTCAGGACAGCAACTTTGAGCAGTTTGCATGTTCCCCCTGTGCTTGCGTGGGTTTCCTCTGGGTACTCTGGTTTTCTTCCACACTCCAAAGACATGCTGGTAGGTTAAGTGGCTCCTGTCTATAAAAATGGGCCTAGTATGATATTCTACTGATTGTACCCAATATAGCTGCCTCATCATCAACCCCAACAGCAGATAAAGTGCTTTGAGCCCCCAGAGAGAGAGAAGCACTATAGATGTGTAAATTACTAATAAATACATGACATCACACGTTACTGGTTGGTCTATTATACAGGACATTCCCCTATAGCAGGGTTTCTCCACCAGGGTTCCATGGAACACTATGGATCCTTCAGAGGTTGCTAGGGGTTCCTTGAGCAACAAGTAATCTCTGCCTCTCAGATAAGTTCCCACTAACATTGATCTTTTTAGATGTAAAGGGGTAATTCTTCCCAATGACCACAAGTGTAAGAAGCATTATTCTCACTGACCATCAGGCATGCAGAGCCCTCTCTGTGGGCATACAAGCTATACTACCTCAAAATCCTATATGAGGTGTATCTCGTCCACACTGCACCCCCCCCCCCCCCCTCCCAGAACTACATCTCCCACATGGCTCTGGGGCCAGTGGTGACATGTCCATTGTGAGCGTGGATGAGGCGTACTGGTGCTGCCGGGTTGGATGATGTTTGACAGGCAGAACACGGTGTGGATTGAGCCAATGGGAAGCTGTGATGAGGATTGTGGGCACAGATGGTGAGGCGAGGCAGAAGTAGGAAGAGGGTGGTCACAGTCACCAACAAAAAAGAGAATCTGCTGCCAGGCACACTGACACTGGACGCCGGAGCTGGGTGAGTGCTAAACTGACTGCAATCCCTCCTGGGGTGGGTGATCATCACCTGTATACCACGTGTATGGTGCCTGGGCCCATAAGTGTGTTTTTTAGGATAACAATGTTTTCTATGCTTTTTATATGGTGTTTTAAAGATTGTCATAAGGCTTATGACAAGCCATTCCACTGTCAAACATGCACAGCATAGCCAAAGATGGTTACAAAACAACATGGCATAAGCTTACCTCCAAACTTTTTGAGATGGGAATGAAGGACACCTATAAGCAAATATATAGTCATAGGACACACACCTTGCCATGCCCCCTTTAACCACTTGGGTACCGCGCTATTGCCGAATGACGGCATTAGCGCGGACCTAGATTTCCGGGACTACGTCTATTGACGCCGTCCCGGTTACGAGCGGCCTGCGCGCCCCCTGAGGGGCGCACGCGGCGCGCTCTGTGATCGGCGAGTCCGTGAGACTCGCCTGATCACCGATCCGTGTAAGGGGTCGATCCCGACCCCTTATCACGTGATCAGCTGTCAGCCAATGACAGCTGATCATGTGATAGAACGGAGCCGGTAATCGGCTATTATTCCTCCTCGCGCTGACAGCGCGAGGAGAAAAAAAAAAAGCCGATCACCGGCGGCCGTGATCGGGACATCAGTCCCGATCACGGCCAGCAATGCAAGGCACCACATGCCACCTGCCAGTGCCCACCTGCCTCCCGCAGTGCCATCCTGAAGTATAACTAAAAGTAAAAGTAAGTGCCCCCCGTCTGTGCCCATAGTGCCCACAGTGCCACCCACAGTGCCACCCACAGTGCCACCCCACAGTGCCACCCACAGTGCCACCCACAGTGCCACCCACAGTGCCACCCAATCTGCCTCAAAGGTGCTGCACCCCAGTGCCGCCCATCAGTGCCCAGCAGTGCCGCCCATCAGTGCCCAGCAGTGCCGCCCATCAGTGCCCAGCAGTGCCACCTATCAGAGCCACCTATCAGTGCCACCTATCAGTGCCCATCAGTCCCATCTATCTGTGGTACCTATCAGTGCCCATCCGTGCCACCCATCCGTGCCACTTATCCGTGCCACCCATCCGTGCCATCTTATCTGTGCCCATCTTTGCCCATCAGTGCCACCTTATCTGTGCCCATCGGTGCCGCCTTATCTGTGCCTATTAGTGCCGCCTTAACTATGCCTATCAGTGCCCACCAGTGCAGCCTATCAGTGCCCACCAATGCAGCCTATCAGTGCCCACCAATGCAGCCCATCAGTGCCCACCAATGCAGCCTATCAGTGCCGCCTTATCAGCGCACTTCAATGAAGGAGAAAAATGACCCGTTTGCAAAATTTTATAACAAACTATTAAAACATGATTTTTTTTTTTGCATCTTTTTTTGTTTGTTTAGCAAAAAATAAAACTCCGAGCTGTAACTAAATACCACCAAAAGAAAGCTCTATTTGTGGGAAAAAAATGATTTTCCCACAAATTTCATTTGGGTACAGTGTTGTATGCCCGCGCAATTGTCATTCAAAGTGCATCAGCGCTGAAAGCTGAAAATTGGTCTGGGACTGAGGGGGGTTTAAGTGCCCAGGAGGCAAGTGGTTAAAGGAGAATTATACAAAAAAAATGATTAGCTAAAGCCACGAGTGCATTTTTTTACCACTACTATTCCTTATATTGGCTTTTGATATTTACAAATGCAGCAATTTAGAAACTGGATGAAAGGTTTAGCACTGGGAAACACGTTTTAAAAGTGCTTTTTATATACAGCTATATAGATCAGACCAAAATTAGGGACAAAAGAGGAGGAAAGACGGACAGAGAGACATTGCTCCAAACCAGGGACAGTCCCTTGAAATCAGGGACAGTTGGGAACTATGCATAAGCTTGACAAAAAAATATATACCCAAAGAGCAAAGAATGGAGTTTTAAGGTGCAAGAAAATCAATCAAAATCAAATCTATAAAAAATAGAAAACATTTTTATTACATAGATAGTATAAAACTATTTGTAAAATTAGGGCCAAAACAGCCCAATGGTCAAAATACAAAAGAATGGTTGCTTCTACATCAGGGGACTCAAACTGGTGGCCCTCCAGCTGTTGCAAAACTACTAATCCGATCATGATGCCACCCCCATCAAATCATTCTCTGCAGCTATTACCTTTTGTACCACCACCCCCTCCCTTTAGAATGTAAGCTCTACGAGCAGGGCCCTCCTGTACCTTTTGTATTGTACTGTAATTGTGTTGTCCCCACTATACATTGTAAAGCACTGTGTAAACTGTTGGCGCTATATAATTTGTGAATAATAATAATAATAATAATAATAATAATAATGCCTCTGACTGTGGGAGTCATGCTTGTAACTGTCAGCCTTGCAATGCATCATGGGACTTGTAGTTTTGCCACAGCTGGAGGGCCACCAGTTTGAGACCCCTGCTCTACATGTTTCACCACAAACATGGCTTCTTCTGGAGCTTTTGTAGGACCTTTTTTAATACATTAACACCTTTCAAAATGATTACGGTTCCAAATTATCCCCACCAAGAGGTCCAATGGGGGACGTCTGTGCCACAAAGAGTGTGCGAAGAACAATTGCCCTACTGTCACACCTGTTATCTCAATAAGTTTAGCAAATTACTCAATAAATATTCACATCCTTTTCCCAAATGCAAACTTCCTCTAGTGACAGCACATTTTAAGGTACTTGTGTCATTTGAACACTCCCTGCTTTCAATTTGCCACTGTTCCTTATCTTAGTATCAATTTAACACATTTTAACCAGGGAATATCAAAACTTTTATTTAATCTATCCCAAGGGATTGACCCTTTTAAACAGGTTTTGGAGCCTCGCTAGTAACAGGGTGAATGGCATAAGCTTGCCATAAGTGTTGGCACTTTGAAAAAAAAAAGTTCGTTTTGTGTTGCGGTTTGGGCACTCAGGCTCAAAAGGTTCGCCATTACTGCCTTAGACTGACATTCATAAGAATTGCAGTAGGCACAGAGAAGCCATTCTATTTGTATTATCTTTACTGGTATGGTCCCACCACCTTGAAAGTACATCCTCCCTTGTGAAGTGACAGCCAGGTGCACAGCTTTGACCAACTGGACTATCTCCCTGGTTTATATTCACAGTTGTTCCTGCTGATATGTGCTTCTCAAGTGACATTTGTTAGCAATACAAATATTACCTTTGCTACAACACATTAGATATGTTTTTGACATCAGGAAACTTCAGGATACCAGCTCTGCACTTGTTGTGCTAAATAGGGCTAAATGAAGCATTAAAATGGATCCCGATTTAGAGAAATGTGCAATTAGTGGAGAAGTGCAGAGTAAATACGGAGCTTGTGTACTACTGTGAGAATGACAGACTCAAGCAGGCGCGCGGTGATCTTTGTCCTGTTTTGGAGCACTCCGCCTCCTCATATCCTTGTCACCAAGTCAACCAGCAGCACTTTATCTGCAAGGGTCAACACATTTCAGCCAAACCTGCAGAAGATACCCCTTCAATAATCAATAGGCTTGCTATCATGCCCTGTATTGATAGCATTGTCATCTCCTGCCAGCTAATATCAAACAATGCTCCAACTCAATGGTAAACAACTCATAGAAGGTCAGTTTGCTGCCTCTGGCTGGTGATTGCCAGAGAATCGCATGACAGCTGCTGTTTTTCCCAAAAGCCAGGAGACAAAGTAAATCCAAACTATTTTGGAAGTCAAGAGAAAGTTAGAAATGATTGGGGGAGGAAGACGTGATCCGACCATGTTTCTGGGGTTCTGCAAGCACAAAGTTAATGAGAAACTATTTTTTATTTAACATTATTACTGATCAAACACCCTGTTGTTGTATGTGTAATAGTTTCTCTGTGATGCATGATATCATCACTACCTCTTGTAGAGGAGGGGGAAGGGGTTGTGTGTGTGTGCGTGTGGGGGGGGGGGGTGATATGTTATATACCCAGTGGGCCAATCTTAAAGGCCAGCACTAAAAAGGTGGGAATGCAGAACACATTAACCGCTTAAGCCTTGGAAGGATTTACCCCCTTCCCGACCAGGCCATTTTTTGTGATACGGTACTGCATCGCTTTATCTGACAAAATGTGCGGTCGTGCGATACTGTACCCAAACAAAACTGACGTTCTTTTTTTTTTTGCACAAATAGAGCTTTCTTTAAATGGTATTTGATCACCTCTGCTGTTTTTATTTTTTGCACTATAAATACAGACAAAAGAGCGGCAAATTTGAAAAAAATAACTATATTTTTTACTTGTTGCTATAATAAATACCAAAAAAAAAGTAAAAAAAAAAACAAATGTCTTTCTCAGTTTAGGTCAATATGTATTCTGCTACATATTTTTGGTAAAAAAAATCCCAATAAGCGTATATTGATTGGTTTGCACAAAAGTTAACACGTCTATAAAATAGGGGATAGATTTATGGCATTTTAGTTTTTTTTTTTACTATTAATGACGGTGATCTGCGACATTGCGGCAGACAGATCAGACACATTTAACACTTTTGTGGGATCAGTGATATTTATACAGCGATCAGTCCGATAAAAATTCACTGATTACTGTATAAATAACACTGGCAGGGAAGGGGTTAACACTAGTGGTGATTAAGGGGTTAAATTTGTTCCCTGGGAGGTGTTTCTAACTGTATGGGGGCTGGGCTGACTGGAGGAGGAGAGAGATAACTGTTCCTAATTACTAAAAACCAACAATCTCACTGTACTCCCCTGACAGAATGGGGATCTACTTGTTTATACTGGCAGATCCCTGTTCTGCCTCCCTCTGGAGCGATTGTGGGTGGCCAGCGGACCCGCTGTATGGCTCCCCCGCAAGCAAATGGGCACGCGTTTACATACAATGATGGCGATTCACGCAGCCGAGCCAACCTGCCACAGTACAATTGTGGTGGCTGGTCGGCAAGCAGTTAAACATGCTCGTTCAGCATCTATAAACAAAACAAAGAGCTTATTGAAGACTATTCAATTATTATTTGCTCACATCTTATTTGAAAAGATGGAAACTTACATAGATAACTTATTTTGTTCATGAAGTTTAGCAGAGGTAGCAAATAACCATCATCTGGATTTAGATATACACAACTATGAATTAAAGTAGAATTTTTTTTTCTTTTTTTTTAAAGCCCGTGGCGTGTGAAACACACCCAAAAAACTCCACCCAGTGGCAAAAAAAAGTGCACACACACGAAGAATGACACAAAATATGCAACGGGTGTTACATTAGTCCTCCCAAGGAAGGACCTTACCCTGATCCCCCGGGGCATTAGGCTCCAGATGGGGACTTAGGTGCTTCACTTGGGTCCATCTGGCCGAAACCAGATAGACCCACTTTCTCTGGAAGGTCTGCCGAAACAGACCCACCTAAGTACTCGGTGGGACTCCCCTGAAGGGAGACCTCATGAGAAAGGGCAAACCAAGCCAAAAGGCCTATGTCCACCCCCATCCCAAGACATTCAGGGTAGGCACGAGGACCAATGCCCTACTAATCACACAGTGACATATGTGAACACCAAACAAAAAAGTGACAAACACGGGGTGAAATAATTAGGAAAGTGGGGAGAAGGAAGTGGGAGAAGTGAAAGAGTGACCTTTGTGCAATACAATGGCCAGGCCCTTCGGCCAGGAATAAAAATTTCCACTGGTCCTAGCCAAAAGGCTCGGCCCTAGAGGCAGGTGTGATAAAAGGTGTGTATGGTGAGGTACCATGGTGCCATAAATCAATGTGACCCTCACTCACAGTGATTGTCTGGCACCCTTGAACTGCCACTTCAAGGGCACATTCACCACAGGCTTTTTGTCACAACCCTGACCAACAACCCAGACTAGCGCAGCCCCCATCCCACACAGGAAGGCCTGAAGTCCTGGGAGCTTAGGGAGAGCCCTAGATGAAGACTCAACCCCTCCCATACCTCTTACCAAATTACATTCAGGAGATACTAACCACTCCCCCCCCTTAAAGGAGGAGCCGATGTTCTCTCCCGAATAACTGTCCAGAGCTAGGACTACACCAATCTAGGCCAGAAGGCTAGGGACCTGGCCCTCTGGCCAGACCCAATGTAGCACCCATCCTCATCAGGAGCACCCTTCCAGACGGCCCCCAGTAATCTGTCTAGCAGCTCGACATAATCCCTGCTGAATCTGCCCTTCTAGGTACAATTACACCATTGGATTTGCCAGCCCTCCCCTATGGGAGTAGCACAGCACCTCCTCTGGAAACTGATAAGAACAGATACTACACTTGATCTTAGCCAAAAGGCTGAGAAGCGATGACTTAAAGTAGAATTATAGGCAAAAAAAATGTTCATTTTGGACAGAGCAAGGGAGGGTTATAACCCCTGTAAGATTTTTTTTTTCCCACCATCTGTGTCCCATTGGGGAGGTTTACCTTCACTTCCTGTCACATAGTCAAACAGGAAGTGAGAAGTATTACCTGCAAATTAAGGAAATTCTTTGGAGACCCCCAGGTCACTGGAAGTAGTATACTCATTAGAAAAGTTCCCTTCTATTACTTTTCTGAGGACAACCCAGTGCTCCAGTTTTAGTTAATCTAACCCTAGTTGTGTGTGCATAATTTAAAGAATAACCATACTAAATTACAGTTAGCCTTTAACCTCCCTGGCGGTATGATTATGTCAAATTTTTGATGCTCAAATGGGTACATTGTTTTGCATGGAAATTTGGCGTTTTATATTGTAGGCCTGTAATTCTTAAGCCTCATACACACGGTCGGACTTTGTACAAACTTTTCCGTGGACTTTTGTACAAAGGGCGTGGTCCACAAGTTTGTATTGCATACACACGGTGAGACTTTTGACAACAAACACGAACGTAGTGACGTCACAACGTACTGACGCCACTTCAAAAGAGGACGTTCAATGACTCCAGCGCCACCTTTGGTCAACTTCTGTATTGTAGTCTGATCTTTTGCATTGGTTCTGAGCATGCGTGTTTGTACCTTGTACAAAAGTCCGATGCTTTTGCGTACACACGGTCGGACTTTGCTAAATCGGACTTTTGTTGCCAGAAAGTTTGTCCGTTCGCACAGCCAACAAAAGTCCGATAAAACAGAAAAAGTTTGTCCGATGGAGCGTACACACAGTCGGATGTTGCTCCAAAACAGCTAATTTGCATGTTTGTTGTCAAAAAGTCCGACCTTGTGTACGGGCCTTTAGGAATAACTCACTTAAATCTGTCCAAACAAGAGTCTAGTAGACATCCTGGGCATGATAAAGTTTGAAACACGAAATCATAAATTATAACAAATAAATAATAATATAATAATAATAAAATGTATTCAATGTTGTAATCAAATCAAAAACACTGAAATTTGCATAGTTGCAGAATTGTAGCTGTCATTACTTTCAGTGTTTGATGATGAATTCCCCCCCCCCCCCCCGAATCACTATCGCTCAATTCTACAAGTGTTCTAATTTATTATCGCTGCTTTCTAGCTGGTCTAAAACCACTTTTGATGTAAAGGAACACTTTTTGGTTGCCATGGACAATCTCAAGTTTCCAGGCAGAAAGAACTTTATATATAATATAAAACTGCATGCAGGGCACTGGACAAAGCACTAGGGTCAAAAGGGATGTGAAATAATTTGATACAGTAATGTAATCTGTAAGATTACAATGTACTCTATGAGTTTTGTGTTTTTCACTTTTTGAATTTGGCGCCGTGCTCCATCCCCATGCGTTGCGATGCTTGCAGGGAATGAAGCTCATCACTGTGATAGATCGAGCAGAGGACACAGCACGCAGACACAGCGGGGAGACATCACAGGATCCTGGGGACAAGGTAAGTAACTTTCCCAGGATACTGTGATGCAATTCCGAGTGTGGCTCGGGGTTACCACTTTTGGTAATGAAAATTCCCCCCGAGTCACAATTGTGAATACCGTTAGGGAGGTTCAATGTTAAATGCACCAGTTTTAGTAAATTGCCCCCTATTTGTACGTAAAATTGTGACATGTCTCTCTGTTCTCTCTTTTCCTAAAGTCAGCCTACTTGGTATAAATATATTAAAGTGCAGAGGATGCATTCACAATAATTTACCATACTTGTATACTGTTAGCCCCTGTACACACGGTCGGACATTCTGCCAACCAAATCCGTTGGATTTTGTCCGACGGATTGTGTTCGAAACTGTTGCATACACACGGTTGGACCAAGTTGTCGGAAAATCCGATCGTTCAGAACGTGATGACGTTATTTCGTTACGACGGGACTACGTTCAGGCTAGTAGCCAATAGCTTTGGTGTAGGAATTTGATCTGAGCATGCGTGGCACTTTGTCCGATCGGAATTCTCTACACATGATCGGAGCATGTCCGATCGGACCAGTTTGTCGGAAAATATTTCCAACAAGTTGGAAAATTGGGTCCGACGGCTATTCCGACGGAATCAGTCCGATGCATACCACACACAGTCGGATTATCCGACAACACGGTCTGATAGGACACATTCCAATGGATTCTCCGACCGTGTGTACAAGGGCTTATGCACACAAAGTATACCTAATGAAGACACCTGATACACACACACAATGAGTTATTTTCTGTTTGAAAAAAAAAACAAAAAACTGCCAGCTCCGGTTGGAGCTACTGTACTAACAATCCGACGTTAGGTAAAGCAAAATCTCATTCAATTACAAAACTACTTACAGTAAGTAAAGAGAAACTAAAAAAATCTGGAATCCCTGGCTTCTTGCTGACTAGATACTTTGAATAATTCGATTAGGTTACATTATCTTTTTTTTTCAGTTTATATCTTTGTTTTTGCATACCCATAAAGGAAATTCAGCAAATATATATATGCTTTACAAAAGGCCACATATCATAGCCACTTTATAATTTACAAAATGCAATAACTCTTTCTGTGAAATCATTTCATTTTTTATGTCATCTTGACTCCTCCAAAGCATGTCATCCAGTGCAATAGACTCTTCAGCACCTCACTAAATCAGGCCATAGAAGAGTCGAAAACCAAACAAAAATTCTTGTAGATAATTGAATCGTTCGCTTTTCACATCATTAGTGGGCCAATCAATCAAAAGTGCCTGATCCAATATGTTAAAGACAACAAATGATGGCACAATCATATGAGCTATATTCATTCTTCAATCGACAGCACATTTTTCAACTCATCTATGGCCGCCTTTAGTCAGTATACCAGGCTTTTCTGCAGGTTATTAGAATAGGACACCAGACTCCTGCATTTTACTGACTTAGGACCCCGGGGTCTCCTGCATTTCTTGGACCTATTCCCTCGGCCCTTTTACACCATACTGATCCAGGACATGAGCCCCCCCCAGGCTCTTTTCCACCATACTGATCTTGGACATAAGGCTCCTCTGCACCTCACTAACAAGGACACCACACTTTCCTGCTCTTTACTGGCCCAGGACATCAAGCTATCTTGATAGCTATGGATCCAGGGCACAAGGTTCTCCTACACCTCACTGACCCAATCAACCACCCTATTCTGTGCCTCATTGTGTCCACTAGGCTTTTCTGTATCTCACTAAGCCCAAGACACAAAGCTCTTCAGTGCCTTACTGACTGAGGACACCAGGTCCTTCAGTACCTTCATGACCCCAGACACCAGGCTCTTTAGAGCCTCACTAACCCAGGACACCAGGCTCATCTCCTCACTTACCCCAGATAGCAGGCTTTTCTGCCCCTTGCTGATTCAGGACACCAGAATTTTCTGTGCCTTACTGACCCTGAACATCAGGCTTCTGCCACTCATTGTTCCAGGATACCAGGTCCTTCTTCACTTTATTGGCCAAGAATACCAGACTCTTCTGCCCCACATTGTCTCCAGAATACCAGACTCTTCTGCCCCACATTGTCTCCAGAATACCAGGCTCTTCTGCCCCTCATAGTCTCCAGAATATCAGGTTCTTCTGCCCCTCATTGTTCCCAGGGATACCATGCCCTTCTGCCCCTCATTGTCCCCAGGGATACCAGCCTCCCCTACCCCTTATTGTCCCCAGGGATACCAGGCTCTTCTGCACGTCATTGTCCCCAAGGATACAAGGCTCTTCTGCACGTCATTGTACCCAGGATACCAGACTCTTATGCCCCTCATTATCCCCAGGGATACCAGGATCTTCTACACGTCATTGTCCCCAGGGATACCAGGCTCTTCTGCACGTCATTGTCCCCAGGGATACCAGGCACTTCTGCATGTCGTTGTCCCCAGAATACCAGACTCTTCTGCTCCTCATTGTCCCCGGGATACCACGATCATATGCCCCTCATTGTCCCCAGGGATACCAGGCACTTATACACGTCGTTGTTCCCAGGATACTAGACTCTTCTGCCCCTCATTGTCCCCAGGGATACTAGGCTCTTCTGCGCATAATTGTCCCCAGGGATACCAGGCTCTTCTGCCCCTCATTGTCCCCAGGATACCAGACTCTTCTGCCCCTCATTGTCCCCAGGGATACGAGACTCTTCTGCCCCTCATTGTCCCCAGGATACCAGACTCTTCTGCCCCTCATTGTCCCCAGGATACCAGACTCTTCTGCCCCTCATTGTCCCCAGGATACCAGACTCTTCTGCCCCTCATTGTCCCCAGGATACCAGACTCTTCTGCCCTCCTCATTAACCCAGGAAACCAGGCTCTACATTTCACTGTAAAGGAATGTTTATCTCTGTTTTCATTGTAAATAAATGTTTTGAATACGTTGAATAAATCCCTTTATTTATTTATTGTGTCAAATTATTATTTCCAAGTGATCTATCAATGATTGGTCAGTTGTTATTATTATATGTATGGTCAGATTCGGAAGGGCAAAGTTAACAACATATGTTTTTATGTGGCTTACAGATGCAGAATGAATTAATTTTTATAGAGATGCAATGTTGTTCTGGAGTGTGGGGTTTGGGGAGATTTTCATGCCCAACTTCCATGGTTTGTGGGAGTGAAAAGAGGATGAGATTTTTTTTTCGTAAAAATATAACCTTTCAACTTTTGGCCAAAGGATAGCCTGGAAATCCAGTATTTTGCATCCACTAATAAATAAAAAAAACACTTTTAAAAGTTTCACACAGTTCAATAATGTTACAAAAAAATATCCTATAATTGTGCATGTGGCACACGCAGGCACTATGGGGCCCGCAGCCAAGTAGGGCCCGGTGAGTGGGCAGCGGGTGAGCCACCGAGCTGCCCATCTGCCCAGCGCTTGTACAGTCACACTGACTGTACGAGTGAACACAACTGGGTGGCTTGGTGGGTGGACTGGCCATTAAGTGGGTGGTGGAGCAGAGAGATGACATCATCTCTCACTGCCCGGCGCCTGCCCTGCATCCTGGCAGTTCTGCCCTCACTCACTGTGCAGGCAGCAGAGAAATAACATCATCTCTCTGCTGCCTGACTCCGACTGAGACACAGGAAGTGCCAATCCCCATTCTCCGCCTTAGCAGGAAAGTGGCAATCTGCAACTTGTGGCAGGTGATGTGGCAAGTGGACAGTCCACAATGTGTGGCAGGTGACGTGGCAAGTGGACAATTTGTAACTTGTGGCAAGTGAGAATGTGCAACTTGTGGCAGGTGACGTGGCAAGTAGACAATCCGCAATGTGTGGCTGGTGACGTGGCAAGTGGACAATTTACAACTTGCGGCAAGTGACAATCCCCATCTTGTAGCAGGTGATGTGGCAAGTGGACAATTCGCATTGGTGGCAGGTGATAGTGGACAATTTGAAATGTGCAGCAGGTGACGTGACAAGTGACAATCCGCAATGTGTGGCATATGATGTGGCAAGTGATAATCCGCAACATTGGCAGGTGACGTGGCAAGTAGACAATCTGCAATGTGTGACAGGTGACGTGGCATGTGACAATCCGCAACTTGTGGCAGGTGACGTGGCAATTGGACAATTTGCAATGTGTGGCAGGTGATAGTGGACAATTTTCAACGTGTGGCAGGTGACGTGGCAAGTGAAAATCTGCAACGTGTGCCAGGTGACGTAGCAAGTGACAATTTGCATCTGGTGGCAGGTGACAGTGGCAAGTGACACACTGATTCTGCACTATGGTGAGCTGAACTATTTAATTTTCTATAACAATGTAATAATATAAATAATGTTTTTCAATCATCCTGACACCATAACAACCATGGTGCCGGGATGATTGAAGTGCCAACATCAGCCTTTGCACCGGTAAATTGCCTCCAAAAAAATGTATTTTCTGGCAGTGCCCCTCCCGAGACTAGACTCTGGATCTGCCCCTAGGTGAGGGTGGGGGGGGGGCCCATACAACATTTTGCTATGGGGCCCTGTGATTTCTAGTTACCTGCGTAGAATAATGTTATATTAGCAGACACTCGCTCGGACGCAGTAGGTAGAATGGTCTCTAACAAACCCAATAAACAAACAGACATTAAGTAAGGAACAGGGGTGATAGAGTTCAATAAATCCACCACTTCCTTCCAAAAAATAACTATATATGGACAATCTAAAGAGCACACAGGATTTATCTTTTTAAGTCTGTATGGCCTAATATATGCTCTATGTATAAATTTATATTGAACCATACAATCTCTCAAAGATATCAAAGATCGCAGAGGGAAATCCCACACACCCCTCCAGTCCTCCATGTCTAAATCTGGTATATCTCACACCCACCTAGCTCTAAGAGCCTCTAATGGCAAGATAGAGATTAATATAAGATGTGAATACAATCTCGAGGTAGGCCTATCCAGACACTCAGACCTAAGCGCTAGTTCTAAAGCAAATTGTTTAATCTTTTAACTGTCCTGTTGAAATTGTGTATAAAAGGTATGATGAAGCTGAAAATATCTAAATAGATGGGAATTTGGAACATTAAAAATCAAAGTTAGTATAGCAAAAGTGGATAATTTCTGTTCGGTAATCACCTGAGACAGTATTTTTATGTTATATTTAGTCCATGTAATAGGCTCTGGTGTCTTAAAAAATTGAGGAAGGGTAGGATTAAGCCATAAAGGTGCGTTTGGAGAAAAAGCCCCTTTAGGGTAATGCTCACATCTAAGACCAGCCTTCCAGGTTTGCATAGTAGTAAGCATTGAAGGAGTCAACAATTATGGTGCCCTATGCCCCCTAAATAGCAGAGCCTTAAGAGCATCCATGGAGCCTACTACTGCCGCTTCCAGCCGGGTAGAGGAGTTATATAAATTAGGATTTAGCCACTATGTGGCCGTAACCAGCTGGGTGGCCCAAAAAATATTTATACAAATCCAGAAAGGCTAAACCTCCCTGTTTACAAGGGCACATCAAAGTGGTTAATTTATACCTGGGGTTCTTTGTTCCCCATAGAAACAATGAAAAAAGTTGATTTCATTTTGTAAAAAAGGACATAGGGAGCCACTGGGGAGAGTGTCTAAATAAGTAATTGAATTTTGGTATAATTTTCATTTTTAAAAGATTAATATGTCCCGGTAAAGAAAATGGTAAAGACCAATATCGGAGTCAAAACTCAAAGAGGTAAATTCTGAAGCTTGGTGGGAAATTACAACTCCTACAACTCTTTCATTTTTATCTTACATTGAATGGGTTTTACAAAGTAAGGGTTCACATATACTTTCAAGTGGTTTTAAACCTTTACATATTTCCAGTAAAGTGACTGGTCTCAGGTAATATATGGAGATGATAAAAAACTTCCTACATACAATGAACCTGTGTATGTGCAGCCCATTCTCCTCTACAGTAATTCAAAGTGGAGAATTCATACATCTTGTCTGAAATTTCAGAAAGCAGGGGGTGGGGAGCTGAAATTACATACTGCAGAGCTCAGTGAGGAGAGCTCTGAGAGCTGATTGGAGGTAAGGCCCCCCTCCCCCCGCCCTTCACACAGCGCACAGGAACAAAGCTGAGGCTGTCAATCATTGGTTGTACGGTGGAGCTTCCTCCCTTTTTACCTTTTTATCTCTTGGTGTCAGATAAACTTATCAGAAGTGACTCATGTAGATTGCAGAGGAATCAGGCAAAAGAAAGCAATGACGTGCCCTGGATTGAGACAAGTATACAATATAGAGGGATATGCTTTGTTCATATTTAATGTCTGAGGTATACAACCACTTTTTCCTGCCACTTTTATTTTTAATTCTGTTTAGTCAGTCTTGTGATCCAGACACCCCTGTTAGGTGGCATAGTCAGGTCCTACTGGAACAGCAGCAAAACTTAGCCAAGAAAACACTCTCAGCTAGCTGAATGGACAATGGAGAAGCAGCAACATGCCCATAACGTCGCCCTATGTTCTTTCCTCCTTCCGGCATGTTTTCTGTCAGCATATGCACTGCGGCAGAGCTCCAAATGGCTCTTAGTGGCCATCTCCTCTGTCTCTGTCTGAGTATTGTTGAGCAGGGTCTTGCAGAACACTGCATTTTATAATACATTTAATGATATTTGATTAATAGACAAATGCATCTATTGGTAGGATTTTATATATATATATATCCACAGGTTACGGTAGGTTTAGAGTATATGTAAACAATAGGTGTTCCCACAGGGTGTGCCAGGTGTGCCTGGGCTCACTCTAATCACCCCATGAGGTGATGATTCTTCTTGCTTCCTGATGCTCCCTGCCTCCCTCATGCAGTACTGCCAGCTCTCCTCTCCCGCCGGCTGCTGCGGGCGATGTTTCATGATGGAGAGCGGGGGAAGGGACTGGTAAATATTTAATTATATAATTTTAATTTATCGACCCGTTCCTTTTCTGAATGAACACAGTGAGTGATCTGTACTGTAAGTTCATTCTTAACTGAAGCACAGTAAACCAGGGACTTCGGAATTTCTGTCCTCGCTGCCTTTGCTCTGTCTCAAAAATTAGATATTGGGGGTCTGTTTAGACTCTTGATATTTCACCAAAGCCCCCTCCCCACACCCCTAACAGGGCTGTTAAAAAAAAAATCTAAAAAAATGATAAAAAATTATATTGTAAAAGACAATAAAAATAAGAAATCTACTGACACCGTCCACTGCCCTACTGACACCAATCTCTGCTCTTCTGACACCATCCACTGCTCTGCTCATATACACGCATGTGTGTTTGTGTCCTGTGGTGTACACCCCAGTGGCGGCCCATCCATAGGGGGCCCCAGGCAGTCAAAAAAAAAGTAAAACAAAAAAAATCTTTATTTAAACATATTCCTTTAAAAAAAATGTTTTTTTAAATTTCCTTATGCGCACTGTGTCCCGGCGCCGGAGAGAGCATTGTGTCAAGATCGAAAGGAACAAGAAGAAGAGAAGAATGAAGAAGAAGAAGGTGGCAGCAGTAACAGGGACAACGCTAGTAGCCAACGCTAGTAAAAGAGTTGGAAGAAGATAGCGGAGGCCCGGCAGAAGAACCGCAGAGCGGGACAAAACCCCAGAAGTCAGAAGAAGACCCTCAGACAGCGGCGACGAAGGAGAAAGCCAGGCTCCTTTGCTAGAAAAAGAGCGGCAAAAGAGCAGAAGATAGCGGAGGAGCCCGGCGAGAAGACCCCTAAAGTTGGAAGAAGACCCCCAGAGCTGTCTAATAAACTACTTTAAAAACCTGTGTTGTGTTTTTTTTATTGACACTTTTTTTCCTCAGGTGAATGGGTAGGGGTACTACTCATTCACATAGGGTGGGGGGCCTGGATCTGGGGGCCCCTGGATTCTTATAAGCCCCCCGCCTGCAGACCCTGACAAACAATGGCCAGGGTTGTCAGAAAGAGGTCCTTGTCCTCATCAACATGGGAACAAGGTGCTTTGAGGTGGGGGTGCCGCAGGCCCCCCCTTCCCCAAAGCCCACCCATGTTGAGGGCACGCGGCCTGGTGCTGTTCAGGGGGGGCGCTCACTCGTCCCCACCCCCTTTCCATACCAGAGGACTGGGCTCGCGAGGTGTTACATACAGGAGAATCTCCTGTTTACTTGGCAGCCTCTTTAATACAAAGTCCCGCCTCCTATGATAGACAGAACAGTCATCCAATGCCAGCCCAGGAGACAGGACTAGTCCTAGACCTAGAGGCCACCAAGTAAACAGGAGATTCTCCTGTATGTAATCTGATGGCACTCATCCTGCCCCTCCCTGTCCCCTCTGAGGTTTCCAGAACTGAATGATAAATATGATATATATATATATATATATATATATATATATATATATATATATATATATATATATATATATTTTGTGGCCCCCCCAATGAATCACAGAGCACTGCGCGATGCTCGGAGATTTGTTGGGGGCCACAGAAGATATATATATCCAATTTACCAATAGGAAAGCATTAAACCGGAACACGGCCATAATTGGCCCATGGGCCCGGACTTTGGACATGCCTGCTTTAGTTGATTTAAAGTCTAAGTGTAGCTAAAATAAATAAAAAAAAACAAACAAAAAAAAAAACAAATCAAAACAAAAGAACTTGAATTATCAGCACAAGGGACTTACACTCAGTATTATCCCTTGTGCTGATTTATTTTCTTTTAGATCAAATCCTCCTCTATCAGGCATAGTCAGGCTCACTTCTCTCTTGATGAGCCTATGACAGCCTCTTATGCCGCGTACACATGATCAGACTATCCGGCGGACAATTCGCCCATGTGTGGGCTCCGGCTGACTTTTTCTTCCCAAAAGTCCGGCAGACTTAGAAAGAAGTTTTGACTCAAAATAGGTCCAGGTAGACGGGACTATAGAAGGAAGTCAATATCGCTGAGCACAGTATACACCTGTAGCTACCCTTTATTGCTGGTGTTCTATAATACAGGCATCTGCATGAGTTAAAATGGGTGTTGTGTGCCTCCAGCACAGTATACAGCTGTAGCTACCCTTTATTGCTGGTGTTCTCTAATACAGGCATCTGCAGGAGTTAAAGTGGGTGTTGTGTGCCTCCAGCACAATGTACACCTGTAGCTACCCTTTATTGCTGGTGTTCTATAACATAGGCATCTGCACAACTTAAAATGGGTGTTGTGTGCCTCCAGCACAGTATACACCTGTATCTACCCTTTATTGCTGGTGTTCTCTAATACAGGCATCTGCAGGAGTTAAAGTGGGTGTTGTGTGCCTCCAGCACAGTATACAGCTGTAGCTACCCTTTATTGCTGGTGTTCTATAATACAGGCATCTGCATAAGTTAAAATGGGTGTTGTGTGCCTCTAGCACAGTATACACCTGTAGCTACCCTTTATTGCTGGTGTTCTCTAATACAGGCATCTGCAGGAGTTAAAGTGGGTGTTGTGTGCCTCCAGCACAGTATACACCTGTAGCTACCCTTTATTGCTGGTGTTCTCTAACACAGGCATCTGCAGGAGTTAAAGTGGGTGTTGTGTGCCTCCAGCACAGTATACACCTGTATCTACCCTTTATTGCTGGTGTTCTCTAATACAGGCATCTGCAGGAGTTAAAGTGTGTGTTGTGTGCCTCCAGCACAGTATACACTACTCAATTGCTGGTGTTCCCATTTCCCTGCAGGCCATTACTATGTCTGGATGGCCAACAAGGAGAGGCAGACAGTCACGAGCCAATAAAAGAGGGCAAGCAGGCTCTGTGTCTAGAGACAACAGTGCTGGTCGTGGACGTGGTGCATCGTCATCAGCACATGGCCATGGGACACGCTTGTCCTTATTTTTGGCAGCTGGACGTGTTGAGCCAAATCATGACTTGGTAGACTTGGTAGAGTGGATGACCAAGCCCTCCTCATCCTCCTCATTCTCTCTATCCCAGGCTCAGGGTACTAGCAAAGCAGCTGCCAACGCGTCCTCTTCCCTCGTCTCAATGTCATCAGTCACTTCTTCCCTAGACCCACCATGTACTCTTGAGGAGTCCCCCGAACTGTTTGAGCACAGTGTTGGATACATGCTCCAGGAGGATGCCCAGCGTTTTGAAGGCTCTGATGATGATACCCAGCTAGAGGAAAGCAGTAGCGTGAGCACAGAGAGAGGGGATGCTCAAGAAGGACAGCAATCTGGCAGTCATGTTCCACCAGCTGCAGCATACTCCCAAGTTTGCTCCAGTGATGAAGAGGGAGGGGATGATGAGGTCACTGACTACACGTGGGGGCCTGATAGGAGAGAGGAGGAGGAGAAGGCACATCTCCAATGAGGCAGGATGCCCTCCAGGGGCCAGCTTAGGGGCAGCACACTGACTGAATCACACTGCAGAGCTCCGCCTGTGCAGGGCGCTGCCTCTGCGCGTTATTCCAAAAGTTCTTTGGTGTTGGCATTTTTTGAGACGAGTGCATCAGATCGCACTGCTGCTATTTGCAACATATGTCTCAAGCGCATCTCGCAGGGCCAAAACATCAGCCGCTTGGGCACCACATGCATGACCAGACATATGTTGACCTGCCATGCAGCTCGTTGGCAAGCGTACCTTAAAGACCCACACCAAAGAACAAAGCGGACCTCTCCTTGCTCCTCATCAGCTGGGATCTCCAAACCCACTAGACCTTCAGTCCTCTCTGAAACCTGCATTGAGAGGAATGAAGGTGTAGAATTAGGTGTGTCACAGCCAAGTACTTGCAGACACTCTGCTAGCAGTACACCCACGTCCGATTGTAGCAGGCAAATTTCCCTGCACCAGCTGCTGGACCGTCTAAAGAAGTTCACTCCCAGCCATCCACATGCCCAGCGGTTGAATGCTAGCTTGGCTAAATTGCTAGCACTTCAACTGCTGCCTTTTCAGTTGGTAGACTCGGCCCCCTCCGTGAGTTTGTGCAATGTGCGGTTCCTCAGTGGCAAGTCCCCAAACGCGACTTTTTCTCACGGAAGGCGATTCCGGCCCTCTACCGGCATGTGGAAGGCAATGTCCATGCCTCGCTGGACAGGGCGGTCAGCGGTAAGGTGCATATTACCGCTGACTCATGGTCCAGCAGGCATGGACAGGGACATTACCTATCCTTCACAGCCCATTGGTTCACTCTTCTGGCAGCTGGGAGGATGCAGGACAATGTGCAATAGTGTTTGAGGTTGTTCCGCCACCTCGCCTCCAAAATGCTACTACTGGTTGTGACACACCTCTCTCCTCCACCTCCTCCTCTTCTTCTTCCTCCATGGCCTCTTCCAGTGCTTTGTCCTCGGAACCAGCAGTGCTCCGTAGGCGTTCAAGGGGCTACGCAAGTACGCAGGCAAAAATATGCCATGCCGTGCTTGCGCTGGTTTGTTTGGGGGACAGGAGCCACACTGAGGCAGATATTTTGTCAGCTCTGCAGGGGAAGGCCAAGAGGTGGTTGATGCCATGCCAGCTTAAGCCAGAAATGGTGGTTTGCGACAATGACACCAACCTCCTCTCCGCCCTCCGACAGGGACAACTGACCTATGTGCCCTATGTGGCTCACGTCCTTAACCTGGTGGTGCAGCGGTTCTTAGGGCAGGTACCCGGGCTTACAGGATGTCCTGAAGCAGGCCAGGAAAGTCTGTGTGCATTTCCGACGATCATTTAATGCCAGTGCTCGGCTGGCTGAGCTCCAAAAGGAGTTGAACCTGCCAAAGAACCACCTTATATGTGACATGCCCACCAGGTGGAACTCAACATTGGCCATGCTGCAGCAGCTGCACACGCAGCAGAGGGCCATCAATAAGTACCTGTGTGACTACGGCACCAGGGCAGGGTCAGGCGAGTTTGTTTTTTTCACCACGCCAGTGGGGCATGATTAGGGATGCATGCACTGTCCTGTCACCATTTGAGGAGGCCACAAGGATGGTGAGCAGTGACAGTGCATACATCAGTGACACTGTACCTCTTGTCCACCTGTTGGAGCAACACGCTGCGTGGAATAATGGACAGGGCACTTGAGGCAGAACAGAGGCAGGAAGAGGAGGACTTCCTTGCCTCTCAAGGCCCCCTTTATCCAGAAAGTGTTCCTGCTGTCCCACCCATCACGCGGGAAGAGGAGGAGGAGGCTTGTGTCAGCATGGAGGTGGAGCCTGGCACACAGCATCAGCAGCAGTCTTTTAGGGATGATTTACAGTCCCAAGAAACCCATGGACTTGTACGTGGCTGGGAGGAGGTGGCTGCGGATCATGTTGTCCTTAGTGACCCAGAGGACTCCAGACCGAATGCCTCAGCTAACCTACGCTGCATGGCATCCCTGATCCTGCAAAGCCTGCGGAAGGATCCTCATATTCTTCGGATCAAGGAGAGGGACCATTACTGGCTGGCCACTCTCCTTGATCCACGGTACAAGGGTAAGGTTGCGGACCTTATCTTGCTGCCGCAGAGGGAGCAGAGGATGAGACATCTCTGGGAGGCCTTGCAGATAGGTCTGTGCAACGCGTTCCCAGAGACTAGGAGGTTACAAACTCCTGGTCCTGGACAACATGTTGCTGAGGCTTTCGGTCAGTCACAGAAGGAGCGGTGGAGAAGGTGGCCGTCTGAAGGATGCGTTCAGACAATTTTTTAGTCTGCAGCCCCAAGGTATGATCGGTTCCAGCAACCATCGCCAGCGTCTGATTTACATGGTGCAGGAATACCCAGGGGCAAGGTCAGACTTGGACACCTTTCCACCGAAAATCCTCTGGCTTACTGAGTCTTGAGGGTGGATCACTGGCTAGAGCTTGCACAGTATGCAATTGAGCTACTGGCCTGTCCTGCATCCAGTGTTCTTTCGGAACACACCTTCATTGCTGCTGGAGGCTTTGTAACCAATCACAGGGTGCGCCTGTCCACCGACTCAGTTGATCGACTGACCTTCATAAAGATGAATCAGTCTTGGATCATCTTCAGCTACCAAGCACCTGAAGGTGATGTAACCGAATATTTTTTTTTTTAAATGTCACATCCCTTCAAGACTGCCTATGCTGATGCTGAGTGACTGTTCTGTTATGTTGACTGACTATCCTCTTCCTCCTCAATGATCCTGCTGATAGCTTGGAAGAACATTTTTGGTTCTGGGTGACGCCACCAGCCCAATTTTTCTGCCCCTGTTTAACAGGGGCGTGCAATTACAATTTTGAATGCAATGCTTTGCAGCAGGGTCATTCCTGCACTCCAACTAGAGTATATAGGAGAGGTTGCAGTGTCGTGGCACCAGCACCAGTGCCTAAGGCCCAATTTTTCAGCCCCCGTTTAACAGGGGCATGTAATACAATTTTTGATGCAATGCTTTGCAGCAGGGCTCATTCCTGCACTCCAACTAGAGTATATGGGAGAGGTTGTAGTGTCAGGGCACCAGAACCAGTGCCTAAGGCCCAATTTTTCAGCCCCTGTTTAACAGGGGCATGTAATACAATTGTTGATGCAATGCTTTGCAGCAGGGCTCATTCCTGCACTCCAAATAGAGTATATGGGAGAGGTGGCAGTGTCATGGCATCAGCACCAGTGCCTAATTCCCAATTTTTCAGCCCCTGTTTAACAGGGGCGTGTAATTACAATTTTTGATGCAATGATTTGCAGCAGGGCTCATTCCTGCACTCCACCTAGAGTATATGGGAGAGGTTGCAGTGTCCTGGCACCAGCAAGCAGTGCCTAAGGCCCAATTTTTCAGCCCCTGTTTAACAGCGGCATGTAATTACAATTCTTGATATAATATTTCACAGCAGGGCCCGTTTCTTGGCCCACCGAGAGTAACTGTGAGGACTTATAGTGTTGTGGCACCAGCACCATCAACACAACCACCAAAGGTCCAATTTTTCTACCACTGTTCAACAATGACATGTAATTACAATTCTTGATATAATCGTTCACAGCAGGGCGCTCCAGCGCCCACCAAGAGTCACTTTGAGGGCTTACAGTGTTGTGGCAACACCAACACCTTAGGCCCCCATTTCTGCAGAGCATATAGGGCAGGCCCCTACTTTCAAACATCCAACTTACAAACATCTTCTACTTGCAAATGGAAGGAGACAACAGGAAGTGAGATGAAAAAAGACGGACGGCCAAAAAAATTATACAGGGGTGATAACCCTTCCCTATGTTTTACAAAAAGCTTAAAAATAGATTTTTTGACTGGAGCTACACTTTAAAAATGTACCAGTTCAAAATTACAAACAGATTCTACTTAACACACCCAACCTACACAGTCCCTGTCTTGTTTGCACCTCCTGTATACTGCTGTCCTGAGTATATAGGGCCTGGGGGCCCCACGCCTTTCCTTTTTTTAATTTAGGTACGGGGTTCCCCTTAATATCCGTACAAGACCCAAAGGGGCTGGTAATGGGCAGGGGGGCTACCCATGCCATTTTTTTTTCAATGATTTTCATCCATATTGTCGGAATCAGACATGACATTAAGACTGCAAGCAGTTTTAAATGACTTTTTTCCGTTAAATGCCATTTTGTGCAGGGACTGTTATAAACACGGGAAACACGTGCCACTTCACAGGCATACTATAGAAGCCCCCCAGGCACGATATTTAAAGGAATATTTCTCTTTTTTTTCACTTTAATCGTCATTAAAATCAGCGCTCCCGAAAAAACTTCAGTTTTTAAAAAAAAATTAGGCATTGACCCATGTCCCCTAGGGCAGGAGGCGGGTCCCCAAACCCTTTTTAGGACAATATCTTGCATATTAGCCATTAAAATTAGCACTTTTTATTTAGAACGTTCGAGTCCCATAGACTTCAATGGGGTTCTAAAGTTCGCACAAATTTGGGGTCCGTTCCAAAGTTCTGGTGCGAACCGAACCGGGGGGGTGTTCGGCTCGTCCCTACTGATAATCTTCCATCCTGGCAAAATTCCATCTTGATAATCTTCCATATGCCCAGTCTTCTAACCAGATAATCTTCCATCCTAATAAAATTCCAACCTCATAACCTTCCATCCTGACAATCTCCGATCCTGATAATTTTCCATCCTTATAATCTTCCTTCCTGACAATATTTAATTCTGATAATCTTTTAGTTCCATCCTGACATTCTTCCATGCTGACATCCTTCCTTCCTGACAATCTTCCATGCTGAAAATATATTATTTTGCCAATCTTCCATTCTGATATTTTTAATCCTAGCAACCTTGCTTCATGATTATTTTCCAGCCTGACAATTTTCAATCCTGAAGATTATCTGAGTGCAAGATTAATATTGCACTCAGATAATCTTCCATCCTGACAAACTTCCATATTGATAATATTCTATTTTGACAATCTTTCCTCTTGATAATCTTCCATCTGAACAGACTTCCATCCAGATAATCCTCCATCCTAATAATCTTCCAACCTGATAATCTTCCATCCTAACAATCTTCCAACACGATAATCTCCCATCCTAACAATCTTCCAACATGATAATCTTCCATCTTGACAAACTTCCATCCTTATAATCTTCCAATCGGAACACCTTCCATCCTCATAATCTTCCATCTTGACATTCTTCCATCCTGACAACCTTCCTTCCAGACAAACATCATTAGTTCTGATAATCTTCCAGGTCCATCCTGACATTCCTTCATGTTGACATCTGATCCTTCCTTCCTGACAATTGTCAGGATGGAAGAATGTGAGAATGGAAGACTATCAGGAAGGAAAATTGTCAGGATAGAACATTATCAGGTTGGAAGATTATTAGAATAGAAGATTATCAGGATGGAAGATTGTCAGGAAGGAAGGATCAAATGTCAACATGAAGGAATGTCAGGATGGACCTGGAAGATTATCAGAACTAATGATGTCTGTCTGGAAGGAAGGTTGTCAGGATGGAAGAATGTCAAAATGGAAGGTTACAAGGATTGAAGGTTTTCCGATTAGAAGATTATAAGGATGGAAGATTATCAGGTTGGTAAACTGTCAAGATGGAAGTTTGTCAAGATGGAAGATTATCATGTTGGAAGATTGTTAGAATGGAAGATTATCATGTTGGAAGATTGTTAGGATGGAAGATTATCAGGTTGGAAGATTATTAGGATGGAGGATTATCTGGATGGAAGTCTGTTCAGATGGAAGATTATCAAGAGGAAAGATTGTCAAAATAGAAGATTATCAATATGGAAGTTTGTCAGGATGGAAGATTAACTGAATGCAATATTATCAGGAAGTAAGATTTTCAGGATTGAAAATTGCCAGGCTGGAAAATAATCATGAAGGAAGATTGTTAGGATTAAAAATATCAGGATGGAAGGTTGTCAAAATAAAATATTTTCAGGATGCATATGTGTGTGTGTGTGTGTGTATATATATATATATATATATATATATATATATATATATAGCAGTAGGGCAATGGACAGTGTCAGTAGAGCAATGGATGATGTCAGTAGGGCAGAGATTGGTGTCAGTATTGTTATTATTTTTTATTATTACTTTTTTACAATTGTATTTTTTTTTTTTACAATAATTATTATTGTTTTTTTTTACATTTTTTTAGGAGCCCCATTGGAACTTTGGTAAAATATCAGGGGTCAAAACAACACTTTTGAGACAGAGAAAAGGACTGAGGACAGAGTCCCTTTCTCTGCAGCCAAGCAGTAGGGGAAATATGCACAGCACAGGGTGATTAGGGTGTGCCCAGGCACACCTGGCACACCCCGTGCACACGCCTATGATGCTGACAACTTTCCTTGCTGATAATCTTCCTTCTTGACATTCTTACATCCTGACAACCTTCCTTCCTAACAAGCTTTAATTCTGATACTCTTCTATTTACATCCTGGAAAACTTCCTTCCTCACAATCTTTATTCTAATAATCTTCCAGTTCAATCCTGACATTCCTTCATGCTGACTTCCTATCATTCTGATAATCTTTCATCTTGACAACCTTCCATCCTGATCATTTTTTAACCGGATAATTTTCCATCCTGATAATCTTCCATCCTGACAACATTCCTTCCTGACAAACATCATTAGGTGTGATAATCTTCCAGGTCCATCCTGACATTCCTTCATGTTGATATCCTTCCTTCCTGACAATCTTCCATCCTGATAATTAGTGATGGACGAACTTCCGACGGGACGTTTCGCGAACGCGGCCGATAGTTCGCGAACCGTAGCGTTCGCGGCGGGCCCCATTGACTTCAATGGAAGGCGAACTTTGCAAACCTACAGGTCAAATTTGCAGCCACAAAATAATTACTAGCTGTGCAAACATAGTCCCACCACATGGCCAATGACATAACACATGTATGAGGTGAATCTGGGATCGACAACTACAAGCATTCTTTTTTTATATGTGAAATTGTTGTGACAATTCAGGACTGTGGAGCGCATGAAGGCAATGGAGGAGAGGGAAGGTCAGGGTAGGCAAAGAAGAGGGTGCAGGAGATGATCACCAGCAGTGTGACATACAGCAATGACACCTGCACCGTGATAGAGTGATCTGACACCAGCACCGTGATAGAGAGCACTGACATCAGCAGCGTGACATACAGCAATGACACCTGCACCGTGGTAGAGTGATCTGACACCAGCACCGTGATAGAGAGCACTGACATCAGCAGCGTGACATACAGCAATGACACCTGCACTGTGATAGAGTGATCTGACACCAGCACTGTGATAGAGAGCACTGACATCAGCAGCGTGACATAAAGCACTCACACCAGCACCGTGATATACAGCACTGACACCAGCACCGTGATATACAGCACTGACACCTGCACCGTAAGAAGCCCCAGGAGGAAGTCAGCATAGCACAGGGATGGTGGGAGCCCCTCATAATTAACATAGCACAGGGATGGTGGGAGCCCCTCATAATATGCACAGCAGAGGTACAGACCCAGGAGGAAATCAGCACAACACAGGGATGGTGGGAGCCCCTCATAATAAGCAGCCCCAGGAGGAAGGCAGCACAGCACAGGGATGGTGGGAGCCCCTCATAATGAGCATAGCACAGGGATGGTGGGAGCCCCTCATAATATGCACAGCAGAGGTACAGACCCAGGAGGAAGTCAGCACAGCACAGGGATGGTGGGAGCCCCTCATAATAAGCAGCCCCAGGAGGAAGTCAGCATAGCACAGGGATGGTGAGAGCCCCTCATAATGAGCATAGCACAGGGATGGTGGGAGCCCCTCATAATATGCACAGTAGAGGTACAGCCCCAGGAGGAAGTCAGCACAGCACAGGGATGGTGGGAGCCCCTCATAATAAGCAGCCCCAGGAGGAAGGCAGCACAGCACAGGGATGGTGGGAGCCCATCATAATGAGCATAGCACAGGGATGGTGGGAGTCCCTCATAATATGCACAGCAGAGGTACAGACCCAGGAGGAAGTCAGCACAGCACAGGGATGGTGGGAGCCCCTCATAATAAGCAGCCCCAGTAGAAATATGACACCGCTCAACCTCTTCAAACAGGAGAGTACGGGCATATAGTACGGTGTGCTTTTTTTGGACAAGGAAGTGAGCCAAATGAAGAAAGAAGGTCTGTGTGCTCGATTAAAAAAATCGCTTATAGACACATACATGGTCTACTGGTCACATGTGTTGAATTCCTCCGAGATCCATGCCTCATTCATTTTTAGAAATGTGAGGTAGTTAACACTGTCATGAGCTAGGCAAGTACGCTTATCGGTCACGATCCCCCCTGCTGCGCTGAACGTCCTTTCTGACAGGACACTGAACGAGGGGCAAGCCAACAGTTCAATTGCAAATTGGGCAAGCTCTGGCCAGAGGTCAAGCCTGCCCACCCAGTAGTCCAGGGGTTCATCACTCCTCAGAGCGTCCACATTGGCCGTTAACCCGATGTAGTCGGACACCTGATGGTCTAGGCGTTCCCTGATGCTGGATCCGGATGACACCTGTCGATGGGTCGGCTGAAAGAATGACCTCATATCCGAAGTCACCAACACATCTTCAAACCGGCCTCTTCTTGCAGGCGCTGTTGGATTGGTACCCGCAACTCCTTCTCTGGGAGTGGGAATTGCTCCTCTGCCAGCGCACGCAAAAGCAGAATGCAGCATTTCTCGAAGCAAGGCCTGGAAGTGCTCCATTCCGACAGCCCTCTGTGACGGCGGTAACATTTTCACCATTTTGTGTTTGTACCGGGGGTCTAAGTACTGGTCCTTGACCCTTATGCTTTTTATACGGGGGTCCCTATTAAAACACTGGAGCATGAAGGCCCCCATTTGCACTAAACTGGAAGCGGTGTGGTGGCCTGGCTCCTGCTCATCATCCAGGATAATGTCATCCTCTTCATTCTCCTCTCCCCATCCACGCACAACAACAGGGATCCCAGAAAGGTTTAAAGCATGCTCTTCTTGCTCCTCCTCATCCGCCCCGGAACCATCCTCCTCTGACTCCTCTTCAGACTCCTGTTGTTCACTTGTCTCAGATAGAGTAGCCCCCCCCCTGGGAATTCATCCAGCATTGCGACTTTCTCATCTTCCTGCTCCTCCACAGCTTGATCAATGACATGACGCAATGCACGCTCCATAAAGAAGGCATAAGGTAAAATGTCACTGATGGCGCCATGGCTGCGACTGACCAGTTTGGTGATCTCCTCAAATGGCCACAGAAGTCTGCATGCATCGCGCATGAGCAGCCACTGGCGCAGTGAAAAAACCCCCAGCTCCCCAGACCCTGTTCTGCCGCAGAGTTCATACAGGTAGACGTTAACTGCACGTTTCTGCTGGAGCAGCCTATCAAGCATATAGAAGGTTGAGTTCCATCGCGTTGGGCAATCGCAAATAAGACGTCTGACCAGCAGATTGTGTCGCCGCTGAATGTCAGCAAGGCGAGCCATGGCCGTGTAAGATCTTCTGAAATGGGCCGAGATTTTCCTTGCCTGCCGCAAGATGTCCTGGACCCCAGGGTATTTGACAACGAATTGCTGCACGACCAAGTTTAAGACGTGTGCCATGTATGGCACGTGCGTCATTTTGCCCTGTTTCAATGTGCTAAGCAGATTGGCACCATCGTCACACACCACTTTACCAACTGTAAAATTGAGCGGTGTTAGCCACTGATCTGCCTGTGAACGCAAAGCTAAAAGGAGTGCCGGGCCAGTGTGGCTCTTGGCTTCCAGGCACAACAGACGCAGCACGGCATGACAACGTCTCACCTGGCATGTCGAATAGGTTCTGGGGAGCTTGGGCAGCGCAGCGAAAGAGACGCTAGCAGCGGAAAAGGAGGAGTCAGCCGAGGAGGAGAGGGAGGCGGATGGAGTAGGAGGAGGAGGAGAAGAAGAGCCAGGCCTGCATGCAATCCGTGGTGGTAAAACCAAATCTACACGGTGCCACGGGTTACATGCTTGACGGTCGTCAGAAGGTTCACCCAGTGGGCAGTAAAAGTGATATACCTTCCCTGCCCGTGTTTGCTAGACCATGTGTGTGTGGTCAGATGTATCTTGGCACCGACACTGTCACTGTGTGTACATTCACTTGCCGCTGAACATGGCCATATAGCTCTGGGATGCCCTTCTCTGAGAAATACTTCCTTCCTGGGACCTTCCATTGTGGTGTTCCAATGGCCACAAATTTGCGAAAGGCCTCAGAGTCCACCAGTTTATATGGCAGTAGTTGGCGGGCTATGAGTTCTGACAAGCCAGCCGTCAACCGTTGGGCAAGAGGGTTATCCGGTGTCATCATTTTTTTACGCTCGAACATTAGGCCCACGGAAGCCTGCCTTTTTGCAGAAAAACGTGAGCTTGGCGTGATGGAAGGTGGAGTGGAGGACAATTGTGAGGAGAGAGGAGAAGGAGAAGTAGAAGACGAGGCTGGACGGCGAGAGCCTGGAGTGTGGCTTTGTGTGTTCCGTTGCTCCTACTGGGCTCAGTGATGGCTGCTCATGTGCCTTCTTAAGGCGGTCGTCCCTAGGTGAGTGTTGGGCTTACCGCGACTAATGCGTTGACTGAAAAGATTGGAGATGGCAACGCTATTGTCAGCAGCGGACACGTTAAAAAAAGCCCACACTGCGGAGCCATGTGCCGGTGTCCTGGGAGCGCCAGATGTGACCGTACATGGTCGATGACTCGCTCCTGATACATTTGCAGTCTGCTTTGTCCCTCCTGTGCAATGTAAGTTATTCCTGCTTCTCCTCCCTATCTGCTGGTCCATATCTCCCTCTGAACTCCCCTCCTCTTCCTCTCTTATGGGCACCCAAGTGACATCACTAGACACGTCATCATCGATGTCACCTTCCCCACCGCTATAAGTAGAGATCTCGGAGTAGGCAGCAACAGCGGGGACCAGCCTCCTCCTTGGGCTGATCTGGGTACTGTCGTCAGACTGCTGAGTGGCGGTTGTTGCTACCTCCTCTTCCTGATCCAATACCAAGAGTGGCTGCGCATCAGAAATGTCTTGATATGGATCGGAAAATAATTCCTGTGACTCAAGCGGAAGGTATGTGGTGGTGGTGGTGTTGTTGGTGGTAGTGTCTATGGGGGTGCACATAGCAGAGAGTGAAGAAGAGGGTGCAGATCGAGAGGATGAGGAGGGTGCAGAAGAGTAAGGCTGAGTGAGCCACTCAACCAAGTCTGGAGCGTCCTTTAAAGTAATTGAACGCACCTTCTGCAACCTCCCACTTTGGCTCAAGCCTGTTGCTCCTGCCCTACCCCTACCACCCCTGCGGAAGGGCCTGCCTTTTCCTCTGCCTGTAATTTTTTAAATGACCCTGTGACAAAACTCTCAGTCCCTAGACTGATAAAGGACTGCTGCAGTATAGGGCAGCAGTCAGCAGTAGTGCACCTCAACCCTATGTATTGTGGACCTATACCAGTCCTTAAGGAATAGCAGACTGTACCTCACTCAACCCTATGTACTGTATTACCCTATACCTTACCAGTCCTTATAAGGACCTTTGTGGAACAAGTAGGTTGTGGATGATTAGCAGACTGTACCTCAGTCCCTATACTGATAAAGGACTACTGCAGCAGAAGGGCAGCAGTCAGCAGTAGTGCACCTCAACCCTATGTATTGTGGACCTATACCAGTCCTTAAGGAATAGCAGACTGTACCTCACTCAACCCTATGTACTGTAGTACCCTATACCTTACCAGTCCTTATAAGGACCTTTGTGGAACAAGTAGGTTGTGAATGATTAGCAGACTGTACCTCAGTCCCTATACTGATAAAGGACTACTGCAGCAGAAGGGCAGCAGTCAAGTATAATATTCTTTCTATATTTGGAAGAAAGAATATTATACGTGTACAAGCCTATTACCATACCAGTCCTGAAAAGAACCTTTGTGGACCTAATAGTAACAGCTACTGATTAAACTGACTGTCCCTCACTGCCTAACACATAGCTTCCTGCCTGTCCCTATTTAAACTGACAAAACAGAGGCTGCTGGAACAATAGCTAGAATAGCACTTTTGTGGACCTAATAGTAACAGCTGATGATTAAACTGACTGTCCCTGCAGCACACACCGTCCTGTCCCTCTCTCTACACTGACAAAAGACAGGCTGCTGCAACAATCAGTAGCACAGCAGTGCCTCAAACCTATATCCTGAACTACACCTAACACCTATACCAGTCCTGAAAATAACTTTTGTGGACCAAATAGCTAGCGATTTGGGTCACTGTAATCTCTCCCTTCTCCACACAGCAACCTCTCCCTATAGTGACAGAAGAAAGAATGTAAAATGGCCGTCGGATTGGGTCTATTTATAAGTTAGGGGGAATGTTCAAGTGTCCATGTGCTGTAATGTCTCAATTGGCTGTCCTGTACCCCATGATGGATGTGTCATCATAGGTCAAAGTTCTTTTACACAGTAAACACAGAAGTCCGCCGAGCGAACGGCGGCAATAGTCCGCCGATCGGGCGGACGGCGAACAGCCGAAATTCGCCGCGAAACGACCGCTGGGCGAACCGTTCGGCCATCCCTACTGATAATCTTCCATTCTAATAATCTCCCATCATTACAACTTTCCTCCCTGATAATCTTTAATTTTGCCAATCTGCTATTTCCCTGCTGACAACTTTCCTTCCTGACAACCTGTATTCTGATAATCTTCCAGTTCAATCCTGACATTCCTTCATGCTTGCTGACATCCTATCTTCCTGACAATCTTCCACCCTGATAATCTTCCATCCTAATAATCTTCCCTCCTAATAATCTTCCCTCCTGACAATCTTCCATCCTGATAATCTTCCATCCTGACAATCTTCCATTCATAATCTTCCATCCTGGCAATCTTCCATTCATAATCTTCCATCCTGGCAATCTTCCATCCTAATAATATTCCATCCTGGCAATCTTCCATCCTAATAATCTTCCATCCTGACAATCTTCCCTCCTAATAATCTTCCCTCCTGACAGTCTTCCGTGCTAATAATCTTCCCTTCTGACAGTCTTCCATCCTGATAATCTTCCATCCTAATAATCTTCCCTCCTGACAGTCTTCCCACCCACCTAATAATCTTCCCTGCTGACAGTCTTCCATCCTGATAGCTCTCCACAGAGTGCTGGGTGTCATGAAGAAGTCCCCTCTCCCTGGTACCCACCCCCCCCCCCCCCCCCGTGATCGGAACACAGTTCTGTTCCCTGCTCCCAGCAGAGAATCCTGTAGAATGGAGGGAGGAGGCGATGAGTGTGACTTCTCTCCACCTAGACACGCCTCCCTGATGCTCATCGCCAAATCACATGAGGCTGAGGGTGACCAATGTGACATGAGGGCCATTCCTTGCAGGTGAGCTTACCTGTCACCTAAGCAGTGCCGAGCTCATTATCGGAGCCATGAACGCCGAGGATCAGTACTACCCTCCAGCCCAGCTGTACAAGGACTCCTGTGCCTTCCAGAGGGCTCAGGACTACAGCCCCAGCCCCCCCGCCTGCCTCTACATGGGACGACAGCAAGCTGCCACCTACACCAACCCTATGATTGCCCTGGATCCAGGGAGCCCCCCAGACATCTCCCCCTATGAGGTGCCCTCGATACCAGAGGAACCGGGGGTGCCCCATCTTCATCACCACCATCATCACCACCCAGGAATGCATCACCCCCACCAACAAGCCATACCCTACCCTGAGGACACAGACCCTGGACTCCTAGATGAGCGGAGCCGGACCATCCTACCCTTTCCTTGGATGAAATCCACCAAATCACATGCATGGAAGGGCCAGTGGGCAGGTAAGTGCCAGCTTTAGTCTTGTCTGTGTGTCCTGGGCATGGGGTATTGAGTGTGGGGAATGGAGAGGGCAGCTAGTGCATAGGACAGCATTGGGGGGGGGGGGGCACTTTGGCAAGGATCATAGTCCAGAATATATCCCAGAAAACTCTTCAGCCGAACACTGAGATTGGCAACTAAACAGGACAGTGGCGTTGGCACCCCTTATATACAGAGCAATGAGAATGATCTGTCTTATATAGGAAGCAGTGAGATTGGCACCCCTTATATACAGAACAGTGAGAATAATAGGTCTTATATAGAGAGCAGTGAGATTGGCACCCCTTACAGAACAGTGAGAATAATAGGTCTTATATAGAGAGCAGTGAGATTGGCACCCCTTACAGAACAGTGAGAATAATTGGTTTTATATAGAGAGCAGTGAGATTGGCACCCCTTATAGAACAGTGAGAATAATAGTTCTTATATATGCATAGCAGTTAGAATGGCACCTCTTATATACAGAGCAGTGGGACTGGCACCTCTTATATACAAAACAGTTAGAATGGCGCCTCTTATATACAGAGAAGTGAGATTGGCTTCTCTTATATACAAACCAGTGAGAGTAGCACCCCTTATACACAGAACAGTGAGAATGAAACCCGTTATATAAAGAGTAGTGAGACTGGCAAATCTTATGTGCAGATTGGCAGCACCTCTTATATGCAGAGCAGTGAAATTAGCACCTCCTATATACCAAGCAGACACTGGCACTTATACAAAAAATTAGGAGAGTGGCACCCCTTGTCTACAGAGCAGTGAGAAGAGAATGGCACGTTTTATATACAGGACAGTTAGAATGACACCTCTTATATACAGAGAAGTGAGATTGGCTTCTATTATATACAGAGCAGTGAGGTTGGTACGTCTTATATACAGGACAGTGAGAATGTCACCTCTTATATACAGAGCAGCGAGACTGGCAAATTGTATGTGCGGGTTGGTACCTCTTATATGCAGATCAGGGGAAATCTACTCTTATACAGAGAATGGCACCTTTATACAGAGCAGTGAGATGGGCAAAGGTGTTGAACGTCGTGCCTCTCAAATAAATAGCAATGGACTGATACCCCTTATCTGCAGAGCAATCAGACTGGTATCTCCTATATACAGAGCTGTGACAATGGTACCTCTTTTATACAGGACAATGGACGTCAATGAGCCTAGTTATCCAAACTTACAAAACAAAATATTATATTATTGATAGTGTTGTTGTTCTTATTAAATAATAATATAATTGTATTATTAATAGTAGTAGTAGTAGTAGTATAGTATAAGTATGTGAAATAATAATACTAATATTAGTGTGATGTAATGATTCAGTTTTTCCAACATGTATCATGGGGTTCAGAATATTCCCATCTCTGTTAGTAAATCAGCAGTAGCACATAGATCTCTCAGCCCCATAAGTACAGAATAATTCATACATGTCCCCAGATGTCACCAATGATGTGAGATTCAGACAAACCCATTCTACAAACCATATATTGAAGTATATAGAGGGCTGTGATGTCATCTCGTTGTATAAATCAAGTGTGCTACATACAATATGTTATACAGTGACCCCCATCACAATCAGCTATACACCCCTAGTCTGCTAAACACTGTATAACACACACTGACGAACTGGATCTCTGATCATTGCTCATGGCAGCCTGGAGCTTCCAGGAAATGCCTGTGTGACTGGCACCCCAGGGCCATATTCTGTCCATAGAGAGGGCTCAGCTCCACAACAATATTTCTCTATCTGCTCGCACAATGTTATCGCTCAGCCCATTATGCACTTTTTGTCACACCTGTAAAGTAAATATTTTTTTAATCACATTGTTCAAACAGGACTGTTGAAATTGTATATTCTAGTAATATTCCTGGTAGATATATGAAATGTCCCCTGCCCTGCAGTATGGCCTGCTTTGTTCAGGGTGCAGGTCTACACTTCCTGATGGACGTGTGCAGTCAGAGTGTTATGGAGGATATATATATATATATATATATATATATATATATATATATATATATATATATATATATATATATATATACTGTAGATATAGGGGTATATAATTATAGAGGAGATATATAATTATATGGGATGTATATAGATCTAAAGATATAGGAAATATATATATAGATAGATAGATAGATCGATAGATAGATAGATAGATAGATAGATAGATAGATAGATAGATAGATAGATAGATAGATAGATAGATAGATAGATAGATAGATAGATACTGTAGATAGAGAGATAGAGGAGCTGCCTGCCACTACATCCCCTCTATTGCACACATATCAGCACATGTGAATGAAAAGAAATGAGCACAGAATTGCCAAAAGCAGCCATTCAGGTTTTTATGTAAAATTCTGATTGCACCGGTTTGGGATATTTATTACTCCATTGTTTTGTTATATTGATGAAAAATTTTCAATAAAAATATTGATTCAGAGTACAATGTACAATATTTATGCTAATTCAAAATTGTTCATATTTGGAAGGAAAATGCCTCCCCTTTTCAAGATTTCCTCTTTGAACCCTGTTGTCTATTTAGGGATATGGCTATTCTCCTTGCTTTGCTTTGTATTCTTTTATTTTAAGACTTTGTACTGTAAACAGTAAAAACTACAATAAAAATTGATTTAAAAAAAAAAAATATTGAACAAAAAAAAATTCTGATTGCACAGAATGGGCAACATCTCCATTTTTTGTGCTCATTTATTTTTTCGGTGAGCCAAAAATACCCTATCCATCTATCTGTCTATCTATCTATCTATCTATCTATCTATCTATCTATCTATCTATCTATCTATCTAGCTATCTAGCTATATATCTGAACTGAAGTAAAGTCAAGCAAAGTGAAATTAGTTATGCCCGACCTGGTTGGTAATTTTTTAGCAAACTTTAACATGTCACTTAATTAATGCGATTATAAAATTAACACACACACACATATACGTGACATATATATGTATATGTCAGCATTTGACGTCTGAGCCCATCCATACTTACAAAACTCAAACATTATAGGTATTAGTAATAGTGTTATTATTATTATCAGTAGTATTCATTGTGATTATTATTATCGTTATCAACAATAATAATAATTAATATTATTAGTATTGATATTACTATTATAATTAAATAATAATACTAACTATAATAATTATGATGCAATGTTTCGATTTTCCAGCATAGAGTTCAGGATATTGTTGGTGACTATTTAGAAGTCATGTCCCTGGAAATTGGGACATGGGTATTACCTGACATGACAAAATGTATCACTGCAGTGTGTACAAACACAAACCCTCCTGCATTTCACACACACACACATATATATATATATATATATATATATATATATATATATATATATATATATATATATATTTATATATATAAAATAAAAAAAATAAAAAAACGACATTATTGTAATCATTTTTTTTTTCATATATCATGAATGAAAAAATCCGGGTTCCGGTGGAATTCCAGAAAAATGCAGAAATTTATTTTATTCCCATTTTTTGTATGTAGCAGATAGTTCATTTTCTGTGGCTGTATTGTATTCCTGGTGCACACATCGGGACTGATTTACTGATTTACATTCTCCAGTTTTAGTAAATCAGCATTGCCTACTTGTTTTGACCCATATTTCTTATGTTGGGAGTGTAAATAATTTCTGAACTAGCCCGGTCATTGCAGTCACCCATCATCTGAACACATCTCGGTTTCAGCAATTAAAGCACACTATACATTTCTTGTATGAAGGAAGAATAATGATATATGACAGAAGAGGGATATTAGAGCTATATTACTTCCTAAAGAAAAACGTTTTTTTTTTCCTCTGAGGCCCCTGGAATAAGAGAGTGTTGGGTGGGTGTTGTGTTTTCAGGAGCAAAGTAAACATTTGTAGGAAGAAGAAATATATATATATATATATATATATATATATATATATATATATATATATTACCAACTAAATACCCACAAACATAAAACTACAAGCTGCATGTATGCAATGAACAAAGGTCACACAGGGTAGACAGGGCACGCAAGGTAGGCAAGGTACACAGGGCAGACAGGGTAGACAGGCCACACAGGGCACACAGGGTAGACAGGGCAGACAGGGCACACAGTGCAGACAGTACAGACAGGCACACAGGGTAGACAGGGCAGATAGGGTAGACAGGGCAGACAGTACAGACAGGGCAGACAAGGCACACAGGACAGTCACTGGCAAGGGGACACAAAGCAGGGCAGCCAGAACAATCTGCTGCCTGAGATTTGCATCTAAAGCATGAATAGATAGGTCATAATGAATACTGGATACCTTACCATACACCGGATCAAAGAAAAACAATGATACCTTGAGGTTGTTATTGCTTTGGTTACAATAAATTTGTATCATTTGTATATCATACACTAGTTAGTTACATTATTGCAGCTATAGTTCAAAACAAATTCCAGAATAGGTTCTTCCAGAGTATATAATCCTGGAGCTGCACAGTATTTCTCGTTTCTTTTGTCGAGATAATTAAATTAAAAAAACTTGAACGGGCACCTACACACACATACACACGTACTATGATGATGATGATTATTAATAATAATTAATACTAAAAATAATAATCATTGTAATTGTAATATAATAAATGCAATGCAATTTCAATATAATAAATGCAATATATTTTTAAATAATAATAATAAATAACATGTATGTGTTTGTCAGTGCATGCTCAAAAATGTTTAATTCAATTAAATAGAGCAGGAATGAAGCTCCAGGATAATTCCAGGATTATATTTTATAGACATACACTTTTAGCTCCATATGTAAGAAGGCCAATCGATCCCATAGGAAGCAATGTCACAGTACTATTATATACACTGAAACTATCAGGACATTGCTCTCACTTGCAATCACTAAAAAGAAAAAAAAAAAAGTTTTAAAGTCTCCTATTTAAATATCTGTCTGGTTCATATTTATCATTATTTGGGGAACTTTTACAATTGTGAGTTACCAGAGTCCACCTGTGTTTCATGTGTACCTTCCTCTGTATTTATGAAGTAGAGGACAGTTCCCAGTATTCTATTATTATCACGAACCGAAAATAACACATTCTCTGCAAATTTCGTTGGTCTAGTTGCTATTGCTCCATTGGGTCCATTAATTAATTGCATTTTTTAACATTTTAATTTACTATTCAGAGCTACGTTATTATTTACCGTATTTATGAATAAATTGCCCACCTCCAAATCAATGTATTACAATTTAATGCACGTCAATAGTCCCTTTATTTAGGAGGTTTCTTGCCTTTTTGCCTTTGTAATCATAATTTGTAGTTTTTTTTTTCTATTTTAACGAAAGTCCTTAAAGCAAAACCAATAGTATTTTAACTAAGAAAGGTTAAAGTCGCATTTGGGTTAAAGTATTCACTAAAATAAAATAATAATAATAATAAAAAAATAAAAACAATGGAGTTGATTTACTGAAACTGAAGAGTGCAAAATCTTATGCAGCTGTGGATGGTAGCCAATCAGCTTCTAACCTCAGTTTGTTAAAAACAAACAAACAAAAAAAACTGGAAGCTCATTGGTTTCTATACAGAGCTGCACCAGATTTTGCACTCTTCACGAAAACCCTGAAAGCAAAACCAATAGTATTTTAGCTAAGAAAGGTTAAAGTCGCATACTTGAGCATTTGGGTTAAAATATTCAGTAAAATAATAAAAAAAAATATAATAAAAACAATTAAAAACAATGGGGTTGATTTACTAAAACTGGAGAGTGCAAAATCTGGTGCAGCTGTCGATGGTAGCCAATCAGCTTCTAACCTCAGCTTGTTAAAAACAAAAAAAACAAAACAAAAAACTGGAAGCTCATTGGTTTCTCTACAGAGCTGCACCAGGTTTTGCACGCTCCAGTTTTAGTAAATCAACACAAATGTCTCCTTAGGACTCCATAGATTTTAGGTGGTTTACTAATAATGTAGGTAATACTGAATGAATAATAGCCGTTATTAACATTGATTACTTAATAATTATCACTCTCTTTTTCACCTGTAGCAGAAAACGTTTTAACTTTCTTGACCCTAGTAAAGTGTAGAGTGATATTTTTTTATTTTATTTTTTTATAAAATTGGTTTTACCATAAAATTACAGATTTTGCTAATAGCAAAATATCACCAGTGAAAACATATTATTCATGTGAAGTAATTTGTTAAAAAAACAAAACAAACAAACAAAAAAAGCATTTCTATTTTTTTCTTTATTGGGAATGTGTTTTTTTTTTATTTTTTTTTTGGAGGGGGATTTAGGGTAATTTATTTATTTGTGTTTTTTTTTGTGGGCTTTTTGTATATTTACTATCAATCTTATTTTTTTTTCTGTGAAAAACATGTATAATAAAGTAACTGAGGGGCCCGGATTGTTGAAAGGTGGGTCCATAACCCTCACAAGCTATTTAAAGCCCATTGCACCCTAATGGGCCATACACACGATACGAAAATTGGACGAAAAATACTGCTTTTTGAAGTACGATAATCGGATTGTTAGTACATAGCTTTCGAGAGCCGATCACGACAGTTCATCTGATATTATTCGATCAGACAAACACGAAAAAAAATCATACGATACCAGATCATGCGATTTTCGTTTAATCAGTACAGTTGTCATCTGAAAATACAACAGAAATACATTATAATGCAGGACCACACTTCCGATTTTTTATTCTGTTGTACAAGAATTTTCGTCACTTTAGTAACCTCTCCATTTTTGAAATGCGACTAGCATGCAAAAAAATAAAAAGATGATCTATCGTCTGATTTTTGGATCGTGTGTACATGCC
Source organism: Lithobates pipiens (assembly GCF_037356315.1). Classification (NCBI taxonomy): domain Eukaryota; kingdom Metazoa; phylum Chordata; class Amphibia; order Anura; family Ranidae; genus Lithobates; species Lithobates pipiens. The sequence goes on from NW_027507748.1 coordinate 614,291,494, forward strand.
ATTAAAAACCACCTTCATTTAGCCTTCACCATTATATTCTGCCATTTTTTCAGGATCCTGCTGATTTTCACTGAAAGTTTGGAGAAATTTGAATCTTGCTTATCCCTTCTTGACACCATATGCATAAAATATACTTAGCTTTACAGCCTGTAATGGTGTGTACTTACTTACTTGTCCATTACTCTGCACTTTGAGGTTGATTGACGAAAGGCAAATAGCAGTGCAGGTGCAGTTGCTCCAGAGCTTAGTAAATGAGGTAAGACTTCACTTTGCAGAGTACCCAATCACTTGTAAAAAATTATAATTTTTGCTGACACATTATTGAATGATGGACATCAGCCAAGCTTCTCCTCATTTACTAAGTTCTAGAGTCAAATACATTTTTTCTCAAAAATATAGATGTGCGTCGAGTATATGTTTTTTCATGACTTATATCTTCATTTTTATCACATTTTGTTTTTACAATATTCCCTTTTTTGGAAGATGGACCACAGATCTGATAAAGTTGGTCAAATAGCCTACCACTGTGTTCTTGTCTATTATTCCTTTTCACCTATATGGAGTGTAAAGCTACATCTTAATGGTTCCTTCCATTATGTCTTTAAGGATTGGCTCTTTAACTCAAATATAAAGCTCTCTATCTCTCTAGTTGAAGGCGTGTTTCTATCCTTGCTTAAAGTGGTTCTTTAGTCTGTTTGAAAAAATTAAAAGTCAGCAGCTACAAATGCTGTAGCTGCTGAATTTTAAATCCACTTTTAAATCCAAGGAATAAATCCAAGGACTTTTATATCCAAGGATCCAGCACCATCCTCACCTGGACTGGTTCTTCGCCAGTCATTGGGTCCCCGGTGCTGGCATATTTAGTGTGGGAAGCTGGCTGTGACTCGTTGCGGCTTCACAATCACCTTGCTACTGCCCATACGCAAGACACGCTGCTCTGTGTGAATGGTCCTGCAGCCTTTTGGGACCTGTAAAGTGTCCCATAGGGCTGTGGACACGGAGGAGGGTGCCGAACTTACAGTGGAATCGCCTAGGTGATCCCACCGGAAGTGGGAGCGGGTACCTACCAAAACGAAGTACCTGTTGCCCCCTAAAAAAAGTTCCAAAAAAAGAAGAGGGAGGGGACGACATAAAGAGGAATTTCCCTTTAAGGGTGAAGTTCTGCTTTAAATACTCCAAAAGAGACTACCAATCACAATCTTTAAAAATTGCTAGTAATCCCCCTTTAAAAAAAATAGAGGCTTAAAAGCCAAAAAACAAAACAAAAGGATACCCTAACCCTCCAACATGTTTCACCATATCGTTCATGGCTTCATCAGGAAAGTTCAAAATAATGGTGCCCAAAACAGTTTAGTGCCCAATAAAGGAATTAAAATAGCCCTTCTTAAACAAAATTATAATTTTTGGACCACTGCTTGTGGAGCATTTGAGGAACAACAGATGCCATAGGTGCAATGGATTTGCAGAGAAGATTGTGGATGAAGCTGAGGAGCTGCAGAGGGTGTGGGTGCAAGTGAGACTAGGCTGAGGTTCAGTGGTGACACAGGCTGCAGGTGCAGTAAGTACAAGGGTGGGGTGCAACAGTGACCGGGCTGAGGTAGGAATGAGGACCAGGCTGGGGAAAAGTGGAGCTAGTTCGCACCAACAGCTGCATTAAAATGCAAAGGCTGGTGTGTGGTGAAGTGCAGTGCAGATGTGCTTGTACATGTGTTGTACTGTTCACTTTTTTTTTAAACCAACTTTCTTGACTGTGACATTTCATTAAGTTGTATCGCCCATTGCACTGGGAGAGGTGGATGTACTTTTTTCTTTCACTGCACAATGCCCACACATGACCACAACACCATGGTGTGACCTGGGCATATAGGAGACAAGTCATTTTGTCCTGTCTTGTGGTGTACTGGAATAGACACCTAGTGCAGTCCCAACACATTATTTTCGGATGCATTTCTGCATGCACGTTTTTAACGAGTTTTTGGCGCATTGTGGTGCACATTTGATACCTTTTGGATGCATTCCAGATGCTTTTATTCCTGTTTTTTTTTTCACTGTACCAGGGTTTCCGGTGCATTTTTGATGCGTTTCAGTGCATTCCGGTGCATTTTTGATGTGATTTACTGTGTTCCAGTACAGTCCAGTGCAGGAAAAAAGCAGCATGTTCTACTTTTTTTTTCTAGAGCTGGAAAGCCCTGGAACAGGCAGTTCCAGGGCTTTCCAGCTCTAGAAAAAAAAAGTTCTAATGTACTAAAGTACTAATGTGAATTATGCCATTGGAAAGCATATAACCTACTTTCCATGCATTTTTGATGCAGAAAAAGAAAAAAGCACTGGACTACATGTGGTAGAACTGGCCCTAAAATGCATCAAAATGTACCAGAATGCGCTGGAAACACGCTGGAAACACGCTGGAAACATACTGGACCCCAATACAGTGAAAAAAAACAAAAACGCATCAAAAATGCACCGGAATGCGGTGGTGGAAACACATCAAAAACATACCAGACCCCAATACAGTGAAAAAACAGAATAGTTTCTGAATGCGCATTTAACGTGTTTTTGGAGAATTCCGGGGTGTTTTTGAAGCATTTCCAGATGCATTCCAGACTCCTTTTTTCTTCTTTGTTTCTGTTTTTTTTTTTCACACCACATGCAGTCCAGTGCTTTTTTTCTGCATCAAAAATGCATAGAAAGTAGATTATATGGTTCCCAATGGAATAGTTCACACCAGTTCCAGACAAAAAAGTAGAACATGCTGCATTTTTCCTGCACTGGACTGTACTGTATAAAAACACAACGCAGTGCACTGGAAGGCATCAAAAACGCATCAGAAACATGTCCAGAATGGACCTGGAGTGCGCTTTTGTGGTTTGAACCACCCCTTACTGGGTCCAGTGAAGTCCAGTGCAGGAAATATGCAACACGTTCTACTTTTTTTTCTGTAACTGGAAAGCCCTGGAACTGCCTGCACTGGTGTGAACTATGCCATTGGAAACTTTTCATGCTGGACTGCATGTGGTGTGAACTGGCCCTTAAGCTGTGGATGCAACAATGACTGGGCTGTGAGTACAGACTCAGGGTTCAGGCTTTAAACAAACATTTCTGTAGCCCAGGGGCTGTTTGATGCTCTGCTCAATTGGTGACAGCAGTTCCCACTGGAGTTTAAATAGATGAAGCAGTCAGGTGATGCGTCACGTGATGCAGATACGTCAGTAAGGGTAAAACTTGAAAATGCCCATGGTTAGAAGGGATTGGGGAGGCACCGGTGCTGGAATGCAGCAGGCGTGTGTAGCGAGGGGTTTCTAAGTGATAACTGGTCTGGTCCCCACTATGGCAGAATGCTTTCCCCTCTGCGCTGGTTGGACACTATGGGAATTGATTTATTAAAGAACAAGAGAATGTTCACTTAGCAAAGTTAATGTTCACTGAGCTTAGTCAGTAAGATAAGATCAGCCAATCAAGCTAGAAAAAAAAATCAATTTTTTTGCACACGATTGGGTATTCAATAGGCACATCTGTTAATGTATGCAACATTTAAGCGGTATTAAACCCAAAAGCAAACATTTATTATATTGCAGCTTACCAATTCTTAGATGTGATGGCTGCATTCGTTTTATTTTTTAGGCTTTCTTTCTTTTATTTCTATTTCATTTATTTTCATTTAGTGATCTGGCCATAAGTCTGTTGTTTTTCAAAAGAACAAGCTGACTTGATGTAGCAGTTATAGGAATGAGACAAACCATTTAACACTGACACCCTCCAGCTGCTGCAGAACTACAAGTCCCATCATGCCTCTAGGAGTAATTGTAACTGCCAGCCTTGCAATGCCTCATGGGAAATGTAGTTCCACAACAGCTGGAGGGCCCTAGGTTGCCTACCCCTGATGTAAGGTGATGTTTGGCTTTAATTTTTTTAGTGTATCTAAATTTGCTAGTACATCTAATGCTAAATCTAATGCTCCCCTTCCCCCAGATTGAGAATGCTGCTGTCCAAATGTGCCCCCTGTGTTCCTTCATCCAGAGAGGCCAGTGTGTTACTGGCAGGATCACCAGGTGAAAAGAAAAAAAAGTCTAAAAATAGAAAACGAATTCAGCCACCACAGCTAATGATTAGTAAGCTGAAACATATTACATTTTTGGCTTTGGGTTTAATACCACCTTAAGACAACCAATTTCAATTGGCATAGGCTGCCAATGCACAAGAATAGACTAAAAACAATCATGTAGTATTTTCTCAGATGCCGAGCATAGAAACACATGGCAATACATTGCTGTGCATTGTGGTGTGCAGTAATGCATGTGTTGGAGCCTCTCTGTCTCAAGGAAGGACCCCAGAGGGAATTTATGCATTATGTCAATAGCAAGCCTGGAGTGTTAACTATTAATTGTCTCCACTGATTGCTTTAGGAAGATGCAGGAACCTGTGGACCTTTTCTAACCCTTGATATAGCATGGCTCTCCATAGCTTTATTAAGGATGTGAAAAGAAAGACCACAGCCATACAAGGCATGCCTTGAAAACACAATGCAGCCAGTGCACCTTCCACATCCGAGGATAATGGATTGCTAGGTATTGTCTGTCAAAGGGGTGCACCCACGTTCTTACATCATTAGCATGTAAAGTATGAGGCCCCTCCATCTGGTTAGCACAGATTTGCTTTTTTTTTTTGTTTTGTTAATATGTTCCATACAGTTTCTTAAAGTTCATTGTCATAGTCCAGACCAGTCAGGCCTTTTATATCTGACCAATGACCAGGTGGATAATAATGAGAAGAAAAGAAACCAATGACCATGTGGAGGTAGGGTGAGCCAAGGCCTGTCCTATCTGGCCACATCTCTCCATAGGTTTTCACTTGTGGAGCAACTTGGTCCTGGGCACAGATGTTATAAGGAGATTCTTCTTTGGTAGGTTGCACATACCCCCCTAAGTAACCCCTGTCTCTTTCTCCACCTGAAATCATACCTTTTTATATTTACAGGCCTGGTCATACGGGCCCTTCTCCAGATTGTAAGCTCTAATGACCAGGGTCCCTCTGATTCTTCCTGTGTATTGAATGTGGTGAGTTCTGGTAACCCTTTCCCTGAAGATTCCCAAGGAACCAATATTATACTCATAGCCAAAGAGGGCACAGACCCCCTCCAACTACAGACCAATATCATTATTAAACACAAACCTCAAACTATTCACCAAAATCCTGGTGCTCAAACTGATGACACTACACACACAGCTCTGGGATAATGTCATCAGAGTCCTACATGTTATCCATAATGTCCAGTCTTAATCTTTCCGCCTACTTCAATCCAGAGATGCTTATGTTTATGGAACGGACACTCAAACATTTAGGGCAAGGTGAGAGGATTCTGACCTGGATCAAAGCTATCTATTCAAGCCCTGCCTCCCAAGTCAAAGTAAATGGCCATCTCTCTCTCATCTTCTTTCAATAGTTCTAACAACACGTGCCAAAGATGCCCACTTATTTTCACAATCATGTTGAGACCAAACCTTAATGAAAAATCATAGGCTCTGAATGTCTCACTTGCAACCGGAACCCTCCAATACATATGAGCTATCTTCCCTTTCAAATGGTCTGAATCCCACATCATATATCTCAGCACCATAATCTCTCAAGGCGTATCCATCACTTTTTCTTTAAAGTGTTTGTTACCTTAAAAGAAAATAAGAAAAATGGATCCTGTTCCTTTAAAGCATGCGATACAGCACAGTGCTTGTGCTATGTAATTTGGTCCTCTCTATCACCTGAAATACTTTGCTGATCCTGCTTGGTTCTGCCCTCCTCCTGTAAACTGACCACAGTTTATTATGGCTGCTGAGCCTTGACAATGTGGTCCGTCATCTAAAACTCTCCTCTCTGCTCTCCTGTGTCTTCCTCCCCCTTCCTCCCTGCCTGCCAGCTTTATATGTGTGTATGTGAGCTGCCACTCCCCTCTCCTCCTGCCACTATTAGTAGGCATTTAAACTCAAACTTAAAAAATACTGCCAGACCCTCTCTTGTATCCAGATATAACAGACAGTGTATGTGTATTGGAAAACAGAGCTCATATATACCTTTTTTTGCAGATTTCTTCAGGCCGCTCTTGTGACTCCCGGCCACTCTCCCCCTATCTAAGAGCTACAGGGGGAGGAGCCGAGTGGCCAGCACAGTGGTCATGTGACCTCCCGACTGACATCAGCGGGAGACTTTGGCTCCTCCCGCTGTAGCCCTGGATCGGAGTAGAAGAGGGACCAGGAGTCACATGACTGGCCTAAAGATATCTGCACAAAAGGTAAATTGAAGCTTTGTTTTCTACATACACTTACACTTCCTGTTATATCTGGATACAAGAGAGGTTTTGGCAGAGTAATAAACATTAAGTTTACAAACACTTTAAACCACCACCCCATTTTACACAACATTTAAAAAGGCCTTGATCAGTGGCACTCGGGACTCTTCTCGTGGTTCAGGAGATGCAGTGTCCTTAAAATAAAAATATTTCCCCAACTTCCCTATCTATTACAGGCTCTCCCTGCCCTCATCCCAATGTCCTTTCTGAAAACAGTCAATAGCACATTTCCGCAATTAATATAGGCCCATAAATCCCCAAGACTTAAACACTTTGTTCTTCAATTAAACAAGACCCATGGTGGCATTGCGCTACCTGATATCTTCCAGTACCAAGCAGCCAGCCATCCGACCAAAGTGATAGAGTGTTGATGACTTGGTCTTGTGAAACAGTGGGTTGCTATAAAGCAGGCGACAACCAGCAATCCCACTGTCAACGCTACCCTGATGCTCTCACAATATTCCACCTGAGCCCCAAGCACACCTTACTATTGGTATAGAGTTGGACTGTGTGCAAATTACTCTTTCAAAGAAAAGATATATCCGCTTCTTCATCCTCCTGTCTCCCATCTTTAGAAACCCATCATTTGGTCCAGTTTTAGAAGACCTGAGATTTCAGGAACTAATGCCCTCCTGGATATTTGTAGCCATTCAGTTTTAAGCAATAATAGCCTTCCCTGGAACAAATTTCAACTGAATCCAGACTGGAAAGCCTTGGTTTCTGGCAGATGGTCCAACTTTCTCACTTTCTTAGAATGCTTTCTAAAGCATCAGAATTTACATGCCCCTCCAGGGTACTAAAAATGGATGCCTGCAACAAGAGTCACTTAGGCAAATAGTCTCCCTAAGGCACTCATTGGTGAACTTCCCACCACCTGATAATACACCTACATACTTTACCATGTGGGAAAGTGACTTATACACACAAACCCTCCCTGTGTACTAAGTACCAGGAGTCTGGCTTTATTATCCTTACGCCTAATCCTCACCCAGTAGTACAGAACACCATAACTTGTTCACCACCCCTCAGACTTGCTGGAGATGTGGTCTAACATAAAGTTACATACTCCACATCCTCTGGTCATAGAGCATTCTTAAACCATTCTGGACTGAAGTTCAGTGAATAACACAAAAATTCACTGACTTCACGGCCCCTTCAAACGCTGTCTTTTTTCTTATGAACTACATCCCTGCACCATGGAAAACATACTGTATAAAAACTCTGTCCTTCCTCACATGGTCAGTGCTGCCAAAAGCTGCATAGCAAATCATGGAAACAATTGGGTGTTCCCCTGATCTCAATGTGGTTGGCCACAATTAATGAAATACAGCCCATAGACAATCTCATTTCCTCACCAAGCCAAGGCTTGACTTTACATCCACCACCAAGTATGAAGATCTCATTTGCAATGACCCTCATGGCACTCATAGTGCTCTGTTGCTGGCCCAACAGCAATTGGCACACAATGGACCAGGGTTGGAGGAACCCTTGAATACTCACCTCCTCTTTCCCCCTACCCCTAAGATCCCCACTCACCTCCCCCACCCCTTTGCCACTAGCATCATATCTTCTTTTAAGCCCCTTCCTACTGCCTTTACCCCCCCCCCCCCCTCACCGCCTTGTCCACTTTGGACCCCTATATCTCTGAGTAGATGTCCTTACCCTTCTTTTACCTAGCTAACTCTTTTAGATCCATGCACTGGATTGTGTGCTCTTTCTATTCACCTCCTTAGCATTCACAACCACTGGTCTCTGTGCTACATATTAGAATTATTGGATTACCTATATCCAGTTTAAAACCTGTCTCTGTACTCATCCTGGTGACTTATTTGACTGCTGTGTTGCTTGGACATATTTGGGGTTGATTTACTAAAGGCAAATAGACTGTGCACTTTGCGAGTGTAGTTGCACTTTTGCAAGGGCATTTGCTCCAAAGCATAGCAAATTATGTAAAGCTTCACTTTGCAAACAATACCCAATCACATGCTAGGAAAATTGAAAAGAAAACTGCTTTTTTTTTTTTTTTGCACACGATTGGATGATGGAAGTCAGTAGAGCTTTCCCTCATTTACTAAGCTCTGGAACAGATGCCCTTGCGGAATGCAACTGAACTTGGGAAGTGAACATTCTATTTACCTTTAGTAAATCAACCCCATCGTTTGTGTTATTTCACATTCCCTGTGTATGCATTTCTATGGCAAAATAAAGAATATATTAAAAAAATTGAATGATGCCATAATGCCCCAAATGCCTGTACAGGCATGCCCCACTTTTAAGTACGCAATGGGGTTTATTTACTAAAGCTGGAAAGTGCAAAATCAGGCTCTCTTCTGCATAGAAACCAATGAGGTACCAGGTTTTATTATCAAAGCTTAATTGAACAATCTGGGGTTAGAAGCTGATTGGTTTCTGTGCAAAAGTGAGCCGGATTTAGCACTTTACAGCTTTAGTAAATAAACTCCATTGTGTACTTAAAAGTGGGGTATGTACCACGCTGGGGATAATACACACGTTAGCTAAACGAAATAAGATCACTACCTCGCCGAGCCCACTGACCCCACTGAAAGACAACCCTGCCTTTATCTCAGGCAAACATAACATAACACTCCAATCGACTGGACAGAATACCCCGCTATTGGCAGGTGACTGCTATATAGATGACAGAGAATGGTCATCTCTCAAATCTGAAAAGAACCTGCCACACTTGCAGCTCTGGACCTACTTTCAGATCCATAGCTACCTCTCTAAACTCGATAGCCCCCAAAATGTACACAGACCTCTGACTGAACTAGAGACGATATGCCATGACAAAACTTCTTTAGAAAAGGCCACGTCAGTCACTTATGCGTGGCTACAGCATTCTAGACCTGTGGAGACCGGTGAACTCAGGAGGAGGTGGTCGGCAGATCTGGGGGAGGAGATCTCGGAGAAGAACTGGAGGTATGCTTGTATTCTAGAACATAAAGGCTCGATTAGCGTGAACATGCAGGAAATAAATTACAAGCTGTTGACACACTGGTATAACACCCCTGATAAACTTCACAAATGGAATGTGCTTAAACCAGAGGTTTGCTGGAGATGCAAATCTGCACGGGGCACCCTGATCCACATTTGGTGGCACTGTCCCTTGATTACCCCCTTCTGGATAGCACTACAGAGATTAATACAAAAAATCACCGAAACCAACTTAGATTTAAATGCCGCCTGTTGCTTATTGCACGTAGCCAACTTCTCCTTTAAAAAATACAAGTATTCCTTGACAAAACATCTTTTTAATGCTGCCAAGTCACTGATCCCCCTGCACTGGATCTCATCCCGGGTCCCTTCCATCCCTGAGTGACTGAACAGAGTGGGGGACATTTACGAAATGGAAGACACCCTGGCACAAGACAAGACAAGGGCACTGTGGAGAGATTCCACAAAACTTGGCAGCCATGGCTGATCTTTAAATACTCTCAAGACTTTGAAGCCGCTAGACTCTCCCCTTGACTCCTTCCTCCAAGGGTCTCTTAGTTTGCAGATTCTTGTCATAACACTCTAGAAGCAAATTACCTGACCTCTTTACTTTAACCTTTCTTATACACCTCTACCTCACCCTCTTTCTTTCCTTCTAACTGATCGCAGCATTAACTGTGATAGTGGATGCCATTGATTATATGCTTATGTCAATAGTTATGTTTCAGACCAAATTGAATAATTTCGATCCAATCGCGCTTTCATGCGGAAAATTCTTTATTCAAATATACTAAGCTTGATTTACATGCATATGGATTGCAATGAACATAGCCAAAATACATGACTTAAATGTAATATGCATATACATGACGCAATAACAAAATACTTATGCAGTTGCATCTGCTTGTTGCAAGTTGTGCACCATGTTCTTTTTCTCTTTAACTCTGAATAAAATCTTGAATGGAAAAAAAAAAAAAGTTGGGTATGCCTGTAACGTGTGCTTTCATGGTTTCATCGTTTGTAAGGTTGAATAAAGACTCCAGTCCAACCAGAGAGAGTGTCTACAATTGTCCCTATCCCTGTATATTGCACACTCACATTAGCCCCTACCCTCAAGGAGCCCACATCCCAAGGTCCCCATTCATATACTAGGGTCAATTTTGGACAGAAGCCAATTAACCTACCTGCATGTCTTTGGAGTGTGGGAGGAAATCAGAGTACCCGGAGGAAACCCACACAGGCACAGGGAGAACATGCAAACTCCAGGCGGATAGTGTCGTGGTTGAGGATTTGAACCAGTGACCCTTCTTACTGCTAGGTGAGAGTGCTAACCACTACGCCACTGTGCTGCCGACACAGTTTTTTGGTTACATGTTATTTGATATGCATGTAAGCATAGAATACCAGGTTGTGTTGAAGCTGTGTTCACTGTGAATACCAAATTATGTGCAAGGAAAAGCAAAAAAATAAAATAAAAAAAATAAGATCTTGATTGGATGATCGAGATAAGCGCAGCTTTACATTTATATTATATTTATTAAGCTAAAGATGGCCATACATTAGTAGAGTTTTATTTACATGTCTTTGCTTTTGGTACGTGCCTTCTATTTTCTAATAGTTAGTGGGGTCAAATCGATGGTTGTTTTTTGACCGTAGTGAAGAGAAAATTCAAAGGAGCAGGATGGAACATATTACTTGAAGAGACAAATTTTTAACAATGTATGTGGTTTTAATTCAGGAAGAAATATTCATTACAATATTGAACATTAAAAGCAAATGACCTTAACTACTTTTGAACGACATTCATAAAGCTTTGTAGGCATTAATCACATATCGCCTGCCGCACACTGATTTATGTTGGCAGAATGGCACAGGCAGGCAAAATGGCATACCTGTGCTTCTCTTCTAAATTCCTGCCTAGCAGTTGCGCACGTGTCCGCCGTGTGCCGCAGGAGCGTGCCCGTGAGTCCCTCTAACTCGATTGCAGTGAGGAGAGGCAGAACGGGGAGATGGCTATGTAAACAAGGAAACAAGGCATTTCCCTGTTCTACCTAGCAACATGACAGGCTGTCATCAGGAGCAGTGATCTCTGTCATGTTGTAGTGAGCCCCCCCCCCGCACAGTTGGAACACACTGAGGGAACAAACTTAATGCCTTGATCGTCCCCTAGTGTTTAACCCCTTCCCTGCCAGTGACATTTTTACAGTAATCAGTGGCTATTTTTATCCTGTTCCCTTGCAAATGCTACGTTCACCCTCTGGCTCTATGCTACACTCTCTAACCCCCATCTTCAATCTCTCCCTCTCCTCTGGCATCTTCCCCAACTCTCTAAAACATGCACTTGTCAGACCCATACTTAAAAAGCCCTCATTGGACCCATCCAATCTTAACAACCTATGCCCCATCTCCTTGCTCCCCTTCTTATCCAAACTCCTTGAACGTCTGGTCTACAACCAACTGAGCACCCACCTCGCTGATAATATCCTTCTTGATCCCCTTCTGGATTTCATCCTCAACACTCCACAGAAACTGCTCTCCTAAAACTAACAAACAATCTACTAATGACCAAAAACAATCGACACTATTCTGTACTCCTACTTCTGGACCTCTCTGCTGCCTTTGATACAGTTGACCACCCCCTCCTCCTTAAAAAGCTCCACGCCTTTGGTATCCGTGACTGTACTCTTTGCTGGTTCTCTTCCTACTTATCCAACCGCACCTTTAGCGTTTCTTACAACTCTACTTCCTCCTCTACTCTTCCTTTCTCTGTTGGGGTCCTCCAAGGTTCTGTTCTTGGACCACTCCTATTTTCAATCTACACCTCCTCCCTGGGTCAGCTAATAGCCTCCCATGGCTTTCTAACACCACCTCGCTGACGACACCCAAATCTATATCTCTACCTCTCAGTTCACTCCCTCTGTTTCCTCACTTATCACTAATTTACTATCAGATATATCAGTCTGGATGTCACACCACTTCCTCAAACTCAGTCTATCCAAAACCAAATTTATAACTTTTCCCTGCCCATATGCCCCTTCCCCTTATCTGTTCTCTCTGCCAAAATGCATGCTAAGGTTCTAGGTGTAGTCCTGGACTCTGAACTCTCCTTTAAGCACCATGTCCAATCACTGTCCAAATCTTGCTGCCTCAACCTCCGCAACATCTACAAAATATGCCCCTTTCTAACCAATGACACAAGAAAGCTCCTAATTCACTCGCTAGTCATCTCTCGTCTCGACTACTGCAACTCCCTTCTTATTGGTTTACCTCTGCATAGTCTATCACCTCTTCAATCCATCATGAATGCCGCTGCCAGACTCATCCACCTTACCAATCACTCTGTGTCTGCTACTCCTCTCTGTCAATCCCTCCACTGGCTTTTGCACACCTAACAAATTAAATTCAAAATACTAACAACTACATACAAAACCATCCACAATTTCACCCCCAGCTACATCACTAGCCTAGTCTCTAAATACCAACCTATGCGTTCTCTACATTCCTCTCAAGACCTTCTGCTCTCTAGCTCCCTCGTCACCTCCTCCCATTCTCGCCTCCAGGACTTTTCCAAAGCCTCTTCAATCCTATGGAATGCCCTACCCCAATCTGTCCACTTATCTCCTACTGTATTCGTTTTTAGACAATCCCTGAAAACCCTTCTCTTCAGAGAAGCCTACCCCACCCACACCTAACAACTGTATTTTCATTTTCTCCATCAGCTCATCCCCACAGTTATTACCGTTTGCTCCAATTGACCGTCCCTTCTAGATTGTAAGCTCTAACGAACAAGGCCCTCTGATCCCTCCTGTATTGAACTGTAATGTAAGTGTACTGTCTGCCCTCATGTTGTAAAGCGCTGTGCAAACTGTTGGCACTATATAAATCCTGTATAATAATAATAATTTTTAGCTCTGATCGCAGTATAAATGTCACTGGTCCCAAAATAGTGTCAAAAGTGTCCGATCTGTCTGCCGCAATGTCGCAGTCACGATAAAAATCGCAGATCACCGCCATTACTAGAAATAAAAATGCCATAAATCTATGCCCTATTTTGTAGACATTATAACTTTTGAGCAAACCAATCAATATACACTTATTGCAATTTTTTCTTTTACCAAAAATATGTGGAAGAATACATATCGACCTAAACTGTGGAAGAAATTAATTTTTTTATATATTTTTGGGGGATATTTATTATAGCAAAAAGTAAAAAATATTGCTTTTTTTTTTCAAAATTTACTCTCTATTTTTGTTTATAGCGCAAAAAATAAAAACTGCAGAGGTGATCAAATACCACCAAAAGAAAGCTCTATTTGTGAGAAAAAAGGATGTAAATTTTGTTTGGGTACAACGTTGCACGACCACGCAATTGTCAGCTAAATTGACGCAGTGCCGAATTGCAAAAAATGCTCTGGTCAGGAAGGGGGTAAATCCTTCTGGGGCTGAAGTGGTTGATTAAAGCAGAGTCCCACCCAAAAATTTAACTTCCGCTTTAATTGAAGGCGACCCCCTCACATGCCACATTTGGCATGTCATTTTCTTGGGGGGGAGAGTGCAAACCCTCTTTTTAGGGGATTCCAACTCCCACTTCCTCCGAGGGCACCGTGGCGCCAGAAGCTCACCCCTCCCTCTCGGCAATCATCTGAGATACGTCACAGGTCCCAGATGATTGCCGGCCAGTCACAGCGCGCAGCACACACCGCACAGCGTGCAGCGCGGCTTGTGCATGTGCAGTGCGGGCCCGGCCGAGAAGCCACATCCAGGCGCACACAGTGACAATGCCGGCACCTCGTTTCCCTGCATTGCTGGAATATTTGTAGCTGCTGACATTTATTTATTTTTTATTTTTTCACAACTCGGCTTTAAGGAATGTACTAATGAGATCTTTTGTATGGACATTTGTATGAAAATCTACCAGTGTATTACTAGCTTAATTGTAAATGAAATCAGCCAAATTTGCCCACCCCTGGTATAACCTATTAGTAAAAGCTATGTAAACTTTGATGATGTGTGTGGCTGCTGTAATATTAGGGGACCTCTGCAGTTTTCATTTGTAGTAATGAGTTTTGAGTTTGAACTTGATTAATATTTTTTTAAACTTATCTGTGTGGCAATGTAACTAATGGTGTGACCTTCACGTTTCCTGCTTAATTCATGTCAAATCCATCTCTGTGACAAACAACACTGCTGATAAATGTTTCCCATTGTCGGAGTATACAAAGCGCTATTTATTTTCTAAGCTTATTTAAGAGATGTGGAGGTAATATGGTCACATATATAGGCCATATTCACATAGAGATGTTTTTCTGCAGCAGTGCATCACCTAAAAAACATACATTTGAGGAATGAGACATTTTATTCACATATATGCAGAGCATATAAAAATTGTAGCGGTACCCCCATAGGGGCTGCTGAGTGTTGTGGTCCGTCTCTCATCCTGCACAGCGAGGCACACAGTTCTCATATACCCTCAGGCAGAAAAACAGTCCTCAAACTTTGTTTTGTATTTTTTATTGGGGAAAATAAACTTGTATGGGGATGGGGGTGGATATGGGATGCCCACTTGATTGAAGATATAAAGAATTGGAACTTCAAACTATATGCTATCTCTGTGTATACACCTCTTTACTTCCAACACTGAAATGCAGGCCTGACACTGGCTTAGCCAGGCTCAGAGCAAATGCCCTTTGCAGGCAGGGAACACGGTAGGGTTGCCACATCCTCCCTTTAATCCAGGACACACATTAATTACACAGGTTCTATGGCTGATTAATGTGGTAATTCATCTCAATTGGTGCCTTATCTGCATTAAATCAGCCTCAGAACCTGTGTAATTCATATGTGTCCTGGATTAAAGGGATGATGTGGTCACCCTAGACCACGGGCCTCTTTGGTGTAGCAAAAAATGTAGGTAGTCCTAGTTCTAGATGTCCATGTGGCTACTGACTGGCTGAAGCTATCTCTCTCCACTGCCCGTGACACCACAGTCCACTCCACGGGCTCGGCACCCATCCCAGACTGCAGTCTCCCAGTCCTCTCAGGTGTGCCTCCCCAGTCCCCCTGACTGTGTCACTCACCAGCCCTCCTGGCTGCGACTTGTTGTTGCTCCCCGGAGACTTGCCTGGCAGTGCTCTCATGCTGTCCTCTCCTTGCTGCTTCCGTGCTACTTGTCCAGTACACCTCTGTGTGATGTAGAAGTTCCTGTTCACAAGCCCTGGCCCAATGTCAACCCCCCCCCCCCCCCCGGCCCTGACAGCCTACTAACACTCCATCTACAGCTTCCACCCGAACAACTCCTCCCCAGCTGGGCTGACCCTGAGTATTTGAGTAGGCCTTCCCCCCTGCCAATCCAGACTGGGATTGGTCAGGGCTCCTCAGAATACTGCAGGCAGCTCCACTTCTGCTCTCCTCCTTCCTTTCCTGAAGATTCCAGCATGTTCTGTAAAGAAGTGGGAGGTCACAGTGATGTGCCTGTGAGTCACCCAGCTCTGCCTGAGTCACTCCCAACCCAGCTCAAAACACACACTGCCTGCCAAGCCTGCTTAATTTTTCCTAACCATAAAAAAATATCTCTACACATCTAGCAACCTAAAGGGTGCTTCAAAATCATATAAAAGAGTTTAAACACGGAGGCAAAAAGTCTGCCGAAATTAATACTACTGCAGGTTAAAAAGTATTTTTTTTAAAAAAAAGCTCAATAGTATAATTTTAACAATTGTTTTTCAATAAAAAACATTTGAACAATATCTTTAAAAAAAAGGTTAATTTTATCACAACCACTGATAACTGGTAAAGTGAATAACATTGATTATCTCATTATAATGACTTCTGATAGTGGGTGGGATATATTAGGCAGCAAGTAAACATGTTGTCCTTGAAGTTGATGTGTTGAAAGCATAAAAAATGGGCAAGCATAAGGATTTTAGTGACATTTTCAAGGGCCAAATTGTAATGGATAGATGGGGTCAGAGGAACTTCAAAACTGCAGTTCTGGGATGTTCCTGGTCTTCAGTGGTCTGACAGAAAGGTGTCAGGATACACAGAGCCTTGTAGTTTGTTGAGTATGAGGCTGCATAGCCGCAAAACAGTCAGGGTGCCCAAGCTGACCAGTGTCCGCAGCCAAAAGGGCCTGCAATGGGCATGTGAACAACTGGACTACAGAGCAATGGCAAAAGGTGGCCTGGTCTGATGAATTCTAAAAATGGTTTGAGTAACACAACTGTGAGTTGGAGTTGTTGACTTACCCTCCAAATTCTCCAGATCTCAATCCATCGAACATATGTGGGAGGTACTGAAAAAACAAGTGTGATCCATGAAGGCCCTACCTCGCAACTTACAGAACTTAAAGGATCTACTGGAATCCATGCCTCAATGGGTAATGATGGGTGAGCATAATGATATGGCTGATCAGTGTAGCGAGGAGCAAAAAAGTTGAAAATGGTGAAAACAGAATTTAATGAAAAAAACATGGACATTTTTTTGATAGCTTTAATTAAACTTTTTAAGATTTAGACCTAGTTGAACCCAGCTATGTACAGTACACTCTGAATAGTATTATTATAATACTGGATTAATATGACACTAACAGTTTGTGCTACACTTTACAAAATGGTAGACAGTACAGTTATAATTCAATTCAAAACAAGAGGATAAGGAGGGGCTTGTCATGAGAGTTTACACTCAATGAAGGTCAAGTGATACAAAAGGTAGTAAATGTGTGGGAATATGTTTTTAAAATTGCAGTTGTTAGGTAGAAAACCCATACAAGAGAAATAAGAAAAAATGAATTTTTGGCTCCAAATCCAGTATTAGTGACCAAGCTCCACACTGAGCATTCTTTAGTCCCCGATATACATAAAAGTAGGTGTGTGTGTGTAGTGGAACAATAATGAAACTTTTTTTAGTTGGAAGAGCTGAGAACCTCTATTAGGTTTATAATAAAGCAGATCTATACTCACCTTCTACTGGCCGCTGTCATCTTTGGCCGGTTGACTTCAGGGTACCAATCTTCAGCCATTATCATTGGCCCAGCAGAGATGACATCACTCATTCATCCCAGTATTGCCAATATTGTACACTGAGCTGCACCTATGCAACTCAGTGTACAGTGTAGTGGTGACAAGCAGCTAAGTAACTTTAATGCAGAAGAGATGTAGGGGCGATTTACTAGAACTGGCACACAGAATCTGGTGCAGCTGTGCATAGTAATCAATCAGTAGGGATGAGCCAAACACCCCCCCGGTTCGGTTCGCACCAGAACTTTCAAATGGACCGGAAATTCATACAAACTTTAGAACCCCATTGAAGTCTATGGGACTCAAATGTTCAAAATAAAAAGTTCTAATTTTAATGGCTAATATTCAAGATATTGTCCTAAAAAGGGTTTGGGGACCTGACTCCTGCCCAGGGGACATGGATCAATGCCAATTTTTTTTTTAAAAACTGCTGTTTTTTCAGGAGCACTGATTTTAATGACGATTAAAGTGAAAAAAAGTGAAATATTCCTTTAAATATCGTGCCTGGGGGGTGTCTATAGTATGTCTGTGAAGTGCCATGTGTTTCCCGTGTTTAGAACAGTCCCTGCACAAAATTACATTTAACGGGGAAAAAAAAGTCACTGCTTGCTGTTTTAATATAATGTTTGGTTTCGGCAATACGCATCAAAATCATTGGCAACACCCACTTTAACTGCTGCAGATGCCTGTATTACAGAGCACCAGTAATAAAGGGTAGCTTCAGGTGTATACTGTGCTGGAGGCACACAACACCCACTTTAACTGCCGCAGATGCCTGTATTAGAGAACACCAGCAATAAGGGGTATCTTCAGTTGTATACTGTGCTGGAGGCACACAACACCCACTGCAACAACGCCAGGTTTTCAAGCCACAAAGACACTGTTCCTGCCTATCCTGCTCTTTACCTGACCACTGCAACACATTACACAAGGCCACCGTGCTGGTGGCCTTATATAGTGTGGGGCGTGTACTTAACCCCCCTGAGCTATAATTGGCCACAGGCATCCTGCCTGTGGCCAATTATGGCTCTCCTCGCTGCGGGCACTGTGATTGGCCAAGCATGCGGAGTCACAGTGCATGCTTGGCCAATCATGAGCCAGCAATGCACTGCGATGGCGTAGTGCATTGTGGGCTGTTCGCACCACACGAATATGGTGCGAACGGTCCACAAAGTTCTGAATTCGCCGAACAGGTGAATGACCAGTGTTCGAGTCAAACATGCACTCGACTCAAATACCAAGCTCATCCCTACCAATCAGCTTCTAGGTTTTATTGTAAAAGCTTCATTGAACAAACTGAAGTTATTTTTGCGTTGTCGTTATTTTGCTTATTTGTAATTTCGGAATTTTCGCATTTTGGGTTCTTTCATCAATTCGGGTGTTCAAATTGATCCGAATACTAACAAATTTGTACGGAAATCTATTCGTTACAAACTGAATTGCACATGTCTAGTCACAGCAGTGCAAAATGAACTGCATGCCTGTGATCCATGGGAGAAGTACAGCCAAACGAGCTTTGGTTGTACTTCTCCTTTAATACATAAGTCTCTAAGCTTTTTTCAATAATACAACCACCAATATCATCACTTTTTATTTTAGAGGACCCTCCGGGATTTTTAGGCCTTAGAAATAATGTGTTAAACTGGCTATACACAGTGGGATCAAAAAATAAAAATAAAAAATCGAACAGATTCCTCAATCCACACAGATTGGACTGGATGCAGGGCCAGATTTACATCTCAGGAGCCTATAGGCTGAGAATTCTGTTCTGAATTGCCTCCCCAAAAGAAAGTTCAGTAAGACCGACTTTTTTTTCTTGATAAATTACAGTAAAGGTAACATTTCAGTAAAAAAAAAAAAAAAACACAAAAAAACGAAAAAAAACTAAATAAAAAAAACAAATTCAATGTGAATTTTAAGACAAACAAATGTGATAAACTACCCAAATTTGTGTTTACATTTAAAAAATGAGTAAATAGAAACCCAACATGTCAAGCCTTAAATTTGTGTGCACATGTGAAATGGCGACATACTTCAGTACCCTATATTTTCTACAGATGATGCTTCAAAAGCCCCCTATAGGTCATCACTTTAGTGTTATGGAGGAGGTCTTGTGCTTGATTTATTGCTGTCTCTCTGGCGTGCGTGGTGATATATAATATATATGTAATATATGCAATCAACGTTTTCATGTGTAGGCTTTGGGGCTTGGGGGTTTTATGTGCTTCAGTGTAACGTTATTTTTTTGCTAAATATTTCTTTTTACTTACCTCTTTTTTTCATCACATAGGGGACAAAAAAATCCCCTATGTGATGATTTTTAGGTGACAGGTTTTCTTTAATGAGGCATGCAGGGTCTAAAAAAGACTCCTCTGAGCTCCACTGAATGTTTTGCAATGTGCATCGCATTGCAATACATCCCTTCCCGGCTATGCTGGCTGGGGAAAATGACAGGGTGACCCGGAAGTGACATCATACACGTCGATTTCCGGGTCACCGACAAGAAGGGGAGGAGAGTGGACATGTGTCCGCTGGTCTTCCTCCCCTCCACCCATTGGCACTTGCCATGTCAGTCCTAGGCTCACAGATGGGCAAGTGAAAACTGGAATACATGACGGGGGTGCAAGCGGAGAGGGGTAGTACCAGCAATTTGGGGAAGCAATCAGTCAGCATGCCCAAATGTGATCCTGGTGGCTGCAGTACAACATACAAATCTGGCAACGAAAGGGTTAAAAAAAGAAAGAAAACTCATACTGACAGGCACCCCATTAAGAAGGGCACCTGTAGGCACATGCCTACAGTTTCTAATGGAAAATCATCACCAGATGCAAAACATGTGAATACCTCCTAAATGGTGCACATTTAGGAGATATTCATGTTACCTACAGGTAAGCCTTATTATAATATATATCTGTAGGTAAAAGTGACAAAGCCGATTTTCCAACAACCTTATGATGGTCCGCACTGTATGACAATGGAAAGGATTTGATCCTATAAATTTCAGAACACTGTTCACCCTGGCAGCATTTGAAAAGTGAAGATCTCACAGAAGGGATTTAGAGTATACTAAAGGCAAAACTTTTTTTATTTTAGTTTTGGATGAGAGAGGGATTAGAATGCAAGTCAAGTTTTATTGCTGCCTGTGTCCCCATTAGCCCTTGTACACACAGTCAGACATTCCAACAACAAAATCCATCGGATTTTGTCTGACGAATTTTGTCTGAAACCGGTGTTGCATGCACACGCTCGGACGAAGTTATCGGAAAATCCGATCGTTCGTAACGTGATGATGTTATTTTGTTACGACGGGACTACGTTCAGGCTAGTAGCCAATAGCTTTGGTCTAGGAATTTGATCTGAGCATGTGTGGCACTTTGTCCAATTGGAACTCTCTACAAACGATCGGACAAAGTCCGATCGGATCATGTTGTCAGAAAATTTTATAGCCCAGCTCTAAAACTTTGTCAGCCGGATATTCCGACGGAAACAGTCTGATGGAGCCCACAAACGGTCGGATTATCCGACAACACGGTCCAATCAGACATTTTCCGTCAGAATGTCTGACCGTGTGTACAAGGGCTTAGGGAGATTCACCCTCTTTATTTGTCCTGTTACCATTATCATCAAAGGTAAACGTGAAAACCAATCCCAAATTTTGGGTTGTCCCCAGTACAGGATGAGAGAGGAAATCTTCCAATGCAGACACTAGTACTGGAGACACCCAGGGATTCCCTCATTTGGAATTTCCCCTCTCCTCCTGTTTTGTCTACGGGATAAGAAGTGAAGGGAAATCTCCCCAATGGGACACAGATGTAAAAAACAAAAAAAAAAAACTGTAGGGATTATAACCCTCCCTTACGCTATCTAAAATGAAAAAAAAAATGCCTTTACTTGTATTTTAACTTGCATCAAAGGAGGAAGACCGCACAGGCTGCAGGCACTGCTGTGATGTACAATCTGATCTTCATTTTTACGGCCATATTTGACAAGTGCGGTAAAGTCTTTCTGCAGCATGCACATGCCACAAACCACAATGTACACACAATGTAAAAGAGTCATTTTTTATACTAGCAGTTACAATCATCAAGTCATTTCAGGGTAAATAAAATCTTGACACAATTAACAAGTGGGTACCTGCTGTTTCATTTATCTAAAATCTTTTCCATCTTATACATAGATACCAACTGTGCCAGATACGCATATCCAGCAGGCAATCTACCCTTTCTCCCTCCACTACAGAAAAGTAATTTTTGGACACTTGCATACAGGTTATTTATAACTACATGTTATAAATTGAGTTGTAGTTTAGTGAGTAAAATAAATATTTGATCCCCTACCAACCAACAATAATTCTGGCTCCCACAGACTGGCTACAGTATGTGCTCATGTGGTGCACAGATTAGTCTTGTCATTTTAAGAAGGTACTCCTAATGACAATTCATTATGTGTATAAAAGATATCTGTTTACAGAATATTTCTTCAATTCAAACCTTGCTATTATGGGCAAGACCAAAGAACTGTCAAAGGACTTCAGGCACAGGTTGGAGACCTGCACAAGGCTGGAATGGGCTACAAGACCATCAGCAAGAAGCTTGGTGAGGAGTAGGGATGAGCTTCGTGTTCGAGTCGAACGTACGTTCGACTCGAACATTGGCTGTTCGGCCGTTCGGCGAATTCCGAACGTTTGGGCCGTTCGCGTCAAAATTCGAGTGACGCGCGCGCGGACCACAATGCACTGCGGTGGCGCAGTGCATTGCTGCCCCATGATTGGCCAAGCATGCACTGTGACCCCGCATGCTTGGCCAATCGCAGCGCCGGCAGCGAGGAGAGCCATGATTGGCCACAGGCATCCTGCCTGTGGCCAATCATAGCTCAGGCTGTGTAGTGCACGCCCCACACTATATAAGGCCGCCTTTGAGGCGGCTTCGTGTAGTGTGTTACTTAGCATCTGAAGCAGTGGGTGTTCTGTGTACCTTCAACACAGTACACACCAATCGTTTTTGGCTGATTTCCTATCTTGCTGCTATGTAGTGGTTGTTGTCTGTGCCCTGACTGCAGTATACACCACTATATTCACCTCACCTATATAGCTAGTGATCTAGCTTTAACCACTTAACAACTGCCCATTGCCGATTAACGGCTTCAGGGCGGTTGTTTAACTCTGAGAGGCCGTTAATTAACGGCCTCCCAGAATTCTGCTCTCGCGTGCCCCGAGGTGTGCGCACTCGAGAGCATCCGTGACCGCCGGGTCGCATCACGGATCACGGTAAACGGCCGCTCATAGCGGCCGTTTACCACGTGATTGCTCCGTCAAATGACGGAGTGATCACTTGGAAACAAACCGGCGTCATGTTATGACGCCTGTTCCTCCCTCCCCTCTCTGTACCGATCGGTACAGCGGAGGGGAAAGAGATCGGTGTCAGCAGCGATGTGGGCTGCATCTGCAGTGCCCACATCGCTGCTCACCGAATTTAACCCCTCAATTCCCTGCCAATACTCTGCAATACCAGTGCATACTCTGCAGTACCCTGCCATTACTCTGCAGTACCCCGCCATTACTCTGCAGTGCAGTACCCTGCCATTACTCTGCAGTGCAGTACCCTGCCATTACTCTGCAGTACCCCCCATTACTCTGCAGTAACCCCCATTACTCTGCAGTACCCGCCATTACTCTGCAGTACCCGCCATTACTCTGCAGTACCCGCCATTACTCTGCAATACCCTGCCATTACTCTGCAGTGCAGTACCCTGCCATTACTCTGCAGTACCCCCAATACTCTGCAGTACCCTGCCATTACTCTGTAGTACCCCCCAATACTCTGCAGTACCCTGCTATTACTCTGTAGTACCCCGCCAATACTCTGTAATACCCTGCCATAAATTGCCATACCCAGCCATACTCAGAGATACCCAGCCATACTCGGTGATACCCTGAAATACCCAGCCATAGACGCCCCCCACCCCTCACCGCCCTCTGGTGCTTCTACCAACTCGCCAGTACGATCAAAGCCAGAATCTTTTTTTAATTTTTTATTTCAGGCTTCCCAGCCTAGAGGTGAGATGTGGGGTCATATTGACCCCCCAGATTTCACTGTAAAGAGGACCTGTCACCCCATATTCCTATTACAAGGGATGTTTACATTTCTTGTAATAGGAATAAAAGTGATCAAAAATATATTTTTGGGGAAAAAAATGTCAAACTAACATAAATAAAGTAAAATGAACAATAAAAAAATAAAATTTAAATTAAAGCGCCCATGTCCCCATGTGCTCGCATGTGCCACACATGTGAGGTATCGCCGAGAATGTTAGAGCGAGAGCAATAATTCTAGTCCTCGACCTCCTCTGCAACTCAAAACATGAAACCAGTAAAAAAAAAATTAAAGCGTCGCCTATGGGGATTTTTTAAGTAGAGACGTTTGGCGCCATTCCACGGGCATGTGCAATTTTGAAGAGTGACATGTTTGATATCTATTTACTCAGCATAACTTCATCTTTCACTTTATGCAAACATTGGGCTAACAAGTGGTTAATAATAGAGCTTGCAGTCAGTAGTGTTAGGAGATAGTGCGTGCTGTCTGCGTGCTCTGTACCCAGTACATACCGCTATAATATAGGGCAGGCCCCTACTTTCAAACATCCAACTTACAAACATCTCCTACTTGCAAACGCAAGGAGACAGCAGCAAGTGAGATGAAAAAAGATGGACGACAAAACAAATTATACAGGGGTGATAACCCTTCCCTATGTTTTCCAAAAAGCTTAAAGATTTTTTGACTGGAGCTACACTTTAAAAATGTACCGGTTGAAAATGACAAACAGATTCAACTTAACACAACAAACCTACACAGTCCCTGTCTTGTTTGCACCGCCTGTATACTGCTGTTCTGAGTATATAGGGCCTGGGGGCCACACGCATTTCCTTTTTTTAATATGGGTACGGGGTTCCCCTTAATATGCGTGCAAGACCCAAATAGGCTGGTAATGGGCAGGGAGGGCTACCCATGCCATGTTTCTCAATGATTTTCAACCATATTGCAGGAACCAGATATAACATTAAAACCGCAAGCAGTTTTAAATGGTGTTATTTCCGTTTAATGTCATTTTGTGCAGGGACTGTTCTAAACACGGGAAACACGTGGCACTTCACAGGCATACTACAGACACCCCGCAGGCACCATATTTAAAGGAATATTTCACTTTTTTTTTTTCACTTTAATCGTCATTAAAATCAGTGCTCCGGCAGTTTTTAAAACTTTTTTTTGACCCATGTCCCCTGAGGCAGGAGGCAGGTCCCCAAACCCTTTTTAGGACACTATCTTGCATATTAGCCGTTAAAATTAGCACTTTCCAATTCGAACGTTCGAGTCCCATAGACTTCAATGGGGTTCTAACGTTCGTACCGAACGCGGGGGTCGTTCGCAAGTTCTGGTGCGAACCGAACCGGGGGGTGTTCGGCTCATCCCTAGTGAGGAGACAACTGTCGGAGTGATTTTTCGCAAATGGAAGAAATACAAAATAACAATCAATCACCCTCGGTCTCGAGCTGCATGCAAGATTTTGCCTTATGGGGTAAGGAAGATCATGAGAAAAGTGAGGGATCAGCCCAGAACTACACGGGAGGAGTTTGTGAATGATCTCATGGCAGTTGGGACCACCGTCACCAAGCAAACCATTGGTAACACAATACACCGCCATGGATTGAAATCCTGTAGTGCTCACAAGGTCCCCCTCCTTAAGAAGGCCCATGTACAGACCCGTCTGAAGTTTTCCAATCAATATCTAAATGATTCAGAGAAAAATTGGGAGAAAATGCTGTGGTCAGATGAGACCAAAATTGAGCTCATTGTTTGGAGGAAGAAAAATGCTGATATTGACCCTAAGAACACCATCCTTACAGTCAAGCACAGAGGTGGAAACATTATGCTTTAGGGCTGTTTCTCTGCTAAAGGTACATGCCAACTTAATTATTAGATTGAGGGGCCAATAAACGGGGCCATGTATTGTAATATCTTGGATGAAGAACCTTCTTCCCTCAGCCAGAAAACTGAAGATGGGTCGTGAATGGGTCTTCCAGCATGACAATGACCCAAAACATACCACCGGGGCAACAAAGGAGTGGCTCAACCAGAAGCACATTAAGGTCATAGAGTGGCCTTGCCAGTCCCCAGACCTTAATCCTATGGAAAATTTATGGAGGGAACTGAAACTTCAAGTTGCCAAGTGACATCCAAGAAACCTTAAAGATTTAGAGAAGATCTGTAAAGAAGAGTGGACCAAAACCCCTTCTGAGATGTGTGCAAACCTGGTAACCAACTACAAGAAACCTCTTACCACTATGCTTGCCAACAAGGGTCTCTCCACCAAGTACTAAGTCTTGTGTTGCTTGGGGATCAAATACTTATTTTACTCAGTGAATGGCAACTCAATTTATAACATTTGTATCGTGTTTTTTCTGGGTTTTTTGGTTGACATTCTGTCTGTATCGTTTAAAATACACCTATGATAAAAAATGATAGACCCTTCATTTTTGTTTGTAAGTGGGCAAACTTACAAAATCTGCAGGGGATCAAATAATTATTTTCCTCACTGTATAGAGACAGCAGTAAAAACTTGCCAGGAGTCCCAATCCTTGCCCACTTTGTCCACAAATAAGAAAGAAGATTGTAGCTGACAAACACTTGAAAGATATGTGTTATAAAGTGGCAATTTTCATGTGTTCATATTTCTGCCCATATTGGATCTAGAAGTAGTTAGTGCAGAGACTGGAAGAATTCAGCACTAAATATTTTTGATGCCTAAGGTAATTATGTAATTTTAGGGGGTTTTAGGGATTGAGGTTATGGTAGGACTGAATAAAGGGAACGAGTAGGTTAAGTGATAGGCCAGTGGCCTAAAGTATTTAAAGCGGAGGGCCACCCTGAAAAAAATAAATTAGAAAAAAATCAGAAAAAAAATGATTTTTTTTTATTTTAACTTACCAGAAATGCCTGTTGCTAGGCACATCATCCTAATCTGCCTCTTCCTCCTCCGTGGAGATCTTCTATCTTCTCTCCTCAGTGTGGCGTCTTCTGGGTAATGGGTCGTGCTGTGTTCTGGGAACTGTGTGTCCCAGAACACAGCGTGCCCCATTCACAAAGCGCTGAGCGACTCGCGCATGCGCAGTAGGAAACGTGCAGTGAAGCCGCAAGGCTCCACTGCCTGTTTCCCTTAGCCAAAATGGCGGCACCGGGACCCGAGAGCCGAGGGACGGGTCAGCCTCGGGCGGCCGACATCACGGGCACCCTGGACAGGTTAGTGTGCTTATTAAAAGTCAGCAGCTACAGTGTTTGCAGCTGCTGACTTTTTTTAAAACCGGCCCTCCTCTTTAACCACTTGCCGCCCGCCCTATTACAAATAGACGGCGGCAAAGTGGTTTCATAATCCTAACCGGACGTCATATGACGTGATCAGGATTATGAGCCGCTGCGCGCCCCCGGGGGCGCGCATCGCGGCGATCGTTGTTGCGGGGTGTCAGTCTGACACCCGGCAACTACGATCTCGGTAAAGAGTCTCCGACGGAGACTCTTTACCACGTGATCAGCCGTGTCCAATCACGGCTGATCACAGTGTAAATGGGAAGAGCCGGTGATCGGCTTTTCCTCACTCGCGTCTGTCAGACGCGAGTAGAGGAGAGCCGATCGGCTGCTCCTCTGACAGGGGGGGGTCTGTGCTGATCGATTATCAGCACAGCCCCCCCGAGGATGCCCACACTGGACCACCAGGGATGCCACCAGACCACCAGGGATGCCCAGCAGAGGTAATCCTCCCTAGACCACCAGGGATGCCAGTCAGGCACAATGGATGCCAATCAGTGCCCATAATGGATGGCAATCAGTGCCCACAATGGGCATCACTGATTGGCATGCATTATTGTTTGGCACTGATTGGCATCCATTAGTACAGTATAACACCTGTGTTGCTAATGAGTGCCCACCTGTGCTGCTAATGAGTGCCCACCTGTGCTGCTAATGAGTGCCCACCTGTGCCGCTAATGAGTGCCCACCTGTGCCACCTATCAGTGCCCACCTGTGCCGCCTATCAGTGCCCACCCATGCCCATCTGTGCCGCCTACCCATGCCCATCTGTGCCGCCCATCCATGCCAATCCGTGCCAGCTATCAGTGCCAATTTGTGCCACCTATCAGTGTCCATCCGTGTCGCCCATCCGTGTCGCCTATCCGTGTCGCCTATCCGTGTCGCCTATCCGTGTCGCCTATCCGTGTCGCCTATCAGTGCCGCCTATCAGTGCCGCCTATCAGTGTCCATCAATGCCACCTCATCAGTGCCACTTCATTGGTGCCCATCAGTGCCGCCTTATCAGTGCCCATCAGTGTAGCCCCATCAGTGCCCATCCGTGAAGGAGAAAACGTACTTATTTACAAAGTTTTGAAACTGAAACAAAAAAAAAACATTTTTTTTTTCAAAATTTTCGGTATTTTTTTATTTGTAGCACAAAAAATAAAAACCGCAGAGGTGATCAAATACCACCAAAAGAAAGCTCTATTTGTGGGAAAAAAATACAGTGTAGCATGACCGCGCAATTGTCATTCAAAGTGCGACAGCGCTGAAAGCTCAAAATTGGTCTGGGCAGGAAGGTGTTTAAGTGCCCTGTATTGAAGTGGTTAAACTAGGGAGGATGATTTTACAGTCGGCCAAGTAGCAGTAGACCTTAGCAAAGTCATTCTCTATGGATTTCTTGTGACAGGTTTGCGGTCCTATATGGTGAGCCCAGTTCACATAATATGAATAGACTTCCCACTAGACACAGAACAAGTGTCTATACTGTAAACATATTAATGTATAGGCAAACCCAATGACCATGTCACAAGGCTGTAACACAGCCGTAAAAAAATGTACTGGTCATTAAGGCAAGGGACAAACGTTCCTGTGTAATGATCAGTAAGTAGATCAGTTTTTGTAATGCATAAAGATTGTCCAGCTCTTTTTTGTCAATGGTATACGTGTATGAGCATGTCCTCAGATTTGCATTATGGTATTGAAAAAAAAAAAAAATAACAGGAGGGCAATTTTTCTTACAGAAAAATCTTGCCTTATGATCAGTAAAATGTTTAGGGCCATGTGAATGTAGCCTTAGAAACAATTTTATGAAAACGAGATTAGAAACCCATTAAGTAGGGGTATGGATTATCTTTGAAAAATAAGGATTTCATTTAGTGGCACTTTAAGGCCCTAAAGGCATTTACAGCAGTTTTTTTTATTTACAGATCTGAATGCAGCTGCATTGTTTTAAATGGGGACATTCACACAGGTGCGTAAAAATGCATTGTGTTCAGATCCATAACACAACATCCAAAAATATGTATCTGAGGACATATATATGTGTACATGTATACCATTGAAAAAAAGAACAGGACAATTATTACACATTAAAAAAAAAAAGATCTATTAACTGATCATTTCTGCAGAGACTTTTTCCTTCTATAATGATCTGTAACATTTTTTGGCCATGTTACAGCCTTGGGACTGAGGCCTTAATGGTTAGATAAATAGAAATGAACAAAAAACGTCAGCAGGAAATATAAAGTAGAATTTCTTTCCTACATTTAGTCTGGCCCAGTTATCCAGGGTCCACTCTTGTACTGAAATTGCTTACTCTGATCTTAGTGCACACTGTAAGCTTTTCACGGTGTGCATTAGAAGCTGCAGCAGGTCAGGCATAGCCTGCCTTATTTTCTAGCTGGAGGACCCCCATCATCATTTTACTGTCCCTCACCTGCCCCTTTCATTCACTGGATTTTAGTTCTTTCAATCATAGATGGATGCTCAATATCACATGTGGAAATTCTTACAGCTTCCTCTCAGGGCCGGTGCTACCACTAGGCAAACTAGGCAGCCACCTAGGGCGTACTGCTGTCTAGGGCGCCCGGCCATTGGTGTTCCTACTCTCTTCACTTTTCAGCAAGCAACTAAGTCTCAGCATCAGCAGGCAGCTGCTGCTCTATCCACCCATAGTGTCAAAGGCGTAGCGGACTGTGTCTGTGTCCCGACTATCGAATGAATGGAAGAAAGCAAACATTCATTGATTGGTACTGGTAGGCTGCGTTCATGGGCACTGGTAGGCTGTATTGATGGGCACTGGTGAGGCTGAATTTGATGGGTGCTGGTAAGCTGCGTTGATGGGCACTGGTAGGCAGCATTTGATGGGTGCTGGTGAGGCTGCATTTGATGGGCGCTTGTGAGGCTGCATTTGATGGGCGCTTCATTAAAAAGGTGGGGTATACATGGGAAGGGCAAAGGGGGTGGACTCAGGGGTGAAGCCGGGGGGGGCGGCAAAATAAGGTTTCACCTCAGGCCGCGTACACACGCGCGGACTGTTCGCCCAACTTTGTCCGTCAAACAGTTTCGGCAAACAGTCCGCTCAAAATTAGCATGGACGGACATGGCCACACACGACGGACGAACAGTTTGCTGAAACCGTGCGCGATGACGTGAACGGCACGTACGACGGGACGAAAAATACGACGTCCTATACACTGCATTATAACTTTCGGCGTGTAAATCCTTTCTGAGCATGCGCGGAACTTAGTTTGACGAACAAGCCTACACACGAGGGAACTTTGTTTCAGCGGACAGTTTTTCGGAATTTCCGAAAAACCTTGTTCAGCGGACTGTTCGCTGAAACTGTCCGCTGAAAGCCCACACACGAGCGGACTGTTTGCCGAAACACTGTTCAGCGGACAAAGTTGGGCGAACAGTCCCCGCGTGTGTACGCGGCCTAAGGTGTCAAAATTCCTTGCACCAGCCCTGCTTCCTCTACTCAGGACGTTATGTACAGCACACTCCTTGGCCCCTCCCACCAGTTGTGACCTGCCTGCATTGCACAGAGAAGTTCAGACACCCAGTAATGATGTCATTGGGTCTAAAATAAGGTATGCGACAAAAAACATGTTAAAGCAGAATTAAACCAAAAAGCTAACATTTATCATATTGTAGCTTATTCGTTTTTAGATATGATGGCTGCATTTGTTTTCTTTTTTTAGGCTTCCTTTTTAGTTGGTGATCCAGCCAGTAAGTCTGTTACCTTTCAACAGAACAAGTTTTCTTGAAGTTACAGAGACGAGACAAACCATTTACCACTTGGTTTGGGTTTCATCCCAAAAGAAAACAAAAACAGTTTGTTATAACTGAATATAAACTAGAGTTCAGCTTCGATTTGTTAGTATATTTAAATCTGCTAGTCCATCTAAGTCCTCATGTACACTACAGCTGCTAAACTGAAATTTGAAAGCAGTTGGGTGTTTCTTTCAGCTGCCCCTGAACTCTCCCCTATGTTATCTTATGTGTACACTGAGTCATTTATAGTAGTTTAGAGGCAGTTGAGGTTACAGACCTTTTTTTGAAAGCAGAAAAATCGAAATCAAGTCCAGTAGCAACAAACTCTGTCTGGTTCTCTCACACAACTTTCTGTCTTCGGAGCCTCAGCAACATCAGGATCATTTCCTCACACATGTTCATGATGCGATCCATAGTGAAAACACAAATAATAAGACAGCAGTGGCAGCCCGTCCATAGAGGGCGCACGGGCTCCACCTCCCCATACCAATACTTCAGCCCCCTGATCTATATATACCTATGGATTCCAATGCAGAGGAGGTGTTTTATTTGAAGTACCAGAGGCTCTAATAGGCTTCAAAAAAGGGTGGCCTCGGAGTGCAGAGCATTGTGCTCCGAGCCCACCCAGTTCTGTGTCCATAGCAAATGAATTTTTGTTATTATCACACTAAAGTTCCTCCCCGCCAATCAGGAGGCAGGTCATGAAACCTGGTTCCCAATTAGCCAAAGCGTCAGGTGATCCTACTGGATGCCTAGCACTTTGGCGGAAGAGGAGACACACGGCGGAGGTAGCTGGAGGAGCGTACACCTGAGCCGCGGCTGCCCACACCCCAGGAGAGGACACCACAGACCCGCTACACAAGAAGGTAAGTGGCGGACCACCCGCTGGGGTGGGGGGAGGGGTGCGTTCAGTGCTGCGCTGCCGGGCAGGGGGGCTTTCAGAGCCGAACCACGCTACGAGGGGTGCTGTCAGAGCCGAGCCGCACCACGCGGGGGACCAGATTAACATAGGGGCTATTGGAGTTGCAGCTGCAGGCCCCTTACCTTAAGGCCCATTTTAAAAAAAAATCACAAAAAAAAAGATTGACTTCAAGGGTCATGGCATGGCGACAAGGGGTCCCATAGAGCCCAAATTTAGGGGGTAGGAAGCTGAAGGTCTACCCCACTACTGGTCAATATCCTCCTATCACCTATGGTCCTGGAGATACGGGGCTCCTTGTGCAGCCTGTCAGAAGCTACAATGTGGAGCAGCCAGTTTAAATACAAGCTGGCACACTCTGTTTGCAGCAGACTGAGAGGATGAGTCTGCAGAGTATCAACTATCATACCCTCCACACTCCTCTCCTGTACGTACTGCCAACTATACCACCCTCATAATACCTTCCACACTCCTCTCCTGTACATACTGCCCCTATCATACCCTCCACACTCCTCTCCTGTACATACTGCCCACTGGCATACCCTCCACACTCCTCTCCTGTACATAGTGCCCACTGTTATACCCTCCGCATTCTTCTCCCTATCCTGCACATACTTCCCACTTTTATACCATCCATACTCCCTATGCCTCTTACACATAAAAACAGTTCTTTAAAATTATATTGAATATCCTCAATGTTACCAGCTCTAGAATGGGCACACTTTTGTTCCATCTTTACCTTGTCTTCCTTCTGGGTTCAGTCACTTGCCTTAGCTGGGCTGTGTTGCTGTCACTTCCACGCATGCTCATTCGCATCCTCTCACTCTCTTTCTAATCCCCCCCTCTATCTCTCATCCTTCCTCCCTTAACCCTCACCCCTCTCTCAGTAAAATTACAGGTCCCAACGATCATTTGCACACATATGTCTGTGATCACCTGCGCACATCTGTACATGATCATTTGCGTACATATGTCTGTGATCACGCGAACCAATTATTATACACTTAACTGGATTTTTTTTCCAAAAACATGTAGCAGAATACATTTTGGCTTAAATTTATGCAAAAATTAGATTTTATTGGATTTCTTTTCAAATAGAATAAAGAAAATATAGTTTTTTTTCCAAATTTCCTCTCTTTTTTTCGCTTATATCGCAAAAAATAAAAACCGGAGTCGTTAATAAATACCACCAATAGAAATCTCTATTTGTGTAAACAAAATGATAAAAATTTAATTTGGGTACAGCATTGCATGACCGCGCAATTCTTATTGAAAGTATGAGAGCTCTGAAAGCTGAAAATTGGTCTGGGAAGGAAGGGGGTGGTATTAAAGTGGTTTAACCCTTTCATGACTAAGCCTATTTTTGGAATTTGGTGTTTACAAGTTAAAATCCATATTTTTTGCTAGAAAATTACTTGGAACCCCCAAACATTATATATATATTTTTAGCAGAGACTCTAGAGAATAAAACGGCGATTGTTGCAATATTTTATGTCACACGGTATTTGTGCAGTGGTGTTTTAAACGCAACTTTTTGGGAAAAGGGACACTTTCATGAATAAAAAAAAAAAAAAAACAGTAAAATTAGCCCAATTTTTTTGCGTAATGTGAAAGATAATGTTACGCCGAGTAAATAGATACCAAACATGTCACACTTTATAATTGCGCGCACTTGTAGATTGATGACAAAGTACGGTACCTAAAAATCTCAATAGGCGACGCTTTAAATTTTTTTTACGGTTACCAGGTTAGCGTTACAGAGGAGGTCTAGTGCTAGAATTATTGCTCTCGCTCTGACGATCGTGGCGATACCTCACATGTGTAATTTGAACACCGTTTACATACGCGGGCGCGACTTCCGTATGCGTTTTCTTTGCTTCGCGAGCTCGCGGGGACGGCGGGCGCTTTAAAAAATTTAATTTTTTTTTTTATTTATTTTAAAATGACTAAATTGTTTAAAAAAAAAAAAAATTGATCACTTTTATTGCTGTCACAAGGAATGTAAACATCCCTTGTGACAGTAATAGGTGGTGACAGGTCCTTTTTATGGAGGGATCAGGGGTCTAAAAGACCCCCCACCCCTCCTTTAGACTTCAGTGTATTCAGATCGCCGAAAACGGCGATTCTGAATACCGGATATTTTTTTAAAACCGGCGCCATTGGCAGCCGAGTAAAAGGGAAGTGACGTCATGACGTCGCTTCCGTGTTTACGATGAGGAGACTGGAAC
Source organism: Lithobates pipiens (assembly GCF_037356315.1). Classification (NCBI taxonomy): domain Eukaryota; kingdom Metazoa; phylum Chordata; class Amphibia; order Anura; family Ranidae; genus Lithobates; species Lithobates pipiens. The sequence goes on from NW_027507748.1 coordinate 614,325,063, forward strand.
GAAGCCGATTACACTGGAACGAAGCCGCAACAGCCGGAGGCATCGGATCTCTGATCGGTGCTCCCAATCGAGCGGGAGCACCGGTAACAGCGGCGAGAGGCGGCGGGAGGGGGGGACGTCCCCTCCCGCTCCTCCGGCATAACAGCCGAGCGGCTTTTAGCTTGGATAGCCAATCGCCTGCTGCAAAAAACGGTACCGGGATGATGCCTGCAGGTGCGGTATAACCCCCGGAAGCCGAGTACGCATATCTGCGTACGCTCTGCGGGAAAGGGTTAAGAATAAAAGTGAACTGATGGTGATTGATAGATGGCAGTATAGCCAATTGAAACATTTTATAGAAGCATTGCCCTAGCCCATTGGATCGGCAGAGAACCTACTTCCCCTGGAGAAACTATGTGTAGAGAAAGGAAGGAAGAGGGTGATCTCCAGGATCTATAAAATACTGATTGACATGAAAGGGCCGGAGAAGCCGCCATACATGGAGAAATGGGAAAAGGAACTGGGAACACAGGTGAAAGACTAGGAGATTAGGCAACTGTTGAGGAGGGTTCACTCCACGTCAGTAAACAGTAATATGATAGAATTAAACTATAAGTGTTTGGCCCAATGGTATATCACCCCCCGATAAGGCACACAAATGTCAAAGTAAAATATCGCATTTGTGCTGGTGGGGGGTGCAAATAAATAGGGACTATGGCCCATATATGGTGGTCATGCCCCAAAATTAAACAATATTGTGGGGAGATCAGGCAAACAATTAGATAACAAATATAGATGTCCCAGGCGACCCGTGGGGGTGTTTATTCCATGGGATTAGAATGTCAACTAAGCAATATGAGAGAACTTTCCTCCCACAGCTCAAAAACGCTGCTAAAAGCCTAATACCTAGACACTGGCAAGAACCGCATTGAAGAACTGGTGCAACAAAATAAACTAAATCCAATACCTAGAATATCTAAGGTTTAGTGATGAAGAGGGAATAGAGGCGTACGAAGAGAAATGGAGGGAATGGGTAGACTACAAGCATTCAACAACATTTGTGATGGGTGATGGGAGAAGTGATGGGAGCATAACTCAAAAATAGAATAGAATATAATAAACTAGATAAAAGGAAGGAGAAGAGGCAAAAAAACTAAAAAGGACAGAGGCAGGGCAAGAAAGGGAGATGGGGGGGTTGTAGGGATGACAGGGAAGGGGGGGCAGAGTTGGGCAGGGTTGGGTGGGGGGGAGGGGAGAGGTAGGGGGTGGGGTATTAGGAACGTATAATGAATTGTTATTCTCGTCCACTTTAACGTGTTTTAACCACTTGCCAACTGGGCACTTAAACACCCCTCCTGCCCAGACCAATTTTCAGCTTTTGGTGCTCACACACTTTGAATGACAATTACTCAGTCATGCAGCACTCTACCCAAATGAATTTTTTGTCCTTTTTTTCCCACAAATAGAGCTTTCTTTTGGTGGTATTTGATCACCTCTGGGGTTTTAATTTTTTGTGCTATAAATGAAAAAAGACGCATTTTCTTTGTTTCTGTGATAAAATTATGCAAATTATTAATTTTTCTTCAGAAATTTTGGCCACAATTTATACTGCTACATATCTTTGGTAAAAATAACCCAAATTAGTGGATATTATTTGGTCTTTGTGAAAGTTAGAGAGTCTACAAGCTGTGGTGCGAATCATACAAAATTGATCACATCTGATATACTGGTGGCCTATCTCATTTCTTGCGACCCGAACAAGCCAGGAAAGTACAAATACCCCCCAAATGACCCCTTTTTAGAAAGCAGACATTCCAAGGTATTTAGTAAGAGGCATAGTGAGGTTTTTGGTGTTGTCATTTTTTCCCACAATTCTTTGCAAAATGAAGATTTTTTGGTTTTTTATTTTTTTGCCCACAAAATTGTCATTGTAATAGGTTATTTCTCTCACATGGCATGTGTATACCACAAATGACACCCCAAATTAAATTCTGCTACACCTCCTGTGTATTACGATACCACATGTGTGGGACTTTTTCACAGCCTGGACACTTAGAGAGGCCCAACATGCAGGGAGCGCCATCACCTGTTCTAGGAGCATAAATTACACATCTAAATTGTTGACTACCTATTACACTTTTGAAGGCCCTGGAGCACCAGGACAATGACACGTGACACTGACGTGGCACTGATGGCAGATGGCATTGATACATGGCACTGATGGCACGTGACACTGATGTGACACTGACAACAGATGGCACTAATACATGGCACTGATGACACTTGACACCGATGACAGATGGAACTAATCTGTGCCACTGATGATACGTGACACTGATGTGGCACTGATGACAGATGTCACTAATATGTGGCACTGATGACAGATAGCACTAATACGTGGCACTGATGACAGAGGACACTAATACGTGGCACTGATGACACCTGACACTGATGACAGATTACACTGATACGTGGCACTGATGACATGTGACACTGACAGGTGGCATTGGGGATACATGGCACTAGGGACAGGTGACACTGGGGACATGTGACACTAGGGACGGGCGGCACTGGGGACACGTGGCACTGGAGACAGGTGGCACGTGGCACTGGGGACAGGTGGCATGGATAGGTGGCACTGGGGACAGGTGGTACTGGGAACAGATGACACTGTTAGGTGGCACTGGGGACAGGTGGCATTGATAGGTGGCACTGGGGACACATGGCACTGACAGGTGGCACTGGGGACAGATGGCACTGATAGGTGGCACAGGGGACAGATGGCACTGATAGGTGGCACTGGGGACAGGTGGGCATGTGTGTGTGTATTTCACTGTGTGTTTTACTGTGTGTGTGTGTTTTACTGTGTGTGTATGTACACTCACAGTCACAGGCGCTGCAACTGCAGCACGGAAGCTCTTCCTCCTCACACGCTGTCTCTGTGTGAGGAGGGGAGCCGGCGATGAGAGATGATCTCATATGTTTACATATGAGATCACCTCTCATTGGATAGCCGGATTGGATGGCCATTTAGCACGATCTGTGATTGGCTGTGTCTGAGGGACACGGCCAACACAGAACTTCCCCGATGCGCACCCACAGCGGCGCACATTAGGGAAGTAAACAGGAGGACGTCCAGGGACGGCCTCCCGGCAGTTAGCATCCGCACTGTAGCCGCCTTTTGCCTATAGGGCGGGCGCGAATCGGTTAATATACGGAAAAAGAAATAGTAAAGGAATTGAAAAAAAAACTGATATCATATGCAGATCGAAGCACATAACTTTGATCTGCAGATGAAAGAAACAGTGTTAATAGAAAAGTTACATTGTATCTCTCTCTTGTCTGAGCAGTGTTTACAAATGCTATGGGGGAGATTTACTAAACTGGGGAGTTCTGCAAAAAAAATCAGCTTCCAAGTTTAATTGTCAAAGCTTAATTGAACTCCCCCAGCTGGAAACCTTGGGAAGGGAGTATGAAAAAAAAATGGATAAAACATAGGCAACTTCAAGAGTACATCATGGCTCTCAAGAAAAAGGGCATACTAGATAGAGCGCCGACCATACTTGAAACATTGTTTTTGCAAGAACAGAAACCAACAGATAATCTATCCAATGTATATAAATATTTAATATCAAATAACAAGGCGTTAGAACCGAGTTGCATAGAATTAATTCAGAGAATGATGATGCCTGTTGGAGATGTCATAGAGAAATACTGCCAGAAAGTACAAGAGAGGGGGAGCAGCAGTGGGGCAGAAGGACAGGGTGTACTACATATGCTTTCAGTGTTTCCACAAATGTTTTGGGGATATGTGTAGCATTCCAAGTTTCTACAACAGTTAAACATCTACTGTAAAGCTGAAACCCAGCTTGGTCATATGCAGAAAGAATATAGCCTAAAAAACAGAAATGCAGCTCTGGTTGCTGTATTCACCTTTTCTCCAGTACTGTCTCCTGCGGGGCTCATCCATTCACCAATCCAGCAATGCTTGCCATCCCGGTTGATTGACACTTAGGGGTTGATTTACTAAAACTGAAGAGTGCAAAATCTGGTGAAGCTGTGCATAGAAACCAATCAACTTCCTTTTTTTTGTCAAAGCTTAATTGAACAAGCTGAAGTTAGAAGCTGATTGGCTACCATGCACAGCTGCACCAAATTTTGCGCTCTCCATTTTTAGTACATCAACCCCTTAGCATCACTTAACCCACTACCTGTGAGTTCCCCAGCCCTTGACTCACAGTCAAAGGCTGCAGAGAAGCCACAACATTATCCACTGCTGCTCTCTGCATATTTTAGGATATGTCCATCACCAAAGGAAGAAGAGAATGAAGAGGACCTGTGATGTCACCAGACTGGATTAAAGACACTTGGAAAAAAAGTAACTACCGTATATACTCGAGTATAGGCCGACCCGAATATAAGCCGAGGCCCCCAATTTACCCCCCAAAAAACTGGCAAACTTATTGACTCGTGTATAAGCCGAGGGTGAGACATGCCTGTCCATCCCTGTGTGTGTGTCCGTCCCTGTGTGTCCGTCCATCCCTGTGTGTCCGTCCATCCCTGTGTGTGTGTGTGTCCATCCATCCATCCATCCCTGTGTGTGTGTGTGTCCATCCATCCATCCATCCCTGTGTGTGTGTGTCTCCATCCATCCATCCATCCCTGTGTGTGTGTGTCTCCATCCATCCATCCATCCCTGTGTGTGTGTGTCTCCATCCATCCATCCATCCCTGTGTGTGTGTGTCTCCATCCATCCATCCCTGTGTGTGTGTGTCCATGTGTGTGTGTGTGTGTGTGTGTGTGTGTGTGTGTGTGTCCAGCCTACCTGTGTCCCGAGCCTGTGTCCCGAGCCTCCATCCCGTGCCTTGCCTCCTTGCCTCCGTCCCGTGCCGTGCCTTGCCTCCTTGCCTCCGTCCCGTGTCGTGCCTTGCCTCCGTCCCGTCCCGTGCCGTGCCTTGCCTTGCCTCCGTCCCGTGCCTTGCCAGGATCGCCGCTCTTCGTCGGCGCCTCGGCGGCCATTCTAAAATTCAAAAGCCGCGCCTCCGCCTTCGCCTGTGATAGGCGGAACACTGAATTTCCCAGCAGCCTGTGTTCCGCCTATCACGGACATCGTCTCATCCTCGTACTACGGACGAGGATGAGACGATGTCCGTGATAGGCGGAACACAGGCTGCTGGGAAATTCAGTGTTCCGCCTATCACAGGCGGAGGCGAAGGCGGAGGCGCGGCTTTCGAATTGTAGTATGTCCGCCGTCTGTCTGCTCGATACGCTGATCGAGCAGTCAGACGGCGATGACTCGAGTATAAACCGAGGGGGGCACTTTCAGCCTCAAAAAAGAGGCTGAAAATCTCGGCTTATACTCGAGTATATACGGTATGTGGATTTTGTTTTAATGTTGCATTGTGCTCCAAAGGTGGGTAGCATGGCCAGCCTGGATTTGGACTTTGAGGTTCATTGTTTAGTTATGGGTTAAGTTTAAATGTGAATGGTTAGATTTTGGAGTTAATGGCTATGGATTCAAAGTCCAGACATATTTTTTTCAACTATCAATAGAATGGGGAAGAGTTAGGAGCCTTTCTGGTTCTAGGACTCCAATAGGGGATTTCTCCACACTGTGTTCTGCTGACAATGGTTTCCCCAGAAAGGAAGTGAAGGAAACTCTTAAATGGCAGCACAGACATTAATAAAATTGAGGGGTCAGGCCCAGTTCAGACTGCAGCGAAATGGGATCCGATTTGTGATCCCATGACATGTCAAATTCAATGTTTCCCTATGAGATCCTTCTTAACCTCCCTGGCGGTATGATTATTTCAGATTTTTGGTGAAAGCGGTACAATTATTTTGCATGGAAATTTGGCATTTTATATTGTAGGCATGTAATTCTTAGGAATAACACACTAAAATCTGTCCAAACCAGAGTCTAGTAGACATCATGCGTATGATAAAGTTTGAAAAACAAAATCATAAATTATAATATAATAAATAACTATAAATAATTATATCAAATAATAATATAATAATAATAAACATTATTCAATAATGTAATCAAATCAAAAACACTGAAATTTGCTCAGTTGCAGAATTGTTGCTGTCATTACTTTTCAATATTTGATGACGGATCTCCCTACAAATCACTATCACTCAATTCTGCGAGTGATTCTAATTTATTATCAATGTTTTCTAGCTGGTCCAAAGCCACTTTTGATGTAAACGGACAGTTTTGGTTGCTATGGACAATCTCCATTTTCCAGGCAGAAAGAACAGTTTTTATAATATAAAACTGCATGCAGGGCACCGGAGAAACCACTAGGGACAAAGGGGATGTGAAACAATGACATACAGTGTACAGTGTACTGTATGTATAGTGTGTGTTTCACTTTTTGAATTTGGTGGCATTCTCCATCCCAGTGTGTCGCAACGCTCGCAGGGAACGGAGCTCGGCTCTGTGATGAATCAGCGTGAGGGGCCGCTCACACTGCGGGGAGGACATTGCAGGATCCAGGGGACAATGTAAGTAAGCTCTTCCTGGATCGTGCGATGCGATCCCGAGTCTGGCTCGGGGTTACCGCATTTAGTTCTGAAATTCCACCCCGAGTCAGACTTGGGAATACCGCTAAGGAGGTTAACTGATGCTACACAAGTCGCCCCGACTTTAAATAAGGCTCCTGCCAGTGGTGGTGCATCCATGAGTACTAGCCGCCACTGGTTCCTGCGCTACTTTGGTCCAACTTAGGTGTGATTTCAGCCTTTGTACAGGTTCCTAAATAGCATCCAAGTCGGCAGGAGGTCACAGGGCAACGTCACAGGCAAAGTCATATAACTTTGCCGTTGCAGCAGGGTGAACCGAGCCTAAAGCAGCGCAAACTCCTGCTTCTTGCAGAATCAGCTTAAATCTGTTCCTTGGGTGACCCTATTGACACCATCAGGTGGGGCTGAATGGGAGAGATCTTAAAGCAGAACTAAAGTTAAATGTCAAAAAATTGTAAATCGACAGGGTCTTTATTGCAGAAGAGAAGTACAATGCTCTTCTACAGTAAAGTATACTTACCTGCCTGTATCCAATCCTCCGAGGAATGTACACTGGGCTTCGCATGCACAGCTCAGTTTACATTCTGGCACACTGTCAGGAGTGATGTCATCCCATGCTGGCCAGTCAAAATGTTCAGCCCTCAGACAAACCTGGGAAGAAGATGCTGGCAAAAGAAACTCACAGACATCAGATTTGTCTAATCAAGGTGCCTTTAGTTTCCATTTATGGTCAGCTTAGGTTAAATTAAACCTGACACTTTACTGAATCCTGGCTTTTTTGGTAAGACATCTCCTTTGTCAACTGATAATGGACATATCCAGTACTGTCACATGGATGTGGCAGGGAGGTCATTAGACCTGTGTAAGCTCCAACACAGGCCAACACTGAGCGTACACAGGACTTCCTACTCATGGCTCCAACGGGCAATTAGGGGAAGAGGAAGTGTGTGGTGGAGGAGAATTAATGGAAAGGGGGGAATAAAGAGTTAGCAAGAGAACCTGTCTTTTTAGGCTGAATGGGCAAAAAGACAGATTTAAGAATTAGGTCATTATATGGTGAAGTTCAGGGTTTTTAGATTTTTTTTCCCTTACTACCTGTCTCAAGACACAAAAGAGCATAAAGGATCACTCCAAAGTAAAGAAAATTCTCTCTTAGACAGCTGTCATTTGAACAAGTACCTCCATTGAAAGCTTAACCCTTTATTCCAGTGACAGGGCATAAATTGTAGCGCACTTCCAGTCCTGGGGACAGAGGGGGTTAATCACTCCAGCGGGTGACACAATTAGTATTTGTCAGACAGAGGTTCTAAGGCCCCTTTCACACGGACGGCTATTCTGCCGCAGCTTAGCATGTTTATTTTTTTCTGTGAAATTCAAGACTCCAGGCACAGCGATCAGCTGCATTTGTACAGTGCAATTACCTGCGTTTATGCACGTTTCTGTGCAGTTGCATTCAGCTGCAGTTATCTAATATAGTCGTTCCCATAGCAACCCTTTTTTTAATTTATTTTTTTGGTCCCTTGAATCCCTTCTCACGCTGCTATCCGCAGTTGACACAAAAGACTGCGATTACATGCGGTTATGTGCATATAGCTGCTCTGCATTGCACCTGGATGCATTCAATTCTATCTTCTCTATTCTCACCGAACCGCGTGTAACGAAATCGCAGCTAAACGCTGTGTGTGAATGGGGCCATAGGAAAGCATTGTGTGCTTTTAGCTGAGGTAGAAAAATTGAAAATCCGCAGCTAAAAGCACCATTCTATCCGTCCGTGTGAAAGGGACCTAACTCTTCTATACTTTATCTAAAACAAAACAATAAGGTCATGTGAGATTCCAAAAGCAATTCATACAGTACAATAAAAACTATGAAATGGTGGATACACCCTACGCAGTTTTCAGCATTCAATAGCGGTCCTTTCACAACTTTACAAACAGAATCCAATACTGTTTTCACTTTATTTGTAAAAGTCATAGTGCGGGTGCTTTTTTCTGTAGAAATACAGGATAAAGTTTAAACACTTCCTTCTGTCATTGTTAATCTTATCCCTCAGCTTGTACTTTCACCTGAATCATGGACTTCCCACCAGATCAGACGGTCTAGATCGATTAGTGCAGGCTTGGCAAGGTTGTGATTGCTTAAAATCTGATGCCAGTGTATTTAATAAGAATAAGTTCACCTACAGGGGTTACTGTCCTCTAGTTGCCAAATGCCAATGCAGAATGTCAACCAGAGCCCAAAAACATCTCAATATAATACCTGATAGCAGTGCTACAACAGTAAGGTAGCAGAAGAAGCAACCACTACCACCCAAGGGGGCAACACCAAAGCAGTTTTATGCACCAAAAAAAAAGGAAAAAATAGGACTATAGCGTGGCAGCTTCTTTTTCTTCTCAGCATATCACAGATTCGAAAATCGAAATCAGGTAAAAAAAAAAACACAAACCAGTAGAATTCCTCATGTGGCAGTCACTGTAATGTCATTTTGGGGCCACAGACACAGCATGGCATCAACTGGCTTATTCTGAGTATCTGATTTATTTGATTCACACTTCTGTGTTCTTTAAACTAATAATAGGACAACTGAGCTAGAGCTAATTGTTAGAAATTGTGTCGTTTCCTAGTTTAGCCATGAGGTGCCACCGTAGTTAGCCTTGAGAGTAGAGTTAGAGACCCCTTGTAGTGAGCAGATTGTATAGCATTCCAAGAAACCTCTAGAGGCCATCAGAGTAGGACTGGGTTGTAACCATAGTGAGGTAGAGCCAATCCTCCCCATGCCACTGTGGGGCATCTTGGCAGGTAGAGCTCTGTTATAAATAGTTTGTTGGAAATCCACCATCATAGGTAGTGTCTGGAGGACCAAGCTACAGCAAAGATGGAGCTTTCCCCTAGGGGGGAAGCAGATGAAGAAGATGCAGGGCCAATTGGGGTAATTTGATCCCCTTTGCATAGGATGCAAGATATGGGCACTTTGACTTAGTTTACCTCTTGTTATTGCTTTCTCTTTATTGTTTGCAATCACATGTGCCAACACCACTGGGATGCCTGAAGTGTGTCAATATGTAAGTATATCAACTGCATTCAGTAAATAGTTATAAGGCTTTCTTTGTTTGGGTTTTTCCTTCTCTTGACTTTAAGATGGGGATGTCCTTTGGAAAAAGATGGTACTGGGTGAAACTGCTACTGGGGTCCTTTGCCTGAAAGGTCTAAGCAAGGTATGGGAGAGACTGCTTATGAGTACTAGTTGGGCCAAACAAGGAACCTCTCAAAATGTGTTTTTGTATTGATTCCTAGGGATTCCCTAAAGAGCATCCTATGTCCAAAGTGTCCCAATAGATCTAGGGACTAGGGCCGGGACAAGGGGTGGGCAGGAGGGGTGACTGCGCTGGGCACTATGGTATCATGTGAGGTGGGGGGGCACCTCGAGGAGATTAGGGGGAGGGGGTTGTGTTGAGAAGGGGAATTTGGGGAGTGGCAGAGGGTAAGAATTGTTCTAAGGGGGCAAATTTAGGGAGGTATGCTAGGATTGGTGATTGGGGGATTTATGTTGGGAAGGGGATGGGGAAAAGGATTTGTCAGCTAATCGAGGGGAAAAGTGGGGTTTGTGCTATAAAAGTAATATGGTAGAGGGGATTTTTGTTGGGCGGGGGTGTGTATTTGTGCAAGTGGGGGGGGCAAAGATTTGCGCTGGGAGGAGGGATTTCAGCAGGTTGCAGATTTGTAATGGGAGGAAGAGGAGTTTAGATTTAGCGAGTGAGCATGCAGATTAGTGCTCAATTATTTTGGGGAGGATTTTAGCTGACACACAATGCTCATACATCTTGGGGGGAGCGCAATTTGGCATGGTCTCTAGATGACCTTGACCCGGTGTTCTATCGAATAGTGCCCTCCGTCAAAAACTGACGGATTTACAGATTGTGCCCCACAACAGCGAGGCCCAATCTGACAACTACGGTCTCCCTCCGCTGTTTGCATAGCTTTCAATTGTGCCCATGAAATGGTATCTCCTGTGGAAAGTTGCCTCCTACGATGTGCACATGCACCATAGTGATGTAATGGCAGCTGATCGGGAAATCAGGTGGAGTGCCCTTCCATACTGCTCATGCCTGGGCACTTTTTGATAGAACATCGGCACTGCTAGAGGCTATCTTAAGTCTGGGCAGGAATGCGTTAAAGAGTGCACATGCACTTGGCTAGTTGTACACGTGGAGGACATTCAGCTCAGTACACAGCTCCTGTTACACAACACTATGTTATTTCAGCCTATTCATTTTGAATGAGTCACCAGCACAGCTAAAAATCATTCTTGTACATTTGCAGTGCAGCATGTCAATAGAGATGTGTTATAAAGATGCATTGAAGTGCCAATACCGTGCATTATGCACTGTGATGGTGTGAATGAGCTTTCAAAGTTTTTGTGCTTAAAACTGTAAAAGTAATTGTGGATTCTATGGGGTTGATTTACTAAAGGCAAATAGACTGCAGTTGTCCTCACCAAGTGCAGTTTCTCCAGAGCTTAGCAAATGAGGTAAGGCTTCGCTTTGCAAAGAGTACCCAATCACCTGCAAGGAAAATAAAAATAAAAACAGCATTTTGCTTGCATATGATTGGATGATGGAAGTCAGCAGAGTTTCTTCTCATTTACTAAACTTTGGAGCAACTGAACTTTGCAAAGTGTACAGCCTTTTTCCTATGTGTTTTTTTTCTTGACATCCACAGCAGCCAGTGACAGCTAAGGCACCAAGAGGCAATGTAAGAATGCCCCATCCTGCCTCATGGATGGAGCAACTTTGAACACTTGTATCCTTGTTATTTTGTACATGTTAGGTCTTACATCTTAGAGAGCCATTTGTTCCATCTCTTTGGTGATCAACTACTACTCCTATTGATTCATCTCTAGTAAAGTAACAGCACAATTGAGCCATCAAAACTCTCCTATGTAGCAATTAGCCCAATAAGGTGACTGCCAGCAAATGGTTAATTCTTAGTAGCAAGACATTATAATTGCTCCCATAGATTAGCCCTATGTGTAGTAGAATGGCACAGATGTGGGAATTATCATAGAGGATGGAGATAGTCAAGCGGTTGTGTAGTGCTGGTGCTATGGGGTCTCAGCTTCTAATTAAAAGCCCTATATCTCTTCATATTTGCAACAGAATATATTGAACTGTAATGCTAAATGCTTATTTGCATGCAGACAATGCAGCCAAGAATACTTTGTTATATCAAAGAATACCTTTCTCCACTTATCCCATTGGAGTGGAACTAAAAACATGACAGGCGGGGGCCTAAGAACCTCCAATTCTCCCCTTTATAACAGTTACTGGAGATCACTATATTTACAGTCTGTACCTGTATAACAACAGTGGGCATGGAAAGGTATTTAGTCATCATTCTGTACATTTTCATTAATGGGACCTATGGGGACAGATAGGGCTGCAAAACATTCCCTTTATTTCTTGGCCTGGTTTCACAGGGGAGTCACTAAACACATGGTGCTTTCAAATGTAACCAAAATAACCACATACAGCAATAAGACCCACTACAGGAACAAGCATTTACCCCACTTGTTAAAAGAAAAAAAAATCTTGTTTGAATTTTAAAATCGAATTATTACTAATTAGTCTTTTAACATACAGTATTTACTTGGCCTACTGCACCATCTACAGGTAATTGTTGGTACTACAGGCAGCCCCTCTGCCAAGCTCCAGCTAATTCACTAATCAATTGCAGATATTTACAGAGCATCAACAATGTGCACAGTGCTTTACACGCTGTATACTTACATCAGTCCCTGGCCTCAATGAGCTTAAAATCTAAGTTCCCTATCTCACATACATATATACTGTACATGCACACACATATTATAAAGGACAATTTAGACAGGATACAATTTACCTACAAGCATATCCTTGGAGTGTGGAAGGGAACCAGAACACCTGGAGAAAACCCATGCAAGCGCAAATAGTACATGCAAACTCCATGCAGAAAGTCGGCCGACTAGGATACTAGTATTCTATGTTTATCAGTTAAATTTCAGCCCTTAAAATGCACATGCCTTTTTAAGGATAGCCAGTGACTCCACATTGAAGCTGAACTCCAGGCTGCAGTAAAATGCACAGTTAAATAATATGTAAATATTTTAGATGCCAACAGACCCAGTATTCTGATCAGTCCATCAGTATTGTAATCTAGGCACCCTGATAGATGACACAGTCAAGTCCCAGACATTTCTATAGGCTGCACTACAGCTAAGCAAAAAATGTGGTCTGTGACCCAACCAGCCTGTCAGTGGACAATGAAGATTTAAAACATGATACACATTGGGGTTGATTTACTAAAGGCAAATAGACTGTACATAGTTCCCAACTGTCCCTGATTTTGAGGGACTGTCCCTGATTTGCAGCAATGTCCCTATGTCCCTCTTTCCTTCCTCATTTGTCTCTCATTTTGGTCTGATCTATACAGTTGTATATAAAATACACTTTTTAACTTTCAAAAAGTGTTTCCCAGTGCTAAACCTTTCATTCAATTTCTGAATGTCTGCATTTGTACATTTTAAAAGTCAATATAAAGGAATAGTAGTGGATTTAATTAATCTTTTTTTTGTTAATTTTCCTTTAAGGGGGTGTGACAGGGGGTGTGACCTATGCCTACATATATTTGTTAGTAGGTGTCCCTCATTCCCATCTCAAAATGCTGGAAGTTATGAACTGTGCACTTTGCAAAGTGCAGTTGCACTCTGCAAGTTCCGTTGCTCCAGAGCTTAGTAAATGAGGTAAAGCTTCACTTTGCAAAGAATATCCAATCACATGCAAGGAAAAAAAAACAGTATTTTGCTTTCACATGATTGGATGATGGAATCCAGCAGCGCTCTCCCTCATTTACTAAGCTCTAGGGCAACTGCACTTTGCAAAGGGCACAGTCTATTTGCCTTTCGTAAATGAACCCCATAGGATAACATGCTGGGGAGTTTACTGGCTGTAGAAAAAAAGGCCAGAAGCCAAAAACTGCTGCTATAAAACTGTCCAGTTTGCATGAGGCCTAAGTCTGGTCATGTAAATTTATGATCAGTTTGTAAAATTGGTCATTTTTGCATCTGTCTGTGAATGTTCGCTACGAACATGCAAACTGCATGTCTGTGATGGGCATTCCTGGACAGATGCAAAAATTTCAGATTTTAGAAACTGTTCGTACATTTGCTGACAGTTGGCCACTGACACAAAACGTTATGGCAACCATTAGGATGTCATGTCTCAATTATTCAGGTTATAAAACGTTCAGATTGCTGAGCCCTCTTGATTTATATAATGTTGATCTTGTTATTGCAGGAGGCTCTTATATGATGGAACAAGAGGAGAATAAGAGGACAAGGACAGCATACACAAGGGCTCAGCTCCTAGAGCTGGAAAAGGAGTTCCTTTTTAACAAGTACATCTCTAGACCTCGAAGAGTTGAGTTGGCCGTCATGCTAAACCTGACCGAAAGACACATAAAGATCTGGTTCCAGAATCGCAGAATGAAGTGGAAGAAGGAAGAAGACAAGAAGAAAGGACGAGGAAGTGACCCAGAACAAGACTCTGTGGTGTCTTCTGGAGATATTATAAAAGATGATTCTCAGTGCAGGGGCAACACACAGCCCTCCCGGGACTTGGTGCTTTCACCTCCTTTGCCAACCTCATCGTCCCCGCACGTTCATTCTATGTCTTCTACTGGATCCATCAGACAAGCTGAAAAACGATAGATGTAATGCATTTCAATGAAATGTAACTGAAGTATTATTGTTGGGTATGGAATGAACCCACTGGACTTGTCCACAAGATCTACACGTGAACTAAGCTAGTAGTTATTGAAAGGACATTGTATTTGATGTGTGTTTTGCAAATGCAATACGTGTGTCAGTATGCTTATGTAAGAAAAACTAGGTTATGTGTCACATGATCCATTATGAAAGTGTTCTACAGCAGGAAATAGAAAATAGATCTCTTGAATTTAGGAAAAGTGTACATATAAACTTACCATGATTTTCACCCCTCCTAGAAATCTTGGAACTGATTGATAAAATAGATTGATATATTTACACATAGGGGCACCAGCAGACTTCCCCTCTTTTTCAGTTGTACTGTACTGGTGGCTTATTTTATTGGTTGAATTTTTTTTCCTGGGATAAAGCCAGCACTGACAACATTTGCACATTTATAACCAATGCATAAACATGCACTGGCCAGTAATACAAGTGCACAAATAAATGCAATGATCATTTGCGGAAAGATTTGTTTGGTGGTTGGAAAATACTTAAACATCTGACTGCCATCAAATGTCAGCTAAAAAGCATTCTGAGGTTTAATAATCAATCAGCAATGCTATTTTAAGGTTCTGATAAACTCTGATTGGTTGATAAAGCTTTCTGTACACTGCACATCCTCATTGCTCTTTGATCTGCCTTGTGTATTAGACATTTCACATCAGGAAGCTTTGGCCAATCTATCTTGTTTGCAAGGTTTCTGATTTACTTGGGCCCTCACAGTAGGGCACCTGAGCCATATCAACCCCATTGCACCATAGAAAAGTCCTTTGAGTATTCTGGAATGTGTTTCTGTCCTCACAGTGTCATCTGAAGGCCTTATATACACAGCTATGATGTCATCACATTTTACCAACAAGGATGCTAGTGGTGCGTTAGCGAAGGTAAAAGTAGTAGTACTTTCTTGTATCTCCGTATGTGGGAACACATTTTTTTGCTGTATTTGTGTATTTATCTAATTATCCTGAATTTCACTACATGAAATGGTTGGTCCATCCAAAAGTGATGTTTTAGTCATAGGTGGGCTACCATAGCCCCTGGTTCCTATACTCAAACAGCAAAATCTTTTAGCCATAACTCTTTGTTCTTGCCCATCTGGAAAATCTCAGTGTTTCTGCCTACCATTATACGGTATGTTCCAGCTTCCCTCGTTGAGTTCTCCATAATATAAAATACATAAAAAACCCAACCGGGAGAGTAGAAACTCCACATAATGGCCACAGCAGCTGTGCTCCTGAATTAATACACAGAGACCTCACCAATATGTTTCATGTGATGTATAAGAAACTGTCAGGTGGTTTAAAGCTGAATTGTGGGCAAACAATACATGTAAAATACATATATTAGATTTCTTATGGGACAAATAGATTTGTATTTCTGTTCATCTGAGAAATACAAAGCTGTGGCAGACAGCACAGCTAAGATAAGCGACCTGACTTTCTTCTGCTGGTGTTAGACAATACTGCCTGGTCACCTTCCAGCCTGTGATTGGACGGTGGACGGTGTAATTGGAAGTTAAATTCAGTTATTTATACCAGTTGCATTTAAAATAAATGTAATTTGTTTTAAATAAATACATACATGCATTTATTGGTGTTTGAATATTCACCTGTAGTTCAGCCTTAAAGTGTTACTAAACCCACAGCAGTAAAATCAGTCTGTATATGCAGTAAAGCATGCTTGTTATACTCGCTGTGGAACCTAAGGAGTTAATCTTCCGCATTGTGTAAAATGACTGTTTGATCCAGGTTCTCCCCTTCTTCCACCGTCCCCAATCCATCTTCTGATAGTACAGAGCCTTGGAGGCACTATGCACATGCTCAGTTTAGTGTGTATTGCTAGAGAGTTTACTTGTTGTTTTGTTTTTTTTGTTGTTGTTTTTTTGGGAAGGGGGTGCATATGATCAGCATAGGCCCAATCAGCACTGTCCAGACAAAGAATCAGGGGTTCTGAAGACTCCTATACATTTTAACCAGACACTGACAGAATTTGCAAGACCGCTATATACTACTTACTAATGGGAAAAGGTATTTAGCAGTTTATTTTTACTAAAACTTGCATTTCCATGTTCCGTGTACTGTGGGAGACCGGATATATTGAATGCAGGGTCCTGGGTTTAGTAACACTTTAAGTCTCCAACATGAAATATCAGTTTTGGGTGGGCTGATTCTTTAAAGAAGCAATATATCGTTCACGTTCATAACTTCTCAGCTTTATTTTTCACCCAACACAGCCTGCCATTAAAAACTCTTTACTATATAGAGATAAAAAACCACGCTTGTGTGTTATCAAAAGGAAATATAGCAGCTGTGCGCTAAAACCTAAATACCAGATCAATCAAAAATGTATGTCCTAAAAGTGCAGAGCTAAATAAAATCACCATGTGCAAAACACCATATAGGACATAGGGCAAAACCTTTGAAGTGAACAGAAAATCCAATCAAAATATTATTCAATATAAAAATGTCCTTATGCAAAAGTGCAAAATATATTCATGAAGTGCAAAGTTCATAAATTGATCACTAAAGTGCTCCTGTGCATTCATGCATGCCAGTGTGCCACACTGGATAGATCGATCCTGACTGCGCAGTGCTCAGACATTCACAGTTGTGACACCTTCACCATAAATCAGATGGGGGCTTACCAGATCACCAGCGATCTTCCTTACTTGGGAAGATCATTCAGTGCTTATTGGGATCTCTGATCCTCAGATGGAAATCCAGAAATGTTCCGCCACCAACCTCACTGTAGTGACAAGATGATCCAGCTCACCGTCTCAGATGGGATGGATGGATGAATCCTCAGAGTTAAAATGGGTAAAAAAACAGGGAGATTCCTCATAGTATAATATGGTCTCAACCGTTTTATTTTAAAATCAGTGCACTTACATATAAAATAAAAAGTGCTATCCTTTAAACAGTCATAAATTCAAAAAAGCATCTGTGCGTGTGTGCATCGACCCTACGATCGGTTCGTTATATGTAAAGTCATCAGTTACATATAACGAAGCAATCGTAGAGACGATGCACACAGGAGCTGGATCATCTTGTCACCATAAGGGGAACACTGGCTGGGGGAACATTCCCGGATTTCCATCTGAGGATCAGAGATCCCAATAAGCGTTGAATGATCTTCCCGAGTAAGGAGGATCACTGGTGATCTGGTAAACCCCCATATGATTCATGGTGAAGGTGTCGCAACGGTGAACGTCTGAGCACTGCGCCGTCAATATCGATCTATCCAGTGTGGCACACTGGCATGCATGAATTGTTTGCACAGGAGCACTTTAGTGATCAATTTATGAACTTTGCACTTTATGAATATAATATACGTTGCACTTTTGCATAAGGACATTTTTGGACTGAATAATATTTTAATTGGATTTTCTGTTCACGTCAAAGATTTTGCACTATGTCCTATATGGTGATTTTCACATGGTCATTTTATTTAGAGCTGCACTTTTACAATATTAAAAACTCTGTAGTGGGTTTCCAAGTTTGTGTGCCATGCACCCATTTATGATGAGCTACAGACCTCCATAACCTATATGTTACTGAAGAATACCAAACAGTTC
Organism: Lithobates pipiens; assembly: GCF_037356315.1. NCBI lineage: Eukaryota > Metazoa > Chordata > Amphibia > Anura > Ranidae > Lithobates > Lithobates pipiens. Next base: position 614,342,948 of record NW_027507748.1, read on the forward strand.
TCTGAACCCTCCATTAGAAAATGTTGCCTCTACTTCCCGGACAATCAAATACAACGTACAATGACAAAAACTTAGAAACAAAACTACATTTGATGAATAGCTGGGTGGCTCTGATGAATGTTGTGCCATATCTGTGCTTGCTCTTGGTTGTCCACATTAAAATTTCAAAGTACACATTCAAGAAGGTGAAAGAAGAACAGACAATACTGTGACTTTCAAATGGTACCAAAACCATCACAATGTAAAATATATTGTATGTTGCTAAGTAAAAAATGAAGTTGTGCTATGGTGTCAGATGAATTACATTGTTGATTTGTTAGTGTTATCTGCAGATTGGGATTCTCTAGTTAGCTCCTTCCCACATCACAAGTTGACTTTATTGGGACATGAGATGGTATAAAACTGGTTCTGGAGACATCCTATGGAAGTGTAATAAAAGTGATATGTCTTGCAACCTTCCGAAGCAGAGGAGGCAGATCTCCAGATAGTCAAAATCAGTGATATTCTTATGAGGCGCACACACGATTGGAATTCCGGCCAGAAAAAGACAGATGAGAGCTTTTCATAGGAAAATGCGACCGTATGTATGCTCCATCGGAATTTAGCTGTCCGAATTTCCGCCAGCAAAAATTGATAGCATGTTCTCAATTTTCCAGACGGAAAAACTTTCTATTGGAAATTCTGATCGTATGTATGCAATTCCGACACGCCAAAACTCACGCATGCTCACATTCAACTACGAGACGGAAGCTATTGGCTACTGGCTATTGAATTTCTTTTTTCTAGTGCCGTCGTACGTGTTGTACGTCACCGCGTTCTAAACGATCGGAATTTGGTGTGACCGCGTGTAGGCAAGACAGCTTGAGCAGAATTCCATCAGAATTCCATCAGGAAAACCATCAGAGCTTCTTCCGACGAGAAATCCGATCGTGTGTACGCGGCATTACACTACACTACTAGCAGTAAGGCCCCACTTACACGTGCTATGTTTATTCTGTGGGTTTTATGTGCGTTTTTATGCACAACTTGTAGTACAAGACCAGAATCAAACATTTTTGGCCCTATAGACTTTGAAATGAGAACGCCCAAATGCACACAAAACCACATGTTTTTTAGGTGCTTCAGATAAAGTTTATGGGGTCCAAAATGCGTGATTCCACCCCAAAAGGAGCTCACAAATTCTGAACTTCATGTGTCAGGCAATAAGCGGCTCTCGGGTATGAATAAACCCATTCAAGATAATGAACAACTTAGGAAGCCTGTAGATGATTCAATCTGATGATTCGATTTTCTTTCCTTTCACCATGTGTAAAAGGAAAGAAAATTGCTCAATTCCCCCATCAACACAGTCAGTGTTGCCATCTGCGGTGCTATTGGGTTCTGCAAGCGGGGGGGAGGGGGGTGTGGGGAGCCCAGACTACACACTCAGGTGTCCTTTTATGAAGGAGTGAAATCTATTCACTGCTTCATTCTCCGGCATTCACATAGGAGATCTTTCTCCTCTGTGTGCCAGTTTATAAAGCGGAGTAGATCGCTTCACCCTTGGAGGAGTGAAGTGATCTACAAACGCTTCTAACACTGGAGAACGGCTCCTAATACTGGATTATCATGAGACTTTACGAGATTACAGTACTAGAAATTCACTGATACACAGAGATGTCAATTTATTAAGCAGTGATAAATTATCACAGCTCAATACACTGACACATGGTGTGATTAATGTTAGTAAAATAAAGCGCTCCCTACATAATATATACATGTATACACACACAGACATTATATATACATGTATATACACACACATTATATATATATATATATATATATATATATATATATATATATATATATACATATACACATTATATATAATATATATATATATATATATATATATATATATATATATATATATATATGTATACACATAAATATGACAGGGGGACATGGTTACAGTGTTGGGGGGTCTGAACGAGGCATAAGGAAGTTAATTATCTTCCTCTTTCCTCCTCAGATCCCCCCACATTCTCTCTTCACTCCCCGATTCTCCACCTCTGAGCCGGTGAATCGGGGAGCGTGAATTCTGACACCGATCCCCAGTGAAGTGCTGAGATCCCAGCTTCATAAACTGGCCGTTACTGTGTCATTCAGGTGTCCGTTTATGAAGCAGTGATCAGTGGAGATCCAGAGGATCGCCGCTGATCACAGCCCATAAACAGTTTATAAACCAGAGATAATCAGGGTGAGAAGTGTTTGAACTTGTTCTCCCGCGATTATCTCCTCACATGGAGATCTCCTCATAGAATGACACAGTAACGGTCAGTTTATGAAGCTGCAATCTCAGCGCTTCACTGGCGATCTGTGTCAGAATTCACACTCCCTGATTCACAAGCTCAGAAGTGGAGAATCGGGGAGTGAAGAGGGAACATGGGGGGATCTGAGGAGGAAAGAGGAAGATAATTAACTTCCTTATGCCTCGTTCAGACCCCCCAACACTGTAACCATGTCCCCCTGTCATATTTATGTGTATAAAAAACAAAAGAAATAAAGTGCAGCGCTTGGCCAATAAATGTGAATGTGGCCTAATAAATATAAATGTAAAACAAAAAAAAAACTGTGAAATCAAATACACAAATATTGTGAAAAAACCTTGTTATAAGATGCTTCTGAAACTCAAGTGTCCAATAGAATCAAAAACAAACTGTGAATCCAAATAACCATAAATAAATTGATGCAGCAAAATAATGTAAATAATGTCCCATGTGAATATAAAGCAGAAGTAGTTAATCTTGTTTTGTTCAAAAATACTTGACCACGTGGACCCTTCACCTTTATACACCACTAATAGATGGAGGCTTACCAGATCCTCAGTGACCCCGTTAGGGGAGGTCAAACTGTGCAGATTCGATCATGAACCACATAGACGTCTCGATACAGGATGCCGGAGAACGTCCCAATCGTTGGGATGTCACGTGATCTTCAAATCCACTCGGATACTCTCAGCAGGCCTCCAAACGACGTATCACCATAAGAAAACAAAAATGCGCCAAATCGTGTAATAAAGTTTCAACAGGATTTATTTAAACCAAATAATCGAGCGCTTAAAATGACTCCACCGAGTCATAAGAGGATACAAGTAACGTTTAAAAACGAACAAAATGCTAGCAAGGTAAAAAACTCATCAACATGAGTTAAAAATGCGAACGCAGATGCACAATGGGTGTGAGCGTGGCTACCCGCCGATCGTTTCGTCAAAGGTCGATCGTTTCGTCAAAGGTCTGACGTCATCAGGGTTACCCCTGATGACATCAGACCTTTGACGAAACGATCGGCGGGTAGCCACGCTCACACCCATTGTGCATCTGCGTTCGCATTTTTAACTCATGTTGATGAGTTTTTTACCTTGCTAGCATTTTGTTCGTATTTAAACGTTACTTGTATCCTCTTATGACTCGGTGGAGTCATTTTAAGCGCTCGATTATTCGGTTTAAATAAATCCTGTTGAAACTTTATTACACGATTTGGCGCATTTTTGTTTTCTTATGGTGATACGTCATTTGGAGGCCTGCTGAGAATATCCGAGCAGATTTGAAGATCACGTGACATCCGAACGATTGGGACGTTCTCCGGCATCCGGTATCGAGACGTCTATGTGGTTCATGATCGAATTTGCGCAGTTTGACCTCCCCTAACAGGGGGTCACTGAGGATCTGGTAAGCCTCCATCTATTAGTGGTGTATAAAGGTGAAGGGTCCACGTGGTCAAGTATTTTTGAACAAACAAGATTAACTACTTCTGCTTTATATTCACATGGGACATTATTTACATTATTTTGCTGCATCAATTTATTTATGGTTATTTGGATTCACAGTTTGTTTTTGATTCTATTGGACACTTGAGTTTCAGAAGCATCTTATAACAAGGTTTTTTCACAATATTTGTGTATTTGATTTCAGTTTTTTTTTTGTTTTACATTTATATTTATTGGGCCACATTCACATTTATTGAACAAGCGCTGCACTTTATTTCTTTTGTTTTCTCTGTGCCCAATATCCTGGTTATGGTGTTTAGCTGCTGATTTATTTGTTTTTACTAAGCGCAGATTTTTTTTATTTTTCCCATATTTATGTGTATACATATATATACATATATATATGTATATATATATATATATATATATATATATATATATATATATATATATATATATATATATATATATATATATATATAATGTGTATATGTATATATAATTAAGGTGTGTGTATATACATGTATATATAATGTCTGTGTGTATACATGTATATATTATGTAGGGGGACGCTTTATTTTACTAACATTAATCGCACCATGTGTCAGCGTATTGAGCTGTGATAATTTATCACTGCTTAATAAATTGACATCTCTGTGTATTGGTGAATTTCTAGTACTGTAATCTCATAAAGTCTCACGAGATTCCAGTATTAGGGGCCGTTCTCCAGTGTTAGAAGCGTTTGTAGATCGCTTCACACCTCCAAGGTTGAAGCGATCTACTCCGCTTTATAAACTGGCATACAGAGGAGAAAGATCTCCTCTTTGAATGCCGGAGAATGAAGCAGTGAATAGATTTCACTGCTTCATAAAAGGACACCTCAATGAGTATTCTCAGTGTGTGGAGATAATCGGAGGGAGAACCAGTTCAAACACTTCTCCCCCTAATTATCTCTGGTTTATAAACTGTTTATGGGTTGTGATCAGCGGCGATCCTCTGGATCTCCACTGATCACTGCTTCATAAACAGACACCTCAGTGCTAAACAGGAAGAAAACATCTCTAACACAATCTGAACTTTATAAAGCATATATAAAGCTGAAGACAGCAGATATACAGGTAAAACTTATGTAGGGAGTTTTGTTTCATCTCTGTGTATCATCTGAGGCTGTTCACTTCACTGGGTATAGGAGAGGGTTTAACCTCCCTGGCGGTAATCCCGAGTCTGGCTCGGGTTGGGATTTTACTAACAGGAGCGGTAACCCCGAGCCAGACTCGGGATCGCATCGCTGGATGCAGGGAGGACACAGGGAGAGTTACCTTGTCCCCTGGATCCAGCGATGTCCTCCGCGCTGTGTGATCGAGCTGTCCTCCGCTCGATTCACAGTGCCGAATGCAGCCAAGCTCCGTTCCCTGCAACGTTACGGCGCACGGGAGCGGAGAACGGCGGCAAATTCAAAAAAGTAAAAAGACACAAAACACACACAGCACTGTAATCTTACAGATTACAGTGCTGTATTAAAAAATACACACCCCCTTTGTCCCTAGTGGTCTGTGCAATGCCCTGTATGCACTTTTATATTATAAATACTGTTTTTTCTGCCTGAAATTTGTAGATTGTCCATAGCAACCAGAAAGTGTCCCTTTTTCAGTGTTTTAGGATTTGATTACATTATTGAATAATTTTTATTATTATTTATTATATTATAAACTTTATGATACCCGGGATGTCTGCTAGACTCTGGTTTGAACAGATTTAAGAGAGTTATTCCTAAGAATTACAGGACTACAATATAAAATGCCAGATTTCCATGCAAAATAATTGTACCGCTTTCAGCACCTAAAACCAAACTGAATCATACCGCCAGGGAGGTTAAATCCACTTTATCAACTTTTTTAAATAATGTGCTGCCACCCACAGTGACAAATCCTGGTTCAGCTTTCTTTAGAGATTTTGGCTCAGATTCAGCTGGAGTCCAGGAAAAGGATAATAAATGGAGCAAACAGTAATAATTCTGTGAATGAAAAGACGCTATCCAGGGCTCACTGACATTGCCCACCAAGGCACATACTATGTACTAATGAAAGAATAAGGTCCGGTTCACACTGAGGCAGCACGACTTACAGCGCGACTGCCTCAGGGGACCTGGACGCGACCACTGCGGCGACTTACAAAACGACTTCTGTATAGAAGTCAATGCAAGTCGCCCCAAAAGTCATACAGGAACCTTTTTCTAAGTCGGAGCTACTTGAGTCGCTCCGATTAGAACGGTTCCATTGCACAGAGCGGGACGTGACTTGTCAGGCGGCTAAGTCGCCTGACGAGTCACCCCTGTGTGAACCAGCTCTAAAAACCTGGAGACACTGTGCTAGTGCTGTCTTTCAGACTGCTGGCGGTTACTGAATATCACTTTACTGTGATATGTTAGTGCAATACAATAGATGCAATAGATACAACCTGGATACATCAAATTTCCTTGCAAATGGTCATCTCAATTCAATATGCAAACTTCAGATTATACAAAGTATTTAACATTTTTTGATGACTTTACAGATTTGCTAGAACTAGAATGTTACCTTGCAATGCCTGTATATCAAACCTTTCCGATTGTTTCAATTTTAAAAAAATGCAAAAATATATGTTAGTTTTACTGTACATTAGAATATTACCATAACATATCTGATGGGCAAAAGTGTACATTGTAACACAATTTATTTCATTATATTATGTTTTAATTCTGCTGAAATTAGACTTCAAAGTGTACCTGTAGCAAATGTAAACTAAGTGTGAATGTGAACTATGTGCACCTAGATGTTCCTGTATATTTTCTGATCTGCTTTCCAGAATGCTGCAAAGCTCCGAAAACTTTAGCTTTATAGTTACCTGATCTCACCTCAGTAACAAAGGCAGTATGTATGTATGTATGTGTGTGTGTGTATATATATATATATATATATATATATATATATATATATATATATATACACAGTATCTCACAAAAGTGAGTACACCCCTCACATTTTTGTAAATATTTTATTCTATCTTTTCATGTGACAACACTGAAGAAATTACACTTTGCTACAATGTAAAGTAGTGAGTGTACAGCTTGTATGACAGTGTAAATTTACTGTCCCCTCAAAATAACTTAACACACAGCTATTGATGACTAAACTACTGGTAAGGAAAGTGTGTACACCCCTAAGTGAAAATGTCCAAATTTGCCCAATGACCATTTTCCCTCCCCGGTGCCATGTGACTCGTTAGTGTTATAAGGTCTCAGGTGTGAATGGGGAGCAGGTGTGTCAAATTTGGTGTTATCACTCTCGCTCTTTCATACTGGTCACTGGAAGTTCAAAATGGCACCTCGTGGCAAAGAATCTGGGGATCTGAAAAAAGATTTGTTGCTCTACATAAAGATGGCCTAGATTATAAGAAGATTGCCAAGACCTGAAACTGAGCTGCAGCACGGTGGCCGAGACCATACAGTGGTTTAACAGGACAGGTTCCACTCAGAACAGGCCTCACCATGGTCGACCAAAGAAGCTGAGTGCACGTGCTCACCGTCATATCAAAAGGTTGTCTTTGGGAAATGTGTGGCAGCAACCAGGTGAGGAGTACAAAGACAAGTGTGTTTTGCCTACAGTCAAGCATGGTGGTGGGATGTCATGGTCTGGGGCTGCATGAGTGCTGCCGGCACTGGGGAGCTACAGTTCATTGAGGGAACTATGAATGCCCTTTGGAGACTGGGCCAAAAGGCAGTATGTAAATGTATTGTTTGGGAGGACGATGACTGCAAACATACAGTCAATGTCCTTAAGAACTATCTTCAGTGTAAAGAAGAACAATGAGTCCTGGAAGTGATGGTTTGGCCCCCACAGAGCCATGATCTCAACATCATCAAGTCTGTCTGGGATTCCATGAAGAGACAGAAGGATTTGAGGTAGCCTACATCCACAGAAGATCTGTGGTTAGCTCTAGATGTTTGGAACAACCTACCTGATGAGTTCCTTCAAAAACTGTGTGCAGGTGTACCCAGAGGAATTGGTGCTGTTATGAACACAAAGAGTGGTCAAACCAAAAAATATTTTGATTTGGATTTCTCTTCTGTTTATTTACTGTCCATTGTGTTAATTGATACAATTAAACTAATAACACTTCTATTTCTGAAAAGTCTTCTTAACTTACAGCGTTTTTTTACACCTGTATATGTACAGGGCATTCGGAAAATATTCTCAGCGCTTCACTTTTTCCACATTTTGTTATGTTACAGCCTTATTCCATTATGGATTCAATTCATTATTTGCCTCAAACTTCTACAAACAATTCTCCATAACGACAACATGTAAAAAGTTTGTTTGAAATCTAATAAAAATTAAAAATGAAAAACAAATCACATGTACATACAGTTAGTGATGGATGAACTTCCAACAGGACATTTCGCGAATGTCAACGCAGCCAAAAGTTTGCAAAGTTTGTGGCGGGCCCCATTGACTTTAATGGCAGGCGAACCTTAAAAACCTCCAGGTCATATTTTCAGCCACAAAATACTTACTAGCTGTGCACACATAGTCCCACAACATGGATACTGACATAACAAAAGTATTAAGTGAATCTGGGATCGACAACGACAAGCATTCTTTTTTTATCTGTGAAATTTTGACAATTCAGGAGCGCATGAAGGCCATGGAGGAGAGGCAAGGTCAGGCCAGGCTATGAAGGGGGTGCAGAAGATGATCAGTGCCACAGTCAGGGCAGCGCAGTCCTGTGCCAGTGTCCCAGTGTGCCAACCTGTGCTTGAGCCCCTCCCTCTGCCGGCCCTTACCCCCACCTATGCAGGGCTCCACTGCGGTGGTCAAGAGGTGTCAGTGATCTGATCCTCAGCCATGGTGCTGGCACTGCCTGCTGATTGGCTTCTCCGCTGCTATCTCCCTCACTGTCTGAAACCAGCATCGCGATAGAGACTGAGCACTGACACCAGCACCGTGATAGAGAGCACTGACACCAGCACCGAGATAGAGAGCACTGACACCAGCACCGAGATAGAGAGCACTGACACCAGCACCGAGATAGAGAGCACTGACACCACACCAGCACCGAGATAGAGAGAGAGCACTGACACCAGCACCGAGATAGAAAGCATTGACAGCACACCAGCACTGAGATAGAGAGAGAGCACTGACATCAGCACCGTGATAGAGAGCACTGACACCAGCACTAAGATAGAGAGCACTGACACCACACCAGCACCAAGATAGAGAGAAAGCACTGACACCAGCACCGAGATAGAGAGAGAGCACTGACACCAGCAGCGAAATAGAGAGCACTGACACCACACCAGCAACGAGATAGAGAGCACTGACACCAGCACCGAGATAGAGAGCACTGACACCAGCACCGAGATAGAGAGCACTGATACCAGCACCGTGATAGAGAGCACTGACACCAGCACCGTGATAGAGAGCACTGACACCAGCACCGAGATAGAGCGCACTGACACCAGCACCGTGATAGAGAGCACTGACACCAGCACCGTGATAGAGAGCACTGACACCAACACCGAGATAGAGAGCACTGACACCACACCAGCACCGAGACAGACAGAGAGCACTGACACCAGCACCGAGATAGAGAGCACTGACACCAGCACCCAGAGAGAGAGCACTGACACCAGCACTGTGATAGAGAGCACTAACACCAGCACCGGGATAGAGCACACTGACACCAGCACCATGATAGAAAGCACTGACACCAGCACCCTGATAGAGAGCACTGACACCAGCACCCTGATAGAGAGCACTGACACCAGCACCGAGATAGAGAGCACTGACACCACACCAGCACCGAGATAGAGAGAGAGCACTGACACCAGCACTGAGATAGAGAGCACTTACATCACACCAGCACCGAGATAGAGAGAGAGAGCACTGACACCAGCACCGAGATAGAGCACACTGACACCAGCACCGTGATAGAGAGCACTGACACCAGCACAGAGATAAAGAGCACTGACACCAGCACCATTATAGAGAGCACTGACACCAGCACCGAGATAGAGAGCACTGACACCAGCACTGAGATAGAGAGCACTGACACCAACACCGTGATAGAGAGCACTGACACCAGCACTGTGATAGAGAGCACTGACACAAGCACCGAGATAGAGAGCACTGACACCACACCAGCACCGAGATAGAGAGAGAGAGCACTGACACCAGCACCAAGATAGAGCGCACTGACACCAGCACCGTGATAGAGAGCACTGACACCAGCACCGAGATAGAGAGCACTGACACCAGCACCATGATAGACAGCACTGACACCAGCACCGAGATAGAGAGCACTGACACCAGCACCGAAATAGAGAGCACTGACTCCAGCACCGTGATAGAGAGCACTGACACCAGCACCATGATAGAGAGCACTGACACCAGCACCGTGATATATAATATGCTTTCTATATGTGAAAGAAAGTATATTATACGTGTACAACCCTATATACTGTAAACCTATAAAAGGACCTTTTTGGACCTAGTAGCTAGTGATTTGTAGACTTTCCCTGCTCCAAACACCAAACAGTCCCTACACTGATAAAAGACAGCTGCAGAATCGGGCAGCAATCAGCTCAGCAGCACAGCAGTCAAGTATAATATGCTTTCTATATTTGAAAGAAAGTATATTATACGTGTGCAACCCTATATACTGTCCACCTATACCAGTCCTTAAAAGGACCTTTGTGAACCTAGTAGCTAATGATTTGCAGACTGTCCCTCAGTCCCTACACTGATAAAAGACAGCTGCAGAATCGGTCAGCACTCAGTTCAGCAGTCAAGTATAATAGGCTTTCTATATTTGAAAGAAAGTATATTATACGTGTACAACCCTATATACTGTACACCTATACCAGTCCTTAAAAGGACCTTTGCAGACCTAGTAGCTAGTGATTTGCAGACTGTCCCTCAGTCCCTACACTGATAAAAGACAGCTGCAGAATCGGTCAGCACTCAGCTCATCAGTCAAGTATAATAGGCTTTCTATATTTGAAAGAAAGTATATTATACGTGTACAACCTTATATACTGTACACCTATACCAGTCCTTAAAAGGACCTCTGTGGACCTAATAGTAATAGCTAGTGATTAAACTGACTGTCCCTGCTCCACACAGCGTCCTGTCCCTACACTGACAAAAGACAGCTTCAGAATCGTTCAGCAGTGCACTCAGCAATCAGCAGCACAGCAGTCAGCAGCAGTGCACCAGAACCCTATATACTGTACACCTATACCAGTCCTTAAAAGGACTTTTGTGGACCTAATAGCTAGCGATTTGTGTCACTACAGTCTCTCCCTGCTCCACACAGCAACCTCTCCCTACACTGACAAAAGACAGAATGTAAAATGGCCGCCAGATCAGGTCTATTTATAAGGTAGGGGGAATGTCCAATTGTCCATGTGCTGAAATGTCTCAATTGGCTGTCCTGTACTCCATGGTGGATGTGTCATCATAGGTCAAAGTTCTTTCACAATGTAATAGGATATGTCCGCCGCGTGAACAGTGCCAGAAGTCCGCCGGTTTGACGAATCGCGATCACGCAAAATTCGCCGCGAACCAACCGCCGGGCGAACCGCAAGGCCATCGCTACATACAGTATCTCACAAAAAGGAGTACCTCCCTCACATTTTTGTAAATATTTTATTATATCTTTTCATGTGACAACACTGAAGAAATGACACATTGCTACAATGTAAAGTAGTGAGTGTACAGCTTGTATAACAGTGTAAATTTGCTGTCTCCTCCAAATAACTCAACACACAGCCAATAATGTCTAACCCACTGGCAGAAAAAGTAAGTACACCCCTAAGTAAAAATGTCCAAATTGGCCCCAAAGTGTCAAAATCTTGTGTGGCCACCATTATTTTCCAGTACTGCCTTAACACTCTAGGGCATGGAGTTCCCCAGAGCTTCACAGGTTGCCACTGGAGTCCTCTTCCACTCCTCAATGATGACATCACGGAGCTGGTGAATGTTAGAGACCTTGCGCTCCTCCACCTTCCAATTGAGGATGCCCCACAGATGCTCAATAGGGTTTAAAGGTCTGGAGACATGCTGGGCCAGTCCATCACCTTTACCCTCAGCTTCTTTAGCAAGGTTGTCTTGGAGGTGTGTTTGGGGTTGTCATCATGTTGGAATACTGCCCTGCAGTCCGGTCTCTGAAGGGAGGAGACCATGTTCTGCTTCAGTATGTCACAGTACATGTTGACATTCATGGTTCCCTCAATGAACTGTAGCTAACCAGTGCTGGCAGCACTCATGCAGCCTCAGACCATAACACCCCCACAACCATGCTTAACTGTAGGCAAGACACACTTGTCTTTGTACTTCTCACCTGGTTGCTGCTACACATTTGACACCATCTGAAACTAAAAAGTTTATCTTCGTCTCATCAGATCACAGGACATGGTCCCAATAATCCATGTTCTTAGTCTGTTTGTCTTCAGCAAACTGTTTGCGGGCTTTCTTGTGCATTATCTTTAGAAGAGGCTTCCTTCTGGGACGACAGTCATGCAGACCAATTTCATGCAGTGTGCGGTGTATGGTCTGAGCACTGACAGGCTGACCCTCTACTCCTTCAACCTCTGCAGCAATGCTGGCAGCACTCATATGTCTATTTCCCAAAGGCAACCTCTGGATATGACGCTGATCACATTCACTCAACGTCTTTGGTCGACCACGGCGAGGCCTGCTCTGAGTGGAACCTGTCCTGTTAAACCACTGTATGGTCTTGGCCACCGTGCTGCAGTTCAGTTTCAGGGTCTTGGCAATCTTCTTATAGCCTAGGCCATCTTTTTTTTTTAAATCTCTTTATTAATTTTTCCATATCCAAATATACATTTCACAACTTACATTTATCTGCTCTCTCAGCAGCTTCCATAAAATGTCATTAATAATCATTTCATCACAAACACAGAAACACTTATACATTTATTCCCTTCCTTAACCCTTTCTTCCAGTGGTGTGGTTTGCCCTATTTCCGTACCCCCTTACCCTGAAGCCGTCATAGAATTCTCTATCCAGTTTGCCCATACTCTTACATATTTCTCCCCATTTCCTCTATTACAGTATGTCTCCCTCTACAATGGTAGAATACTATTCACTAAGTTTTTCCAATATACCAATGAGGGGGCCTCAGCCTTCTTCCAGTTTAACACTATTGCCTTCCTTGCATAGAAAAGCAATAAGCCCACCTGTATTTTCCTTTCTATAGAAGCCATATTTTCCCTTACTAATCCTAATAGGCAGATCTCTGCCTCTTGATTCAGAGAAACTGATGTTACTATAGCGATTACTCTCAAGACCTCTCTCCAGATTACCACTATCTTCGGAAAGGACCAAAATATATGAATAAAATTTCCTGGAATATCAGCACATCTCCAGCTATTTTAAGGATTTGGTGGGAATATTTTATACAGTTTATATGATGTATAATAACTCCTATGTGTTATTTTAAATTGGATTAATTGATCTCGAAGTGATACTAAAATCTGAAATGGGAATCCATATATCTCCTCCTGGTTTTCTGCTACTAATTCTGGGACATCTCTTATCCAACATTCACATAATTTGTTTGTATCTGGCGATGCTGTCTTTGATGGGTAGGTGTAAAGAACTTGAAATTATCTTTTTTCCCTTCTTTTTCTTACTATTTGCTCTAATCTTGATTCTACTAATTGTGGAATACCCTCTGGGAACTGGGCTGATAAAGCGTGTACCAACTGCATATATCTGAAAGTATAACTCCTGAGCGTTGCCTCATTTCTACAAATGAAGATAGCCTAGGCCATCTTTATGTAGAGCAACAATTCTTTTTTTCAGATCCTCAGATTCTTTGCCATTAGGTGCCATGTTGAACTTCTAGTGACCAGTATGAGAGAGTGAGAGTGATAACACCAAATTTAACATATCTGCTCCCCATTCACACATGAGACCTTGTAACACTAACAAGTCACATGGCACCGGGAAGGGAAAATGGCTAATTGGGCAAATTTGGACATTTTCACATAGGGGTGTACTGACTTTTGTTGCCAGTGGTTTAGACATCAATGGCTGTGTGTTGAGTTATTTTGAGGGGACAGCAAATTGACACTGTTATACAAGCTGTACACTCACTACTTTACATTGTAGTAAAGTGTAATTTCTTCAGGGTCCGTTCACACAGGGGCAACTCCGATCCGACTTCAGGTCGCCCCTAGTCGCCTCAGGTCGGACAACATTTAAAAAGCAATGTAAGTGAATGAGAGCCGTCTTAATGCACACTACTGAAGTCGCTCCGACTTCAGAAAAGGTTCCTGTACTACTTGAATCCGACTTGTAGGCGACCGGTACCCATTGATTTCAATGGAGGTCGCCTCCAAGTCGGATCTCCGTTTATACGGAGGCGACTCTGACAGAATTATCAGCTCTCAAGAGGGCACTCCACGCCAAATTTATGAAAAAAATTTGGCGTGGGTTCCCCCTCCGAGAGCATACCAGGCCCTTAGGTCTGGTATGAATTCCAAGGGCAACTCCCTACGCCGAAAAAACGGCGTGGGGGTCCCCCCAGATTCATACCAGACCCTTATCCGAGCACGCTACCTGGCCGGCCAGGAAAGGGGGTGGGGACGAGCGTGCGCCCCCCCCCTCCTGAGCCGTACCAGGCCGCGTGCCCTCAACATGGGGGGGTGCCTTGGGGAAGGGGGGGCCGCGCGCCCCCCCCACCCCAAAGCACCTTGTCCCCATGTTGATGAGGACAAGGGCCTCTTCCCGACAACCCTGGCCGTTGGTTGTCGGGGTCTGCGGGCGGGGGGCTTATCGGAATCCGGGAGCCCCCTTTAATAAGGGGGCCCCCGGATACCGGCCCCCCACCCTATGTGAATGAGTATGGGGTACAATGTACCCCTACCCATTCACCTGTAAAATAAAAGTACCAAAAAAACACACAACACAGGGTTAAAATATTTTATTGCACAGCTCCGGGGGTCTTCCGTCTTCGGGGGTCTTCTCGCCGGACTCCTCCGCTATCTTCTTGTAGCTCTTTTGCTAGCGGAGGAGTCCGGCTTTCTTCCTCGCCGCCGGCCTCTTCTCCCGACTTCGGGGGTCTTGTCCCCCTCTTCGGTTCTTCTGCCGGGCCACCGCGCCTTCTTATAGCTCTTTTACAGGCGGTGGCCCGGTCTTCTGTCGTCGCCGTCGCCGCCGCCTTCCGTTCTTCTTCTTCTTCTTCTTCTTCTTCTTCTTCTTCTTCTTCTCCAGGAGATGTTGCCTCGACGCTCTCTCCGGCCGGAATGCCAGGGACGCGCTCCGCTGCCACTTATATAGGGACAATGGGGCGGTGTCACATGGCTTTATGTCACATGGGTTGGTCACATGGGTTGATGTCACATGGGGACTATGACATCGTAAGGGGGCGGGGTCACCATGTGACCAACCCATGTGACATAAAGCCATGTGACACCGCCCCATTGTCCCTATATAAGTGGCAGCGGAGCGCATCCCTGGCATTCCGGCCGGAGAGAGCGTCGAGGCAACATCTCCTGGAGAAGAAGAAGAAGAAGAAGAAGAACGGAAGGCGGCGGCGGCGACAGAAGACCGGGCCACCGCCTGTAAAAGAGCTATAAGAAGGCGCGGTGGCCCGGCAGAAGAACCGAAGAGGGGGACAAGACCCCCGAAGTCGGGACAAGAGGCCGGCGGCGAGGAAGAAAGCCGGACTCCTCCGCTAGCAAAAGAGCTACAAGAAGATAGCGGAGGAGTCCGGCGAGAAGACCCCCGAAGACGGAAGACCCCCGGAGCTGTGCAATAAAATATTTTAACCCTGTGTTGTGTGTTTTTTTGGTACTTTTATTTTACAGGTGAATGGGTAGGGGTACATTGTACCCCATACTCATTCACATAGGGTGGGGGGCCGGTATCCGGGGGCCCCCTTATTAAAGGGGGCTCCCGGATTCCGATAAGCCCCCCGCCCGCAGACCCCGACAACCAACGGCCAGGGTTGTCGGGAAGAGGCCCTTGTCCTCATCAACATGGGGACAAGGTGCTTTGGGGTGGGGGGGCCGCGCGGCCCCCCCTTCCCCAAGGCACCCCCCATGTTGAGGGCACGCAGCCTGGTACGGCTCAGGAGGGGGGGGCGCACGCTCGTCCCCACCCCCTTTCCTGGGGGCCGGGTAGCGTGCTCGGATAAGGGTCTGGTATGAATCTGGGGGGGACCCCCACGCCGTCTTTTCGGCGTAGGGAGTTCCCCTTGGAATCCATACCAGACCTAAGGGCCTGGTATGCTCTCGGAGGGGGAACCCATGCCAAATTTTTTTCATAATTTGACGTGGAGTTCCCTCTTGAGAGCTCATTCTCTGATTGGCCGCGGCAAAAGTCGCCTGGCTGGGGCGACTTAAAGTCGTGTTGTAAGTCGTGTTCAGGTCGTGTCCAAGTTGCGTCCAAGTTGCCTCCAAAAGTCGTGTTGAAAGTCGTGTTGCCCCTGTGTGAACGGACCCTCAGTGTTGCCACATAAAAAGATATAACAAAATATTTACAAAAATGTAAGGGGTGTATTCACTTTGTGAGATACTGTAAGTATTCACAGCCTTTGCTCAATACTTTGTTGAAGCACCATTGCATTGTATGATGATACAAGCTTGGCACGCCTATTTTTACGCAATTTCTCCCATTCTTCTTTGCAGGACCTCTCAAGCTCCATCAAGTTGGATTTTTATATCTCTAGAGAAGTTCAATCGGGTTCAAGTCTGGGCTTTGGCTGGGCCACTTAAGGACATTCACAGAGTTGTTCTGTAGCCACTCCTTTGTTATCTTGGCTGTGTGCTTAGGGTCGTTGTCCTGTTGAAAGATGTCCAGAGCACTCTGGAGCAGGTTTTTATCAAGGATGTCTCTGTACATTGCTGCATTCATCTTTCCCTCGATCCTGACAAGTCTCCCAGTTCCTGCTGCATGATGCTGCCACCACCATGCTTCACTTTAGGGATGGTATTGGGCAGGTGATGAGTGGTGCTTGGTTTCCTCCAACCATGACGCTTGCCATTCAGGCCAAAGAGTTCAATCTTTGTTTCATCAGACCAGAGAATTTTGTTTCTCATGGTCTGAGAGTCCTTCAGGTGCCTTTTGGAAAACTCCAGGCGAGCTGATATGTGCAATTTACTGAGGAGAGGCTTCTGTCTGGCCACTCTACCATATAGGCCTGATTGGTGGAGTGCTGCAGAGATGGTTGTTCTTCTGGAAGGTTCTCCTCTCTCTACAGAGAAATGCTGGAACTCTGTCAGAGTGACCATCAGGGTCTTGGTTGCCTCCCTGACTAAGGTCCTTCTCTCCTGGATGGTCAGTTCGGATGAGCGGCCTGCTTTTGAAGAGTCCTGGTGGTTCTAAACTTCTTCCATTTATGGATGATGGAGGTGGATTTATGGATGATGTGCTCATTGAGACCTTCAATGCTGCAGAAATGTTTCTGTACCCTTCCTCAGATCTGTGCCTCAATACAATCCTGTCTCAGAGGTCTACAAACAATTCCTTGGACTTCATGGCCTGGTTTGTGCTCTGACATAAATTGTTAACTGTGGGACCTTATATCATATGGATGGTGTCAGTAGGGCAGTGGATTTTGTCAGCGGGGCAAAGGACAGTGTCAGTAGAGCAGCGGATGGTGTCAGTACAGCAACAGAAGGGCAGAGAAGGGTGTCAGTAGGACAGTGGATATTGTCAGTCAGTGAAGCAGTGCATGGTTTCAGTAGGGCAGAGGATGATGTCAGTAGGGCTCTGAGGAAGAGGTATAACCTCGAAACGCATAAGCCTATTGGGTCTCCACCTCCTGCCTGAGATTTTGATGCACTATGGACTGAACGATGCTGTACCATGTGATGAACTTTGATGCTGAACCATGTGATGAGCTCTAACTTAATTGTGGCTGGGGCCACCTGGAGCTGTGTGGAGGCAGCCTATGTTACGCTGTGGGGAAGTAGTAGCTATACAAACACAGCCGTAGGTCCTAATATGACAGGTGTGCAGATGTGGGTGAGTAACTGAGCATGCACAATGTCAGCGTTCAGAGCCATACACCTGATCCACACACCTGTCAAATTAGTACCTGCGGGTGTGTTCGTACAGCTACTGCTTCCCACAACGTAACATAGGCTGCCTGCAAACAGCTGCAGGTGGCCCCAGCCATGAAAACAAACCACTGACTCACACTGTACAGGCCACACCACCCATGCGAATGAGCCCCAAGAGCTCAATTACTCACAGAGCTTTATTTATTAACCCCGTTCAGTTGTATCCTTTATCCTTAAGATTTTGCAGGAATTATGTTGCATTTGTGTCCACTAATAATGATTTTACTGCATTTTTTGTCAAAATTTTGTTTCAGAGCTGAAAATTGCCAAGAGATCCCTAACCTTCTAATGAAACACAGATAAGCCATCATTTGATACTGACCTCAGTGCCCTGCTATTCGTCTTTTTCTACATTTTGGCCTAAATTTATGAATACCTTCGATTTTTTTATTTCTTTTTTATTGGATATATTTTATAGCAGCAAGTAAAAAAAATATTGTTTTATTTTCAGGTTTTCAATCTTTTTTTAATTTATAGGAGAAAAAACAGGTGTAGCACTCAGAGCAGTGCAGATTTATAATGAAATCCACTGGTGGGTGCTCAGGCTCAGATGTCCTCTCAAACTTCGAATTAAAACGTTTTTTCAGGCATTTTTCAGGTGCTTTAGCTTTAAAAAAAAGCGCCTGTAAAGCGCCTGAAAGAAGTCGAAACTGCAATCCCAATGTAAAAGCCCGAGTGCTTTCACACTGAGGCGCTGCGCTGCCAGGGCATCAAAAAAAGTCCTGAAAGCAGCTTCTTTGCAGCGCTTTTGGAGCGGCTCCTAAAGCGCCCCTTCCCATTGAAATCAATATGAAGCGCCTGCAAAACGCCTGAAAAGCACCTGAAAAGCGCGTGAAAAGTGCTTTTGGCAGCATCGTCTTGTGGGCACTTTTAACCCTTTATTTGGCCACTAGCAGGGGTTAAAAGCTCCCCAATAGCTCTCGAAAAATGCTGGTAAAGCGCTGCTAGTTTAAGCGGTGCTTTACAAGTGTTTTTCGGGTGCTGACATTGTGAAAGGGCTCTTAAAGCACTTGGGCTTTCACATTGGGATTGCAGATGAGGCTTCTTTCAAGCGCTTTTTTTAGCGAGGGCCAGAACGGGGATCTGTCTGTGTAAACAGACAGATCCCCGTTCTGACAGGGGAGTTAGAAAGAGATCTACTGTTCATAGTAATTAGGAACAGCAATCTTTCTCCTCCTTCAGTCAGCCCAGCCCCATACAGTTAGAAACACTCCCAGGGAACACACTTTACCCCTTGATGGCCCACTAGTGTTAACCCCTTCCCTGCCAATGTCATTTATACAGTAATCAGTGGCTATTTTTAGCTCTGATCGCAGTGTAAATGTCAATGGTCCCACAAAAGTGTCAAAAGTTTTCGATCTGTCCACCGCAATGTCTCAGTCCCACTAAAAATAGTAGATAACCGCCATTACTAGTAAAAAAAAAAAATAATAATAATAATAAAAATGGCATAAACCTATCCCCTATTTTATAGACGCTATAACTTTTGCGCAAACCATTTAGTATACGCTTATTGCGATTTTTTTACCAAAATATGCAGAAGAATACATATTGGCCTAAACTGATGAAGAAATGTATTTTTTTACATTTTTTGGGGGGTATTTATTGTAGCAAAAAGTAAAAAATATTGTTTTCTTTTTCAAAATTGTTGCTCTTTTTTTATTAATGCAGAGGTGATCAAATACCACCAAAAGAAAGTTCTATTTGTGGGGAAAAAAAGATGTCAATTTTGTTTGGGTGCAGTGTCGCACGACCGCGCAATTGTCACTTAATGAGATGCAGTGCCGTATTGCAAAAAATGGCTTGGTCTTTGAGGTGGAAAATCTTCCGGTCTGTAAGTGTTTAAAGTCGAGCAGTGCCAAACTGCAAAAAATGCCCTGGTAATGAAGGGAACAAAACCTTCTGGAGCTTAAGTGGTCAAGTGTTTAGAGGCATAAAA
Organism: Lithobates pipiens; assembly: GCF_037356315.1. NCBI lineage: Eukaryota > Metazoa > Chordata > Amphibia > Anura > Ranidae > Lithobates > Lithobates pipiens. The sequence continues at coordinate 614,362,775 of NW_027507748.1, forward strand.
TAATTTCCTTTCAATGTTAGAAAAATATTTTATGAATCTGAGTCCGAATATAAAAAAAAAAAGCACCAAAGATGAGCGTGCAGACTAGCTTATGAGCAGAATTTATGCAATGAGCTAATTTGAAAAACAACTGAATAGCCATACACATCTCGGAGGAGATCAATTGAACAAGAAATTGATCATTTATTGAAGCGTGTGTTGCTGCCATACACCTTACAATCTGACTTTACAATTTTTGTACAATCATCTTTAGATCTACCATAACTATGTAGTATGAGAGTTTAGCTAAACTTTCCAATTATTGTGTATACAGTCACTACACAGTTGTTGGAAGAGCTAAAGGAGATTGTACAATCAGATTTGATTGTGCGTGATGAGTTTAATGTCTAGCTGACATCTGTAGGTAGTTCTACTTTAATAGCTCACTATTTCTCCTTTCATATCACATATTTTGCCATGTTTCTATAGCTTGTGCATTATCTAAATGGAGTATATATTGAAGGTGGGACTCTAAACTCTTCCAGTGTGAAACAAATGTCCTCATCTGATTTTCCCAGGAGTGATGGAGACTTTCGGTCTCCAGTAGTATCAGTGTCCATGCAGGTGACAGGGCCATCACCATCCTGCCACCATCCTGCCATCACCATCCTGCCATCACACCTTCTCTGCTCCCATTGTACAGGCTCGTGCAGAGGTGACAACTCAGCAGGAGGTGTCCCCAGGATGTCCCCTGGCTGCCCCAAGTCTTCTCACACCTCCATATCAATGGCCCTGATTTCACACTCACACCTTCCCTTTGAATACAGTAGCGGAGTCTTTGTCGGACTAGGAAATTACAAAGACATGTTACTGCCCCATACAAAACCCATCCATCTCCAGCCTGACAGCTCCATTCACTTCTATGCTACGATTCAACACTGCCATCTACTGGGCGCAAACGGAACCTCTGCTTGTGAATTGCCTACACGCTAATATAGACACTTTTGCAGCCAAATTGGGAGAGCATCCACTTTATTCACTTGACCTCTGGAAGATTTACACCCCCCCCCCCCCCCATTCATGACCAGATCATTTTTTGCTTTTTGGCACTGCATTACTTTAACCACTTCAGCCCCAGAAGGTTTTACCTTCTTAATGACCAGGCCATTGTTTGCGATACGACACTGCGTTACTTTAACCACTTCAGCCGCGGAAGGTTTTACCCCCTTAATGACCAGGCCATTGTTTGCGATACGACACTGCCTTACTTTAACCACTTCAGCCCTGGAAGGTTTTACCCCTTTACAGACCAGGCCATTGTTTGCGATACGACACTGCGTTACTTTAACCACTTCAGCCCCGGAAGGTTTTACCCCCTTACAGACCAGGCCATTTTTAATTTTTTTTGCGATGCGGCACTGCGTTATTTTAACTGACAATTAACTGACTATAGCCAGTGCTGCTCTTCTGCTTGATTCCGAGCATGCATGGCACTTTGTGCGTCAGAATTGTGTACACACGATTGGAATTTGCGCAAGCGGATTTTGTGCAACGGAAATTCCGATGGAAACTGCCCAATGGAGCCTACACATGGTCGGAATTTCCAATATAAGGCTTCCATCAAAAATTTTCCATCGGAAAATCCGACCACGTGTATGAGGCATTACAGTGATCAGTGCTAAAAATATGCACTGTTACTGTACTATTGACACTGGCAGGGAAGGGGTTAGCATCAGGGGCGAACAAAGGGTTAACTGTGTGCCTAGCTGGTGCTTGCTAACTGTGTGGGTGTTGTTCTGACTGGATGAAGACAGAGATGAATGCTCCTGCTTAGGGCAAAATTGCGCCTCCGGTGGCATGTGTGTGCCCTCTAGTGTCTATTGCACGAAATAACACACAGGTACATCATTTTGCACGATAGAGGCGACCTGCCGCAGTACAAGTATGTTAGGCGGTCAGCAAGTGGTTAATTGGAAGGTCATGCAACGATGTACTCATATTAAAATTATATAACTTTTTTCCCACAAATAGAGCTTTCCATTGTTGGTATTTGATTTACCATTGCATTTTTTATTTTTTGCACTATAAACAAAAAAAGACTGAACATTTTAGGGAAAAAAACAATATTTTTTACTTTTCTGCTATAAAATACATCCAATAAAAAAAATGTAAATATCACATTTCTTTATAACTTTAGGCTATGTCTTCTATTACATATTTTTGGGAAAAAAAAAAAAATACCAATAAGCATATATTGATCGGTTAGCCCAAAAGTTATAGCATCTACAAACTATGGGATATATACTAGAATTTTTATTTATTTATTTATTTATTTTTATACTACTAATAGTACTAATAGCGACGATCAGTGACTTATAGCTGTACTGAGATTGTATGGAGGGCAATTGGACACTAATTGACACTTTGTGGGAACCAGTGGCACTAATATAGTGATCAGTGCTAAAGATATACACTGTCACTGTACTGCTGATTGGTTTGTACTGTGACTAATCACAGGCTTAATGGGTTATGGGGGGGGGGGGGGTCATAATTTTATGGCTGATCTGTGTATGTTTCCACTTACATAGCATAACCTAAAAAAAATATGAAGATGGTTGCTTTCCTTTTTACTTATTTTTTGTTTTCTTAAACATCCTACTTAAAGTGGAAGAAAAGCCTAACACTATTCCTGCCTAAATTTTTTTCCTCCTCCCTCCTCCTACCTATGTTGCCTAACATGTATAAATAAGATGTGTGTGCTCGCATATATTTAATCCACTCCTATCCAGTCACATGATTCCCTCCTACCCTCTGTCAGTGAGCAGCTGCTGCAGGGGAGAGGAAGAAGCATTAACAACAGCTGGGCTGTGGGTATTTTCATGGCTCCTGGAATTCCCAGACGCTGTCAAGCCAGAGCCAGAGCTGCAGGATCAAAAGACCGGACCATGGTGATTTAAAAATAGGTAAGTATACAGACCTTTTTTTTAAACGTTAAGGCAGTACATTTCTGTGGTGTCAGAAACGCGATTGTGCATGCATTCCACAGGGTAAAATGTCTCAGTTATATTGGTGGTGTGTTTTTTTATGTAAAATCCCATATTACATTGGTTGCCAGTGTAAATTATGTATTACATTGGTGATCAGTGTAAATCACCCTTTTGTCAGGGCTGGGCTCAGCCCTTCCTTCTCAGAGCTAGCCGCTCAGCCGTCGGCTAATTGCCAGCTCCTATCTCTTCACAATTACTCAGCTGTTGATGATATCCTGCTCGTCAGTCCTGCCTACTTAAGCTATTCAGCCCAGTGGATCTCTGCCTTCACCTTGGTCAACATTACAGAAAATATCTCCTGCGATCCTGTTCAAGACTTGCTTTGCTGACATCCCTTCTGGCTCCAGATCCTGCTTACTGTTCGACTACATTAATCCCTGACTTCTGTCTTGGCTGACTATCCATTCCGGTTACTGAACTTTGGCTATGTTTTGACTATATTTGTTATTTGTGATTAAACTGTACTTCTGACTCAGCCTGATTTAATGGTTTCTGACAGTAGGCGAAGGCCATGATTTCAGAAGATGTAGTCAACCCACTTGGTAATATTTTTTCCAGATTGAATGAACTGGATTACCGCATGGATCAGTATTACCTCCTAACTAATCCCATCACCCCACCACTGACACTGATCCCATCAACCCCCCCAGCATTGCCACTGATCACTCACCCCCCCCCCCCCCGCCATTGCCATTGATCCCAGGAGTCCAAGGATCCCTAGAATTTTTCTGTCTATTGATGGGTCCCCTCACCTCCCCAGTCCATGGGGTGCAGCCAGCAAGGAGATAATGTGCTGTAATCTTTAGCAACCAATCAGTGAGCAATAATGATATGCACTAACCTCTTTTAATCAATCATTGAGGAGTAAGGATAGGCAGTAACCTCTAGCAGCCAATCAGTGAGCAGTAATAATGTGCAGTAATCTCTAGCGACCAGTTAGTGAGCAGTAAGGATGTCCAGTAACCTCTAGCAACCAATCATTGAACAGTAATGATGTACAGTAATCTCTAGCAACCATCAACAAGCAGAAGCTAAAATCAATTCTTGAGACAGACAGATCTTCCAAAACCAGGGTCAAGGCATAAAGTTGCAACCATAGGGAGAGAGAACTTCTTTAAAACTATATGAAGGAAGTATTTTAAATATTGTTAGGAGAATGTCACACAATTTGTGGAATAAGACCATATGTCTACTAATGGGCGTTTCCATCTTTGACTGAAACTAAAGAAACATGATCCCGTATACAGTTAAAAAAGGGCCTTTTCATCTTTCCCACTTAAAATGCTCCACAGTCGCATAGCATAATCTATACCACTCCTATTGACTGACAATTGGCTGAGAATTTTGGTTTTGAATACATGTCCATTGGGTAATGTGAGTTCCTGGGCTTCATAAATAAACACTTCCCACAGCAAAATGTTCCCTTTGGTTTGTTCTTATTTATTGTTTTAGATTGATAATGGCTGTGAACCAAACCATCCCTTATTGACCTAGATCTTCTAAAGATTATCTCAGGGTAGCTTTTAAGATATTTTGATACTGTCTCATCAGCCATTAAAAGATATCAATATTTTTTCATTATTTCAAAAATTTGTTTATGTTGATCTGAGAAGCGGGTAATCAATCTTACTCCCACCTCAGATTTCTTTGATTTTTTTACCATGAATCAGATGTGCCCTGTTTTGATTTTTAGGTCGATTGTAGGCACATTTTTTGCTGTACCCTCTTTGTTGAAGGCGCGGCTGTAGTGCCCCAGCCTCGTTTTCCAAGTCTATATCTCTAATGCAGTTCCTCCTTATTGTAAAATATTGACTATAAGGGATGGGAAAACAAAGAAGATACCAAATAGGTATCAACAGGTCGGACTTTTAAGGAATGGAAACAAATAAGAAAGTAACAAAATAGTTTATTAATAGAAAATACACAATATCATAACAGTGTTCAAAAAAGAATATAAAAATCATATAAAATAATACAATTTGTACATTGAGCCCTTGTGCGTCGCGTCTACGCCTTTCGCCGTAAAGGCTTCCTCGGGACATGGAAAAGACATAGCAAGAGAGAGCAAAATAAATCTCACTATCTTCAAATGGGCTGTGCCTCAAGTACAAATGTCATAGCAACCAGGACACATCCAAATATATGGAGAAGGTCAACCACGCTGTGATAGGGTAGACAGCACATGGCACGTTCTGGTGAATACAGACAAAGATTAATACTTGCTTATAGCAGGGGCAAAAAAGTCTTATTCCACATTCAACCATCAATGGGGACAACCAATGAAGGATAGACTACCATCCAACTGAATCTTAGTAGACGCTGATAGCAAATAGTGTACCCCAAGCAGCATAATTAGCAGCTAAAGTAAAAATATTTAAGTGGAACAAAGACTAGGGATTCATCACCAACAGAGTGGGGTCAGAACTATCTGCAGGCAGGATAGAATTTCCAGCAGATGACTTACAGAATAGTGTATGCAACTACCAGCCTTCTTGGCGGCACTCAATGACAGCACTTTTAATTTATCATTTACTATGAGTTGGGATAAAGAATCCCGTAATCCCGTAATGACATACTTTACAACCTCTGATTCTCTGACCAACACATAGCTATCAAAAAAGCCGTGACAAAATACTGGCACATGTTGACTATGGATCCCGCCATTGGCCAATTTGACAGAGAGAAAATATTCGACATAGAAAAGATTCGACAGAGAGAAAATATTCTGGAATTGGGTGGGGGAAGTAAAATAAAAATAATGATGATGATGATGAATGTTATTGGCTGATTGCAACCAAAGAGGAGGAGCAGTAAAATAGCTAGAACTAATTACACTCGTACAGCCAACTTACTTTCACTCACGATTGCTAGCAGAGAGAGACACAGACACTGAATCATTTGAGAAGACAGTCAGTCTTAGCTGGTCCATTTGAATTGTGACTTGTCAGAGAACCCAAATTATTAAGCATAAGCACAGCAGCAGAACAATAGTGAAGCAAGCTACAGTTCAACTTAGCTTTTTCCTAATAATCTGCTGCTATTGTGTTAGTGTGAGAACCTTTTTGTGATATTAGTGTTGCTGCTAGTGTTGTTGTGATAGTCTCAGAGGCTGCCTGTGTTGTGGGGGGGGATTTATTATTATAGAATCTTGTTACCTGTCTGATCAGTGATCGCTATCACCAGTCCACAAGTTTCTGTTTGAACGAGTATATAATATATATACAGAAACACTTGTAGATGGCCCAGGAACATCCTCCAATGCTTCCATGTCGCTCTCACAATAGGTTGCCGCCATATTCGTTATTATCAGTCACTCACTATCTGACACCTGACACTGTGAGACTTAGCCCATTCATTCAACATGAACGACGGAGATTCGACAAAGCAACGAAAAACACAGACGTTTATAATATTATTCGACGGAGCATCGAAACTGTACAACGCTGCAATCGTACATTTCCAGAGTCAAATGCTCCGCCTATAGGCTATATAGAGTTTAGCAGCTCCGTCTAATCTTCTTTATACATTCGACAGACATCATAAGCCCTCAAAGACAGATTCGACAGCAATTCATGTGGATTTTCGGACGAATGCAATTTTTGAACGAAAAACTAAATAAATAAAAACGAATTTCGGGAGTAACAAAATAAATTTATTTTTCGGACAAAAACGAAATTCCGAAAGGAAATATTTCACTCTGCACATGTCTAGTGAATTCAGAGAGGGTGGTAAACGTGACCCCTGTAAGAACCCAGGTACATTCACCTGTGGTGGCTGCAACTTTTGCAGGTACCTGAACATCTCCAAGAATGTCCTCCTACCGAATGGGAAATGCTTTATAGCAAGACACTTTGCAAACTGTAAAACAAGCGGGGTGGTATATTTGCTTACTTGTGAACGCACCAGCTTTTATATTGGCAAAACCATTCAGGAGTTTTGGCATAGAGCCTCAAAACACATTGCAGCCATAAAAACATGCAACCTTAACTTACCGTCAGGTCGTCATATCACAAATGTACATGAGGGTATCTGTCCTAAATTTTCGTTTGTCATCCTGGATCGCGTGCATGCTGGCATTCATGGGGGGGACCTAAGCAAAATTCTGCTCCGATCTGAACAAAGGTGGATTTTTAGACTCAATGCCACCCAACCCCCAGGTCTCAACACTGTGATTTCATATAGATCTTTTTTGGAAAAAATTTTCATCAGGTGGTTCGGAATGGGAACCCCCTGATATGCCTTTGTAGCCTTTTCATCCACATCCCTAATTTACAAAAAACGGAGTAAATATGTCGATAGTTCTTCCTGTACAATATGTGCACTTTTTACTTGTATATATTCATTTGTATATATGTATTTAGTTAATTTATTGATGCCTTTGTACATTCCAGCTCTGTTCCTTCTTTTTTTTTTGTCTGACACTCCTCCTATATTGATCCCTGTTATGAGTGCTTTTCCGGCTTTTTTGCCGGCCAGGTCTTGGGGGGTTCTAGTCTGGCCGGGGGTCTTTCATCTTTTTCCCCCCCCGGGGGGTACCTGCTCCCCCACTCAACGCAGGGGGCCACCGGTGGTAATGTTGTCGCTGCCAGCGGCATCAGTATTGCAGAGGTGCGGGTCACTTTCCGTATGGCCCACTCACTCTGCTTGTTTTTCCTTTGTCGCGTGCCTCTGACGCAGGCGTGGGTCCCCGCCCTGCCCCTTCCTGTGCCTGACGTCATCCCGCCGGGAGGCGGGCTTAGCCGCACTCAACGTCGTTTACACACGTCGGCCGCAGTTGTCATGGGGGCCAGTGCGCGCGTCACCGCTTCCCCCCCACACACCTGATGACAATTGCAGCTGATTACAGTGCAATTGGCCACCCCCCTTACTCCTTCATATATACTGGTCTCTGCCTTCACTATTCCAGCATCCAGGCATGCTGAGCGGTCATCCCTCTATTTACTTCCATACTCCATCGACATCACCAGAGGTAACTTCAACCTATGCAACATCACCATATATTACCCCAGGTATGTATCCTGCCATCCAACACGTTGATGGCCATTGTCTTTTTTTTCTCCCACCTTTTGTCTCTTTGGGGATTGGTTTGGCCCACTGAAGTCAATCTTATGTCTTTTCCACCTTTTTTGACACCTCGCTCTTCCCCTTTCTCCCTTTATTTTTCCTATAGGGCACAGAGGCCAATTTTGACGTACCTTCACTACTTCTGCTGTGTGGTTTTCTTTGGGCGCCCTCTGGTGGGGGGGCTGTATGCCTCTCTCCTTGGGCCTGGACGTAGAGGGTTCTCTCCCTCGTTCCCTCCCCCCTATCCCACTGTAGCAGTCTCTGGGATCATCAGCACCTGGCTGTCCCTGGTGTTTTTTTCATTGTTTTAATGTAACATTCATATGGATGCAGCAAGCTATCATGCTTCCCAGCAATGCTTTATGGTCAGTAGTGACGCTTATACCTTTGTTGTTACCATAAAATACTTTGTTTATAATACATATGCACTCCTCCCTTGTTTTTGTTCCCTTATATATCTTTTGATGTTTGTATATTTCTTCATCAATTGTTCATGAAGTATTCCCTTATTTGCAGACACACTTATATCGTGCTGTTTCCAATCAGTACCCCTGAAGAAGAGTGATTACTCGAAACGCGTCGTTCCTTTTTCCCATACATGTAGCTTACATGTGTTGTGGAGTTTATGATTGTGATTGTCTCATATTGTATTGCATTCTAGTTTATGTACACTGCATCCCATGTACTGTTGTTTGTAGATTTGTGTTAATGTATATTTTACATTTGTACTTTCTACGGTAATTTTTCTTATATGGTTTATCCTAAAAAAAAATCATATACGCATTTATACTCCAAGTAGCCCTTTTTTCCCATTTAAAGTCCCATTCAAGAGGGACATTTATTTTCCTTATTGTCTATTTAATAGGGATGCAGGAAAATCCTACCTTGCAGACCCACTGGACACCACCCTTTTTCTAATTACGGAATAGTGTTGATCCAAGGCTGCCATCTTGAGTCACAAAAATCGTAATATATCCAAAAAGTTCATGGTTTCCTGATGGAAATCCAATGTAAATTTTAGATTAAATTAATTTTGTTTATGGGTTTGAAAGAATATGAGCAGTTCTTCTTGTGTCCCTGTCCATATAAAGAAAATGTCATCAATGAAACAACACCTAATTAGTATCTTGTTAAGGAACTCCTCCCTATAAAAGAGGTTTCGCTTCCACCCCCCAGGTACACTTGGTCCCCATCGCCCTCCCCCCTGCACCTGGAGGTAGAGGGAGCCATCGGTCTGTCCCCTATGTGTCATATGGGCAGAGGACTTTCCAAGATGGCGGTGTGTGTCTTCACGCTGTGCGTATGATGTTACATCACAGTGGAATGATCAATATGTCCACGCCCTAACGATGACATCAGGCGCTGACAGGATAGGGAGAGTTAAAGTGTATGGCACTTTGTCACCGTTCCTGATGAAGGATTTGTGAGGGAGAGGTTGTTAGCCTCTTCTCTCCCTCCTTATCATCTTTTGAAACCCCTTTTTTGCTTCCAGACTTGTAAGTATAAAACATTTAAGAAATTCATTGCTTTACTATGGGGACCAAATATGGACAAACAGGCCACTGTTATCAGTTGGAGGGGTCTGCAACTGTCAGCACCGGACAGAGTTTCTGTTGTTACTGGGGGGGAGGATGGATTGTTGGTTTGACTCCTTCTTGAATAATTTGTGGCTTGCTTGTGCCTCATGAAAGGATTACAGTGCCTTGCGAAAGTATTCACCCCTCTTGAACTTTTCAACCTTTTGCCACATTTCAGGCTTCAAACATAAAGATATAAATTTTTTATTTTTTGTGAAGAATCACCAACAAGTGGGACACAATTGTGAAGTGGAACGAAATCTATTGGATTTTTGAAACTTTTTTAACTAATAAAAAAATGAAAAGTGGGGCGTGCAAAATTATTCGGCCCCCTTGCGTTAATACTTTGTAGAGCCACCTTTTGCTGTGATTACAGCTGCAAGTCGCTTGGGGTATGTCTCTATCAGTTTTGCACATCAAGAGACTGAAATTCTTGCCCATTCTTCCATGCAAAACAGCTCGAGCTCAGTGAGGTTGGATGGAGAGCGTTTGTGAACAGCAGTTTTCAGCTCTTTCCACAGATTCTCGATTGGATTCAGGTCTGGACTTTGACTTGGCCATTCTAACACCTGGATACGTTTATTTGTGAACCATTCCTTTGTAGATTTTGCTGTATGTTTGGGATCATTGTCTTGTTGGAAGATAAATCTCCATCCCAGTTTCAGGTCTTTTGCAGACTCCAACAGGTTTTCATCCAGAATGGTCCTGTATTTGGCTGCATCCATCTTCCCCTCAATTTTTACCATCTTCCCTGTCCCTGCTGAAGAAAAGCAGTCCCAAACCACGATGCTGCCACCACCATGTTTGACAGTGGGGATGGTGTGTTGAGGGTGATGAGCTGTGTTGCTTTTACGCCAAACATATCGTTTTGCATTGTGGGCAAAAAGTTCAATTTTGGTTTCATCTGACCAGAGCACCTTCTTCCACATGTTTGGTGTATCTCCCAGGTGGCTTGTGGCAAACTTTAGACAAGACGTTTTATGGATATCTTTGAGAAATGGCTTTCTTCTTGCCACTCTTCCATAAAGGCCAGATTTGTGCAGTGTACGACTGATTGTTGTCCTATGGACAGACTCTGCCACCTCAGCTGTAGTTCTCTGCAGTTCATCCAGAGTGATCATGGGCCTCTTGGCTGCATCTCTGATCAGTCTTCTCCTTGTCTGACCTGAAAGTTTAGAGGGACGGCCAGGTCTTGGTAGATTTGCAGTGGTCTGATACTCCTTCCATTTCAAAATGATCGCTTGCACAGTGCTCCTTGGGATGTTTAAAGCTTGGGAAATCTTTTTGTATCCAAATAGGGCTTTAAACTTCTCCACAACAGTATTACGGACCTGCCTGGTGTGTTCCTTGGTCTTCATGATGCTCTCTGCACTTTCAACAGAACCCTGAGACTATCACAGAGCAGGTGCATTTATACAGAGGCTTGATTACACACAGGTGGATTCTATTTATCACCATCAGTCATTTAGGACAACATTGGATCATTCAGAGATCCTCGCTGAACTTCTGGAGTGAGTTTGCTGCACTGAAAGTAAAGGGGCCGAATAATTTTGCACGCACCACTTTTCAGTTTTTTATTTGCTAAAAAAGTTTAAATTATCCAATAGATTTCGTTCCACTTCACAATTGTGTCCCACTTGTTGGTGATTCTTCACAAAAAATTAAAATTTTATATCTTTATGTTTGAAGCCTGAAATGTGGCAAAAGGTTGAAAAGTTCAAGGGGGCTGAATACTTTCGGAAGGCACTGTATCTCTATGAGAATACTATACAATAAATAGATTATATACAATCTTTTTATGCTTCTCCTTTGTAGGACTATTTGCCGAAAGGCTGTCTTTTTAGCCATTAAATTTATACAACACTGGGATTTCCCACTGCTGTATACTTTTCCTGCTACCTGAAACTCAGGAAAATCCAACTGCTGATTGGTTCTCACGAATTCCAGCTCTGACTTGTTTCTATTGAAATGAGGAAATATATTGGTCAAATTCAAATATCCAAATGAATAAGATAAAACCTAACATTTGGACAAATTAGATATGAGTATATTAGGTACTTGTGACATTTCAACTAGCGATATTTAAAATACTTCCTTCATAGAGTTTTAAAGAAGTTCTCTCTCCCTATGGTTGCAACGTTATGCCTTGACCCTGGTTTTTAAAGATCTGTCTGATCGTCTCAAGAATTGATTTTAGATTAATTGGTAGGTTTTCCTCTTGGCCTTGATAACAATTTGCATGTGATGATTTTTTTTGAAAAGTAAAAACAACAACTATTGTAACAAAACTGTAATAATATTTTATCAATTCTGTTAATATCATGTATTGTCTTTGCAGTATTAAGCTTCATGCAGCACTATAAATCTACTGAAGACGTTCTTTCAGAGTGAAACATGTTCGAGTACAAGTGGCTGCAATGGTGTATGAAATTTATACAATTGATTATTGAATGTATTTTTTTTTTAATATTCAAATAAAATGTATATATTTTTAAATATATTGTTTATTTAATTGGCACCTTATTTCCTATATCCTTGAAATTCTTTATGCCCAGGGATGTGGTGCCTTTTTTCGGTTTTTCACTACCCAAAATCGTCTCTCCTGATTCAGTAAACTGATTTTGAGTCTAGCTTCTATTTATTGTATGTCTCAGAGTGAAATTGTATAGAAGGGGGGTGGGGTCAAAAAAATGTTTGCCCAGGTTCCAATCAATATTAAAGACGGCCCTGGGGTTAGTCCCTTTAAAATCAGGGACAGCTGGTAGCTATGCAGAACATCCCACAAGCTGCCATTTTGGAGTTGCACTTACCCAGTCTGGCTCTTGTCAAAGTAACTCAAATCCTTACACTTGCCTATTATTTTCTTCTTTCAACACATCAACTTCAGGGACAACGTGTTCACTTACTGCCTAATATATCCCGTCAGCTTTCAGATACCTTTATAGCAAGATAATCAATGCTACTCACTTCCCCTGTCAGTGGTCATAAGGTTATGGCTGATCGGGGTTTATACAGTATATACATTAAAAGGTTGTGCAGTGAAAAGTCAGGTTATATCTATTAGCTAGCATTGATAGTATGCTGAGTGTCTACTATTTTACAGTGACAAAAAATGCAAAGAAAGATGGAGCCATACTTTGCAATGAGTTTCCTTTATAAAATACTGGACAATACACTTCTGAAATGCCAGCAACACATCAATATATACAGAAGCACAATGTTTCCTAACCATTTAGGTAAATGTGCTGCTTCATTGATCTGACACCTGTTGGTTGGTGTTTACTCACCTGGTGGAGTAATAAATATCAAAACTGCATTTGTGTTATCTTGCTGCTGAGCATTGTAGTGTTACGGGGGCGGTTTAAGTGTGCGATAGTAAGCGTATTGCTAGTCATCAACAACAGTCACTCTGCTCTAGCTCTGGGTAATTCCATTATGACAAAATCCACATGGTTTCCCAGTCATTTATTTATTATCCTCACTGAATTACGTGTTTTTTTTATTTTTTATTTTGGTCAATATTAAGGCTGTGAGTTTAAGTGGTTGTAAACCCTTACATATACCCAGTGAAGGGACTATCCTTAGGTGATACACAAAGATGAAACAAATCTTCCAACATAAGTTGTACCTGTTTATCTGCCGTCTTCTCTTCTCTACATCCGTTTACAATCCAGAATTTATAAAGCTTGTCTGAGAGCTCAGAAAAAAAGGGGGCAGAGAGCTGAGGTTACACTCCACAGAACTCAGTAAGGAAGAGCTCTAAGAGCTGATTGGAGGGAACAGTCACACTCTCTCCACACAGCACACAGGAACAGAGCCAAGACTGTCAATCAGCTGGATGTCCCTGCCCTGTCACCTTTTTTCCCTTGGTGTCAAGGAAACTTGTCAGAAGTGATTCATGCCGATAAGCAGAGGAACGAAGCAGCAGGCAGAAATTAAACGTAGTGCTTTTAATTGAGACAAGTACACACTATAGCAGCATATGCCTTGTTGATATTTCGTGTCTGAGGTTTACAACCACTTTAAAGGTATGGCTGACATCCCTTGATTCAAGTTAGTACAGGAGACACTTCACGCTCTTAACTTTTACTGGATAAATTAGCACGGAACCTAGAACAATATGGAGGCTGCCATTGCTGATCACCTTCTGAAGATGTTACTGTAGTTAACTGTTTTTTATGTTGATCAAATAGCATCCATACTTTCTGGTTTACTGGCCTAGAGCTGGCATTGTCATTTACTGGAAGACTGGATCATCTAATGTAAATCTTGATTTTATTGGATAAGACTTAAGCTGATTTAGCCAAATATAACACATCTATGTATAATTCTACATTAAAGCCAAACTTTCAGTGATGAAATAATACAAGTGTATTTTCTTTTCGGACATACATGGTAAAGATTTGCTTATGCCTATGTGACCTCACAAATCCAAGTCTTCTTGTCTGGTATCTCCCATCTTCCATTGGCTAGTCACTTCTGCTGGCCCTACATGAGAAAATATCTCATCAATCCACTACTGTATGTAGGAGCCAGGACTGGCAGAGATGGATTAAGCAAAAATGGGGCTCTAGGCAAGATAGCAGTTTTGACCCTCTATTCCCTTGATTGGCATTGATAGGGAATGGGCTGCCTTGTAGATGGTGAAGTCATAGGACTGTCACAGGCTAAAGCTGCTGAGAATCTCTGAATGACCTGGCCTATTCTTCTCTCTTCTCAAGTAGATGAAGTATAAAATCGCAATAGACAAACCTGGTGTGATTTAGGATGGACAGATATCTCTCTATGATCCCATGAGCCATTCCTGAGGAAGCATCTGCCCTTTCTTTAGACAGCTTAATGTCTACACTATACTGCACTTTGACATGTATCTGCAAGATGCCTGAGGACTAGCTCTGGCAGGTCCCTAAGGAGTGGGGTCCTCCTGGCTTTGGGCTATATAGATCATAGAGTGCCTTGCATATGCCAGGTACCTTGTGCCCTGGGAGGGTCAGGGTTTGAGGCCTCTCCTCTTTAGAGGTTGGGCCATTTCTTTAACATTTGCGCACTTTTTATTACAGGGGAATCGACAAGCACTGCACTGCTGAGCTCCATAAAAAGTCAAAAACAAAAATGGCTGCTGATGTCATGACTTGAATGTTTGTGCCTGTGAGGGAGAAGAGGGAGCCCTACAGTCTGTTGTGCTAAAAATGGAAACCAGTAAGGAATATAGAAAGAGAAATACATTTTTTATCAAGGAATGAGGGGTCTCATTAAAAGGCACCACCTCCAAATAATAGAAACATTAGAAATGAAGTGTGAAAATTGAGTTTTAAGGTGCCAAATTATTAAATTGAAACAAAATCAAAAATTAACAAAATTTTATTAAATAAACCCAAAAAAATTTAAATTGACATATGAACATTCATACGGCCGTAGTACATGGTATTTTCAGCTCTACATGTTTCGCCATCAGCCTGGATTCCTCAGGAGCTTACTATAAACCATGTGTACAATATCACTATAAACAAATAGAGAGAAAACCATTAAGAATATTCAACATAGAGTATAAGGACCATAAAGGTCTATTAAAGATATACAGAAAACACACACACATATATATACACAATTAATTATAATAGAATTATAATATTTGACAAATGAACTCTCACCCATACTACAAACACCACTCCAAAGAACTACCAGAACCCCAAGTGGACAGTCTCTCCCAGAGTATCAGTGTGTCACAGAAGGGACAAATACCCCTTAATTGAACCTGCAAGGAAACATCTCTAGGTTTGAGCAAACTAAATTGTCTCTAAAGGTGTAAGATTGATCTGTCTCTACCTACCCAGGATTTGTGGAAAACTCAGGGGAGGCAGAAAGGGACCTCAGTAAGCAAACCGCCTCATCAAAAAACCATGTCAAAAGAGCCACATCAAAAGATGGGTGTACCCTGTTTCCCCGAAAATAAGACCTAGAGTGATTGCCGTGATGGCTACAATATAAGCCCTACCCCCCAAATAAGCCCTAGTTAAAGTCCTTGTAGGTCTTATTTTCAGGGTAGGGCTTATTTCCGTGGGAAACAGGGTAGGGCTTATTTGTGGGGTAGGGCTTATATTGCAACCATCGCCTACAATCACACTAGGTCTTATTTTCGGGGAAACAGGGAAGCTTGGGGGAACTGTGTGAACTAAAAGGACATACTATATGATAATACATATCTACCTCTATAAGCCCAATCATTCAAAGCAATCTCAGAAGTCAAATTTGTCTTACCTACACATTGCAATCTGTAGGTGCCACAAGAGCAACATCTTTTTATCTGTAGCATTGACAGACCAATAAGACAAGGTGAATCCCAATCACTAGCAAGACAGTGAACAGGAATCAACGCTCCTGAGAATATCAATAAAGTTTATTCTTAGTCTCATAAAAGAGCAACCTGTCATAGATGGACTTAACTTGTAAAGAAAAAAGGTTCTCATGCAGGATTTAAAATATGGCGGATGGCTGCATCAGCACTACCATCGCCATGAGGGTTTTTAAATATCCCCTCCATCCCTGAGGTGTCTGACGTCACCGCAGGGATGCGGCCATTCATTGGCTGTCCTCCCCTAACTCCACCCAGCCTCAATCCAAGCAGGGAACAGGATCTCGCGATAACACGTGATCACAACACGTCGGCCGTGGTGCACCGCGCATGCGCAAGACAACAGCGGCCATTTTAGAAGATCCTCATTCCCTTAACCACATATCACCGCTAATCGCACATGTGTGAAACAGCAGCGATCGTGACATAGATCCCCCACTGCAAGTGTGATGTTTGGGGAGACAAGGGTGAAGAATGGACGGGAGCAAATGAAAGGGAAGCAACCGACCAACCACAAGGCTCCATCAACCCACCTCACCACGCCAATCATAATGATGGCAAGAGGAAAAACCTGTAATCTTATCCATCCATATAGGTACCTAGGCATCAAATTCATCTATAATTTTCAACAAACAGGCAATTCATATATATGGGGAGAAGAGACAAACTAGAAGGAAGGGGGAACAGACTTGGCGCCATTCCGAGTGCAAGGAGAAACCTAAGGGGTCACACCCACGGTGACGCCCTGGGCATCCGTGTGACCACCCACTTTGCATGACTGACCGGGGGCCCCAAAAGTACACAAGGAACCAGGATATGCAGTCAGAGACAAGTTTCAACCATCAAAAAGCCTTCACATTGTTTTAGTTCATAGATAAAATAATTACATTTTAAAGACACAAGCCTCATACACACTATCAGATTTTCTGCTGATTGTTTCCTTCAGATTTACCAAAACCATGTAGTACAAGGGCCTGCCTAATTGCATACAAAGTGAAACTCCTAAGGTTTGACCTCATATTATATGGTTTTGGTAAAAATGAAGGAAAAAATCAGCAGAAAATCTGATAGTGTGTATGGGGTTACAGATAACCAACCATGGAAAAAAATGTGCTCACTCCTCCCACCCAAAGAAATATTATCCCACATTAACTAGTGAAAAAATGAACAACTAAATAGCCGACTCCATAGAATCAACAAGATCAAACTCATAAAAATGATTTAAAACTGAGAGAATCGTTCAGCCCTGGATGCTTAGTGGCAGATAAATTGAAAATCCACTTAGTTTCTCGTTGCAAAAGCAAGTTATCTACATCCCCTCCCCTTTTGTTGATAGGGATATACTCCAAAGCAAACAAAATGTCATCTTTGTGCTGTCAAATTGATGATAAAGCCCCATGTGACTTATGGGGCCTTCGGATTTCTTGGCATTGACCAGCCCTACATGGTCTCTGATTCTATGGAAAAATGGCCTCTTCATTTTCCCAATGTAAAACGTGCCACATTGGCATTGCATATAGTACACAATGCCAATCGACTGACAATTGGCAAAAATATTAGGTTTATACATCTTACCATTTGGCAATGTAATTTGTTGCGCCTTCCAAACATATTGACAAAAAATTACATTTGTTGCAAGGGGCCGTGCCTGTAGTTTTTGAACTGTCTTTTTTAGCTAAATTGGAGTGATGACTATGGGCTAGCTTATCCCTCAGGGATTCAGATCTCCTGAAAGTGATTTCTGGATAATCTTTAATATATTTGGCAACAGTATCATCAGCCTTCAGAAGGTACCAAAATTTACTCATAATTTTTCTAACTTGACCATGCTGTCCAGAATATCGTGTAATCAATCTTACATTCAAGTTTGCTTTAGATTTATGTATTAGAGAATTCCCAATAGTCTTACTATATCCCCTTTTTAACAAACGTTGTAATGCTTTTGACTCAGCTTTAAAATCTTCCTGCTTGGAACAATTACGTTTTAAACCCCAGTATTGGCTGTATGGTATACTTGATACCAAGGGCGCTGGGTGAGAGCTTGTGGCATTAAGAATTGTATTACCTGATGATGGGATCATTAACATAGATCTGAACATCGAGGAAGCTTCAAGTTTTTTGAAGATAGGTCACTGTAAACTTCAGATTGTAATCATTATTTTTTAAAGCCTGCACAAAGCTCATCAAGTCTTCCAAAGGGCCCTGCCAGATTAGGAAGATTTAATCAATGAATATTTTCCATATGGCAATTTGGCTCAGATACTTCAGTAAATTTTCACTTGAGAACAAGTCACGCTTCCACCCCCCAGGTACAGGTTTGCACATGAGGGTGCACAACGTGTCCCCATTGCAACACCCTGCACCTGGAGGTAGTGGGAGCGCTTGAATAAAAATATATTGTTCATCAAGATAAATTGCAGTAATGCAAGAATAAATTTATTAAACGGGCCAGCCCTAGTGCCCCGTTCCAGTATGAAGCTCTCCACAACCCCCACACCCCACTCATGGGGTATGGAGCTGTAAAGTGCCTCCACATCTAAGGCCACCAGCCAGGCTCCCTCTGGGATATCAATGCCTTCTAAGGTTTGGATAAGATCTCCTGTATCCTGGATGTAGGAAGTAAGTTCTTTTACAAGAGGTCTCAAATAGTCATCAATCAGTTCACCTTCAAGTTCTGTAGGGCACCCGTTTCCATATACTATTGGCCTACCTGGTGGTAGGATTAAACTCTTGAGGATTTTCGGTAGTGCATACGGAGTCAGGGTTATTGGGGTTTTAATATTGAGAATTTTTTTTGACAATAATTCATTTTAAATGGGCTTCAGTAATAAGGTTCCTATATTTTTAATTTTTTTTGTCATTCTTTCAAGGAATATTCCTGGTTATCTAATATTTCCAGAACCATATGTTCATACTGAGTGACATCCATAACCATGTTATGGATGAACATCCACGAAGGATGTTCCCTCCTTTGTCCGAAGGTTTTATAACTAAGTGAGGATTTTGTCTTAAACTTTCAAGGGCTGATTTCTGAGCAGGACTAAGATTAGAAACAACTGGATCCTTCCATCTGGCAGTTTTAATCTCATTAACCACCTGTTGGGTGAAAGCCCAGATTTTCGGGTTGGCCTGAAAGAGGGGGAAGGCCCTAGATTTAGGTTGGTATAATTGTGGTGGTGGAAAGCAAGGATCGATAGAGGGAACACTTGAAGCTGAGCCAAGAGACCCAAGACTCCCTATACTCAGCTGGGGGGACCCATCATCTGTGTTCCCCTCCTCCCACTGATCCATTAGATCATTAATTGCTTTTAAATTTTCCAATGAAAAATGCTCCTATAGTTCATTTGGGGGGTCGTAGTTACTGAATACTGTTTTTTATCAAATATCGTCTTGTACCTTATTTACGAGTAAATAAATGAACATCTTTAATCAAGTCGAACTGATCAATTTTCTGCACTGGGCAAAAAGTTAGTCCTAAGGGCAAGAAATCATTCTGGTCACTAGTTAGAATTTGAGACAAAGGTTTTATTACTTCTAGTTGATCGGATTGGGGGACATATTGAGTTGATGTAGTCCCAAGTTGGGGCCCTTTTTGCGATCCAACTGTGGTGGTGGTAAAAAAATTGGTGCAGTAGGTAAATGATTTTCTGCTATCATAGTGGTACTGGGTTGATTCACCTCTGATGAAACAGGTGTTTGAAAGGAAATAGAAGGTGCTACAGCCAGAAGGAGCAGACAAGGATTGAGAGGATGCAGTGTTAGAAGTAAGGGAACAAGTAGCTTCCGTGATTGTGCCAAACGAGATGTGAGTTTAGAAACCGAACTCTGAAGACTGTCACGCTCTTGTTTAAGTTTTTGTGATCCCTATCCTTTGAACAAATGATGATGAGTTGTTTCCTGTACAGAAGATACGAAAGAGAGAGAAGAACCATCAGAAACATTGGGATCAGTGGTAACTGCAACTTGATGCGCTAAATTCATATTAGAATTGCGACGCCTACTCTCCCGTTCCTGTTGCCATCTGTAAGCTTCATTTGACTCATATGCTAATTTGTCAGCAAATTTTTTCTCTTTTGTTTTTAGTAAATCCCCTACAAAGGCTTTTATGTGTGTTTTTAGATCTTACTCTCTTTTACTAAAGGTGGTGTCTGAAATCAAATTGACTTCCTTGGCATAATGCTAGCATAACAAATCCATCATCTTGAGGCTGCATTCACACCTGAGCGTAGCGTTTTCAAGCAGAAAACTGCGTGAATTTACAGTGATTTTGCTGCGTTTTTTACCGCGATTCTCTGTGTTTTTTACCGAGTTTTGCCGCGATTTTGTGCAGGGCAAAAGGTCACCAATGTAAAAAGAAGAAAAACACCCAAATCTGCTCGATTCGAGCAACAAAAAAGCTTGTTTGAGCTTCAGGCGTTCAGCTTCAGGCGACATGGAGTGGAGATGTAAACCATTTCCATTGAGAATAATAGATTTTTTCCCCTCTAGCGTTTTGTAGCTTCAGGTGGGGCCTGAATGAGCAACTTTGCAAGTTGTTTTCCCATTAAATTTTTAATTCAGACTCCATCTTCTTCACACTAGGGAAGATTTGTACTCAAAGGCCCCAAGGGCACATTTTTTCTTCTAGATCTCTTACAAAATACTTTTTTTTTTCCAATAAATGATGGTCTTTTTCTCTAACAAACTCTGTAATCTCAGAAAAAAAACCATCCAAGGTAATGCCCCCTATGAAGGAGCTTTGGGCCTTTGAGGAGTGGGCCATGATGGTTTAGGCTGGAAAGAAAATTTCTTCAATCCCAATGTAAATGACCAGACCTTCCAAATATTTTGTAAGATCTATATCTATACATATATATATATATATATATATATATATATATATATATATATATATATATATATATATATATATATATATATATATACATATATATATATATATATATATATATATATATATATATATATATTTCTCAAAGGCTGAGGGTTTGTTTCTACACTTCTGTAGTGTAGCTCATCAAGCTCTACAGTAACCCTATTTATTTTAAGAGCAAAAGATTCTCCTTAACATATTTTCCTGGAGCACATCACATGGCAGAACGAATGAATACCGCAGATGGGTCACAGACGGGTCTCTGGGGGAAATGCTGGGTAAATGTGTACATTGCTGCAGCACACAAAAGCCAAGTACATTTGCCTGTGAATACCAGTGTGTGAAATGCTGATTCCGAGGAAGGAAGGAGAAGGGAGACTGAGCAATGCACATAAATCATAAATTCATTCATGAATCAAAATTAGATCCTTTCACACTTACGAGGGACATTGCTGACATTCCATTTCACCTTCAGAATGGAGCAGACATTAGAACACTCGTTACCTTATTTATGTACAAACTAGAGCAAGAATTCTCTGTGGGAGGCAGTATGCAGGTTTCTGCATAGGCACATCTGCTGTGTAATAAATCAGGATAAAATAAAGATAAAATCACTGCAAGTGCTGCGATTTGTAGTTTGGTAATTCCCCATCTAATGTGTGCATGTGCGGCAACTTCTGATCTGGTTTCCAATAGGAGTGAAGGGAAAGAGAAAAATGAGCAGAGTCATCTTTCAGGATAACAGATATTGTGTGGGAAGGTGTTTACGTAGCATACAGAATTCAGGTAAGATTCAGTAGGTGAGGTTAAGCGTTAAAGTAGAAGGAAAAGCTAAATAATTAACCAACATTTAAATGTTCCCTCCTTTTTTGTCCTCTTGGCATTGTACATTTCATAATTAACCTCAATTTAAATAGCTCTATATACTCAGAGAGTGGAGGAACATATACTAAAGATCTCAGATGATGTCCTGGGGCTATCGCCCCATATAGTAAAGTTAAGCAAGAAAATCCTTGTGTGAGTGGGACTTTATTGATGCCCAGAAGGAATTCAAATATATAAATATATATAAAAAAAAAAAATATATATATATATATATATATATATATATATATATATATATATATATATATATATATATATAAAATAATAATATAAAATATATATTAAAAGTATTCCTTATTTATTTAATCAAACATCAAATATTACATAAAAACTGGGATACATAAGTCATTACAATATGTTCAATTAAAAACAACTTGAAATAAATGAGATTGGTAGCAACAGATAACTGAGGTCTAAGCCCTTCTACACACGGTCGGACATTCCGAGGGAAAATGTCCGATCGGACCGTGTTGTCGGATAATCCGACTGTGTGTGGGCTCCATCGGACTGTTTCCATCGGAATATCCGACGGACAAAGTTTTAGAGTTGGGCTATAAAACTTTCCGACAACATGATCCGATTGTCTGATTGTGTGTAGAGAATTCCGATCAGACAAAGTGCCACGCATGCTCAGATCAAATTCCTAGACCAAAGCCATTGGTTACTAGCCTGAACGTAGTCCCGTCATAACAAAATAACGTCATCACGTTACGTACGATCAGATTTTGCAACAACTTTGTCCGACCGTGTGTATGCAACACAAGTTTCGGACGTAATCCATCGGACAAAATCCAACGCATTTTGTTGTCAGAATGTCCGACCGTGTGTACAAGGGCTCAGTGTTTCACATACAAAGCTGCTTCTTCAAGACCTTGGACACTATTGTATCAGACTTGACCATAAAAGAAGTGAATACTTTACAAAACTAAAAATACCGTATATACAGTGCCTTGAAAAAGTATTCATACTCCTTGACATTTTCCGCATTTTGTCATGTTACAACGATAATATAGTAAATGTATTTTATTGGGATTTTATGTGATAGACCAACACAAAGTGACACATAATTATGACATGGAAGGAAAATGATAAATGGTTTTCAGCCCCTTTTACTTTGATACCCCTAACTAAAATCTAGTGGAAACAATTTCCTTAAGAAGTCACCTAATTAGTAAATAGAGCCTATCTGCGTGTAATTTAATCTCAGTATAAATATAGCTGTTCTGTGAATCCCTGAGAGGTTTGTTAGGGAACCATAGTGAACAAACAGCATCATGAAGGCCAAGGAACACACCAGACAGGTCAGGAATAAAGTTATGGAGAAGTTTAAAGGAGGGTTAGGTTATAAAGAAATAAGCTTTGAACATCTCACAGAGCACTGTTCAATCCATCATCCGAAAATGGAAAGAGTATGTATGACATGGCCATCCACCTAAACTGACAGGCCGGGCAAAGAGAGTATTTTTTATTTATTTCAGGTACTTATATGGCGCCGTCAATTTATGCATTGCTTTACATATACATTCACATCAGTCCCTACCCTGAAGGAGCCTACAACCTAAGGTCCCTAACACACATTCATACATATTAGAGCCAATTTAGACAGGATCCAATTAACCTACCAGCATGTCTTTAGAGTGCGGGAGGAAACCCATGCAGGCACAGGGAGAACATGCAAACTCCAGGCAGATGGTGGCGCAGTCAGGATTTGAACCAGTAACCCTTTTTTGCTGCTAGGTGAAAGTGCTAACCACTACACCACTGTGCTGCCCAATTAACCAGAGAAGCAACCAAGAGGCCCATAGTAACTCTGGAGGAGCTGTAGAGATCCACAGCTCAGATGGGAGAATCTGTCCACAGGACAACTATTAGACATGCCCTCCACAAATCTGGCCTTTATGGAAAATTGGCAAGAAGAAAACCATTGTTGAAAGAAAGCCATAAGAAGTTCTGTTTGCAGTTTGCAAGAAGCCATGTGGGGGACACGGCAAACACGTGAAAGAAGATGCTCTGGTCAGATGAGACCAAAGTTTAACTTTTTGGCCTAAAACCAAATGCTATGTGTGGCGGAAAACTAACACTGCACATCTAACTGAACACACCAACCCCACCGTGAAACATGGTGGTGGCAGTATCATGTTGTGGGGATGCTTTCTTCAGCAGGCACAGAGAAGCAGATCAGATTTGATGGGAAGATGGATGGAACCAAAAACAGGGCAATCTTAGAAGAAAACCAGTTAGAATCTGCAAAAGACTTGAGACTGGGGTGGAGGTTCACCTTCCAGCAGGTCAACGACCCTAAACATACAGCCAGA
The DNA here is from genome assembly GCF_037356315.1 of Lithobates pipiens. Taxonomy (NCBI): domain Eukaryota; kingdom Metazoa; phylum Chordata; class Amphibia; order Anura; family Ranidae; genus Lithobates; species Lithobates pipiens. The sequence continues at coordinate 614,386,867 of NW_027507748.1, forward strand.
GCTACAATGGAATGGTTTATAAAAGGTGAAAGGTGATTCATTGAAAGGTGGTTCTACAAAGTATTGCCTCAGGGGGGGTGAATACAAATGCATGCCACACTTTTCACATATTTATTTGTAAAAAAAAAATTAAAACTTGAACTTCAGCTTTAGGTGATGGTGACCCCCTGACATGCCACATTTGGGGGAGGGGGATGGAAACACTCTTTTTAGAGGGTTTCAGCTCCCACTTTCTCCTGGGGCACCACGGCGCCGGATGTAAGTTCACCTCTCCCCCATCCCTCTCAGCATTCTTCTGGGACACATCACAGTTCCCAGATGATTGCCTGGCCAGTCATAGCACGCATGCCCACAGTGACAATGCCGGCGCCGCAGAGAGCAGGGGGAGACGAGCAGGACCTCATTCCCCCGCATCGCTGGACCCTATATAACATAGTTACATAGTAGGTGAGGTTGAAAAAAGACACAAGTTCATCAAGTCCGTGATTATACAGTATGTCAGTATTACATTGTATATCCCTGTATGTTGCGGTCGTTCAAGTGCTTATCTAAGGCCCATTTCACACCTTTGGGAGCGGCGTCGGTGTTAAAACGATTTACCGTTGTTTTAGCAGCGCTATTCGGCCCCTAGTGGGGCACTTTTAACCCCCTCTAGCGGCCGAAAAAGGGTTAAAAACTGCAGCGGCGCTTTGCCGGTGGTATAGCCGTGCTGCCCCTTTGATTTCAGGAGCAATGAAGGAGTGATGTATATACCATTTCTTCAATGCTCCAAAGATGCTGCTTGCAGAGTTTTTTTAATGTCCTGCCAGCGCACCGCTCCAATGTGAAAGCCCTACGGCTTCCACGCTGTAGATAGCAGCGGCTGTTTCAGGGCGCTTTGCAGGTGCTATTTTTAATGCCGTAGTGCCTGCAAAGCACCCCAGTGTGAAAAGGGCCTAATAGCTTTTTGAAACTATTGATGCCCCCCCCCCCGCGCAAAACCACCGCCTATGGAAGGGAATTCCACATCCACCAGCGGCACCAGAAGGAGCAATGGTGGTCACTGTGATAAATGAAAGATTTCTTTTCTGATCAATCTCTTCATGAACAAAGTATGTCATTGCTGTCAAGCGATGCAAAATTATCAATCATTTTCCACCCTGGCACAGTTTGATCAAATCTAGTTTAAATCAATCAGAAAGAAAAATAGTTATTCGATTGTTTGCAGATTTGATCATTTTGATTGACTCACCCGTCGATTGAATAACAAAATCAAAGTGGTTTAGTTTTGTGACCATATAGAAAATCTATGAATGCAGAATGTATGGGGAGAAAATGGGAGGAAGCTTTTAAATGTTGGTTTATTACTTAAGTAGTTAGAGGGTTCAAACCAATGATTTTTTTTTTACCTTCAGCACAAACAAAATGTGAAGGCTCACAATGGAAAAATGCTCTTATTCTTTATCTGAACTAACAAATTCCTAACTGTGAATGCAAATTAAGAAAAAGAAAATTCAATATTACTGTAATACGCATGAGCACTTCTCAATTATAGCTGCTGGTAAAATGGTTCTTTTTATACTAGGGGTTTCCTTTCATACATTTATGTGCCTATAGTTGGCCATAATCATTTTAGATCCATAGAAAGTACAGGCCGGCCAACAAACTGACGCGTTTCGCCCTTAGGCCTTCATCAAAAGCATTCATTTTAGAGTTTGCTGAATTTCCTTGGACAGTTTAACTGTATCAGTCTTATTTGACCATTTTCTCCCCTAAACAGAAGCAATATATTTGTACATTGCTCCAGTTTAGGAAAATAGAAGAGAATAAGCCCACATGCTTCCCTAAAAATACTGGATTGTCAAACAACCCAGCCTCAAAAAGAAAAATCAGGGACTGGTCATTATGGATGTGCAAAAATTGAGTGTTTTCATTTCCCTTCCATTTTGAAAATGTATGGGAAATTGAAAGATTTTGACAAAATATCACCACTTTGATAAATGCAACCTATTTGTGGAATGACATTAGCTTTTAAGCGTGCTATGGGTTTTAAATGGCGTCTCAGGTTTATGGAAGCTTCTTCTAACTATCCTAAAACTGTTCTTCTACCAAAAAAGTGCTCCTCATTGGCTTCTTTATTTTATCTTTTATTGTATTACAGAAAGAAAAGATAAGAAGATTTAAAATAAGAAATGTAAAGCAACAATAGACAAATATCAATCACATACAGTACTTTAAAAAAAAAAATTGATACAAAGAACACTGAACAAAATAAATGAAACCATTCTAAATACGTAAGAAAACACACAGTTTAAATATCTGCCTATTTTTTGCATTTTATTTTTTCGGCATAAAAAAATCGTCTCATTATGCAGCGGTTGGTTTCATAATGACTGTATATTATGGATTCATCAGCTGAGTTGAATTATAATTTGTATGATATACTAACCACTGGGTCACATTATAATCTATTAACATATCACCATATTATATGCTATGAAGAAATACACTGTATACAGAAATTAGATTGTGACACAAGGAAAACCTCTACACATTACGGGTTAAATTTCCATCTGCTTCTCACACTTTTGCATTCTAACCTGTCAGTCACACGACAAGTGCTATTTATTAACCAAAAATCTTATAGTGGAAGACCTTTAACCCGGGAGCTTGACATTTGCAAGTTACAAGCCTGCATATTATCACACCTGCCTGACTCTATGGGGCAATAAGTACAAATTCTAATTCTGAGTCACTATAGTTTACCTGAGGCCTCTGACTGCAGGAAAGTAAACTTTTCTTGGAGGGAGCTGAGATTTTAGTGACTTTGCATTTTCAAACAATTAAACTTTAATTGAAGGTCCTCTAAATCAGTATATTCATTTTGAATGGGCTGACATTACATTGCAAAGGACCAAAAAAACCTGCTTGCATTTTATAAAGGCAGCACAACACAACGCACGGCAGGTTCATTATGGTGCACTGCAGAGTGGGTCCATTGGCGCCTACTATTACTTGTTGGGGTTGGGGTTCTATTCTAACAAAATGGCACTGTGGGTCCATTGGCGCCTACTGTTACTTGTTGGGGTTGGGGTTCCATTCTAATGAAATGGCACTGTGCATAGTTCTGTGAGTTACCACAATGCAAAGTTCTGAAGGGGATCTTAAGTTGGCTATATACAATAAGAACAAGAGCAATCACTTGATTCCCCCATTCATGCTAGATAGCAAAGTGGCGGATACGGCTTCATTTTGGCGGGGGGGCGCAAACAAAACAAATCCCCCCCGGTCGGTCAGTCCCCCCACCAAACCTTCCCCCTGTCGCTCACTTGCCTGCCAGCCCGGCACTTACTCCTGAAGTGAATGACAAGTGCAGGAAGATGTGTAACCTCCCTGGACCGAGTGGAAGAGTCCGGAGTGCCTGCCAGAATGAGCTGAGCTGATCACGAAGGGAAGCCAATTGGGAAGCGGGACTGAAGACCAGGGGAGCCGAGCCGAAGTGTCAGGCGCGCCTGGATGATATGCAGCACCAAGCCGGATGGGAGGAAGGAGAATGGAAGCCCTGCTTCTCCTCTTAGCCATTTGGGTCTCAGAACCCACTTCCTGATTGGCCGGGAGGAGAATCAGGAAGATAATAGCGACAGTGCTCTGCACCCTGAGCCCACCCTTTTTGAAGCAAATTAGAGCCTCTGGCTCCAATCACGTGCTTCTAAAAAAAAATGGAATCCATGCGTCTGGCTCCCTGCATGTAGATTAGGGGCCAAGGGCATGGATTAGGGGGGCGGGCCAACACTACTAGATAGGGCGGGGGGATAAATCTGCAATGCCAACTATTGCATTCTGACAACTGACACTCGTGGCTGTCAGAATATCTGAACAATGACTGCATCTGATGTTTTTGGCAGCCGATCTGCTGGTCAAAATGGCTGATGCCAACAGGACCACCCATGGAACACATTTCAGCGGATTCAGCGTAAATCAGCTAAAATTTGATCTGTTCATGGCCAGCTTAAAGCAGTGGTAATATCTTTTTTTCTTCTTAAAATAACAAACATGTTGTAGTTACCTGCTCTTTGCAATGGTATTGCACAAAGCAGCCCCAAACCTTCTCTTCTGGGGTCCCCTGCAGGTGCTCTTGGCTCCTGCCCTTCTGCGTCTGCGTGCTTGCTATGGGGGGGCAGACGCATGGGCTTGCTTCCAAGCCAGGCTGTGTGCATCCATAGGCACACACAGTGCAGCTCAGCTCCTCACAGAATTTGATTAATAGCAGCAGGAACCAATGGCCCCTGCTGATGCCTCTGTGTCTTGTGAGGAGAGAAAACTGTGATGCTGCTCTCGGGCACAGTGCTGGATCGAAAGAGGAGCCATGTAAGTATTTAGAGGGGAGGAGAGCTGGGTGAGCTGATATTGGAAGGTTTTACCGTAATACAAAGAATGTATTAAAGTAAAAAAAAAATGCCTTTAGAATCACTTTAAAGGTGGAGGCAATAAATAGGAGAGCTGCCAAAGTCCTATCGGTCTCTAACATATTCTACTATAGCAGAGCTGTCATACTAACTTCTCAAGTTGTCCATGTCTTCTACATTTGCTCAAATCCACAGCTGCAGCTTAGATTTTTTATAGCGGTTTACACATTAGGTCGAAATCAGGGAAATTGATCTTAGACCTATGGGTACCAATATTAATCATTTAGCTTTCATAGTGCCATCATTCTGAAACATTACCTCCAAGTATAACACCAAAGTTCCACCCCAAAGGTATTGATCTGCATGATTTACTGGGAGATGAAACCATAAAAGTGGCACAGCCCTGCCAAACAAGTGGCAAAAAAACGAAACCCCGTTCCTAATCTATCTGTTCCCAGGGATAGGGCAGGAAAATGATGTGTACTCTGTAAACACGTCATCATAGCAGTTGAAGGGAATATGTCACAGCACAAAATACATGCTTCAGAAGGTGGATTATTCTAAAGTTCTATCCAAATTAAGGCGCTGCTGTAAATGTTACATACCGTACTTTTAAATCAATTTGTTTTCTTTAGACCTGCGCGATGTGGCAAGGCACTTTAATTTTTGGTGCTTATGGTGCATGACATTCACTTGATTGGGGTTCCCTAGGTGCAATAAAAAGCACCAAAGTAGCCCAAGTACCTTTTTTTTGATACTGAGCAAACCACGTTTTGCATTTTGCTGCCTTTTCACGTATTTTGTTGGGTGGCAAAACCTGTATTTGGGGTGCCAATAAGAAATAACTTTGACACATTTTACCACACTGTTGTTGTGATTCTGAAAACGCAGGCAGGAACACCTAGATGTAAATGTGTGTAAAAAGACCCCACCAGGATAAAGCACCTCATAGGCTACTATTTGCGGTAAAAATATATTTATTGGATATAAAAAGCACAAAAAAACAGACTGGTTAACTCAGCCAACCCAGAAAGGTGGATACCAAAAATAATCAGCCCCCTGTCTATATCCCCCCCAGCCCACCCAATCATCCCCCTTTCTAGGTTGGCTGACTTACCTGGTCTATGTTTTTTTGTACTTTTTATGTCAAATAAATATATTTTTACGACAAATAGTAGCCTTTGAGGTGCTTTATCCTGGTGGGGTCTTTTTCTATATGTTTGGTTTTATGGATGCATTGGGTGTGGCACTAAGCGGGGACTTTCACTCTCACGACTCTTTCCTGGTTGGGTTTTTGTAATTAGATGTGAATGTGGCCTAAAAAGTAGTAGTTATGATTCATAATTGATCAAAGTGTCTTAAAGTGACACTAAAAGACATATTTTTTCTCCAAAAATAATCCATGCTTATCTGATATTTAATGGCCCTGTAATCTAAGTTTCATGGAATTGTTTTTTAGGTTATGTTTAGACTTGCAGTTGAGCTGCATATTTACCACCCCACCCCTCCAACAACTCCCAATTAAAGTGGATGTAAACCCTTACATATACTTAAGCCCCATACACGCTATCAGATTTTCTGCTGATTTTTGTCTTCAGATTTACCAAAACCATGTAGTGCAAGGGCCTGTCTGATTGCATACACATTGAAACTCCTAAGGTTTGACCTCATATTATATGGTTTTGGTAAATCTGAAGGAAAAAATCTGATAGTGTGTATGGGGCTTTAGTGAAGTGAACAACCTCAGATGATACACAGAGGTAAAAAAAATCTCCCTACATAAGTTTCACTTGTGTATCTGCTGTCTTCAGCTTTCTACACTATTTAGAAAGTGCACATCATATTAGAAATCTTGTTTCCTCTTGTAGCAGTGGGAGGAGAATCTGGGCATACACTGTGTGAGAGCTGATTGGAGGAAAGGCACCCCCCCCCCCCCACATAGGCAGAGGAATGAGAAACATGCAGAGCTGCAGTCTGAATAGTCAAGCTCTCTGCGTCTCTATCTCTAAGCTCCCTCCCCGACACAAATTTCATGTTGCTTTTATCTCCTGTGTAGGAGAACTTGTCAGAGGAACTGAGCAGCAGAAATACATGGCACTTAGGGCTTTGGAGAGAGATAAGTAAACACTACAGATATATGTACCTAGGTCAGATTTCATGAATGGGGTTTACAGCCACTTTAAAGGGTAAGTTCACCTTTACAGAAAAATCTGTAAGGTGAACTTACACAGGACCCCCTCCCCTCCCCCTTGTCCCACTGACATGGACCGCTTCAGTCTCCCTTTCTGGGCCCCAGTATATCCTCATCAGGAGTCCGGGGGCATGGAAATCCACTTGGCATTCATGCGTTTTCTTCCCAGCTGAAAGGATGGGCTATGTGGCTTCTGATTGGTCAGCGCCGCCCATGTGACGGTGCCGACCAATTCGAATGCTCCGAAATGTCCCCCCTGCCGGGTACGTTTTGGACATTCAGCTGAGGAGATTTCTAAGCCCTGGACTCCAGACGCAACATACCAGGGCACAGAATGGGACATTGCCACGGTCCAGGACCGGGGCGGGGTGAAGAGGGGGTCCTGTGTAAGTCCACCTTACAGATTTTTCTGTAAAAGTGAACTTACCCTTTAAGCTGCAAAGATAGTGGATGAGGCGAAACACATGCTGTGGCTGTGATGCACAATTATTGCAGTGCCACAAATGCCGAATGTGACCAATTCATCAGAATGGGGGCCGCCCCTCAACCACCCCACATCTGCAATGTGCAGTGCACGTTAGCTGTGGTCATGTGACCTGCTCTATGCTCGTTACAAATCCAATAGTCCATCTCAGGAGTGAGCAAGAGAGGGTGGCTACATTCCTACAAAGAGTGGGACCATGGAGAATGCACATAGCCACCCCCTAATAGGAATTCACATCACAGCAGCAAAAAAAAGGAAATTGGAGATTTGGAGGACTCTGAGAATACATATTTGAATAGAATGAATCTTTAGTTTAGTGTTGCTTTAATGGTTAAAAACACTCTTGATAACACAGAGTTCATTTGAACATTTCGGTATGTTTGTTATATATAAATGTAAAAGGCTAGCTGATTAAAAGTGAAATCTGATCATCAATAAAACTTGTAATGATCCATATAAATCTTTCTAAATTGACCAGCAATGATGTCTACAATCGATTAAAGATCGTTGTGTGTCTGTGGCCTGTATCAGAGTCTTCAGGTATCTTGGTTTATGAAGACCCTTATGTTAGGTTTCATTGTGTGATCAGAGTGCTCATTGGTTCAGGCCGTCTTTCTTCCAATAACTGATCATAGTACATGTGTGGCCAAGTTCTCAGGTAACAAGTATTTCATTCTTGCTGAGGTGGCTGAACGTGTAATCCGTTGCTGCGGAACAATGCTGACTTTTGAACCTCTAACCACTATGCAAACAAACCTTGTGCTCTACATTGCCACCAGCCAGTTTATTGACAGTCGTTAGTCACACAGCAACACGTAGCAACAGAGAGAGTAATGGTCAGCCTAGTAGAGATCTGGATCTGCATGAGACGCACTACATCTGAGCTGCCCATACATGTTAAAGTTGGACTGCCTGATTTGATACCATACAACCAAATCCTTCACAAATTGACCACACGTGATTGTGAGGCTGTGTACTCTGGTGTCCTACCATGACCCAAAAACATAATAAAAGGTGTTATCACCAGAGTGCATATAGTCACGCAAACCCATATGAACAATTGGTGTAAGATTTGATTGTATGGCATCAGATCTAAATGTAGCATGTATGGACAGCTTAGATCTAGTGTCCCCATACCTTATGCAGGCCCAACTGACCCAACTGGGTGCAAGATGAAATGGTCAAGGTAAGAACTAGGGTCCCCATACCTTATGCAGGCCCGGCTGACCCAACTGGGTGCAAGATGAAATGGTCAAGGTAAGAACAAAAAATCAGGTTATGTGGGTTTTCCACCAAGTGCTCCAGCTTCCTCCGTCACCCTGTGGATGATGAGCTAGTCATGTCAGTATCTGCCCCAGAAGAGCTTACATGTCATCATCATACTGACACAGTATTAAAAATGTGCAATAGGAGAACAATGCTCAGTTATTAGAGTCGAGAACAGAAACTGGAATAGCTGGCGGAAACTTAAACAAACACAAGGAGAACATACAACCTCCATGCAGACAGTGTATTTGGTGATGGGAAATGTAACCACCTCTCGATAACGCCTTACGTATATATATATATATATATATATATATATATATATATATATATATATATATATACAGCCTCCTATCGAGGTGATTTTACTGGGATTGTGGTTGAGACTACAACCATGATCCCAGTACTGTTCTTTTCACGCAGCAATTCTCTTTCATGTAAAAGTGATCCGAGTGGCTATACAGCCACTTGGTCACCTTTACAGGCGGTGTGACATGTTTGGTATCTATTTGCTCGGCACAACATCCTGTACTATATTTTACCAAACAATCTGGTATTAAATTGTGTTTGTGTTCACTAAAATTCATTAAAGTGTATTTTTTCCAAACAATTTGAGTTTGAAAAACTGCTGCGCAAATATTGTTTGACATAAAAAATTGCAACACCCACCATTTTATTCTCCACGAATCTATATAATATTTGGGGGTCTAAGTAATTTTCTAGAAAAAAAATGCAGATTTTTAGATGTATGAAAGAAGTGTCAGAATTGGCCTGAGGGTCAAGTGGTTAAAGCAAGTCTAAATCCAAATTCTAAAATGTGATGGATGACAGCTTATTAGTTTGATTAGATGACTGAATTTGTTTTGTTTTTTGAGGTTTTCGCCTAGTAATCCTGCAACTAACACACTTCCTATTCTGAGTGGCTACGTTCACTCCTCCACTCCTGTATCTATGAAGGGAAACATGATTGTTTCCCAGGATGGTTTACACATGTTGTTGCCTTTGTTTGTCCATTACAATAGGATTGTATGGGGTTAATTTACTAAAGGCAAATAGACTGTCCACTTTGCACAGTGCAATTTCTCCAGAGCTTAGTAAATGAGCAGAAGCTCTGCTGACTTCCATCATCCAATCATGTACAAGCAAAAATGCTGTTTTTAGTATTTATATGATTTGGTAATTTTTGCAAAGTGAAACTTTACCTCATTTACTAAGCTCTGAAGCAACTGCACCTTTAGTAAATCAACCCCTTTGTGTTTTCACTTAAGGTCACGGGACGGACAAGGACACAGCATTCTGGAAAGATCAAGAGGTATTTTCCATATTTGCTGAAAATGTGCTTGGCCTAAAAAAATTAAAACCTACGCAGCCACCCATCTAAATACTGGTAATCTGCAATATATTACATTTCTAGTTTTAGAATCTTATATATCAGTGTGGCGCTACAATACACCTCCCTCCGTAATACTCAAATGTGGTGTATTCAATAGTACAATACTAGTGCAAAAAACAATGTGCAAATATGCAAAATATCTAAAAACAGTCTAAGCATTATAATACACCTCCTACTTAAAGTGGATGTAACCCCATTTATTTATTTTTTGTCTGGCACGATATAGAGTATGGGATTTCAGATCAGCTGTGCCCAGTCTTGCCACAAAGAGTTAATCCAGCTGTGAGAAATCCTCATATCTTTTTTCAGTGAAATAAAATAGACAAACTGTAAATTCTTTGTCCTTTCTTCCCCCCTTGCTGTGATTGACAGGTGATTTACATATCTCGTGCACTAGCCTAAGAGACATGCATTATTTTTTTATTAAGAAAAAAAAAAAAAGAGCTGCGCTAACCAGTGATCGCACTCAAAAATTCAATAAAGTGAAAACAGTGAAGTTAAAGTGCCAAATAAATAAATCAATAAATAAACAGTGAATAAATAAATATAAATATTGATAGAATTAAATAGATCAGGTAAATACATAAAAAGTGAATAAATGTATATGATAATAGAATTAATTAAATTAAGTATAAATACCCAATTAGAAAATAGTAATAACAGCTGATAATGAAACCATAACATATATATCCAAAAATCTCAATAAATCAATGACGAATAAAGTGAAGTGTGTTTATAGGCATTTATACTCAATTTAATTAATTCTATTATCATATACATTTCTTCACTTTTTACGTATATACCTAATCTAATTAATTCTATCACTATTTATATTTATTTATTCACTGTTTATTTATTTGGCATTTTAACCTCACTGTTTGCACTTTATTGAATTTTTGAGTGTGATCACTGGTTAGCGCAGCTCTTTTTTTTTTTTTTGCTTAATATTTTGTAGGTGTTGTATAACATTTTGAGCCGCAGCTTGTCATTTCTGAGATAGCGCAGTATTTTCTTTTAAATTATTTTTTAATTCCCATCCCCCACTCCTTTCTTCAGCAGCTCTGCAAGGATTGGCTGTTTCACACCTCAGCATGATTTGGCATGCTGAAGTCATGTGGGGACTTTTCTGGGTTTTGACTGGATGTTAGTGATCATAGCAGAAGTTCAGTGTAAGAAATACACAGGAGAAAATGCATGTTGATAAGGGGAGTGTAGAGGTGGGCGGAGAGTCTACTTACATCACGACTCCACCCACCGAGCCCTGGAAATCAGATCCACCCACAAAATCTGCAGTTTTTCGTGTCTCATAGCAGACAGAGGGGAGAGATTTGACAGATAAGTATACATGCAGGAGGCATGTATATCCTTCTAGATAACCAACAATGCAGTAGTTTAGAAAGGATGAGAGTGGGTTTATATCCACTTTAAAGTAGAAGTTCTCCCTAACACTGAAATCTCTAAATCTACAAGCATCCACGATCTAACACTAACCTTTCTAGCCCTGTAAAGAAGAAGTCAATATACATACATTTTTTGCAGCCGCTCTGGTCCGGTCTGAAGTAGCAGAAGCTTTGCAGTAGACACAGCCAACAACGGCTGTGAAATGAACGGGAAGTGACTTGTGGGGCTTCCGTTGTCGGCTGTGTCCTCTGCACCCACCTCCACAGTGAAGTCGCAGCTGACAGCTTAGCGTGTGACCAGATCGGAGTGGCTTCAGAAAAGTATGTATAGCGATTTCTTCTTTACAGGGATAGGTTAGTCTTAGATTGTGGATGCCTGTAGATTTAGAGTTTTTAGTGATAGGTTGAACTTTTACTTTAATATCTACAAAAACAATATTACTACAATGTATCTACCATAAATACAATACAATGCATTGCATATGCAAATACACATGAAAACTCCTCATTACAGTACATGTGCAACTCATATATTTAAAGTGCTTAGTGCATATAAAAAATTCATACAGTTATATATGTGCAACATAAAAGTCCATTAAGATGCTTATAATGTGCCAGAAATGTGTCTTGGTGCTTATTGCTGAAATCAAAGTTCAATTTCCACTCCAGTGTCTGTGTTCATGCACTCCCCCTATGAACACCACACTCACCATCCAATCCTGACGTCTTATGTAATAGCATGCAACAGACCAAAGGGATACTCCAAATAGTGTATTATTATTTATTATTAACAATATAAACTCTGTTACAAACACTTACACAAAAGGTGCATTAACAACGCATTACAATATGTCCGGGACACTCTTGTGCTCCACGGACCTGAAATGAGCAAACCAAAAGTGATGCGGATGGTGCAAGGAAGCTCCGCCCAATGCATTTCATCAGTGTGACATCGTTAGGAGCAGCCTTTGGACAGCAGCGCTGTCAGTCTCTGGAGAGAGGAGTGTTAGCTGTACCAGCAGATTTAAATACACAAACAAATTGAAGCCACGTTCCAGCTCACACTTTTTAAGCAGTTACAACAAACTATTTTTTTTGTTCTTTTAGGATAAATATTTTACATAAATAAATAAAAGTTGATCATTGTAAGCACCCCTGTTAGTGATAAATGGTTTGTCTTAACTCTATAACTTCTACATTAGCAGGGCAACTTGGTCTGTTGAAAAAAAATAACTGACTTACTGGTTCACCTTGTAAAAATAAAAGAAAGAAAGTCTAAAAAAACAAATGCAGCCAGCACATCTAAGAACTAGTAAACAGCAATATAATAAATGTTTGCTTTTGAGTTTAATAAATAAGCATACGCTGTTCATATCCTATTCTTCTTGGTTTCCACTCACTTTTTGACTGCCCCGTATACCAAAGGAGGGAAGGGATTGTGACCCCTCAATCCTGGCTGGCTCATTTAGCTGCCTGTGTGTGTTCTAAATAGAACAAAATAGCATTAAAGTCTTTCCACTTTTGCAATCAAATAATAAAAAAAAAAACAACAACATATGTTTTTTATGTGTTTCCATTCACACAGCAAGCTTTAAAAAAAAATTTGTTAACCACTTCAGTCCCGGAAGAATTTACCCCCTTACTGACCAGATCACTTTTTGCGATTCGGCAATGCGTCGCTTTAACTCACAATTGAACGGATGTCCTTTTTTTTCCACAAATAGAGCTTTCTTTTGGTGGTATTTGATTACATCCACAGTTTTTATTTTTTGCGCTATAAACAAAAAAAGAGCGACAATTTTGTAAAAAAAAAGCAATATTTTATACTTTTTGCCATAATAAATATCCCCAAAAAATATATAAAAAAACACATTTCTTTCTCAGTTTAGGCTGATATGTATTCTTCTACATATTTTTGGTAAAAAAAAAAAATGTGACTGCGACATTATGGTGGACACATCGGACACTTTTGACACTATTTTGGGACCATTGGCATTTATACAGAGACCAATGCTATAAAAATGCACTGATTACTGTATAAATGACACTGGCAGGGAAGGATTTAAACACTAGGGGGTGATCAAGGGGTTAAGTGTGTCCTAGGGAGTGATTCTAACTGTGGGGGGGTGAGCTACCACTGACATAACAGTGATCACTGCTCCCCGATGACAGAGAGCAGTAGATCCCTGCCATATCACTAGGCAGAATGGTTTACATAGGCATCTCGCTGTTCTGCCTTTCTGTGGCACGATAGCGGGACAACTGCGGACGTCGAGTCTACAGGACCCGCGGGCATAGTCACGGAGTACGTGCACCCATCCACAATGCCGTGTCTTAAAGGGGACATACAGGTATGCCCATTTGCACTGCTGTACCATTTTGCCGACGTATATCATCGTGCACTGGTCGGCAAGAGGTTACATATAACTTACCTTCTAGATGTTTCTATAGAGGTATCATAGCTGACTGCAAGTTTTTTTTAAACAATGTAATTCCACGTACACACGACCGGACTTTCCGTCGGAATGAACTTTGACGGATTTTTTGACTGACTTTTGTACGGAGTTCCAACGGAGTTCCGCTGAAATGGACTTGCCTACACACAATCACACCAAAGTCTGATCGTTTAACGTGATGACGTACGATGGGACTAGAAAAAGGAAGTTCAGTAGACAGTAGCCAATAGCTGCCCTTGCATCATTGTTGGTCCGTCGGACCTGCATACAGACGAGCGGTTTTCTCGATAGGAACTGGTTCCGGCGGAATGATTTGAAACATGTTCTATTTCTATTTCTAAGTCCGTCAGATTTTTCAACAGAAAAGGTCCAATGAAGCCCACACACAATCAAATTGTCTGATGGATTCGTTTCCGTCTGAACTTTGCTGTCGAAAAGTCTGGTCATGTGTACACAGCATTAGAGTGAGCTTGTTCCAAGTCTGTCCCCATTACAATACAAAGCAAGGATCCCAGTTTCTAAACCAGGTTCAAAATCTTTAACCTTTTGTTAGAAAACACACTGTTTGAATCTAGTTACAACTGATAATGAATGCACAGTACAGAGATCATTAAAGTGGTTGTAAACACTTACAAACCACTTTGACCTACAGGTAAGCCTAGATTAAGGCTTACCCGTAGGTCCAAGAAATATCTCCTAAACCTATACGGTTTAGGAGATATTTGCTGAAAGACAGGCACCGCTGTCTATGGCGCATGAGCATGGCACCGTAAACGACGAAGATGCGTGTCGGCTCCCGTGCGCATGCGCGGGAGTGACGTCATTGCGGCTTCGCAGAATGACAGCGGCGGAGCAGCGAGACCCACCGAGAAGATTGATGCGCTGGACTACAGGGGACATTGGTGACATCGCTGGCTCCTGTGTCAGTTAAGTGACACATAATGGACTACTAATGCGACGCATAGTAGTCCATTATGCTTTACCTTTGCAGGGAATGAAAGAGGAAGTAAACTCATCAGGGTTTACTTCCTCTTTAAAGTGGAGTTCCGCCAAATTTTTTTTTTTTAAAGTCAGCAGCTACAAATATTGCAGCTGCTGACTTTTAAAATATAGACACTTACCTGTCCAGGGCAGCCCGCAATGTCTTCACCCTAAGCCGATTTGTCCCTCGGCTCTCGGGTGGAGGCGCCACCATCTTTGGTAAGGGAATCAGGAAGCGAAGCCTTGCAGCTTCACAGCCTGGTTCCCTACTGCACATGTGTGAGTTGCACTGTGCGTCCTCACTGGTCCCTGCTGTCTTCTGGGACCTGTGTGTCTCCCAGAAGACAGCGAGGGGGGGGGGGGGCGGCGGAGGGGCCGACATGCTGTAGATCGCCTTGGAGCCTGCAGTGATCTATGCCCAGAAGTGAGAGTGAATACCTGGATTAGATAGGTATCTGCCCCCCCCCCCCCCCGAAAGGTGCCAAATGGGACAACGGAAGGGGGGTGGGGGATGTGAAAAGCTTTAATTATGGAAAACATGCTATCCAGCCACCTTCATAAACACACTGCCGGAGGATCCAGAATAAAGCATCTAAAAAAGGTTTATGTTATGCTATGTGAATTGGAGCAAATAACAAATATAAAACTGATGTTATCCCAGTTTGGGCTGAAAAAGACACTTTATGTCACACAGACTATATACCAAATAGCAGTAAAATACTCAAAATTAGTGGTCAAAAGGTTCAGTTTACCTGGCTAAAATGCACATACTCTTTTATTAGTACATGCTTGCTCTGAGCGGTGAAGACGCCTGCGGTGTTAGCCATGTCTCATGAATTGTAATTAGTCTACTGTTAAATGTTTCCTGAGAAAATATTTGGTGGGGGTATTTGTCTTATGTCACACTGGTTCATTTCTAGTATGTCTCAACATATATCATTTGGGACCAGAAAAACATCTACATAGAACAAGTCAGGGTGATGAAATATCACAAATTCCTGCCTGCAACACATTGCAGGCTGAGCAGTATTTCTATGCAGATAGGGAGTTGCTGAAAAACAATGAGTCAGGTGTGGTCAGACCTGCTGAACTATGTAGCAGATAGGAAGGGCAAAATACTTGTCAGTTACTGGTAAACCTGTAGAGGGTGCTGTAATACCCAGATCTGACAATCCACAAATGAACCATACACAGGACTTGCCTCATTCAATACGAAGTTATAACTAAATCTGTAGGAGACACTATTCCATAGTCCCCTTTCACACGGAGACAGTTTTCAGGCATTTTAGTGCTAAAAATAACGCCTGTAAAGCACCTGAAAACTGCCTCTCAAGCTTCTTTATGAGTACTTTCACACTGGACGGGAAAAAAAAGTCCAGCAAGCAGTATCTTTGGGGCAGTGTAGGAGTGCTGTATACACTGCTCCCAAAACACCCCTGCCCATTGGAATGAATGGTCACCGCTTCCGAAGCGCCTGAATAAGCGCTTCGGTTTC
Source organism: Lithobates pipiens (assembly GCF_037356315.1). Lineage (NCBI taxonomy): Eukaryota > Metazoa > Chordata > Amphibia > Anura > Ranidae > Lithobates > Lithobates pipiens. Next base: position 614,402,918 of record NW_027507748.1, read on the forward strand.
ACCCTTAAACCACTTTTTAGCCCCTTCTTGCCCGAAAAGCAGCGCCACTATAACTACAGTAAAGCGCCTCTAAAATGAGCAGCACTTTACCGCTAACGCCGGAACCACCCCAGTGTGAAAGTAGCCTAAGGCCCCTTTCACACATACATTTTTTAATCTGTTTTTCATCTGTTCTGTTCATCAGTTTTTCATCATTTTTTTTTTTTACATCCCCTACCAATGCAAAAACGGATGAAAAACTGACCATTTTTCATCCAATTCATTTTTTTAACAGATGAAAAATAGGGCTTTCATCTGTTCAAAAAAGCAGATATTGACGGAAGCGAATGAAAACGGATGAAAATAGATGATCATACGTTGTTGTCCATTTTTCCATAGGAATGCACTGATGTCCGTTTTTCCGTCAACAGATCATCCATTTACATCATTGCATTGGTAGTTGATGTAAAAAAAACTGATGAAAAACTGATGAACACTGCCAAAAAACTGAAGAAACATTTATCAAAAACTGATGAACACTGCCAAACAACGGAAGAAACATTGATCAAAAACTGATGAACACTGCCAAAAAACGGATGAAACATTGATCAAAAACTGATGAGCACAAATGTAAAATGGATGAAAAACTGATGAGCATTGATGAATACCTGATGAAAAACAGATGAATACTTCATCCGTTTTGACGTGACTGAACTGATAAAATGAATGGTAAGGTGAATATGCCACTTTCAGAGCAAGTTGACAGGTTATCTTAATAAGACCCCTTTCATACATGCGGACAGTATGTCCATATTTCATCCATCCGTTTGCGGATGAAATACGGACATACATGCATCCCTATGGGATAGCGGGTGTCTACGGATGAACATCCCCTGACACCCAATACCGTCCACCTCTGCTATGGTCCGATTCTGCGGACGGAGGAAAATCCAATTTTTCTATCTGTCTGCAGAGCAGATCGGATGAACACGAACAGACGGTCCGTGTTCCTCCGATCCCCCATAGAGGAGAGCGGAGATCTGACAGGGCCGGCTCAGTGGGGATAAACAGAGCGATACCCGCTGAGCAAGCGGATCATCACGGGGCGGATCATTACGGATCTTTCCCATCTGAAAGGGTCCTAATCCTCATGCTTACCTTCCTCATGCTTCCCGTTCCTTGAGCACCTGAGACAAGTTGAAAGCTCTGTGTAAACTTAGTGTCAGTCTGTGTTGGAGCAACACAGAGCTATTCCTTCCTGCTGCCCTCACATGAGAGCACCTGGTCTTAAGGATGGGAGCCATCTTTGGAGGAAGGGCAACTCCCATTGCCTCTGACTTTTGAAAGTTAAAGCGGGAGTCCACCGTTTTTTTTTTAAAAGCCAGCAGCTACAAATACTGCAGCTGCTGACTTTTAAAATAGTGACACTTACCCGCCCAGCGCACCCGCGATGTCGTCACCCGAAGCCGATCTCTCGATCGTCTCTCGGGTGCTGCTGCCGCCATCTTGGGTATGGGAATCAGGAAGTGGAGCCTTTCGGCTTCATTTCCCGGTTCCTTACTGCGCATGCGCGAGTCGCGCTGCGCAATAAGGATGGTCCCCGCTGTCTCTGGGATCCGTGTGTTTCCCAGCAGGCAGCGGGGGACTTTCGGAAAGGGGTGTAGATTCTGCGGAAAGGGGCATACCTTCTGCAGAATCTACGCCGGAAGTGGGTGCAGATACCTGTACTGTACCAATGAGCGGAAGGTCCACTTTAGGGTGGACCTCCGCTTTCATTTTGAGAAATGCAAGCTTGCCGTAAGTTTCAAATTCTTTTAGGAGATTAGGCCAGAAAACGTGGAGTTGTATGGGAAGAGAGAAGGTCATCTGCATAAGCACAGATTTTCTAATGGCCTCCCCCCACTTGCAGCCCAGTTATATTTGGGTTGGCGCGCACCCTATGTAAAAAAAGTTCTAGAGATAGTATGAAGAGTAGAAGAGATGAGGGGCATCCCTATCATGTTCCATTTATAATAGTGGATGGGTCAGAGAAAATGCCCCGACAGATGCTGAAGAGATGGAAGAAATAGCAGAAATGTACTTTAATAAACTTTCACCCAGGCCAATATATTTTAAGACTGCAGACGTAAATTGCCAGTTGACCCAGTCAAATGAATTTTCGGTATCAGTGGATAAAAAAAAAACCTTGGTAGAGGAAGCAGCATAGAAAAAATTATGGACTTTGATCACATTATCTTGCGCTTCCTGAACAGGAAGAAAGTCTACCTGATCCGGATCTATTAGGCCAAGAAGTGCGAGAAGTCAGTTGGCTAAAATCCTAGTTACAAGGTTGAGATCAATATTCAAGAGGGAAATGGGGCAATAACTTACACAGGAGGAGGGGTCTTTTGCCTATTTAGCAATGACTGTTATGTGAGCTCTCAAAGAGTCCCGGGAGCAATGGAGGAGTGAGGTTAGGGAATTTAGAGCTTTGATGAGATGTGATGCTAAATGAGGACAGGGGGTTTTGTAATGGTGAACGGTGAAGCCATTAGGACCAATGGATTTGTTTTATCTGGGGTTCCCCAAGACCAGAAAATTATTTCAAAGATTAGTGTAAAAAGATTGAAATGACTGGCCTGTACTGCAGAGTCTACACCAACACTGCTAAACCATCTTGCCCCAAAGGAACCCTTAAAAAAATATTCAGGTCTCAAGGGACAAAATGCTAAAATTCCATGTGAATTGGAGGGAAAAATGCACATTACATCAGTAGTCAGTTAGAGGAATGCCACCCTTACTGTGGTGCTCTGAATGCCACCCTCACATACAAAGTTTGTTGTTGCTTGGCTGGTGGCTCTGCCAAGTGGCACTGGACTCAGAATTGTGAAGGCACCATCGGATGGGGGGGGGTAATCAGTCTGAGGAGTCCCTAGCAACCTCTGGAGGGAAACCTAGGGTTCCATAGTATCCTGGTTGAGAATGCCTGGGCTACACGCCAGTGGATGTCATGATACACATTGCAGCCCTCATGTCCACCATACATAACTTTAGGTCCAAGATCTTCTATATTTGAGTACAACTGTATCATCTGCAAACCACTGCTGTAAGGATTTGAAGAATAATCACACTGTTTTATTGTATCAGACAAGAGGTCACCTAGTGTATGCTTTAGCTGGCCATAGATTGATACAAAAATTCAGCTGGTTAAGCAAAGACAAGCCCATATTCAATCCATTTATGGCCGTTCCCAAACAGGAATGTTGGAAAACTTTAATTCGATCAGCAGTTGCAGCACTGGTTAGTGTATTCTGACAGCAGAGGAATTCCCGCTGTCACAATACAATAGAACAATAGAGAGGATTTTTTTTAGAAAATATTGTTTTCACCTTTTTTCTACCCTTTTTTACATATCAGTGCTACTATTCTCCAGCCTTTTTTTTCCAGTTCCAGTCTTCCTGCATGTACCCTAGCATCAGCCGCATGTCATTGCCCTGGACTGGCTTAATGCTGAAAGTGACAATGATCAGTCACAGCTGCTTGTAGTCTCTGCAAGGTGGACATCTGTAAGGATTACAAGAGCAATGATAAAGCCTGGTACACACTACCTGACAACTCAGGCTGGAGCCACGGCACTAACTATGCAATGTTGGTAGAGCGATTTCTCCTCCTGGTATGTTACGTTCTGACAGAGGGATGGCCCTCCCAACAGAACACTCTGGTCAACGCTCTCAGCCATTGGCTGAGAGCACTGATTGGGAGCCAATCGGCAGACCTTTTTGGGTTGTGTCCCTTTGACAGAATCTTGTTGAACAAAATCAATAGAAACCGTACAATGCCACCCAACATTCGGCTTGTGTGTACTAGGCTTTGGAGACAGATGTCATCCACTAATAGGAAGTGTTTGAACAAGCAATGACCAGGGATTATTTTTCATGAAAGTTGCAAATTAAAAAAAATTTATAAAACTAATTTAGCATGGCAAATCTTATATGCAGCTTTAAATGTGCAGTAACTAAGCAGAGAATGCAGAAATAGATATATTATTTGGCTGTATTTTACCATGCCTTTTTTAGGGCTGGTGTGTTTCTGTGGATTCGCATGCAATCCGGGTGCAGTGTGGTTTTAGTCCATTCATTTTAGTGGACCACACTAAGAGTAGTGTATGCACTACTTTATAAAACACACAGTAACCAGGTCGTATGGTGCTACTGTACCATGTGATCCAGCGCAGGAAAACGCACTGTGTTTGCGATCTGCTTTTGGCATGTCACTAAGTTAAATTTGACACCTGCTGCAGATCACAACTGCAGTTTTTTAATTTAACTGGAATGCAGGTTTCACGCACAAAAACACCCCTGTGTAAGATAATTTATCAAAAATAAACAATAGACCTACGGTATTTATGGGGTCTAGAATATATGAACCCCTTTCTGGGGTCTAGAAGAGAACAGGAAAATATTGAGGTTGATTTATCAACGCAGTTGACACTCTTGAGTAAATTGAGTGAAGATTTGCCTTAACTATCCAATCATGTGAAAAGCAAATTCCTGTTTATTTATTTGTTCTGCACATAAATGAGTATTTAAGTTAACACAGCTACAGTGACGATATTTAACTCTTTTAGTAAATCACCCCCATTACTCATTGGTGAATTTCCAAACTTGTTCAACACCAAAAGCAGAAGGGGCTTAAGTTATTTCATTTTTAATTATTGCAGCAAGAAAAGTTTAAAGAAAAAAATGGTTTATTTCCTCATCTCCCGCGAAAGTTCAAATAATTTAAAATACAAAAGGTTGTCAAATTAAACTCAAGCTAATAATTAGCAGGGACATTGTACAAAACACAAAAACAACAAGTATCATTAAATCTCTGATCACAGCATTTGCGGTCACCCTTTACCCCAATAAGAAGTATCAGAAAAGTCGAAGTACCCCCTAGACTTTAAAAACCAATTTCCCCATTCAGTGCTTGGAATTATGAGGTTGTAATGAGCTCCAACATTTACCTCTTTGAGTAAAATTAATGTAATGGTTAGTTCCTGAGAAGTGTCCATTTCACGTAAAAAAAAACAACAATGTTATTATTAAGTCTATAATTTGAAGCTGTTGTCCCAATCCTTTAAAGTCCTAGCGATTTATGTCCTTGACAAAGTCATTGACAAAGGTGGGCAGATAATATGGCTCTAAAGTACAGTCCACATATAAAAATGCCCATGTCTCCTTTAGTCTTCCACTGAGCTGCCAGCATACTCTGGCTCTTTCACAGCTTCACCTACATTTGGCCAGCTGGACGCCACACCATCTGGTGCCCATTACCAAGGTTCAATCCAGTCAGGAGAGGAAGAGCTTCTGTTTCACAGTCAGAACAAAGAAAGTGAAAGTTTCACTGAGTGATGGCATTTGTCATTGGACCCACACTGGTGCCAGACAGGGACATCATGTGACCCATAGAGGACGCTGGGCTCAGGGTATCCTGTCCATTTTGTCCAGTCTGAGTCTGCTGGATTCTTTTCTTGGTAATCTTTCGTTCTTTAGCTCTTCTGTTCTGGAACCAGATCTTCACCTGAAAGTAAACAATATGTCAGGTACTTTGGTCGCAACACCAACCCTTCTCCATATTTATACCTTTTTATTATGCTAGCCATATTATTAGCAATGGTACAAGCATAGCTCCCAACTGTCCCTGATTTCGAGGGACTGTCCCTGATTTGGAGCAATGTCCCTCTGTCCCTCATTCCTCCTCATGTGTCCTTCATTTTGGTCTGATCTATATAGTTGTATATAAAATTCACTTTTTATCTTTCAAAAAGTGTTTCCCAGTGCTAAACCTTTCATCCAAATTCTAAATTGCTGCATTTGTACATTTTAAAAGCCAATATAAAGGAACAGTAGTGGTAAAAAAAAAGCCCTTGTGGATTTAATTAACCTTTTTTGGGTTAATTCTCCTTTAAGGGGGTGTGGCAAGGGGCGTGTCCTATGCCTACATATGTTTGGTAGTAGGTGTCCCTCATTCCTATCTCAAAATGTTGGGAGGTATGTACAAGTTATGCATGTTTACTGATCCCAAAAGTAATGACACATGATTTCTAACTCAACAAAATGACACGATTGGCTATTCAAAGTGAATCTAGGCTATTTTTTACTAAAGCTAGCCATATACGGATTGAGCATCTTTGTACAACCATCTTTTAGTGGCCAGGTCTGTTGATTTGTTTGCTCTCCTAAAGGTAACCAAACATGGGCTGTTCTGGCCTTTTTTTTTGGAAATGGTCTGACCACTGTAGTAAAAACACAGGCTAATGTTGCAGATGGCATATTGAAAAGATCTGTGTGATGTGTGTGCCTATACCAGCCTTGGTCTACCAAGGTTCCATGCAAAACTAGGATTTCTCCGGAGTTGTTAAATGAATGTGTTCCTGTGCCTGCGCAAACAAGACCGCAAGGAAACTGACATAGTGTGAATAAAGCCTTAATATTTTGGGACAATAAAATTTCAGTGTTGGGCTAGGGCCTCTATGTTTATTTTAAGCCAGGCTAAAGGTTAAAAGCTAGGATTATTTTAAAGGTTAATGGTTAAGTTAAAGTGCTAGGCGGAAGACCTGTATAAAGCAATGACAGGAGCCACGGCTCTCCAACGCTGTTTGCATGTATCTGCACATCCAGAGGTCACCTGCGGTTAAGGCAAATGATTGGTCCTGGATGCAGTGGGGGCTATTTACTGAAACTGGAGCAAATGCTTCAGAGATTTTGTATTCTGACAGCAGGGAGCGGGCAGAGTAGGGCCATAGGCCAGTGTCACATCACATTCGGGTACCCATCACATTTTGCTACCCGCTGGAGTGCGTAGGCGTGACGCCGCCATATGTGTTCCAACATAGGGTCCCTAGCGGGCTCACTTTGCTCGCGCACGGCCTCGCTTCGCTCAGCATAATTATAATCTAGCTCTGCATCCATTTGGATGGTGGGGTTTGAACCTGGACTCAGGGGTGGAATGCATATGGCAGCAGCACGCATGTGCAGTCCAGTGGGTAGCCAAATGTGATGGGTCACCATATGTGACGAAACACCGGCCATACATGGTTGTAATCTTGGAATCAACAAGAAACAGTCCTTGATTTGAACTGTTAACTGTTGTGAACATCACAAATCACTGGTTTCTCCACTCTGCTATTATATGTCCATGGGCAATGGTGGGCCAGGGCACAGTATATAGGTGAGAACCAGAAGCTGAGGATGTTGGTTCAAAATGTAGTGGTTAAAGCAAATACACACCTTCTAGTAAGCCATCTTGATGCTGTTAACTAAAAGTTGAGTGTTGCAAAGCCCACAAGTACCCTGAGGCACACTAATAAATGCCACCATTGCACAGCTACCAGTCTGGGACTTTCCATATTTGTATATGTGACCCGGTCTATCAATTGTTGTTCTGCCCTCCCAATGAGCATCTATTGCATGCTCTGTTACAAATGCACTGCACAAAGTGCTGGCAAAAATAACAACTTTTACATAACAATAAAATAATAATAATAATAAAAAAAATAAAAAAAATAACAGTAATTATTGTGGCAATTCAGACCCATCACAGAGATAAAACTGCAATCCAAATTACTCAAAAGAGTAACATCAGTATTACAAAGTAGCGCATGCTCTTTTCTCCACAAAGGGTTTCAATTAATTAAAAGCTTGTGGGATTTTTATTTGTTCTTTTTTTTTTTTTTCTTCATTGATTCTAAAATTTTAAATATATATTTATACATTTGATTCCAACAGTATGGAAATTTAAAATATTGTATTTTATATTTATATTTTTATTAAATTTTTTATCACCCTAGTTGGTTTCTGGCAACAGATGCAATACAGAAACCTGTGCTGCAATAATTGTCTCTAGCAAATGATTCACCTTCCTGTAAAAAAAGATATATATATATATATATACTTTGCAAAAGACTCAACTAAATGACTTCAGATGTAACTTGTAAGTACTAATTGGAGCATTTTAAAATATTTTTTATTGGGGAGGTTCTGCAGCAGCCCATGAGGACACGTTTCACAATATGAATGTATTTGAGGTCTTTTTCCTGGTGTGCTGGTATGCAGAACTGCTACAATCCCATGTACGACCCCCTTGATTAATGTGGACTGATGTCACCTTTCCATGAGAGAAGGTCATGGTTAATGCTGTGGCTGCAGAGCCCCTTATCAGGTGCATTAAGACCACATTAATTTCCCTCATTGTCATACCTGTCGTTCAGAGAGTCCCAGATTGGCCGCCAGCTCCGATTTCCTCCTGATGGTGATGTACCTGCTGTAGTGGAATTCCTTCTCCAGCTCCAACCGCTGGTGGTCCGTGTAGACCACCCGATACTTGTCCTTTGTCCGGGTTTTCCCTCCTGTACAAGAGCGCAACATTAATTGACAATGTCCCAGACTGACACATGGGCCACAACCCCTGCCAACATCATTGGACCACCAACAAGGCATATTGATGACCCCTTTCTCAATCCTGCAATGCCCCAACAAATACCCCACTGTTACCAAAAAGAGTCATTTCCATTTTAAACTACCTCCAATAATATACCCAAACAGGAATTCGAAATCCCCTCAACACAGTCTTGAAACAGATTATGGTAAATATATTTATTATTTTTTTTAAAAAATGACCATTCTTAACGAAAACGTTCAAAATAATCCACAGAATCTGATTGGGTATAGAGTGAAAATATAATCATAAGGGAAAATGCTAATTATTAAATTAATTTTAAAATTCTACAGAATCTGACTGGGAGTGTACAAAAGGAACTCAGAGAGCCTAAAAAACTATGATAATTATGGAAAATAGAACGAATTGTTAATTATATATATATATATATATAGAGAGAGAGAGAGAGAGAGAGAGAGAGAGATCTATATCTATATCTCTATCTATCTATCTATCTATCTATCTATCTATATATATATATATATATATATATATATATATATATATATATATATATATATATATATATATATATATATATATATATATATATATATATATATATATATATGGGTATCTGAAATGAACACAGGCTAGGTATAAAAATAAGGTAGTGAATTATTATCAAGGGAATTTGCTAAATATTACTAAAGGAAATTAAAAAAATAAATGTTGAATGTTGAATACTCGAAGTGGACTAACTAATGTTAAATTCTTCTTTCCTTCTTTTAAAATGGATGTATGATTTATTTTATATTTACATTATTATTATTATACATGATTTATATAGCGCCAACAGTTTGCGCAGCGCTTTTACAGGGCAGACAGTACAAATACAACTCAATACAGGAGGATGAACAAAAATATAAGAATTAATAATAATAATAATCTCTTCATAGAAGCCTATCCTGCCTCCACCCAACTGTATTTTTATTTTGTCCATTAGCTCATCCCCCCAGTTGTATAACTTAGGTATCATTTGACCCTCCGTTTTAGATTGTAAGCTCTAGCAAGCAGGGTCCTCTGATTCCTCCTGTATTGAATTGTATTGCAACTGTACTATCTGCCCTCATGTTGTAAAGTGCTGCACAAACTGTTGGAGCTATATGTAAAAAGTGATGTAGAGTAGTAGAAACGTAAAATGTAGTGGAAACATCCTGTATAATAATAATAACAACAATAGGATTAATAATAATAATGATGTATACAGCATCCTTGTATTGTGAATTGCATTACAATTAAAATACAAAATGTAAAAAGATTTGCTATTGCCCATTTTACCGGTACATTATTATTACAGGTGCAATATGTTAATTTGCAACTAATGATGAAGCAATGAAATAGTAGTAGTAATTGTTGTTATGATGATGATGAAGATTCTTTTTTTTTAATTATTACTTAAAAATGTAATAATAAGTTATTCATTTTTATTTCTTGTATTATTTTTATTTGAATAATAATAACAACAAAATTATTAGTATTATTATTATTAATAATAATAATAATAATAATAGTTATATAACGTGAGTGTTTCCAATTCTCAGTAGTTAATGACTGGTTTGCTGATTATTGGATGGGCCCTGGTACTCCACCTGTCCAGCCCCAGCAGCACGTGGCTCCAGCAGGCAGTGCCCCCCGACACTTCACCTTCTATTAATGTAGTGTTCAATTCACTTCACATTATTTATGTGAAATGCAGCAATTGCTCGCTTGCAGTTTCTATTTAAAGAAAACTGCAATCCACAAAGCCATATAAACGACACCCATATTCCAACTAATCATTGTTAATATGATGGGTGCTGTAAAAGGGACAATTAGCACCCAGGACATCTGAAAACCACAATTTACAGCACCGCTCAGGCATGCTGATAAATGGGATTGTACCTGCATGGCAGACCCTTCTTTTTACCCAGAATGCAACAGGACACTACGATTACTTTAAACTGATCGCAGATATTTGAAATGGATTTTCCTACATACAGATCCAATGTTGCCTCCTTGCCCAAATGGATACTTTGGGGCTGATTTAATAAAGTGTCTGAAAATGTTCACAGTGAATATTCACTTAGATTATCCAATCACGTGAAAATAAACTCTGTTTACTTTTTTTTTATCTGTGCATAGAAATAAAAATGAATAATTGCACAATGTATTGCTTAGCCTTTAAAATTCCTAGTAAATCAGACATTTTGATTGCACACTGGCTTAAAATCGCTGCTTCTTATCCTATGTGTTCATACACATTAGGGCGATTAGGGTCCTCTCTATTGCACAGCACATAACAATGTAGCTTTTTATTGTTACACATTTTGTTGAGTCATTTGTATACTGTGTACATTTCGCTTATTCATTATTAATTGATCAAGTTGTATGAAATCTATTGGTTAATGTTTCAGAAGTATTCATTTATAGTTTATATACTATAATATAATACAAGTTATCAATTGCTTGTGAGCAGCTGTTTATATTTTGTAATTTATGTACTTAAGAGTCTTTTATCTTTTATTACTTTAGTAGCTGATGGTGACGGTGTTTTACCTATGTGACAGTCTTGTAAGCAAATGGAACATTTGTTTATCTAGTTGCATCATGCATTATTTTGTTAATAAATCAATTAGTCTTTTTAATTATGGGTTGTATTATGTGGTTATTGATATTTACGAATGCACTATTGCATTAGTATTTTTAATTATGCGTTGTTTATTGTATGTATTTATATTTAGCAATGCACTAATATAGTATATATGTATTAGTCTATGTAACTGTGTGTTGTTTATTACATGTAATCATATTTAGTAATGCACTATTGTATATATGTATAGTGTCTGTTTTGTTTATTGCATGTATTCATATTTATTAATTCACGATTGCATAGATGTATTAGTCCTTGTAGTTATGTGTTGTTTATTGCATGTAATCATATTTAATAATGCACTATTGTATATACAGGCATACCCCACTTTTAAGTACGCAATGGGGTTTATTTAAGCTGGAAAGTGCAAATTCAGGCTACTTCTGCATAGAAAATCAATGAGCTTCCATTTTTTATTACCAAAGCTTAATTGAACAATCTGGGATTAGAAGCTCATTGGTTTCTATGCAGAAGTGATCCTGATTTTTCACTTTCCAGCTTTAGTAAATAAATCCCATTGTGTACTTAAAAGTGGGGTATGCCTGTATGTATTAGTCTTTGTAATTATGTGTTGTTTATTGTATGCATTCATATTTAGTAATGCGCTATTTTGTATGTGTATTACTCTTTTTAATTATGTGTTGTTTGTTGTATGTATTCGTATTTACTAATGCACTTTTGTATAGATGTTGTAATTATGTGTTGTTAATTGTATCTATTGCTATTTAGTAATACATTTTTGTATACATTTAAATAATGAGTGTTTTGTAGTTATTGGCAGTTGTTTTTAGTTTTTTTAGGATTGTGTTTGCTTGTCTTATGTATGTTGTAATAAGGCCAGCTCTGGAAATGTGTTATGTTCAGCTGTATGGAAATATAAGTCACCCCAAAGCTATGTGTAGCTGTGTCAGGTTTGTATGGCTTGTTGTGCTGTTTTTTGCCCTGTTGCAGTCATGTCAGCTATGTGGTGCTATCAGGAACTTCTAGTACCGGCTTATCTGATCTAGAAGGTGTTTAATGCCTGCTAGGCTCTCTCTGATCAGGTATATCTTAACAAAGCTTTACAAAGGCCCCCTGTGCAGAGACAAGCAGGATCAGAGGGAACTGGGCAGTGCTAATGAATGGAGGACACAACCTCAGACAATGGATTACAAGCAGAGATTATCAAAGAGGAGCCTTTAGAATAGACATTCTGTTTGAATTACCTCCAATGTCGGCCTCAGCTTTCATCCCCTGGCTATTCACATTTACATAAGCAGCGATTTCTCAGGCACAAGTTTGAATAACCTCCCAATATATTCAAATGGTATGGTATGGAAAAATGATGGTGAAATATAGCTGATTTTCTTGGCTCAATAATGCTCCTCTGTCTCAGACCCCCCTAAGGGAATTTACTGTCACAGCTTTCAGTAATCATATTAAAATACTGTGACAACCTGTGGAGCTCTAACTGTGACGTCACGACCAGTAGACATGCTACTTCACTGAATGTAAACTGAAATACAGAAGAGATGATAACTAAAGAAAGCTCACTGTGGTAATGTAAAGATGTGTTCACAGTTTGTGCCAGCAAAATCATGTAGTTTTCCCCAGATTCCCTGCACATGATTGAGATATGAATTGTTACAATTCTCTACTCCTTTACTAAAGTAGTCTGAGGCCAGAGATATAAATGCAGTTTTAATGCTGAAAACTATACTATAAACATGTACTGTTGGATTTAAATTTAAAAAAATGAAGGCAGTATTTTTCATTCACTTTGTTTTTTTTTTTTTGTTTTTTTTTCAGGTGAAGGCACTTTTAATCAAATGACAACTTACATTATCAAAATGTAGATTTCTGTTTGAAGAAAAGTCCTAAACTGCTCTATACAATGTACAACTTTCTCTCTACAGTCCATATTACATAATTGAGATGAATATTGTCTGAAAGAGATATATATACAGGCATACCCCACTTTTAAGTACACAATGGGGTTCATTTACTAAAGCTGGAAAGTGCAAAATCAGGCTCACTTCTGCATAGAAACCAATGAGCTTCCAGGTTGTATTATCAAAGCTTAATTGAACAAGCTGGGGTTAGAAGCTCATTGGTGTCTAAGCAGCTTCAGCAGTGAGCCTGATTTTGCACTTTCCAGCTTTAGTAAATAAACCCCATTGTGTACTTAAATGTGGGGCATGCCTGTGTATATATATATATATATATATATATATATATATATATATATATATATATATATATATATATATGAGAAAGAGAGGTCTCGTTATATATATATATATATATATATATATATATATATATATATATATATATATATATACACACATATTTATGCACTGTACAATGTATAACTGTATATATAAATATAAATATTGGTGCTCTGAAATATATATATATATCTAATTCACTAAAATTAGATTTAAAGCGGTTTAACCTTAAACTACTTAGAGGGTTCTGTACTGAAAGAGCAGGCGGTGGTCTCAGCGGGGAGCATCAATAATTTCAAAAAACTATTAAATAAGCAACTGAACTATATTTATATATATATATATATATATATATATATATATATATATATATATATATATATATATATATATATATATATATAGATAGATAGATATATATATATTGGCCTTCCTAGTATTTACCTATCTACTGGAATTGGTTGGACCTATTAAGAGCAAGAAGATCACAGCAATTATGTCCCACATAAATTATGTCCCTTGTGTGTACAAACACACACACACATATATATGATAAAGAGAGATATAGTATATATTATACTGCTTTCGGCCATCCTGTAACTGTTTGGTATATGTAACATTATACATAGTTTAAATGGCCTTGATCACGTTGCTCTTAGCAGGTCTAATCAATCCCCATAGATAGGCACACATTGGGATGGCCAATTGATACATAGCCTGCGCCACAAATCTTTATTTAGTGCCATGTTGTCTGTTCTTTTCCGGTCACCAGGAAAGACAATGGGATGCAAGGTGTATATCAAAGCTATGCACACATGACAGATGGGTCCCTGGGGAATTCCAGCCTGTCCACTCTTGTCTGCAATCAGCCTGCAGCTCCAAGGGGGCATTACCATGACAAGGGAGAGGGCGCCTGACTTTGTCGCCTCTTCAGAGGACATCAGAAAAGAAAAGTTTACACCGAGCCCTCAACTTTCCCTTCACCGCCCCTCACACTCCATCACCTCCATCACCCCCATCACCTCCATCACCTCCCATCACCCACCCACCCTCACCATCAAACGAGACTTCTTATCTCAGCTGGGACAATGCTGATCTCATTGTGGCGCATGCATTGTGGCGCACGTTGAGTACATTTTTAATGTTCTATGCCCTAGAATAGACCCTACTTGTCCATTGAAAATGTAACCATGTCACTGTTTACTGGATTGTCTTGCACATCTCTATACTTTGTTCCTTTCGGTTAATGCAATCAATGTTCTTATCACCCCCACAGGTATCTCCATTTATTCAGAATACAATCCACCCATTTATGTCATAGGCGGGCCGATAAGATCACAGAGGTTCGCACTGCCCGGGGCAATTATATCTACATCAGAAATATGGACTTTAGCCTCTCTGATGTTAGAGGCACCACATCAATCCCCATTGCCAGAGCTGTCAGGATTGCGAAAACCATAGCTTGTCACATGGGAGGGATCCTGGTGTATGGGGAGAGGATGGGGGGGGGTCCCCAGAAATAACCGAGAGGGGTTATGGCCAACCACACCATACATGCCACTCTGTACACCTCCTATACCATCAGCAATCACTAGAGCATGCCTGGCAGAGCTGAGAGCCGAATCTCCCGGGCTCAGCTTTATTGGCTCACATCAGCTTAATGAGTCAGAAACTAATGTCAGTGGTGGGGGCCAAAGATTCATGACATTCTAATTGGTTATAAAAAATCTTTAAGTGCCTTATAAGCGCAGGACAAGCGATTTCTCAAGTGTTTTACTGACCTGCAAAGACTGCTGAGCTGGAAAACTCAACATGTTATGATCCATCCATCTACTGCATGACAGATGACTACAAAATAAAATCACACATCTATCTATCTATCTATCTATCTATCTATCTATCTATCTATCTATCTATCTATCTATCTATCCATCCTATCATCTAAGTATTTCTCTATCTATCGTTATATTGATATATCTATCAATACAGCATCTATCTATGTATCTATCTATCTATCTATCTATCTATCTATCTATCTATCTATCTATCTATCTATCTATCTATCTATCTATCTATCTTTATATCAATGTATCTTTCAATACAGCATATCATCTATCTATCTATCTATCTATCTATCTATCTATCTATCTATCTATCTATCTATCTATCTATCTATCTATCTATCTATATTTATATCAATGTATCTTTCAATACAACATTCTATCTATCTATCTATCTATCTATCTATCTATCTATCTATCTATCTATCTATCTATCTATCTATCTTTATATCAATGTATCTTTCAATACAACATTCTATCTATCTATCTATCTATCTATCTATCTATCTATCTATCTATCTATCTATCTATATATATCTATTCGTCTATCCATCCTGTCCTCTATGTATGTATGTGTGTATGTATCTATCTATCTATCTATCTTTATATCAATGTATCTTTCAATGCAGCATATTATCTATCTATATATTAGCGCCAAGACAACACAAGACTTCATATAGCTTTATATATTTCAGCCTTATATTTTAACTTTATTTATTTATCGCTAAGTCTATAGTTTTATTTGATATATTTCAGCTCTTTACTTGAAGGTTTGCTATCTATGTATCCAATATATGTGTCTGTATTACAAGTAAAATAATATATTTATAGTAAAATCGATCCTTGGTCAGATTACATCAAAGTAAAATATTTGAAAAACATATCAATGCAGTAGAACACCGTTATGGTTTGCATTGTATTGTCCCGGTAAATGGAGAAATAAATGAATACACCGATATTACATTGATTTCTAGAATATATATATATATATATGAGCTTTATATGGAGATAAGATGCCTCACCTAAGTTTCCATGTGTGCCCGGCTTCCTCATCCACTCATAGTGATGCCTCCTGTGGCCCTCTGTCACCCCTGGAGAGACTGGAGGCTGATGCCCAGCCTGCAACACCCCAACACAGGGTGGTCCTTGGCTCTGTCCAGTTGGGTAGTCAGGCACAGGACTGTAACCCAGGCTGCCCCCTGGGGAAGGGTTGATGGGAGTATGTCCTGATGAGTAGGCAGGGTGGCACCAGTCTTCCCTGGGGGGCCCATAGGGTGTGATCCAGGGTGAGGATCCAGTAGAAGGTGCTGCAGTCTCTAAGCTCAGTCCGGGGTATCCCCCATAGTCAGGGTATTGGGGGGCAGTGGGGTAGTTCTGGAGCCCAGGGTGTCCTCTCATAGATCCAGGGTACATGCCAACGTCCTTATCTCGAAGGTAACTGACATACATGGTGGCAGTCGGTTGCCAGCTAGCTGCATACTGCACTCATGCCCTCTGCACTGATCTCCTTCCCAGCTCTGCTCCTAGACGGCTCCGACACAGACACTCCTAGACATGTCACTCCATTGGCCGCCACTCACTGTGTACAAGGCTCTATTAGTAAGAGCACACCAATGGCAGGTGACGTCAGCGCCCCATGGAGCCCCCCTTGTCACCATTTGCATGTGAAGGGAGATAAGGAGAGGGCAGCGACCTGATCACACAGAATACTTCAGTCTTTATTGTTTAAGAGCTTCCTCCTTCCATGGCAAACCTCTGCACTTTACCCTCCAATCACGGGTTCACAGAGCTCAACCAGTCCACACACCTAGTATTACCCCCCAAAAATACAGTACCAGGGGCCCAAGGAGGACTACAGAGCCCAGCAGGCAGCAGCCCAGCCTGGCACCTGGCATGTACCCCACTATGGGCATAGAATAAAGGGGACAGCAAAGGCTCATTCCAGTAGATTGAAATTACTGCACATTACACCAGGCAATATCTACATCCCCATATTATAGCTACAATCCATGGAGTGATATCTAGTGAAAGATATTTTTATTAATTTATACTTATATACCGCCATCAATTTACACAGCGCTTTGTACATTCACATCAGTCCCTGCCCTCAAAAAGCTTACAATCTATGGTCCCTAACTCGCATTCATACATACACATACTAGGGACAATTTACACAGAAGCCAAATAAACTATAATATTGAGTGTGGGAGGAAACCGGAGTATTTGGAGGAAACCCACACAGGTACATGCAAACTGCAGGCAGGTAGTGTTGTGGTTGGGATTCCAAACAATGACCCATATATATTTTTGGGTGTAAAATTTAGGTACACATTTTCTTTACCTTTTCTTTCTCTCTTTCTTTCTTTCTTTCTTTCTTTCTTTCTTTCTTTCTTTCTTTCTTTCTTTCTTTCTTTCTTTCTTTCTTTCTTTCTTTCTTTCTTCTCTCTCGTTCTTTCTTTCTTTCTTTGTTTCTTTCCTCTTTCTTTCTTTCTTTCTTTCTTTCTTTCTTTCTTTCTTTCTTTCTTTCTTTCTTTCTTTCTTTCTCATTGTCACATTCATTCCAAGTAACTCAGTTAAACATGTTTTCATGGGGACAGATTTCGTTCTGGTGATACCTATAAATAAATCTAAGATTTGATGAGTTTCTATATATTTCAATTGTCGGTAAGTGGGTTTCTTGCACTGACAGTACATAGACAAGTCCCCCATGTCATTTGTACCGGTGATATCCAGAGGTATGAACATTGTTCGGCCAATCATGATTGATTTTGCCATCATAAATGCAAAGTGTAGGTCAATATTTTTTAAAAGTAGCATAGAACTACGGCACATCCATTTTCTACCTATATTGTTATTTATTTATTATTATTGGTATTATTATTATTAATACTATATCATAATTATCATAATTTATATATCGATTGTTCTTCATGTTGCTATTATT
The DNA here is from genome assembly GCF_037356315.1 of Lithobates pipiens. NCBI lineage: Eukaryota > Metazoa > Chordata > Amphibia > Anura > Ranidae > Lithobates > Lithobates pipiens. The sequence continues at coordinate 614,420,984 of NW_027507748.1, forward strand.
ATTCATGTTTTTTTTTTTTTTGTTTTGTTTTTTATTAATATTATTTAACATTCTCCCTCATTGAACTAGTGTTGTGTAATGCCGGGATTAGTATCTACAATGACGGCGAGCCATAATTTGGGATTTTACTTCGACTACATGTGACATCACTGGATGCACACTTTTTCCCCTCATACGTTTGAAGATCAACAAACAGGTAAGTTGGTATGACTATGTATTAATAGAGACTTTGATAGCTAGGGACATATATATATATATATATATATATATATATATATATATGTATATATATATATATATATATATATATATATATATGTATATATATATATATATGTGTATATATATATATATATATATATATATATATATATATATATATATATATATATATGTATATATATATATATATATATATATATATATATATATATATATGTATATATATATATATATATATATATATATATATATATATATATATATATATATATATATATATATATATATATATATATATATATATATATATATATATATATATATGAAACCCAGAGTTGCTATAGCCCAGTGAATCAAATACATTTGATTTTTTATTTTGCAGTGTGTGACAGTTTAGATCGGAGTCTCACCTCTTCTGCTGTAATTAAACCCGATCTTCCAGACCTGTGCTGATGGATCTTGAAGCTCCAGAGTCCCCGATATAAAAGTTTACATGAATCTCCCCTCTCCTCCAGGGCAGAAGGTGCATAAAGTTGGATAAAAGTAATCGATTTATTATAGAGAAGAAGTCCATCCCGCACCTACATTTAGGGGTTCATAAGGATATCAGCAATAACAGCAATAAGACCTGCTATACTCTTACCTGTAAGAACTTGCCAGATCCATGCCATTTATAATTCTACCTTTCCTATATTACAGTTATTATTATGCCAAATCGAAGATGTTATTGAAAATGTATAGAACTGCCTTAGATCTGTGCTGTCCATAGTCCAGTGTAAGTTACATGGTACATTTCCTGTTATAAGCAAAGAGAGGCTTACCTTATACAATTTTCATATTTCATTTTTTTTTAGGTTTACCTTTAAAACTATGTAGTGTAAGGGCCTTCCTGATTGCATACAAATTGCAAGTATTTAGAGTTGACCTCATATTATATGGTTTTAGTAAATCTAAAGGAAAGTTGTTCATGACACATTTATAATGTATGGCCAGCCTTAGCTAATAGTCTATTATTTCAGAAGAAAGGGTGATTATTTTATATAAATCCAGTTTCACACATTAGAGACATCTCAATTATAATATCTGATACTGACACTCTCCAGTGCTGCTCATCCACAGTCCCACCTGCAGCCAGAACTAGAAATGTTATTATACATGGGAGGCTGTGATCATGAGTGTCACATATCGATTTATCAGACACACATTGATAGCATTCATCACATAAATTTCCCAACATGCTGGAAATTAGGTGTTGTTTATTCATAACTATTGTAATCTATCTAAGTAATAGGAAATGTGTTTTGAATTACTAAGCCATATGCTGATAGCATTTGTAAAATGTTGCTAGAGCTGAGCAATTATGATATGAACAAAGTTCATGTTAGTACCTATAAAAATGTATTTATATGTCTTGACTGAATTTGACATAACATAGTACTGACATACTGACATTTGCTGGATGCTCTGGATCAGCGTATATAACAGCGTGTTCCAGTTCCTGCCAATATTCAGCAACTTTGCACAGCCATTGAAGAGAAATGGACCAACATTCCACAGGCCACAATCAATAACCTGATCAAATCTATGTGAAGGAGATGTGCTGCACTGCGTGACGCAAGTGGTGGTCACACCAGATACTCACTGCTTTTTGGACCCCCCCAATAAAGTAAAATTGCACATTTTAGACCCCTTTCACACTGACACCTTTTTTCAGGCAAAAATAGCACCTGTATAGTGCCTAAGAAAAGCGGCTCCATTCACTCCAGTGTGAAAGCCGTGCGCTGGCAGGGCGTCGGAAAGAGTAATTTGGATCGGTGAAGGAGCGGTGAACTCGCCGTTCCTTCAGCACTCCTCCACCACTGCTCCCGATTGAAATCAATGGGGCAGTGCTGCGATACGGCTGGCAAAACGCTGCTCTGGTGGCTTTTTGCGGGCAGATTTGACCCCTTTTCAGCCACTAGCGGGGGATTAAAACCACCCCGCTAGCGGCCGAATAGCATTGCTAAAACTATGGTAAAGCACAGCTAAAAATAGCGGCGCTTTACCGCCGGCGCCCGGCGCCCGCCCAGTGTGAAAGCCCTCTTAGAGAGGCCTTTTATTGTGGCCTGCCTAAGGCACACCTGTGCAATAATCATGCTGTCTAATCAGCATATTGATATGCCACACCTGTGAGGTGGATGGATTATCTTGGCAAAGGAGAAGTGCTCACTAAGGTGTCCGTTTATAAAACAGAGATCAGTCGATCTCTGGGGTGTACCAGTTTATGTAGCTGAGATAAGGAGCAGAGAACATGTTCTCCGCTTCTCATCACAGTACATGACCGTTCTGTCACAAACGGGCAGTTTATAAAAGTGAGATCTGAAGATTTCACAGCCGTTACACTGAAATATCTCCCTACCAGATTCACCAGTTCATCATCTGGGAGAGAAGCTGGTGTGATTAGAGGAAGAAGGCCTCTTTCTTCCTAATATCAGCACCAATGGGTTAAAAATGAATATTAACAACATATAAATATATACTATATACAAGTGTATATATATATATATATATATATATATATACACACACACACATACATTCACACACACACACATATATATATATATATATATATATATATACACACAATAGATACCATATATATATATATTATATATATATATATATATATATATATATATATATATATATATATATATATATATATTCCTTAGTTATCACATGTCTGAAAACATGTAATTACACGTTCTTTTAAGCTTTAGTTTCACTTTTTGGACTCGGCTGCACCGTAATCTCATATCGCACAAGATTATAGGCAACTCACCCACTTTTACACTGATCTCAGCCATTTTCAGAGGAAACTCTTCTCTGTTCTCCCTCTGAGAACTGAAGTTCTCAGCTTAATAAACCAACTGCAGAGGAGATCATTTTCCTTGAGAACTGCCGAGAACTGAACTGAGAAAAAACTTCTCAGTTTAATAAATGCACACACAGATTACTAAACAATATTTTAGAGAAGCAGGCCTTTTGTGTACAAAGAAAAAGTCGTAGATCTTTGCATTCAGCTCATGATAAATAGGGGCAAACACAAAAGCGTTGCATTTATAATTTTGCTCAGTGTATATATATATATCTATATATATATATATATATATATATCTATATATCTATATATATATATCTATCTATCTATCTATGTATATATATATATATATATATATATATATATATATATATATATATATATATATATATAGATATATATATATATATATATATATAGATATATATAGATATATATATATATTTATATATTACACATCAAAATAAATATTTTCTAACAAAACTTGGTATCTTTTTCGATTAATTCCACCCCAAGTGATATACACATTGACACGTGAACAATCAGAATGTGAACAAAATCAAGTCATAAATCTTTGAGGCTTCTTTCAGTAATTCCACTCCACGTGCCAACAGTTCCCTTCAGCCAAAATTGAAGAAAACATTCACAATTAATGCTGTATGTATATATCCTTGAGACCACAATCCTTTTACTCTGAATTCTCCAGATTGGTGATGAGCTTGGGCACCCTCTGAACTCAGCCCTATCCAAACTTTAAAAAAAAATAGTGAAGCCCCTATGCTACCTAGACACGCATGAACAAGGTGCTTTACCTGTATATAGGACACCATTTATAAATGGCTATTCTTTATATTTCTACTATTGATTTTGTATTCTTCCTTTATATTATATATTTTTTTGTTGTTTTTTGCACATTAGTGATTGCTGATAAATTCTCATGCGTCTTGAGAAAGCTAATGAGAGAAACGTGTTGACTCAAGAGGACTCGATTCACAATTCCACCTTACTATCATGTATTCCATGAATCAATTCAAGTGTATTTTCATGAATAGTGGTATTAGTGAGTCAGCAGTTGTATTCACTATAAAATCATGTGTATACTGTTTTTAATTGAAGTATATGCCTGAGATAGAAGCTGTGTCATGGTGCATGCGCGAGGCTCTCTAGGATGGCTGCATAGCCCGAGAGCTCTGTGCCCTTCTGGCCGTTAACCCTCAGCCACAGCCGACAGGGTACCCCGAATGGACCGGTAATAATACCCACTGGTCTGGGACTTAACAGGGAACATTTTAATATATAATATTAGACATTGTTTCAGTCAGAAGAAATTCTTTCAGTCAGCGGGGAACCAGTGAGGAGAAACTTCTTTCAGTCAGCTGGGAACCGCCACACAGCCACCTCAGTTACCTCAGGATGGATACCATGCTATCCTCTCATTCTGCACAGGGGGAAGAAGAGGAGTCAATTGCTGACCAGAACACAGGACCAGCACCATTAATGGAGCAGAGACCAGACCCAGGAACAGTGAGTAATAAGCTCCTGTTCTCAATTAACCAGTCTCCCACAGAGCCATACACAGAAAGAGCCCTGAGTGACTTACACAGGACCCCCATGAGAGACTTACTATCACCACCCCCTGACACAGGCTCTGTAATGCCACAATTTTCTCCTCACACTGCAATAGATTTACCAGCCCTGATGTCTGCTTTTTCTGCTATGCTCTCCACAGGCTTAGCCCAGACAGCAACTCAAATTACCTCATCCATACAAGCTAATCTACAACAGTTGTGAGCAAGGATTGAGGTAATTGAAAAAAAGTCAGACCAGGCAACTGGCAGAATTAAACAGAACACCGCCAGAATTCAGGACCTCCAGGATCAATTGGCCCTATATAAAATTGACGACCTCGAGAATAGGTCCAGAAGGTCTAATTTTAGAATCCGGGGTCTCCCAGAAACAGTTACAGATGTCCCTGCAGCAGTCAGGTCCCTACTTAGAGATCTGTTACCTGATATTTCGGAACATAGGATGGAACAAGACAGAGCTCACAGGGCCCTACAACCGCTCCGCAAAGATGGTCTGCCCAGAGATATCATTTTGAAGTCCCATTTTTATGCGGTAAAGGAGGGAGTCATGAAAGCTTCCAGGGCAGCAGAACAAATCCTATTGCAGGGCCAACCAATCCAGATCTTTGCTGACCTGTCACCTTACACAATCCAGAAACAACGGGCCCAAAAACCTCTGCTCCAGGCTCCTATACAAAGAAATATCAGGTACAGATGGGCATATCCTCTGCGCCTAACCTTCTCTTTCCAGAATAAATCCTATGGCTTCTCTACGTTTGATGAAGGGGAACATCTGCTGACTCGCCTGGGTATCATCACACAGGAGTTCACACAACCTGCGGACACCAGAAGCACCTTGTCTATGAAACGCCCCTCACCATCTAGTCCAACACTCCCAACCTGGCAAAAACAACAGTCCAAACGATCAAAAGATTCTCGGACTCCAAGATGAAAACTCTCCTCCAGTTACAATTTATTTTGTCTACTGACACCACCGGATTGAATCCCAGCACTCACTTTTCGTGACTCCCCAGGTCTGCAATGCATACCCCACTGCGGGTAGTCTAACCTGACTTAATAGCTCTGTCTCCCTTAATACTTTCTATCCTGTAGAGGAGTTGGACATGTTTCCATTGATTACTTACCCTCCATTTTTTTTTTTTTTTTTTTTTTTTATTTACCCCTTTAGGAATTTATATGACATATTTACTATTCCCGCTTTCTCTATACGCTTTTGAAAATGGATTGGACATTCCTTCCTCAACTTTGAAGTCCAGATTCACAGGAAACTTGAACTCACACAGTAACTGAAATATTTAAAATTCCCCCGCCCCCCAAATCCCCCCCCCCTTTTTTTAATTAATTTTTTTATTCTCTTTTTTTCTCATAGAGTTCATCAGGAAAACACTGAGGGACTTATGCAGATAATCCCTGCTTGGACCTCAGGGAGGTGGGAGCTTACAAGATGGGGGTTTCCACGTTCAAGAGACCACCCATTGTAATTACAGATTCCTTGGGGAAAGGGTACTTCCCCTTATTTTATTGTATTTTATTTTATTTTATTGTATTTTTTTAAATAAATTATTACTATTTTTTTTCCATTATAACTTTTTTTTTTCTTCTCTCAAATATAAGAAGGGGCTCTGTGTTGCCCTACACTTAATACGCATTTTATGGCTGATTGGCTGGAATGGTTACAATGCGCCTCTCATAGTCACTGTAAGGATGAGATTTTCCCTGCTGGGACTACCGGTTATATCTGGAAAGAGGAAAATGTTTACTCTCCCAGACACGAGGGGAGTGGGGTCAAGACTGTCCCCACTCAACTCTTTGGTTCACTAACTATCAACTGTTATATAATGACCATTTTCTTTATGCTGTTTCTCCTTTCTCTTCTTTTTCCCTCTACTCTATTCTCTAAGCATCTGAATACTGTCCCTCTTGAGCGGATGGAGGAGCCCGACCTTCATGAAGGCGAGGACCCGAAAGTCAGGGATCCACTACCATGTAATAAATTGTCAGGACACCCTCCTGGCTGGGGTAAGATGTTTTGCACCATATAGCTTTTCCACCCCTCTGATCCATGATTGTCCCACCACTAAACAACTCGTCCCTTTCTATACTTTCCCATAACGTCCAAGGGTTGAACTACCTGGTTAAACTGAGAAAATTATTTCAAGAGTACCACTCCATGAGTGCGGACATTAACCCTCCTTCAGGAAACACACTTTCCTGCATCATATACTCCCACCTTCCTTCACCACCGGTTCCCACAATTTTACCTGGCTAACGCCGAAAATAAGACTAAAGGGGTAGCTATCTGTTTCTCACGTAACCTTGGCTTTACCTTGACAAAGATAATTACAGACCCGGAAGGGAGATTTCTCCTACTTGAAGGGACTATTAATGGAAGGACATATACTTTTGTATCATATTATGCACCCAATAAAGGCCAGGGAATGTTTTTCAATAATATGTTATCCAAGCTTGAACCACACTTACAGGGGACTATCATCATGGGGGGAGACACCAATATACCTTTTGATCTAGTTATGGATAAATCCAGAGGGAGCTCAGCTTCTACTAAATGCCCACCAAAACAGAGCTTGAAAGTTGCTCAATTATTGAATAACCATCATTTGATTGACATATGGAGGGAACTGAACCCCCATATAAAAGATTTCACCCATTTTTCGGCCCCACACCAGACCTATGCCAGGATAGACCACATCTTTGTAAGGGCCTCTTCAATCCCCTTAACAATCTCCTCTAAGATCAAAGACACCCCACTTTCAGACCACTCCATGATGTCTCTATCCGTGCAATATGCAGGGGATCCTGAAAGACCCTTTAAGTGGCATCTCAATGAATCCATGCTGAACAATCCCGCTCACTGCTCCATACTCGAAAAATCGCTACTTGGCTATTTTATGGATAACGACACTGACAATATCTCACCGTCCGTACTCTGGGCAGCACACAAATCTGTTATGAGGGGCACACTTATCCAATTATCATCTCGATTAAAAAGAGAACGCAAAGTGGAAATAGTTCGACTGAATAGGGAATTTAAAGAGTTGAGCAAAGTACATAAACGCAACCCTACACCTATCTCTTTACAAACCCTTGAGGCAGTTAAAATTCAACTTAATCTAATCCTCACCATGGATGCCGAGAAATTTCTCCACTGGTCAGGGGCAAAATTTTATTACCAGTCCAACAAAATTGGTTCCAGACTAGCAGCAAAACTAAGCCCCAGGTTTCGAACCCTGGTTCTTCCTAAAATTAAGACTACCACAGGGGACCTGATGCAAAACCCGAACCGTATTATGGATACCTTCCAAGCATATTACTCCAAACTCTATCAGGACCATAAATCACCAATAGCTAACAAACAAAATTCCTTTCTTCACGATCTAACACTCTCCAAACTATCAGATGAGCATAGGAACATCATGGATGGTCCATTCACCATGGATGAAGTTCTAGGGGTAATAAAATCTTTGAGACTTGGTTCGGCACTGGGCCCAGATGACTTCTCCAGCGGCTATTATAAAAAATTTGGGACCACATTGGCCCCCTACCTCACACGTTTTTTTAACTCTCTGAAGGGAGGTAACCCGATAGATGGAGACTTGAATAAAGCCTTTATCTCAGTCATCCCTAAACCCGGGAAAGATGGAAGTGATGTGGGCAATTACCGCCCCATCTCTCTCATCAATAATGATATCAAGATCATGACCAAAGTCTTAGCGAATAGAATGTCAGAGTTTATAGCAAAATATATACATAAGGATCAAGCAGGTTTTATTCCAGGGAGACAGGGTCCGGACCAGGTCAGAAGGGCCATAAATATCATCTCTCTACTGTATTCCAACTGGGATGGAGGGACCCCACAAGAAGGTTTCCTGGCATCTATAGACCTTCAGAAAGCTTTCAACATGGTTTCTTGGCCTTATCTATTTGATGTTTTTCGATAAATAAGGTTTTGGCCCCAACTTTTTAGGCATTATACAATCTCTTTATTCCTCCCCGAGCGCACAAATACGCCTCATGGGACACTACTCTGAAGGATTTAGTATACATAGAAGTACAAGACAGGGTTTCCCACTGTCTCCGCTCATATTCACGATTGCTATTGAATCACTGGCTTTAGCCATGAGATCAAATCCAAATATTAAAGGAGTTCTATGCAGATCCCAGGAACATAAGTGTGCTCTGTTTGCGGGTGACATGCTCCTCTTTGTTACATCCCCATTAATATCCACACCCAATTTATTAAGTACGCTCAAGGATTTTGGTGCCCTCTCAGGTCTCAAGGTTAATCTATCTAAATCTATGGCTCTCAACATTTCAGTCCCAGAACACCGGCTAGATCAGCTTAAGCAACATTTTCCCTTTACTTGGGCCACAGATTCTATACCTTACCCGGGAATCACACTCCCCAGTAGGGTAGATAAACTCTTTGCTGCAAACTAACCCCAAATTTTCAAAAAACTGGAGGAGGACCTCAGGGCTTGGTCTAAGTGTGGTCTATCCTGGCTGGGTAGGGTCAATGCGATTAAGATGACCCTGATGCCTCGTATTTTATTCCTTTTCCCTTCACTGCCCATCCCTATACCCAAACATTTCCTGAACAAATTCCAATCATGCATTATCCACTTTGTCTGGGGAAAGAAGGGACACCGTTTATCAAGGGAGGTCCTTTTTCGTCCCAAAATGCAAGGAGGATTAGGTCTTCCAAATCTATGGTGGTACTACCAGGCAGCTCAATTGGCACAAATTTCCTCAATATATTCTAAGGGACCAAAACCGGACTGGATATCCATGGAGAGTCAGGCGGTACCACTCCACACAATACATTTTTTGATATGGTGCCCCCGGAAACAGAGACCCCCAATAATGGCCCCGACACTTTCTCACTCTATGGTACTTTGCGACACACTCCATAAACAGAATTCGTTGGTTTCTTCCCTGAAACCGTTGGCCCATATCTTTCATAATCAAGACTTTGTTCCAGGATTGAACACAACAGCTTTCCAGTGGTGGTTGAATAAGGGCATGTTTAGAATAGGACATTTCTTAACAGCATCGGGCCCTCTCACGCTGACTGAATGTGTTAACAAATTGGAAATGCCAAATTCTGAGAATTCTAGATTTAACCAAATTAAGACATTTTTAAACACTTTATGGACAGATAAATCCATTCCCCCAAAACCAACAGCTAATTGGTTCCCTCCTCCGCTCCTTTTTGATCATCACATCACAGATGCACTTATTCTTTCTCTTTTTTTTTCTTCTTTTCTATTACTCTCTTCTCTTATTACTTATAACAACATTATTTTGCATGCCATTTGATCAATAGTCATCTATTACTAACTACATCACTTGGAGTAATGTACCTAGGCAGCCCATACAATTATTTAATTAATTAAAATGGAGGGGCAGGGAGGGGGCGGAGGGCAGAAACGAAATATCCAGGGGGAGCAGGGGGACACGTACAGTTCACAGCTAGATCCCAGTTTGGGTGGCTTGTGTGTTCTCCCTTGATCCCTCTGGAACAAAATCAGACATTGATACTCTGCCGACCCCTGCTCAATCTTATTATCCTATGGCAAACAAAGAATTTATTGTCACTCATTTGCTCTGATCAATGGTTTATAACAAGCCTTCAGGGGATTAGGTATCATCAATATATGTTATAAATTTGTTGTTACATTAACACTCTGTTATCTTCTTAAATTTTGTTTTTGATAAACCCTACTGAAGGGCCATGTTGGCTCCCGGTTGGGGATATTTATTATTACATTGTTTTGTTATATTGATGGAAAATTTTCAATAAAAATATTGAACAAGAGATAGAAGCTGTTTTAACATGGTTGCAATTAAACAATATGTTTATGAATTATATGTGTTCCCCTTCATCGCCAGTAAACTCCATCACACTTTTTTTTATTATTTTGTCTATTTTAAGGATGTGGCAATTGAGTGGTATATCTTCTAACATCCACAAAGTTATTACAGCACCCTGATTACGGCAAGCATGCACCATTTGATTATGGTCCAGAAGTTGTGCGCGTTATTTTATTTCACAATTTGAATATAGCATTGCTGGGTTATTTCAGAGCGTTTAAAGCGGTATTAAACCCCAAACAAAAAATGTTGTTTATCTCAGCTTACCAATCATTAGATATGGTGGCTCCTCTATTTTCACCTTGTGATATGGCTAGTAACACACCTGCTATATTGAATTGTCCACAGTTTGGATGAAGGAGCACTGGGCCACGTTTCTGGCTCAAGTCTGCATAGAAATTGATCAGCTTTCAGTTATTTTTTTATTTTTTTGTCAAAGCTTAATTCAACAAGCTGAAGTTAGAGGCTGACTGGCTGCACCAGATTTTGCATGCTCCAGTTTTAGTAAATCTCCTTGTATGTATGTATAGATTTGTTTAGTTGTATCCAACTCTCTGCGATTCTATTAGCCATCTCTCTGGGTACCATACCTGATACGCTTAACAACTTTTTCCATAGAATTTTCTTGCCAATTATTTTAGTAGTTCATCATATCTTTCCTCAATCCTCCCCAATAGCTCAGCTTGGAAATGGCATGCAGAATGTGATAACACATGTTATTAGCCAATTTGTACACACAGATTTGGGTCAATTTAGTCAGGAGCCTCTTATTCAGGTCTTTGGAGTGTGAGAGAAAAGCAGCACCCAGAGGAAACCCATGTCCTCTGGCCCAGATTAAAACCATGTGCTGCAAGGCAGAGGTACTAACCACTTAGCCACTGCACCACCAGCACATAGGGCATTACTAAACCCCAATGATATTTACAGCAGGAAAGTACATCTGTGTTCTGAATTCCACTTGTGGTCTAAACCTTGGGCAGTCTAAATCACATGGTCTATGTCTGCCAGTGTCATTGTGTTGCATGCCATTAGAGAGACAGAGTTGCTACACTGCACTTTTGGACAGCAATATTTCCTCCTGTAAGATGTGTAATAATAATTTTCTTAGGAATTAATACCATAGTTTTTTCAGCTGTTTAGTGTGCTTTAAGCACCCAAGCAACATAAGTGCTATCTTTACATTTTTCATATTTCTTTTCTGAACTCCTATAGATGTTTAGTATGAGCAGTTATGCAAAAACTAAAGTTTGAAAAAAAATACCAATAGTAAAAATTAAAAACATTATAGCAGCAGACGATATGTACGCACTTTCTATGGCTAGCTTCCTACTTTAAAAAATCAACATCCCCAACCTAATCAGTATTAACCTCCCTGGCGGTATGATTATTTCAGATTTTAGGTGCTGAAAGCGGTACCATTATTTTGCATGGAAATTTTGCGCTTTATATTGTAGGCCTGTAATTCTTAGAAATAATTCACTTAAATCCATCCAAACAAGAATCTAATAGACATCCCGGGTATGATAAAATTTGAAACACAAAATCATAAATTATAATATAATATAATAAATAACTATAAATAATTATAATAAATAATAATATAATAATAATAAAAATTATTCAATAATGTAATCAAATCAAAAACAGTGAAATGTGTTGAGTTGCAGAATTGTCGCTGTCATTACTTTTAGTGTTTGATGACGAATTTCCCAATGAATTACTATTGCTCAATTCTGCAAATGATTCTAATTTATTATCGCTGTTTTCTAGCTGGTCTAAAACCATTTTTTATGTAAATGGACATTTTTTGGTTGCTATGGACAATCTCCAGTTTCCTGGCATAAAGAATAGTATTTATAATATAAAACTGCATGCAGGACACTGGACAAACCACTAGGGACAAAAGGGATGTGTAATTATTTGATACAGTACTGTATTCTGTAAGATTACAGTATACTGTATCTATACTGTGTTTTTTGAATTGGAGCCGAACTCCGTCCCCGTGCGTCACAAAGCTAAGAGGGAACGGAGCTCAGCACTGTGACAGATCGAGCGAGACATGGCGGCTCGCTGATCACAGCGGGGAGACATCGCTGGATTCAGGGAACAAGGTAAGTAAACCCCTACATGGATCCTGTGATGGTGATTGATATATTACAACAGTGATCCCGAGTCTGGCTCGGGAATACTGCTTATGGTACTGAAATCTCACCCCGAGCCAGACTCGGGAATACCGCCAGGGAGGTTAAAGCCACCCCGAATGAATGCATGGAAACACATCTTATCCAAAACGAAAAATTGGGTCAATAACAACACATTACAAATGGCAGTAAAAATAATAGACTATTGTAAAACTGGCATTTCACGAAAAAAACATGGGTTACATAGGAATACAACATCTATAATGACTTGCCTTTGCGATATAAGAATTTAGTATCAGGTAAAATAGAAAAATGTTCTGAACTAAAGAACTTCATTCCCCATAAGGCCGGGTTCACACCGCTGCGATGCGGGAACGCCGCGAATCCGCGGCGTTTTCCCGCATCGCACGACTCCCGCCGGCAGTTCACACTGCCCTATGCGAACGGCTGGGAGTGTCAATGATATGTTAATGACACCCCCAGATCCGATCGCATATCGCAGTGCGATCTGCCGACTCGCACAAGAATCGGATCGCATGGTGTGAACGCCCATGCGATCCGATTCTGTTGCGGACGAAAAAAAGGGTCCCGTGCGAGTTTGCTGCGGGACCGCTGCGAGTTCAGCCATACTATCTGTATGGCTGAACTCGCAGCGCTACGGAGATCGGATGTGATTTGCGGTGCGAATCACATCCGGATCTCCCCCCGCAGCAGTGTGAACCCAGCCTAACAGTATATTGATCCCTACTGCTATTTGGCAATACCTAATAAACTATAAAGATCAGAGGGAAAGAGGTATCTCATTATTTAAGGACCTCCTTTCCCCATATGCTTAAGTGGGAAAAAGATTTATCGCAAACTTTCATAGGAGACCAATGGAGGAAAGCAATATCAATATCCAGGAAAGCCTCCTCCTGCACGGATCACTGGGATAACTTACAAAAAATTCGAAATAAATGATATTTGACACCATATAGATTATCAAAGATTTATCCCTCAGCTTCACCGGTATGTTGGAGAGGCAATGACCAAATAGGAAACCTACACCATACCCTATGGAACTGTAAAAATGTACATAGTTTCTGGAAAATGGTCTCAATATTTTTAGTGGATCTCACTGGCAACTTGATTGAGCTCACTCCTGCCATGGCACATTTAGGAATAAACCTCGATATATACCCTATAATATTTAAAACAATAGTAGCCCATATACTCATAGCAGCTAGAATTACAATATCCAGTTTATGGAAATCCTCTGAGGTTCCAAACTTATCCAATGTTATTGTAAGATTAAATATTCAAGCACAATGTGAGCTGATGTTGGCATACAAAAATTACTCTACGACTAACTTTAAAAAAAAAAAGGCAAGTTTGGACAGACCACCCTAGAGCTTTTATCTAAAAAACTGTAACTTGTAATTCTATAGTTAATTACCTCAAAATATAGTTTAAGAAGAAAGTACGTCTTCTATAATGAATATAACATTAAGATAACCGGTCTACGCCTACAGCTTGAACCCAACTGGGGCAGGTAAGACCTGCTAACATGAACTCAATTTCACTTTGGTAATTGGTTGCCTTTATATTTTTGTTAATTACCTAGGATATACGTATTATTATAACATATGATAATAAGGTGATGTATTGATGACTGTCATGAGCGGATGCTCTTGTTGTTAAAGAAGTAAAAAAGTTTAAAAAATATATATATTATAGCATCACAGTACTAGCAAGTCGTACAAGTCCTGTCTGTTACAAGACCTGATTTGAATACTTTGCATGTTTCATGCAAAAAAATCTTATGACTTTAAACTTTGCATCACTTTGCAAGTTTCATCCCCATTTCACCAAGTGTTGTACACTTTGCCTTAGGACATCTCTACTTTTCTGCTATATAGGTAAATATGCAAAGGCAGTGAATATATTTACTAAAGACAAGATACAACCCTTACACCTGGACTGCAAACAAGCAACACAATTCACAGTTAAAATCCATATAACTGAAGTTTTTTGCCTGATGTAATTCTGTTCAGCTAGTCTTACGATTCACCTTTTTCACACCGTATAACCAGACAGGTGATATTTCTTTTCTGTTTTAGATTTTTTACTTGAGATACCTTTCTGATCATTGCACAAAAAAAATCAACACCTTCACACCGTTGGTTCTGTAGGAGTGATTTTCTAAATCACTTTTTAGCTAAGCTAAATGATTATGGGGGAGATCTAGGACTGGAGCATGCAAAATATGGTGCAGCTCTGCATAGAAACCAATCAGCTTCCAGTATATGAACAGGGGGATAGGATTTGGTGGGATTTTTAAGGTGACAAGCAAAAAAGTATAACTAGTAATACATCAAAGATGTAAAAAAAAATATATAAAAGTTTATTACATAAAACACAATTTGAAAATCATTTGGCTATACATAGGTTATGCAGTCATGTAAACACATCTACCCCAAAAATAGTCACTCAACAGTAACTGGAGTGAGAACTCCCGACATTTTTTAGTCCAGGACAGAACCCTGTGGGACCCCACTACCTACTCCTGACTATTCAGAGTATTCTCCATTTATCACCACCTTCTGAACTCACCCTTGCAGCCAGTTTTCAATCCATGTACTCACCCTATGGTCCATGCCAACGGACCTTATTTTGTACAGTAAACATTTATGGGGAACTGTGTCAAATGCTTTTGCAAAATCCAGAAACACCATGTCTACGGGCCTTCCTTTATCTAGATGGTAGCTCCCCTCCTCATAGAAGGTTCTTCCATTATTCTATTCCACCTACTGACACCAGCAATGGGACACTATTCTTTCCACAGACACCAGAAATGTGTCACTATTCCTCCCACTGAAACCAATGATGGGGTCTGATGCCTCCCACTGATAACAACAATTGGCAACATTACCCCCACCAATGCCAATGATGGGGCACTATTACTCCTCCTACTGACCACAGGAGCTATGTAATTTTATCCCACTGATAACCAAGCCTGAGGCATTTTCTACTCCCAATGGCTACAGTCTGGCCCCCAAAAGTCTGAAGGGCAGTAATCTGGCCCTTAGTAATATATAGTAGCTTGAAGACCCCTAGTATAGAGTAAAAAGTTTTTGTATAGGACTTTTTTATGGCTTTATATACACATCTATTGGTTTTATATAGAAGTGAAATAAACGTATGTAAAATGTATTTTTATGTTGACCGAGTTGTCTCCTGTGGTGCCTTAAAATTCCATATTACCATTTGGAACATCTATGTATTAGTTTGTGCAATTTGGGATGTGGCACCTTTCAACAGCTTATGTAATCATTGAATGCTGGATAACCATATACTGAGATGACAATAATATTTGAATGTATTAGTTTGGCTGTTCTAATATTATAACCTAATCTCATAATAGCTCTGATATGGATAATAAAACAAATGTCCAAAATGGTTGCGTATGTATTCTCTTTGTACATACAAAACCAAATCCTAAAGCTGGAACTCACCTCATCATAGAAAGTTAATAGATTGGTTTGGCAAGAACAATTGTTCATGAATCCATGTTGATTACTCCTAATTATACAGTTTTCATTACTAAAATCTTGCATCATCCCCTCCAAGAGCTTACATACTATTGATGTTAGGCTAACTGGTCTGTAATTCCCAGGGATGTATTTTGGGCCCTTTTTAAATATTGGTGCTACATTGGCTTTTCTCCAATCCACTGGTACCATTCCAGTCAGTAGACTGTCAGTAAAAATTAGGAACAATGGTCTGGCAATTACTTGACTGAGTTCCCTAAGTACCCTTGGGTGCAAGCCATCCGGTCCAGTTATGTTAAGTTTCCCAAGTCTAATTCTAATTCTGTCCCCCATTAGCCATGAAGGTGCTTCCTGTGATGTGTCATGAGGATAAACACTGCAGTTTTGATTACTGAAGCCCCCCAAATCCCTTGTGAAGACCAAGGGGAAGAATACATTCAATACCTTCACCATCTCCCCATTTTTTGTAACCAGATGTCTGTTGTCATTCTTTATGGGGCCAATATAGTCTGTTCTCCCTTTTTTACTGTTTACAAACTTAAAGAATTTCTTGGGTTTTTGTTTTTGCTCTCCTCCGCTATGTGTCTTTTGTGTTCTATCTTAGTCGCCCTAATTGCACCCTTACATTTCTTGATGCATTCTTTATAAAGAATGAATGCTGATGATGATCCCTCAACCTTGCATTTTTTTAAGGCCTTCGCCTTTGCTTTTATGTGCATTTTTACATTGAAGTTAAGCCATCCAGGACTTTTGTTTGCTCTTTTAAATGTATTACCCAATGGGATGCACTGGCTAACACCCTTATTTAATATGCTATTAAAGCAAACCCATCTCTCCTCTGTGTTCTTTGTACCTAAGATTTCATCCCAATTTATGCCTTCTAGCTAGGTTCTTAGTTTAGGGAAGTTGGCTCTTTTGAAATTCAGTGTCTTTGTATTCCCCTTATGTTTCCTATTTGTGATTTATACTGAAGCCTGTGATGACCTGTGATCGCTGTTTCCTAAATTGCCCTGTATTTCCACATCCGTGATCAGGTCTGCATTTTTGGTAATCAATAGATATAGTAACACTTTATTTCTAGTTGGTGCGAGCCATTAAATTGTCTAGCAAGACAATTAGGAACTGGCGAGGCTTAAACGAATGCGTGGTTCCCTCCGCCCAATCTATGTCTGTCTTCCCATCCTTGTTGCTAATCCAAATTGTGATAGGAGGTTCATCTCCCCCTCCTCCCTCAGGTTAGGGGGCCTATATCATACTCCCAGTATTATTTTCCCCTTAGCTTCATCCCTATGGAGCTCTACCCATAAGGACCCCACCTCCTCCCTAGCTCCCTTAGTAATGTCATCTCTTACATCCACTTGTACAAACCCCTCCCGCTTTTTTACACTCTCTATCCCTGTGATAAAGGAAACACCCTTGAATGATTGTCAGCCAATCATGAGAGCTGTTGAACTAGGTCTCTGAAATTCCCACAAAATCAAAATCCTCCTCATACAACAGTATCTCTAGTTCAGGCTCCTGGCATTGGTGAACATGCCACGTAGTTTAGAATGGTTGCATACTATACTCTTATTGGTTGTTCCAAGATTGCAACTAGGACTTGTTAGTACATTTACCTCAGGTTTATGTGCTTTAGTCAATCTACCACTAATACCCCCAATACTACTCTCTGGAATATGTTCCGCGCTGACTACCTCTACCTCTGGACCCTCCCACCACTTAGTTTAAAAGCCCCTCTAACTTTTTGTCCATCTTCACTCCCAGCAGATCTGCACCCTCCACAATTAGGTGCAGTCCATCCCTTCTATAGTACTGGTGACCGACTTAGAAGTCGGCCCAGTCTTCCAGGAACCCAAACTCCTCCTTTCTACAACAGCTCCTTGCTTACTTCCCTAATCTCCCTCTGCCTTTCTGGTGTGGCTCGAGGTACCGGCACTAACGCCCCCTCTCTCCTGCCACCCCTCTTCACCAATAGATAGATTCTTGCATTGCATGAATCTATCTATGGCCGCCGCTGCCACCCCCTATTCAGGCATCCAGCCCCTTTTTGGGTGCAGGGTGCCTGAATTACAGCTGAAGGGAGTGGTTTGGAAGCACCTGATTAGAGCCATAGGCTCTAATAGGCGTAAGAAAAGGTGACCAGCGAGCGCCATGCTTGGCGCTCGCAGGTCACTCAGCTGTGTTAGAAAAGCTAATGAATATTCACTTTCCTAACACTAAACTGCCTCTCCGCCAATCAGGTACTCGGATCTGTTACCGGTCACCTGATTGGCTGAAGCGACAGGCACTGTGATTGGACGCCAGGCGTCCAATCATAGCAGAGGACAGGAACAGAAGACAGGAGAAGACATCAAGGAGCTGTCCCACCGAGACAGGTAAGTGCAGACGGCGGGCTGGCGAGGGGCACAATGGCTGCATTTGATAGGACACAGTGGCTGTGTTTGATGAGGCTCAGGGGAGCAATTGATAGGCACGGTACCACAATTGATGGGCACAGTGGCTGCATTTTATGGGGCAGAGTGGTTGCATCTGATGGGCACAGTGGCTGTGTTTGATGGCACAGTGGCAGTAATTGATGAGCACAGTGGCTGCATTTTATGGGACACAGTGGCTGCATCTGATGGGCACAACGGCGACAATTGATGGGCACAGTAGCTGCATTTTATTGGACACAGAGGTTGCATTTGATGGGCACAGTGGCTGCATTTTATTGGGCACAGTGGCTGCATTTGATGGCACAGTGGCTGCGTTTGATGGGCACAGTGGTGGCAATTGATGGGCACAGTGGCTGCATTTTATGGGGCACAGTGGCTGCATTTGATGGCACAGTGGCTGCATTTGATGGCACAGGGTGGCAATTGATGGGCACAGTGGCTGCGTTTGATGGGCCACAGTGGCTGCATTTGATGGAACAGTGGCTGCGTTTGATGGGCACAGTGGCGGCAATTGATGGGCACAGTGGCTGCATTTTATGGGGCATAGTGGCTGCATTTGATGGCACAGTGGCTGCGTTTGATGGCACAGGGTGGCAATTGATGGGCACAGTGGCTGCGTTTGATGGGCACAGTGGCTGCGTTTGATGGCACAGTGGCCGCAATTGATGGGCACAGTGACTGCATTTTATGGGGCACAGTGGCTGCGTTTGATGGCACAGTGGCAGCAATTGATGGGCACAGTGGCTGCAATTTATGGTGCACAGTGGCTGCATTTGATGGCACAGGGGCTGCATTTGATGGCACAGTGGCGGCAATTGATGGGCACAGTGGCTGCGTTTGATGGGCAGAGTGGCTCCAATTGATGGGCACAGTGGCTGCATTTTATGGGGCACAGTGGCTGCGTTTGATGGCACAGTGGCGGCAATTGATGGGCACAGTGGCTGCATTTTATGGGGTACAGTGGCTGTGTTTGATGGCAATTGATGGGCACAGTGGCTGCATTTTATGGGGCACAGTGGTTGCATCTGATGGGCACAGTGGCTGTGTTTGATGGCACAGTGGCAGTAATTGATGAGTACAGTGGCTGCATTTTATGGGACACAGTGGCTGCATCTGATGGGCACAACGGCGACAATTGATGGGCACAGTGGCTGCATTTTATGGGACACAGAGGTTGCATTTGATGGACACAGTGGCTGCATTTTATAGCACAGTGGCTGTGTTTGATGGGCACAGTGGCGGCAATTGATGGGCACAGTGGCTGCATTTTATGGGGCACAGTGGCTGCATTTGATGGCACAGCGGCTGCGTTTGATGGGCACGGTGGCGGCAATTGATGGGCACAGTGGCTGCATTTTATGGGGCACAGTAGCTGCATTTGATGGCACAGTGGCTGCGTTTGATGGCACAGGGTGGCAATTGATGGGCACAGTGGCTGCGTTTGATGGGCACAGTGGCTGCGTTTGATGGCACAGTGGCAGCAATTGATGGGCACAGTGGCTGCAATTTATGGTGCACAGTGGCTGCATTTGATGGCACAGTGGCTGCATTTGATGGCACAGTGGCGGCAATTGATGGGCACAGTGGCTGCGTTTTATGGGCAGAGTGGCGCCAATTGATGGGCACAGTGGCTGCATTTTATGGGGCACAGTGGCTGCGTTTGATGGCACAGTGGCGGCAATTGATGGGCACAGTGGCTGCATTTTATGGGGCACAGTGGCTGTGTTTGATGGCAATTGATGGGCACAGTGGCTACATTTTATGGTGCACAGTGGCGGCAATTGATGGGCACAGTGGCTGCGTTTGATGGCACAGTGGCTACGTTTGATGGCGCAGTGGCGGGAATTGATGGGCACATTGGCTGTGATTGATGGCACAGTCAGGCTGCAATTGATGTTTTTTTTTCAAAATTCTTCAGTTTGTTTGCGTCCCCCAAAAAAAAATTTTGAGCACCAGCCGCCACTGCCGGTAGTATTCCTGAGAATACTACCTTGGAGGTCCTTTTCCTCAATTTAGCTCCCAAGTCCCTAAAATCATTCTTTAGGACATTCAATCTGCCTCCCAGTAATCTGTCCACCAGACCCGTGATGTGCCAAACCCGAGCGTCCAGTAGACAGCATACAGTTCGGCGTTTCAAGTCTTTGTCACCTATTGCCCTCTCTGTCCTTCTAAGAATTGAGTCCCCCTAATACCAGAATCCAGCTGTGAGTGTTAGGAACCATCATTATGCCTTTGGGAATAGAGGGGAGAGATAACAAGTGTGAAGAAACCTTGGCACAGGACACAAAAAGCTAGCAGGTGATTGATGCTGGTGTGCCCACCCAAACATCAACAGGCAGATGTACTAACTCAGCCTAAAAATGTCAGCACATAAGGCATTGGTCTTCAAATTTCACTTTCATTTCAATTTAATTGACCGTTGGATATACAGATTTTTTGTTTTGGAGACTATCTACTTTTCATTTAAAAAGCATCTTTCATTTTAAAACAAGGTGTAGCTACTGAAAATACTTTTATGTCACTTGTATTTATTGCCTTTGTATTGGACAGGGCACATTATTATAAAGCTACAGGCCACTCTTGCATTCTCTGTACACAAATATCCTTTTCAGCCCCTAATGTGCTATAATGATTATGGAGATATCAACTTTTTCCTCTTCTGTTAGCTTACTGGAGGCTGGATCACTAATAAAAAGAGACAATGTATTGTAGAGTATTGTACAGAATGTTCGGTCCCCGGCATTAACCGGGGGCCTGCATGGGACAGGGCAGAGGGCTCTTTGCCTGTGCATTTTCTCTCCTTTCTCTCAGCAGGGCTATTGGTGCAATATCCCTTAGCAACAAGCCGTCATTGGAGGAATTTGGCGGGCTGTTTCTTCGCGCCTATGACTGCTTATATAAGCCGGACGCTACCTCAGCTTCACAGCCACCTGAAGAGGACCAGTTTGCGCTCAGGTGTACAGTTAGAATGGAGTCTCTCCTTCGTCAGCTTTTGGAAAAAGCAGAAAGCTCCGGCGGTGAGGAGTGGCTGAGGCACTGCTTAGCTGAAGACCCTCCTGCTTTTTCTTCTCTCCCTGCCTGTCTGACGCCCATGCCGAACATTATGGAGGAACACAGGAATTCTCCTTCAGCTGGCAACTCCCGCACACCTGTAGGAAAAGGAAAGAAGCAGAAAAAGTCGGCAGCCCCTGCTGTTCCTTATTCTAAGGAAGATTCTTTCACTTCTACTTCTCGTTCCAGGTATCTTAAAGATGCTGTAACTTTATCCTCCTCATCCTCCATTCCAGAAACCAGCGCTGCAGCTCCTTTGGGACAGAATGCTGTGTCAGATATTCCGCCTGGTGAGAATCCTGTTTCTTCTTTACCTGACTTAATTGTTATCCTCAATTCATTAGCAAATGCTTTTACTAGCCTGTCAGAAGGGGAACAAGGATCTCCCTCTCCCTCTCTCATTGCCAGGGCTCTGTTTGCAAGCGCTGGCAGTTCTTTTCAGAATAGACAGCAATTAAACAATGTTTCAGTTCAAACAACTATCCCTGTACAGGAGGCACTGCCTTCTGGTACCTTACAAGGGGCACATTTATTTGGTGCAGCTCAGGAGACACAGCCTGCTGGTGCTCCTATTAATACTATGTCAGGTGTACAGTCTTCTGGTACTTTTTCCTATAATTTGCAGCCAGGTGCACAGTATTCTGGTGCAGTGTCAGGTGCTCAGTATTCTGGAGCGATATTACAAAATCCTGTTAATCATTTGAATATCAGTACTGCTCCCCCTATTGGTGTAAGGGAAGATGTGCAGCCTTTGCTTGCTTCAGGTGCACAAAATATTGGTGCTTATCAAGATGGTACTGGATTGCAGCAGTCAGTCACTGCGGATGCTTTAAAGGTTGGCCCTGTCTGGAACGCTATGCGTTCGCAGGGTAATGTTACTATTCCTATGGAGAAACAGTTTAACCCTTTAAGAACTCAGAGCATTTTAGTGAATACTGGTGGTCTTTTACAGCCTAGTTCTTGTAATAATACACCTTGTCAAGTAGCAGAAGCTTGTATGAAAGAGGCGCTTCCGTGCGAAATCTCCCCGTTAGGTTTCCACTTGTCTTCCTCAGTTAAGGAGAAAACTTGGAGAGGAGAATTTGTTGATTTATTATCCCTCCTGCCTTCTTCTAAAGAATTTCTTTCTAAATTAGATAAGAAATCAGAGGAGCGTTCAGAAGAAGATAGAAGGAGAGCAGTACCTAGAACATTCCAGAATTGGCTTCAAGCATTCTGTATTTTCGCTTCAGTTATGGGTGAAAAATTTTCAGAAAAATGTTCTGGGCTATTTCAACATCTAGACATTGTTGCTGAGGCCTTTAGGCATTTCGGGGGTATTTCATGGTTTCATTATGATGAGAATTTCAGGCAGAAGCTGGCGGTACACCCTTCTCTACGTTGGGGTGTGAAAGACGTTGGCCTTTGGTTAAATCTGATGTTGCCTCCAAAACCGCAGGTGCAATTCAAAGCACCCAACTCTACTAATAATTCATTTCGCAAAGGTTTCTGCTTTGCATTCAATGAAGGACAATGCAGATTTCTGGCCAACTGTAGATACAAACACGAGTGCTCATATTGTACAGGGTCACACCCGGCTTGTAGATGTTATCGAAAGGCCTCTGCCATGTCAGGTCAGCCTCAATCCAGGGATGGGTTTTCAAAAGGCACAGACAACGGTGAAATTGTCAAACATGCTTCCTTGGCTAGAAATTTATCCAAACACCAGGATGGCGGAGCTGCTTTATAGCAGCTTCAAGCATGGTTTTTTTAGTCCCTGGTTTTTCTGGGTCTGGTTGTAAGTTAGTGGACAATTTGCGTTCGGTCTTTTCACACCCAGAGGTTGTTAGGGTTAAAATTGAGAAAGAACTAACAGAGGGCAGGATTGCGGGTCCGTTCTTCTCACCCCCTTTCTCCAACTTCAGAATTTCTCCATTGGGCGTAGTTCCCAAAAAAGAGCCAGGCTCTTTTCGCCTAATACATCATTTGTCATACCCTGCTGGCGAGTCTCTTAATGATGAGGTTGCTGATTTCGATGCTTCAGTTACGTATGCTTCTTTCGATGAGGCCTTGGTTCTCCTTGAGCATTTTGGAAGGAATTCATTAATGGCCAAGGCGGATATTAAGTCTGCATTTCGTTTAAGTTTCTCTAGGTTTTCATTTTAACGGATATTTTTATTTTGATAAATGTATGCCAATGGGCTTCTCCTTATCTTGTTTTTACTTTGAGGCTTTTTCTTCTTTTCTTCAATGGGTAGTGTCTGTGGTGCATCCCGGTGCTGGTTATATTCATTATCTAGATGATTTTCTTTTCATAGGTCCACCTGAATGTTCTGTTTGCCCGGATTCTTTGTCAGCCTTCTTTGATATTTGTGAAAATTTTGGCATTCCCCTTGCCCAGGAGAAGACAGTGTTTCCATCTACTAGTCTGGAATTTTTGGGCATTGTCATTGATTCAAATGCCATGGAATTCAGATTGCCTCCATCAAAGCTTTTCAAGATTAGGTCGCTAATATCCTCTTTTCTATCTAGACGGAGAGTTCTGCTTAAAGATGTCCAATCTCTATTAGGCTTGTTTGCTTTCGCTGCAAGAGTAATTCCGGTAGCTAGGATTTTTTCTCGCCGTTTTGTTAGGGCTACAAAGGATTTCAAAAATCCTTTTTCTCATGTTACCATGTCAAAAGCCATTAAAGATGATTTAAAGGTATGGGATGAGTTCTTGTTAGGTTTTAATGGATCAACAGTATGGCAGAAAGAATTTATAGACGATTTTGAACTAGGCCTTTTTACCGACGCTTCAGGTTCTATAGGCTTTGGTGCCTTCCTGGCAGGTCATTGGTGTGCTTCAAAGTGGCACACATCTTGGAGGATTCCTGACATTGCGCGTAACCTAGTCTTGTTAGAATTATTCCCAGTAGTGGTGGCGGTAGTTATTTGGTGTGATTTGTTTAAAAATCGGAGAGTTTTAATTCACACGGATAATAAAGGTGTCCTATTCGCGATTAATTGTTTATCTTCTAAGTCTGATTTTGTAATCAAATTGCTTCGTTTCTTAGTTCTCCATTGTATGAAATATAATATTTGGCTTAAGGCTAAACATTTACCAGGTGTAAGCAATAGCATTGCAGACTCGTTATCTCGTCTTCAGTTTTCCAGGTTCCACGAATTGGCTCCGGAGGCAGACCCAATTGGCTCCCAATGCCCGGAATTCCTCTGGGGCTTGATTTGGGATTAATCTCCGCCAATTTAAAGAACTCCGTTTCACTGAGAACATGGGAGGACTATCTGCGAGCATGGTCGAGATGGGATAGTTTCTGCTCTACATACAATTTAAGTATTGCCAGTTGTAATGCTTACACAGCTCTGTCTTTTGTTACTTTTTTAATCCATTCTAACCTTAGTGCAGCTTCTATACATAAAATTTTGGCCGGGGTTTCCTTCTTTCTAAAATTTTTTGACCTTCCGGCCTTGTCTTCTTTCTATACAGTACGTCAGGTATTGAAAGGTTTTAGGCGTTCCCATTTGGTTAGAGATGGTAGGAGACCCATTTCTATTGATCTTTTGGTTAAATTAATTCAGACTTTGCCTTCAGTATGCTATTCCCCTTATGAAATTTTATTATTTAACGCAGCTTTTTCTTTGGCATTTTTTGGCGCTTTACGGCTGGGTGAGTTTTCCGCCTCAAATAAGTCTTCATGCGCTATCCTGTTAGATAGTGATGTGTTTGTTTCTTCAGATTCTATCACTATATGCATCAGAAGATCAAAAACCGATCAGGTTGGTAAGGGACGCATGATTAAGTTGGGTCGGGCAGGGTATATTCCTATCTGCCCGGTCCAAAATAATTTAAATTTTATCGCCTTTAGACCTTTCTTTCACGGGTCATTCTTTATTCACAATGACCTGTCTCCTCTTACTCGTTATCAATTTTCTTCTGTCCTTTCTTCTTGTCTAAAAACCCTTGGTTTGTCAGGCTTTTATTTCTCATCTTACTCCTTCAGAATAGGGGCTGCCACTGCTGCTAACTCTATGGGTTTTTCTTCTGAGGAGGTTCAGAGGTTGGGTCGTTGGGACAGTGTTAGATATAAGTCTTACATTCGACCTGAGTTAGTTACTAATTAAGTTTCTTTTCAGATTTTCCTAGGTTCAAGGTCTGGATTATAGGCCATTCATTTATTCATTGGGCCTACAAAAGAGCCGAAGCACGGAATTTCGAAAAGACTTTGGGTTTTAAGGTTCATGCTTTGCAAATCTTTTGGCATGGTGTTAGGGGGTTACGTTGGAAAGATGTAAGAAATGAATTAATTTATTTAAATAATGTTTGGCCCAGCCCGGATCTATTAATAATCCACGCTGGGGCAAATGATATTGGTAAAGTTAAAACTTGGAATCTTTGTGAGATGAAACAGGATCTCTTTTCGTTTAAGGTCCTTTTTCCATCCGCAATTATCTCTTTTTCTGAGATGATTCCTAGGTTACTTTGGTCCCCCTCTAGCAATTTGTTTTATCTAGACAAGATTCGTAGACGCTTAAATAGGACCATTCATAATTTTTTGGTTTCTTCCAATAACTTATCCTATCGCCACGTTGAGTTGGAAGGTTTTATCTCAGGTCTCTATAGATCAGACTTGGTACATTTGTCGGACATAGGTCTGGACATTTTCAATGTAGGTTTGCAGAATATGATAGAGAAAGCCACGGTGTTGGGGGGGCCTCAGCGTTTTGTTTCACAATTGGCTTCAGCCGGTGGGGTTCGTCTTCCAGTATAAGTCTGGAAGGACATGGTGATTGAGATCTGGTATTGGATCATTTTGTTAATTTAGAAATTTAATTCTATGCTGAAAGCTGATTTTTTAGTTAATGTGAATGTAGCTAATTTGGGTTACCCCTTGAATAAACACCGTGGCCATTTATGACCAAATATACTGTGTGTCAGTTTCATTTATTTATTATTAGCTACTCTGTACTGTCCCATGTTCGGTCCCCGGCATTAACCGGGGGCCCGCATGGGACAGGGCAGAGGGCTCTTTGCCTGTGCATTTTCTCTCCTTTCTCTCAGCAGGGCTATTGGTGCAATATCCCTTAGCAACAAGCCGTCATTGGAGGAATTTGGCGGGCTGTTTCTTCGCGCCTATGACTGCTTATATAAGCCGGACGCTACCTCAGCTTCACAGCCACCTGAAGAGGACCAGTTTGCGCTCCCACCCCCCCTCCCTATTTTTATGATTGTTTAGTCATGGTGATATTCAGTGGGGGTTCGTCTTCCAGTATAAGTCTGGAAGGACATGGTGATTGAGATCTGGTATTGGATCATTTTGTTAATTTTGAAATTTAATTCTATGCTGAAAGCTGATTTTTTAGTTAATGTGAATGTAGCTAATTTGGGTTACCCCTTGAATAAACACCGTGGCCATTTATGACCAAATATACTGTGTGTCAGTTTCATTTATTTATTATTAGCTACTCTGTACTGTCCCATGTAATGTGAGTAGCTGGGCCTCATGAAATCACGTGTCCAGTTGCCCTCTCAAACCCCTCTGTGCTCGAGTTGAAGGTACTCACAAACACAAGATGGTCTTTGCTTAATCTTATTCTCATTGGATTGAAAGTGAGTATTTTCTCATCCCTGTTTTACAGGAAATTTCTGTTGCTTTGAGTCTTTCTTCTTCCATGCCTGAGGCATTAAGTGTTATTCTGAAAACTAAAATTACCATAGCCAAATATCGCATGGTAATAAAAAGTAACTAGCACTCTGTCATTGGCATTGTACATAGTCATGTCTATTCATCCTTGTTATTTCTTTCCATCACTCAAGCATTTGACTGCAGCCATACAGCTGGTTTGGGGCAGTTTAGGGGTATAGGATTTAGCAATGTGACTACCAGAAGCATGGAGGATCGTAGGGCTTCATAATGATTGTTCAAAGGAGCCTCACTAGTTACAGAGTCTCCACTTATCATGCTCATTCAACCTTATTTCTCATAGAAGAGAATCCCTGATATATAAACTATTGGTTTTAGGTTACCACAATCTACCTAATTGCTTTTTCAATTTTAAATGGGCTAAAGGTGATTTAAATTGAGAGTAATTGTCTTAAGTACGGCCATAAAAAGTCTTCAGATACCCTATCATATTTGGAATAGTGTTCTGTAAACCTTCCCAAATCCAGTTCCTAGAACAACCTGGGGGTTCTCAACATTTTTGCTCTTTCATAACCTATCAGTTGGTAATAACACGCCCATGCGCCCTTTACCTTCCTGGAGGTATGATTATGTCAGATTTTTGCGTCTCAAAGCGGTACAATTGTTTTGCATAGAAATTTGGCGTTTTATAATTTAGGCCTGTAATTCTTGGTAATCACACACTTAAATCTGTCCAAACAAGAGTCTAGTAGACATCCCGGGTATGATAAAGTTTGAAACACAAAATCATAAATTGTAATATAATAAATAACTGTAAATAATTCTAAAATATAATAATAATAAAATTAATTTCCTCATGATTCACTATCGCTCAATTCTGCAAGTGTTATAATTTTCTATCACTGTTTTCTAGCTGGTCTAAAACCACTTTTTGGTTGCTATGGACAATCTCAAGTTTCCAGGCAGAAAGAACAGTACATATCATATAACACTGTATGCGGAGCACTGGACAAAGCATTGAGGATAAAAGGGAGGTGAAATTATTTTGATACAGTAATGTAATCTGTAAGATTACAGTGTACTGTCTGTGTTATGTTTTGTGTACTTTTTGAATTTGCAGCCGGGCTCCGCCCCCATGCGTCGCAATGCTCGGAGGGAACGGAACCCGACACACAGAGCATCGGGTGGAGGACAGAGCCCATGGACACAGCGTGGGGAACATTGCAGGACCTTGGTGACAAAGTAAGCTGTACCAGGATCCTGAGATGCAATCCCTAGTGCGGCTCGGGGGTACCACTAATGGTACTGAAATTTAACCCTGAGCCACACACGGGATTACCGCCAGGGAGGTTAAAGCAGTTCTAAACCCAAAAACAAACATGTTATATACAGTTGCAAAAAAAGTATGTGAACCCTTTTGGAATGATATGGATTTCTGCACAAATTGGTCATAAAATGTGATCTGATCTTCGTAAGTCACAACAATAGACAATCACAGTCTGCTTAAACTAATAACACACAAAGAATTAAATATTACCATGTTTTTATTGAACACACCATGTAAACCTTCACAGTGCGGGTGGAAAAAGTATGTGAACCCTTGGATTTAATAACTGGTTGAACCTCCTTTGGCAGAAATAACTTCAACTTCCTGTAGTTGCAGATCAGACGTGCACAACGAATGGTAAGGAGTAGGTAGGAGCTTCGTGTTAGAGTCGAACATACGTTCGACTCGAACATCGGCTGTTCGTCCGTTCGGCGAAGTCCGAACATTTTGGTCCGTTCGCGCCAAATTCGTGTGGCGCTCACGGCCCACAATGCACTGCGATGGCGCAGTGCATTGCTGGCTCATGATTGGCCAAGCATGCACTGTGACCCCGCGTGCTTGGCCAATCGCAGCGCCAGCAGCGAGGAGAGCCATGATTGGCCACAGGCAGGATGCCTGTGGCCAATCATAGCTCAGGCTGTGTAGTGCACGCCCCACACTATATAAGGCCGCCAGCGCGGCGGCCTTGTGTAGTGTGTTGGCGTCTGAAGCAGTGGGTGTTCTGTGTACCTTCAACACAGTACACACCGATCGTTTTCGGACGATTTTCGATCTTGCTGTTGTGTAGTGGTTGTTGTCTGCGTGCCCTGACCGCAGTATACACCGCTATATTCACCTCACCTATATAGCTAGTGATCTATCTTTTATAATAGAGCTTGCAGTCAGTAGTGTTAGGAGCTTGTGCGTGCTGTCTGCGTGCTCTGTACCCAGTACATACCGCTGTTCTGTTTTACTTCTATGCTTTGAGTCATTGCCCTGTTGCAACACCCATCTTCTGTTGAGCTTCTGCTGGTGGACAGATGGCCCTAAGTTCTCCTGCAAAATGTCTTGATAAACCTTTTTGTTCGATGATAGCAATCCATCCGGGCCCTGATGCAGCAAAGCAGCCCCAAACTGTGATGTCTCCACCACCCTACTTCACAGTTGGGATAAGGTTTTGATGTTGGTGTGCTGTGCTTCTTTTTCTCCACACATAGTGTTGTGTGTTTCTTCCAACCAACTCAACTTTGGTTTCATCTGTCCACAGAATATTTTGCCAGTACTGCTGTGGAACATCCAGGTGCTCTTGTGCAAACTGTAAAAAGTGCAGCAATGTTTTTTTTGGACAGCAATGGCTTCCTCTGTGGTATTCTCCCATGGAATCCATTCTTGTTTAGTGTTTTACATATCGTAGATTCGCTAACAGGGATGTTAGCATATGCCAGAGACTTTTGTAAGTCTTTAGCTGACACTCTAGTATTCTTCTCCACCTCATTGAGAAGTCTGCGCCCACTCCTAGGGAGAGTAGCAGCAGTGCTTCTCCATTTATAGACAATTTGTCTTACCGTGGACTAATGAACAGCAAGGGTTTTGGAGATACTTTTATAACCCTTTTCAGCTTTATGCAAGTCAACAATTCTTAATCGTATGTCTTCTGAGAGCTCTTTTGTGGGAGGCATCATTCACATCAGGCAATGCTTCTTGTGAAAAGCAAACCTAAAAGCTGTAACCAACACCTCCAATCTCATCTCATTGATTGGACTCCAGTTGGCTGACACCTCACTTAGCTCTTGGAGATCTCATTAGTCTAGGGGTTCACATACTTTTTCCACCTGCTGTGAATGTTTACATGGTGTGTTCAATAAAACATGGTAAAATTTAATTCTTTGTGTGTTATTAGTTTAAGCAGACCATGAATGTCTATTGTTGTGACTTAGATGAAGATCAGATCACATTGACCAATTTGTGCAGAAATTCATATCATTCCAAAAGGATTCACATACTTTTTTTTGCAACTGTATTGCAGATTTCCAATGCTTAGAAGTTGTCGCTGCATTTGTTTCCTTTTAATATGATTTTATCCCTTTATTTTTACCTGATGATCTGGGCAGTAAGTTTATTTTTCAACAGACCAGGCTGTGCAGCAAAAGTATCAGTTTGAGGGTCGAGACAAGCCATTTTCCACTGACAGGGGTGCTTACAATGGTCAGATTTTTCTTCTATGTGAAACCTTTATACCCCGAAAGAAAGAAAAAAAAACTGGTGCTGTATCTATACTCACCTTCACTCCAGCGCTGTGTTGTTCTGAAGCTCCTTGCTGGTCACTGACATCTTTGGCTGGTCTGTTTCCGGGCACCAATCCTAAAGTTACACTTATCATGTCTTCCACTGAGTGATGGCTCTCCTTTGCAGTAATTGCTGTCATTTTTCATATATAATCCTCTGAACATACATTTTTCATTCTTAGGTGAATCTGACATTTATTAAATCTTATTCATCCATTCTCACATAACTGTATTCTCCCAGCACAATTACCTAGAAAAATATTAGGCAGGTCAATTTGCAAATGAGAAAATGTGACATTTCTTAAATGAATTACAGTGCCTCTGTTTCTACCTGTATTTCAGAATGTATATATTTTTTCACCAGTAGCCCAGACCCCTGATGGGCCCCGCTAATTTGCCCTAGATTGTCTTTCCAAGTGGGCGTACAAGCAGACAGGCACACAACAACTCAGACAGTCTCAGAACTCAATGACCAGACAAGGAATATCTTTTTATGCTCATGTTGTAAAGTGATGCCCAAACTGTTGGCGCTATTTAGATCCTGTATTTATAAAGTAATAACAATTAGGGACTGAATGAAAAATTGCATGAAAAAATCAAAAGTGCTAATTTTAAAGGCTTATATGCATGGTATTGTCTTAAAAAGTGTTTGGGGACCTGGGTCCTGCCCCAGGGGACATGTATCAATGCAAAAAAAGTAAAACAATAAAAGTGTAATATTCCTTTAAATTTCATACCTGGGGTCTGTCTATAGTATGCCTGTAAGGTGGTGCATATTTCCTGTGTTTAAAACAGTCTGACAGCAAAATTATGTTTCTAAAGGAAAAATAGTCACTTAAAACTACTCACGGCTATAATTAATTGTCGGTCCGGCAATACACATAAAAGTTCATTGATTAAAACGGCATGGGATTCCCCCACAGGAGGACCCCGAAAAAATTAAAAAAAAATGTGTGGAGGTATGGATATTAAGGGGAATCCCACACCAAAATTTAAAAAAATGGCATACTATAGACACCACCCAGGGCCATTTTTAAAACTTTTGTTTGCATTTATACATGTCCCCTGGAGCAAGACCCAGGTCCCCAAACACTTTTTTATGACAATACCATGCATATAAGCCTTTAAAATTAGCACTTTTGATTTCTCCCATAGACTTTTAAAGGGTTTTCCACGGCTTTTTAATTTACCACGAACATCCCAAAATGTTCGCTATTCGGTAAACAGGCGAATACCTGATGTTCGAGTCAAACGTACATCGGGACCATCCCTAATAACAATAATTAAAAAAAATGATCTGCTTTAATGTTTGCTGAACTTGATTGGGATGAAGGATGGACTTTGGGATAGTCTGAACTTAGTGCACAAAGAAACTAGAGGACACTCTTTGCCTTGTCTACACTCTTTGAGATAACTCCCCTCTTGGCAGACAATAGGAGAACAAACAACCCTGAGACTCCAAGAAAAGGAAAGGTCCCAATGTAGTAGCACTGAAGCAGATGCACAAGGGGTAAAGCAGTGAACAGTCACTAGGATCCTACACTCTTTTTTTCACAATGTCCCCGTATACTTGGATGCTTCTGTCCAATATTTGCTAGACATTTCTCCTGTCAATTTCTAGGCCAGATCCTTGGGAAATCCCCTCAATTTGATTTCAGCTATTTACAGAAAATAGGCTCCCAGCTTTTACTGATCCGTGATCTCAGTGAACCTCTGAAGACTTCAGCTACACTGCCCAGAAGGGCAGCAGCCCTTCAGGCTGAGTTCTTTTCCTCCTGAACAAGAACCCTGCTGCTCCAGATCCAAGAGTATGTATGCACTCCTCCCCCTCAGGGATTGGCTAAGTCTACAAAAATATTCAGGCCAGGGGTCTGCCTCTTGTAACCCACTACATTCCAGAAATCACTAGAAGGCAGAGAGAAGTGGTTGAGCCTGCAGCCAGTGAGACCCAGAACAGCCAACAATAATTGCACTGCTCCAATGATTACAGGACAGCTGTCAGACAGCTTCTATTTAGGTGGTTTCTTGATTCAACAGGTCTGGCAGTAATTAGGCCTGAGTATGGTAAATGAAATTTATCTAAACTTTCCATAAAATGAGGTAATCATAGTTCATTCATGATTTAAAAACTGCATTTTGTATTTACTTGGGTTATCTTTGTGTAAAATGAACATTAGTTTGATGATCTAAATCATTTAAGGGTGACAAATATGCAAAAAAAACTAAAATCAGGAAGGAGGAAAATACTTTTTAACAGCAATGTAGACAGTGTATCATGCGGAAATGCTGCTTTAGAGTATATCACAGGATGGTGCTGCTGCCTGAGTCCTCTATCATCATGATTGAAGGCAGAACAAGACATCTTCAAACCAGGAATGGCTGATAAGTTGAGTCACATACTGGCTGGCTATGCATATTTATTTGGGGTTCCTGTGCAAAAAAAAAAAGAATTCACATTTCCAACCAACTGTTGAGCCAGATCAATCTGATTTGTTGGTTGAGCTTCATGGACTTGTGTCTTTATTCAACCAGACCAGCTATGTGGCTAACAAATGGTTATTGTAGGTCATCCAACCACTAGGTTATCCTCTTGGCCACTGAACTGGCATAGGTAGAATCCCCATCAGTTTCCAATTACCCAATGACTGCAACCAATAAAAGGATGAGCAGGGTGCCTGGGATGGATCGTGGCCTCCACTAGTAAACTATTGGTGGATTGAAAAACATCCCAATTTACTAGTTCACTACATGCAAATATCAACTGGCAGATCAAGTCTCAATCTTTAACCACTTCACCCCCTTACCATCCAAGCCAATTTTCAGTTTTCAGCGCTGTCGCATTTTGAATGACAATTGCACGGTCATGTAACACTGCACCCAAATTAAATTTTTATCTTTTTTTCCCCACAAATAGAGCTTTCTTTTGGTGGTATTTGATCATCTCTGCGGTTTTTAATTTTTGTGCTATACAAAAAAAAGAAGAGCGACAAGTTTGAAAAAAAACACAATATTTTTCCTTTTTGCAGTAATAAATATCCCAATTTAAAAAACAAAAAAAATGTTTTCCTCAGTTTAGGTCGATATGTATTTTTTTACATATTTTTTGGTAAAAAAATCGCAATAAGTGTATATTGATTGGTTTGTGCAAAAGTTATAGTGTCTACAAAATAGAAGATAGATTTATGGCATTTTTATTATTTTTATTTTTTTACTAGTAATGGAGACGATCTGCGATTTTTATCATGACTGCGACATTATGGCGGAAACATCGGACAGTTTTGACACTATTTTGGGACCATTGTCATTTATACAGCGATCAGTGTTATATAAATACACTGATTACTGTATAAATGTCACTGCTAGGGAACAAGTTAACACTAGTTTACACACACAGATCCACGGTCCTTCTCTATTATCGGGTAATCAGCGGAGATCGCGGCTGCTGGGCACGCGCACCGACTCCCGAGTGATGTGACGTGCTCCCCCAGGAGGCCAAGGACATCATATGATGCCCACCCAGGATGGGAGATCCCTCCTGCGGATGTCATTTGACTATGAGCGGTATGTCAAATGGTTAATACTCACTGCATTTACTAATAACTAACAAAGACAAAGCCAATTAAGTGAGTGAGACAAAGAAATGGTCGCACCCTGAGATATCCAAAAAACTTGCTTGATGTACTTTTATTGTCACAAGTGTATCCACCAAACACAGGACAAGTAGTTGACGCGTTTCACAAGCAATAGCTTACTTGTAACCAGTGTGACAATAAAGGTACATCAAGCAAGTTTTTGGGATATCTCAGAGTGCGACCTTTTCTTTGTCTTATACGTTATTGGACGGTGGTGAGCCGGGGTCTGCACCTGTCATCCATTGCACCTGAAGTATTGCCTGGAGTGCTGTGTGCTCTTCTTTTGTTCCAATTAAATGAGTACTACAATGGATTCTCCAAAGTAAAAAATAGTTCAATATATGGACAAAATTGCTGAAAGAGTATGACATCCTGGTTCAGAGCTTGATAATTCACAAGGCAAAGTAGGTAGGATGGAAGATGTCCAGGAGGTCCATCTACAACCTACATCTTCCTGCAATGAACCAGGTAGATGGTGCATTTGGTCATACACCTGCTTGCCGTTTCACAATGAAAAAAAAAAAAAAGGATGATCTTTCAGATCAGTGGGGTTAATTTACTAAAACTGGAGAGTGCAAAATCAGGGGCAGCTGTGAATAAAAAGCTTCTAGTTTATTTTTTTTGTCAAAGCTTATTTAAACAAGCTGAAGTGAGAAGCTGCTGATTGCTGCACCAGATTTTTCACTCTCCAGTAAATCAACCCCACTTTCTGATGGGGCAGACTACAGGGATACCCCACTTTTAAGAACATAATGGGGTTTATTTACTAAAACTGGAAAGTGCAAAATCTGGCTCACTTATGCATAGAAACCAATGAGCTTCTAACCCCAGATTGTTCAATTAAGCTTTGGTAATAAAACCTGGAAGCTCATTGGTTTATATGCAGAAGTAAGCCTGATTCTGCACTTTCCATCTTTAGTAAATAAACCCCATTGTGTACTTAAAAGTGGGGTATGCCTGTATAACAGTACAGGCAGTGCAAATGGGGTGGCTTTTTTAAGTCTATTGCAGTGCTTATTATTGTCAATAGAAAGATAGCGGACCCAAAGCTGCTGCTTTGCCTAGGGTCCCATTCTACATTAACTTGTCTCACAGCATAGTCCATAGAAAACCATCAAAGGCTCTTGTGGCATACAATTCTATTTATTGTATCAAAAAAATAAGCAAAAAACACCTAAGAAACCTGCAGATGTCTGTTTCTCATGTACGCACATGCATTCTCAAGGTATTCGGATCTTTGCTCATTCAGAAAGTACCTCTTTATAATAGTTTTTTAAGTGTTTTTAACCTTTGCCTATTTCTTAATGCAATACAGAATTATAGGGGTTGTTTATGAAAGGCAAATCCATTTTGCACTACAAGTGAAAACTACAAGTGCAAAGTGCAGTCACTGTAGATCCTAGGGGGATTTTAGCTTGCACATGATTGGATGATAAAATCAGCAGAGCTTCCCCTCATTTCAGATCTACCCCTTAGATTTAGTGCGACTGCACTTTCAAGTGCACTTTCAGTGCAATTACAAGTGCACTTTGCACTTGTAGTTTACACTTGTAGTGCAAAGTGGATTTGCCTTTCGTAAATAACCCCCCATGGCCTGTGCTAGTGAAGTGATCTGCTACAAGTGAGCAACTCCATTCAAGATCCACTGATGTGTATTTCAAGGTGAGGAATATTGGGATCTATGGCGCAACCTCTTTAAATGCACTATTCTGTGTCTACCTCCAGAAAAACGATGGTGAGTGCTACACAATTTCTATGTTATACTTAAAGAATATGTTATCCCAACATTTTATATTCCTGATATGTGCCTGTTGTACATTTGTATGAAAAATATCATCTTCTTTTTGCATTTTGCATTGTTCCTTTCTGTGAAAATCCTGGTGATCCTGCCAGTCCTTCTGCTTTCCTATTAAAGCGGTTGTATTGCACACTTGGTGATTTTTACCTACAGGTAAGCCTATCTAAAGCTTACCTGTAGGTAAAAAGAATACAGTCGCGCTCAAAAGTTGGCATACCCTGGCAGAAAATTGGGAAATTTTGGCATTAATATTGAAAATATGACTGATCATGCCAAAAAACTGTATTTTATTTAACCACTTCCCATCCCGCCCATTGTCATATGACATCCGCAGATGGGATCTCCTATCCAGGGTGGGCATCATATATCGTCCTCAGCTTCCCGGCGGTATAGGGGGCGTGCGTGCACCTGCCGCTTCACTGAGGAGCCGATGCACGCGCCCAGGGGCCGTGATGTCCACCGGGCACCAGCGATTGCTTGTGACAGAGCAGGAACGTGGATCTGTGTGTTTCCTGTCAGGGGAGAGGAAACAGATTGTGTGTTCCTAGTATATAGGAACACCGATCGTCTCCTCCCCTAGTTAGTCCCATCCACCCACAGTTAGAATCACTCCCTAGGTAACACTTTTAACCCATTGATCGACCATTAGTGTTAACTTCTTCCCTGCTAGTGACATTTATACAGTAATCAGGGCATATTTATAGCACGGATCGCTGTATAAATGTCAATGGTCCCCATATATTGTCAAAAGTGTCTGATCTGTCTACCGCAATGTCACAGTCATGATAAAAATCACAGATCACCGCCATTACTAGTAAAAAAAAAATAATAATCATAAAAATGCCATAAATCAATAACCTATTTTGTAGGTGCTATAACTTTTGCGCAAACCAATCAATTTATGCTTATTGTGATTTTTTTACCAAAAATATGTAGAAGAAAACATCTCGGCCTAAACTGAGGAAAAAAACGTTTTTTTTATTTGGGACATTTATTATAGCAAAAAGTAAAAAATATCATTTTTTTTTTTTCAAACTTTTGAGCACAACTATATCTCCTAAACCTGCAAGGTTTAGGACATATTGACCCTGCATGCAGCTGCTGACGTCAACAGCGCATGCACTCTGGAGGTCCGGCGTATCCTGCCAAAACTAAGGGCTCCCACGTGCATGCGCGTGTGTAACGTCATCCTGGTTCCAGCCACTCACAGCGCCAGAGCCAGTGATCCCAGAAGAAATGCAGAGGGAACATGTCTGCTCCCTCACTGGTGACTGGGCGTGCTGCGGGAGCTTCATTTTAAGCTAAGTATTTCATAATGTGCTATTATGTGAATCATACTAGCACATTATGATATTGTCTTGCAGGTTTTTTTGTTTCACCAGTTTACTGCTGCTTTAAAACTGACCCCACACTAGACATGAGAGCAGAGTGGTCACTTTTCTGGCTGTGCTAGGAACTCAGCCTGCTCTCCTCCGATGGTTAGACTTGTGCTGACATGCCTCCCCTCCCCCGTACAACCATTCACACTGAAGTCCAGCATGCTGCTGTTTTTGCCTAGATTGGATCTTCAGTTAGCCCAGCTGCCTCATCAACAGATAACAGACACCTGTAAAAATAATTATTGGCACAATTGTCTGTATAAATTATCAATATTGGTACATCAACTCATTAGTATGGAATAATTTTTTTTTTTTTTAGTTCAGAGCTGAGTCTTTATTGCATGAGATCTAGAGAGGTAGGATATAGCTAAAGAAAAATATAGGCTAGCTAAAGAATCATTATTAGTATAGAATAATTCAGTTTTTTTGTTTTTGTTTTTGTTTTAATTTCAGACCTGAGTAAGTATTGCATGAGAATTTGGAGTAGGAGGATACAGCTAAATAAGAATATAGGCTAGCTAAAGAATCATTATTATTAGTATAGAATAATTCTGTTTTTTTATTTTATTTTAGACCTAAGTAAGTATTGCATGAGATTTGGAGTAGGAGGATACAGCTAAATAGGAATATAGGCTAGCTAAAGAATCATTATTAGTAGTATAGAATAATTAATTTTTTTTTCAGTCCTAAGTAAGTATTGCATGAGATTTGGAGTAGGAGGATACAGCTAAATAAGAATATAGGCTAGCTAAAGAATCATTATTATTAGTATAGAATAATTCGGTTTTTTTATTTTATTTTAGACCTAAGTAAATATTGCACTAGATTTGGAGTAGGAAGATACAGCTAAATAGGAATATAGGCTAGCTAAAGAATCATTATTAGTAGTATAGAATAATTCTTTTTTTTTTTTCAGTCCTGAGTGAGTATTGCATGAGATTTGGAGTAGGAGGATACAGCTAAATAAGAATATAGGCTAGCTAAAGAATCATTATTAGTATAGAATAATTCAGTTTTTTATTTATTTTAGACATGAGTAAGTATTGCATGAGATTTGGAGTAGGAGGATGCAGTTAAATAGGAATATAGGCTAGCTAAAGAATCATTATTATTAGTATAGAATAATTAAGATTTTTAAATGTATTTATTTATTTATTTTATTTCAGACCTAAGTAAGTATTGCATAAGATTTGGAGTAGAAGGATACAGCTAAAGAAAAACATAGGTTAGCTAAAGAAACAAATTATTGCTACTGTATTGTACTTGTAGACATGGTTACTACAACTGTTCTGCATGTCCTTTCTATTAAACCTCTTCTAGCTATGTAAGAGTAGGGCATTTTATGTATGTTACATTATAAAAGGCGTTGTAAAGTGAGTAGTGCCACAGACATGTAAGTCCTCCATACCTCAGTTGTTACCTATTTCTGGAATGACTCATGCTGCACTTATCGCTGTGTGTCTACTCTAACTGATGAGTCTCTCTACAGTAAACTTAAAATTGCTGTCATATGTATGCAGCTAAGAATATCATTTTATAGGCAATGCAATCTCCATATATTGGGTGTGTTAAAGTAAACGTGTGGCGACAAAGCAGATAACACTACAAGTGTGAGGTAGACAGCTTACGGCGCCAAATCTTATTTTTTTTTACAATTTTAGCTCAGCTTACCAAAGCCCCAGAACAAACTTTCAGGTAGGGGTAAATGTGCACACTCCATCCCCTGTGCAGTGCTTTGTGCCTGAGAGACCTACCTCTGGATCTGAGCACTGAATGGATCTGGCAGCACACTACAGAAATGGGTTGGGACTATAAAGGTAAGCTGTGCCACCATGAGGTCTGCATTGTACGCCGCAATATTACATTACTTGTCTCCACTGTTTCCGTATGCTGTATGGACTATAAAGACATTTTCATTGGCGTGCGGTTATCCAGATTTTCTTGATTACATTGCTTGCCTTACAATAGACCTTGTAGCTTTCAATTAATTAAATAAAAGTACAGAATAAAGTTAATAAACATACATAAACAGTGATGTCTTTATCCTTCTGGCAAAATCCTAGGGAATGCCTGAATCTTGTGAGAAGATGATCCTACACTAGTCTGCAAGGTTCACTTCAACACTCTACAAATTAACTTTAATTGGAAACTCCACTTTCGTGGGAAAAAAAAAGAGTAAATAAAAAAATATAGTATTTACAATTGTGACACAAGTCATATTGTAAAATTTGTGAATAGAGATGTATCTCAGTTGGCATGGCACCACATCCATTTCAAAATGCAAAAAACAAAGGTGTATGACTTTAACGATTGCCACAAATAACCCTGAGTGAAGAAACCATATAAAAAATATACAACATTTTATTTCATATCTTCAGAGAAAGTATAAAAACAGGTGCAGGGAGGAGCTTCTCAATGGGTGGCCATATTACTTCCATATTTATAGGGACAGAGAGACAGAACCCAAACAGGCAGCTCTCCCTATGGCTCTTAAGGCTCTACTGCGGACCGGATCCATCCCCAGGACATGCAGTGTCTTATTTTGATTCAAGGCTAGTCTTAGTTATTTCTTGGTTGGAGGGAGAATAGAATGGGCCAAACGGGGGTCCAATATTTTTTTGGGGGGGCAGTTTTCCAATGGAGAGACCATTTCATTGTGTTATCTACTATCTGTTTTATTTTAGTCCACATTGTGAGGATAAGAAACCTACCCAGCTCTTAGCTCATAAATACATCTCTTCAACCTTGGGATCCCCTCTCCTTGGGCACATCATTTCCATATTGTCCTATAGTGAGTTTTTAATGAATTGATTTTTGAAAAATGTATGTCTATCAAAACCTTTTCAATACATTTTAATACAAACCTCTACCTCAAAATAACTATTATTATTTTTTTGCTCTCCCACTCCCATAAAGGGTTTGACCTTGCCTTGTAAGTGGAGCTCATAAAAACGATATTAAAATGCTATATATATACAGTCATTACTTAATAGGAAGAAACTGGTCCTAGGGGTCCTCCTCTTAAAGTTGCAGTGACCCTGTTGTGTTGCCTCCCTCACACGGCTGGATTTATGTGCCCTCTTTCTCCTCCCCCACCCTGGTTGGAGCCCCTTTTGGCCTAAGTTTGTGACTGTATGCATGGATGTGAGTACCTTTCAATTTTTACACAGAGATCATGTTATATATACACTTTTGTATTAGATATTTTTTGTACTTTT
Organism: Lithobates pipiens; assembly: GCF_037356315.1. Taxonomy (NCBI): domain Eukaryota; kingdom Metazoa; phylum Chordata; class Amphibia; order Anura; family Ranidae; genus Lithobates; species Lithobates pipiens. The sequence goes on from NW_027507748.1 coordinate 614,461,943, forward strand.
GATATGTTATTGTTATATACATTATAATATTGATTGTAATGCATTTTCCAGCATCAGTAGAATCCCCTGAAGAAGCCATCTGGCGAAACATATAGAGATCCATATTTGGGGTGACTTACTGATTCCTGTACTTGGCCCATCATGCAAAGACCCTCATTCACTTACATAATAAGTTGATTGGGCCACCTGATACAGGTTTTCATGCACGTAATGGGCTTAATATAGCCAGTTGGGAAATATATGACAGATAGCCTTATGTAATTCATTCATATTGTCATGCTTTTTATGATGATATGAAATAAAACTTTGTATATTTTTATATGGTCTAATGGTGTGTCGCCCCCCCGAAGTATAATTTCCTGCTATTGCCCAGCCCCTAATCTACATGCAGGGTGCCGGACACATAGATTCCAATAGGGTTTTTATTTTAACATGTTCTTAGAGCCTGAGGGTCTAATTGGCTTCAAAAAGGGTGGGCTCGGGCACAGAGCACTGCATCCCGAGCCCATCCAGTTGTGTGACAATAGCGAATTAATATTCTTTATTGTCTTCTTGCTTCTCCTCCTGGCCAATCATGAAGCGGGGGGAAAGCAATCGAGAGGAGAAGCGATTGTCTTGGCCGGGAAAGAGGGGAGGATGTACAGGAAGATGGGAGATGGCCGCCCAGAGCGATCTTTCAGTGTTCTGTATCGGTGCCGATTGAGAGCCGACCACATGAGCACTGAATACCACCCCTGGGGGGGGGGGAGATCTGGAGGGGTGTCAGGAGCATCAGCTGCCACTGCTTTTAAACCATTCCCCAGTCCTCCATTCCCTGTCTGCTAATTGAATGCTGACTTTAACACTGCATTGAGGTCATCAGTCTCCTCTGTATGCTCTCTCATCTTGTCAGAAAACTCCCAGTGTTAGAATTACAGCACTGTGGAATGTAACATAGCTGGCTCACAAAACTGCCACTCTCTCCTAGTACTGAAGCAAACAAGAATACATGTTGCCTGGCTATCTCTGGTGTCAATAATGCTTGAATTATAATCCAGAACAAGCATGCAGCAAGCATCTAATACATAGGCAGAACTCCAGATCTGCACACCTGTTTCGGGTCAGGAGTGGTAAGCAGTGGTATCATAGGCATGCACAGGGTGTGCTGAGTGTGCCTGGGCACACAATAATCACCTAGTGTGCGTTAGAATTATAGCTTTGAGTAGCAGCAGGGAGATGGGAAAGACACCCTAATGCAATAGGCTGCGCACACCTATGATTGGTATCCAAAATTGTTCTGTTACTGCATGTTTTCTATAAAGAATAATAGCCACTTCCAACTGCTTATATTTTGCTTGTGTCTCCCTTCTCTCACAGATGCTAAGTGTACACTGAACTACACATAGTATGCCACGAGTAGTGTGTAAATAGAAAACAATTGCTGGTAAAGGTGTTTTTTGACATACATACAATACAATATTTTTTTTTAATTTTTGTAATTTTTCTGTGGGTTGAACTAGATGGACTTGTGCCTTTTTTCAACCTGACTAACTATGTAACTATGGTATCCACCAAAAAACTCCTACCTCCTAGGTGTTCAAGTTCATCTTTAACCTTCCCCAACCTGAACAGTGAACACTTAAGGCTTAACCCAATCCCTAATACAAACCATTATCAATTAATCTCCCCCAATGCTTAACTTCTAAAGAGAGAGCTTAACACTAACCAACACTAACACTTAGTCTAAAACCTAAATAAAATGTGTGTAACACCTAAGAAAACCCCACCACTAATCCATATTCACTGTCTACCCCCCACCTTGTGCTGTGCTAGTAATTTCTGCTGTGATAACAAACTGTGCTGTGCAGAGTAAGAATAAGCTAATCTCCTATTGGCTAGATCCCTAGATATACCAGGGCCCATATGTATATTGTCCACCTCTATAAATTAGCACTTTACAGAGTTCACAGTTTGACATCAATAGCTGTTCATCAAAAGAGTTTGCAAATCTAACGTCCCTACCACACTCATCCATACTATTGAATCAGTTTGTGTTGTAGCCAATTAACCAACCTGTATTTTTGTGAATTGCAGATAGAAACCCATACAAACACAGGAAGAACAGACAACCTCCATGCAGATAGTGTCCCTATAAAGATATAATCTAGAACTTCAGGAAGAAGTGGTAATTACAAGCAAGAATCTGATACAGCATCAATGCGTGAAAGATTATTGGCTACAGGTGATTCCAATCCTTGACCTGGGTTGGTGCCCTAGATTCAAACTTAAAACTATCTGATTTATTTGGTTTCATGGCAGCACAGCAGTTAAGTAAGTTTGCATTCTTGTCTTGCAGCTCTGGGTCTTTGGTGGGAATCCCATTTGGGATAGTATCTAACTGTATTTTGTATGTTCTAGCTGTATGCATTCCTTTCCTCGGTGTGCACCAAGCCGATTGGTAGGTTGACTAGGTTTCTTCAGAAACCAATTACAAGTATGTGAATGAATGCTGTAGGGTCATTAGATTGTGAACACAGGGACCCATGTGAAAGGTCTGAGCAACATAAATACAAGAAAAAACAAATGGAAGAATGGATAGGATTTTAAACGGAGCCATCTTTCCCCAATATATAATCCCCAATGGGTTTGCATAGTGGGCCACTTGCTGGTACTCCGCTGACGTACAACAAAAGCTATAATTCCCAGTTTATTTACAGGTATGTGCTTCTGGGATGCTCCAGCAATTGGCTTAACCCCCCCCCCCCCCTCAGATCCAAGACAGGACTGTGTGGACCAGTTGGCACACCCCCCCCCCCCCCATGCTTGTTGGGGCTATGTTAACATTTTTTACTACTGGGATTTATATCTAACATAGGTTAATTTTGGACACCCTGGTCAAATTGTAAGTACACTTTTTGGAACTTTTCCTCCAACAAATACCCCCTTCCCCCTTTTGTTCACTCTAATGACCTGGTTTCTCCTTGCAGCAGTGTTGCAAGCCATCAGTATTTTTACTGGCAGCCAGTAAAAAATGGTCAGTTTTCTCCTGCCAGTAAATGGCAGTGACAGGAAAAGGTTGCCAGTTAAAAATATGTATGTTCTGCTCGGCTTTGTCCAGAGTTAGCTGAGACCATCTGAATGCCTGCTACAGTCTGTTTGGGGCTGAGCGGGTCTGGCGGAGGTGGTGCCTGAGCGTGTTGTTTGATGTCATGGTGCAAGGGAGCCGAGCAGAGCAGAGCGTCCGGAGCCTTATGTGTGGGTCTGTGGGACAGAAGCAAGGCAAGCCGGGAGCTGGACTATCAGTGCTGTTTGGACTGGAGTGGACTGAAGGGTCCACCTAGCATGGAGAGAGACTGTCATTGTGACTCAGGAGGAGACATGTCTTGTCAGTGATGTCATCATCATCTGTGCTGCTGCACACTACTGTCAGTGTCACTGTGAGAGTCAGTTTTGTGTGTGTGCGCATGCCCAGTCTAATGTCTTGCCCTCATGAGTCCTGTCCCTGAGCTACTTTTTATATTGAAAATAAAATAAGAAATATGTTTTTTGCCTTAATATCTACCTTAAATCACATTGCTAATTGCATATTGTACTTGTTTGTAGCCTAAATACTGAAATTTGCACTTAAAACTTTAACTTTGTAACTTTTCTAAATGGCAGTAAAAACTTTTCTGTGCCAGTACATTTAGGGCGTTGTGTCAGTAAATTTCAATCTGGTAGGTTGGCAACACTGCCTTGCAGATATATGAGTTTCTAATTCTCCTGATGAAGGAAGTGTTGTCTCGCAAAACGTGTCGAGATAATGTACTAGAATCTTATTTTCATGGATTATCAGCCATTTTGCTATTATGTAATATTTACATTTCTTTTGTGCATTCTTACTGAAATGTTCTATATTTTAGATTTGTACTTTTTAGGACATTTTTTTAATAAAATTGTAATTTTTATTCATTTTAATGCATCTCTCAAAGTCCCTTGGGCATTGCTGTTCTGTATACTAGTATACTATACAGGGGCTGAGACACATTTATGCCAACACACACCAGCCACTATATGTGACTTATTCAATTGAACCCACTATCCTTATAAATATAAGAAATAATTATGGGTTTACAGATCACAAAACAATAAGCAGTTGTTTATTTTTTTAATTCTTATTTAGGTCTACGGCAAAGATACCGGCATTGGATTGCTTGAAACAGTCTCTCAGGCGCAACTGAGAATCAACTATTGTTAAATAGGGATATGATAACAGCAAATTTACAACTTTACAGAACTCAACGTTGTATTGATATGCAGTCATTGGCTGTGCCATGGGAAACCTCTACAGCTTATGTCAGTCATAGCACATCTCACACCAGTGCTGGGCAGTTTTTTTCAAAAATTAAAAGGTGTAGGAATATAAGAAGGTAGGATAAGAAGTGCAGCCTTAGAAAATGGCGGCCCCAAAAGGATTCCCTATTGAGGGCTAAATTGGAGGACTATGGAGGAAGGAGAAAGAGTATGTAGAGGGAGAAAAAGAGAAGGAGATTACTGGGAGTATATTAGGAGGAGGTTCATTGGGGGAATGCCATGATCCAATCAGTTTTATCTTAATCAGAAAGGTGAATCTGGAGTTATCGGTATCTTACCAATTCTGTCTTAAAATGGTAGATCCATTTATACCAACAGTTACTTGTTGGGTGCGATATGGAGATGATTATTGCGAGCATTTAATTCTAGTATACAGAAAGTTGGAGAAGAATAAATTTCTGTTTACATGTATAAGTAATAATAAAAATATTCAGCTTTCCAGGAAACAGCTATATTGCTAAAATGAAAGGTTAAGTGTTCGTTCACACCTGTGCGTTGCGGACTACGCACCACATCCAAAACGCACCCTGTTCATGCAAACTATTGAGGGTGTGCATGTTAAGTTAATATACAATACTTGATGTGCATGAAACTAAAATATATCAATAAAAAAAATCTCAATTCATAAAGCGAAAAAATATGAAATGAATGCAAATTTTCATAAATAATCACCAACATAATACAATTAGTGAAATGAAAAAACAATAATCAAATCCTAAAAACAAATAAAAAGTTCCAATTCATGAACTAAATAATCTAGAAAATTGGTAATTCATATGCAATATCCAATATATATATATATATATATATATATATATATATATATATATATATATATATATATATATATATATATATATATATATATATATATATATATACAATATTTTTTATATATAAAATGTAATAGATATTGCACATGACTTACCAATTTTCTAGATTATTTGGTTCATAAATTGGGACTTTTTATTTGTTTTCAGGATTTGATTATTGGCCACAAATATTATTATGTTGATGATAATTTATGAAATGTAAATTTGCATTTATTTAATATTTTTTCACTTTGTGAATTGAGATCCCTTTCTTGATATATACACTGAGGCAGTTTTCAGGCGTTTTAGCTCTAAAAAAAGAGCTTGTAAATTGCCTGAAGCCTGCCTACCATGCTGCCGGAATGTGAAAGCCTGAGTGCTTTCACATTGGCGGCGGTGCACTTGTGGGACATCAGAAGCAGTCCTGCAAGCAGCATCTTTGGGGCGGTTTGGGAGCGCTGTATACAGCGCTCCCAAAATGCCCCTGCCCATTGCAATGAATGGACACCGCTTTAGAGTGCTTTAGAGCTAATGCACAGGCGGCCCCAGTGTGAAGGGGGTCTTAGCACCACACTATTTGATTTATTTATGCACAAATTTGATATCACAGATTTTGATGTTGGCTGCTTTTATATGTTACAATATTCCCCAGCGCAGAGTTTTTATATGTATGTGCTAAGTTAACAAAAGCCCAAAGTCGGTTCGCAAAACGCAGTGCGATTAGCAGAATCGTAACACATGGGTGTGAACACCCATGCGATCCAATTCTGGTACAGACAAAAAAAAAGGGTCCTGCACAAGTTTGGTATGGATTCGGTACGATTTGAGCTATAAAGAATAATGGCTCAAATTGCACTGCTGAAGAGTCTAATGTGATTTGAACAGGAATGTGTTGTGATTCCTGTACAAAATCATATGCAATTCCCACACCGCATAGTGTAAACAGGCATTTAAGGTATGATTCTTAAAACCTCCATTTCTCAAAAAAAGATTTGTACCTTAACCACTTTCAGACCGGACCATTTTGCTGGTAAATGACCAGAGGTCTTTTTACACTTTGGCACTGCGCTGCTTTAACTGGTAATTGCGCGGTCATGCAATGTTGTACCCAAACAAAATTTGCGTCCTTTTCTTCCCACAAATAGAGCTTTCTTTTGATGGTATTTGATTGCCTCTGCGATTTTTATTTTTTGCGATATAAACGTAAAAAGACCGCAAATTTTGAAAAAAAATGATATTTTCTACTTTTTGTTATTAGAAAAATCCAATAAACTCAATTTTAGTCATACATTTAGGCCAAAATGTATTCAGCCACATGTCTTTGGTAAAAAAAAAGTCAATAATTGTATATTTATTGGTTTGCGCAAAAGTTGTCACATCTACAAACTAAGGTACGTTTTCTGGAATTTACGCAGCTTTTAGTTTACGACTGCCTATCTCATTTCTTGAGGTGCTAAAATGACAGGGCAGTACAAAACCCCCCCAAATGACCCCATTTTGGAAAGTAGACCCCCTAAGGAAATTGATAAGAGGCATGTTGAGCCCATTGAATATTTTATTTTTTTGCCTCAAGCGATTGAATAATGACAAAAAAAAAATTTTTTTTTTTTTTTTACACAAAGTTGTCACTAAATGATATATTGCTCACACATGCTATGGGCGTATGTGAAATGACACCCCAAAATAAATTCTGCTGCTTCTCCTGAGTACGGGGATACCACATATGTGGGACTTTTTGGGAGCCTAGCCGCGTACAGGGCCCCGAAAACCAAGCACCGCCTTCAGGCTTTCTAAGGGCGTAAATTTTTGATTTCACGCCTCACTACCTATTACAGTTTTGAAGGCCATAAAATGCCAAGATGGCACAAAACCCCCACAAATGACCCCATTTTAGAAAGTAGACACCCCAAGCTATTTGCTGAGAGGCATGTTGAGTCCATGGAATATTTTATATTTTGCCACAAGTTGCGGGAAAATTACAAACTTTTTTTTTTTTTTTTTTTTTTTCACAAAGTTGTCACTAAATGATATATTGCTCATGCATGCCATGGGCATATTTGAAATGACACCCCAAAATAAATTCTGCTGCTTCTCCTGAGTACGGGGATACCACATATGTGGGACTTTTTGGGAGCCTAGCCGCGTACGGGGCCCCGAAAACCAAGCACCGCCTTCAGGCTTTCTAAGGGCGTAATTTTTTGAGTTCACTTCTCACTACCTATTACAGTTTTGAAGGCCATAAAATGCCAAGATGGCACAAAACCCCCACAAATGACCCCATTTTAGAAAGTAGACACCCCAAGCTATTTGCTGAGAGGCATGTTGAGTCCATGGAATATTTTATATTTTGCCACAAGTTGCGGGAAAATTACAAACTTTTTTTTTTTTTCACAAAGTTGTCACTAAATGATATATTGCTCACGCATGCCATGGGCATATGTGAAATGACACCCCAAAATAAATTCTGCTGCTTCTCCTGAGTACGGGGATACCACATATGTGGGACTTTTTGGGAGCCTAGCCGCGTACGGGGCCCCAAAAACCAAGCACCGCCTTCAGGCTTTCTAAGGGCGTTACAGTTTTGAAGGCCATAAAATGCCAAGATGGCACAAACCCCCCCCCCCAAATGACCCCATTTTAGAAAGTAGACACCCCTACATTTAGGGGTACACTAGTGAGACTAGGTAATAAATGGCGGGTGCCCTGAAACTATAAAAAAATAACTAACCAACCAGCGTCACCTGTAACAGTTATATGGTGATCACTGGTGAAAGGGTTAACTAGGGGGCAATCAGGGGGCTTTATGCGGTAGTATATGGGGGTCCCTGGCGCTATAAAAAGCTGCGGCGAACCTAAATACCTACCTGCCTAACTAGCGTCACCTGTGACACTAATACAGCGATCAGAAAAACGATCGCTTATTAGGCTGGGTTCACACTGGAGCGATGCGGGAACGCCACGAATGCGCGGCGGGTTCCCGCATCGCATGCCTCCCGGCGGCAGTTCACACTGCCCTATGCGAACTGCTGGGAGTGTCAGTGAAATGTTAATGACACCCCCAGATCAGTTCGCATATCGCAGTGCGATCTGCAAACTTGGATCGCATGGTGTGAACACCCATGCGATCCGATTCTGCTGCGGACCAAAAAAAGGGTCCCGTGCGAGTTTGCGGCGGGTGCGGCGGGTGCGACACGAATTCAGCCATACTATCTGTATAGCTGAACTCGAATCGCACAGAGATCGGATGTGATTTGCACTGCAGTGCGGTGCGAATCACATCCGTTCTCATAAACCGCTGCAATGTGAACCCAGCCTTAGTGACACTGGCGACGGGGGGTGATCACGGGGTTAAACCTTTATTGGGGGGGTTAGGGGGGTACCTTAGAACTAAAGGGGGCTAACCCTAACTGCCCTAACAGTTATTAGTCACAAATGACACCTGCCGGGTGATCAGGGGGTTAAACCTTTATTAGGTAATAAATGGCGGGTGCCCTGAAACTATAAAAAAATAACTAACCAACCAGCGTCACCTGTAACAGTTATATGGTGATCACTGGTGAAAGGGTTAACTAGGGGGCAATCAGGGGGCTTTATGCGGTAGTATATGGGGGTCCCTAGCGCTATAAAAAGCTGCGGCGAACCTAAATACCTACCTGCCTAACTAGCGTCACCTGTGACACTAATACGGCGATCAGAAAAATGATCGCTTATTAGGCTGGGTTCACACTGGAGCGATGCGGAAACGCCGCGAATCCGCGGCGGGTTCCCGCATCGCATGCCTCCCGGCGGCAGTTCACACTGCCCTATGCGAACTGCTGGGAGTGTCAGTGAAATGTTACTGACACCCCCAGATCAGTTCGCATATCGCAGTGCGATCTGCAAACTCGGATCGCATGGTGTGAACACCCATGCGATCCGATTCTGCTGCGGGCCAAAAAAAGGGTCCCGTGCGAATTTGCGGCGGGTGCGGCGGGTGCGGCGGGTGTGGCGGGTGCGGCGGGTGCGGCGAATGGCTGAACTCGAATCGCACAGAGATCGGATGTGATTTGCACTGCAGTGCGGTGCGAATCACATTCGTTCTCATAAACCGCTGCAATGTGAACCCAGCCTTAGTGACACTGGCGACGGGGGGTGATCACGGGGTTAAACCTTTATTGGGGGGGTTAGGGGGGTACATTAGAACTAAAGGGGGCTAACCCTAACTGCCCTAACAGTTATTACAGTCACAAATGACACCAATGCAAAAAAAAAAAAAAAAAAAAAAAAAATGACATTGGTGTCACTGTGACTGGGGGGGCAGGGGTAATTGGGGGGGTGATCGGGGGGTAAAGGGGGGGTGTGAGTGTGCCTGGCATGTTCTACTGTGTGTGGGATGTGTTGGTGCAACTCACTGATCCGCTCTCCTCCGTGTCGGAACGAAAAATACCGACACGGAGGAGAGAATACATCACTTCCTCTCCTGTGTTTACATTACAGGAGAGGAAGTGATGTCACCGGGGATTTCCATTCGTCGGGAGCGATCGCGAGGGGGTGGCCATGAATGAATGGCCGTCCCCTCGTCCGGGATCGCTCCCGAACGAAAACCGACCGCCGCAGGCACCGGGCGGGGGCCCGATCGGGCCCCCGACCCGCGGGAGGCAAATCACGTACATGTACGTGCTTATGCCTGCCCGTGCCATTCTGCCGACGTACATCGGCGTGAGGCGGTCGGCAAGTGGTTAAAACACAGCCCATCAACCTCGCCAATACTCTCCATGAACCCACCCCCCCCAACTTGATGCAGTTTTAAAAAATCACTTAAAGTAAGTACATACCTTAAAGTGGAACAAAAGTCATTGCATTTTTAAAATTAGAGTATGTTCCATTGGAGGGATTTCCGTTCACTTCTGTGCCATAGCCAAAATAGGGCATGTAAGGGAATCCAGTAAATAGGACAAATAGAGAGAGTGAGTCTCCTCAATAGGGGCAAAAACAACCATTAAACCCCAACCCAACCATTAAAACCCATCCACAAATAAAAAAAATACAAAGTTTGACTTTTAGTTATACTTTAATTTCAAAATTCTGCTGCCCAGTCTGAGGTGTCAAGGGGCTTTTCTTGTGGTGGTCTAGGTCCTCACTACATCACTAAAGGGTGCTCAAGCAGTGATATGTATTAACTGATTTTACAGTAAAGAATTTACTGGGTTTTCTTCCGTTTTTGCCAAAGCTGTTGTAAACACATGTTTGCTGAGCTGGAATATAAAAGGGCGCAGCAAGGATAACAATATAAAAGCACAGGAGAGGGTTAACTTAGGTATTTAAACATCCTGGCTAAACTGCAAACTTTGTCTAGCCTTGGCTCATTCATCTGGTGTTGTCCAGTCCCCTCTAAACAAATATGTATCTTGTAAGTAGGTTTCCTGTGTTTCATCTGAAACCTCTCACACCCTGCCAAGATATACAGCTGGTTATTTTTTTCCATTTGTAATTTTTTTTTCTATATCATCCTATAATAATTTGAGTGGTGATATTTCAGCTAAAAAAAATGTTTTCCAAAAAGCTAATCAAGCTTCGTAGAGCTCCCAGAAACAAATCATAAAGTTAAAAATTGGGTAAGAATAAATATATATTCATAGCCCTTGCCTTGCTTTTGGACTTGTTCTCGGGGTGCTGATGCAGAAAATTGCATTGGCTAGACTACATCAGCTGTAGTTTCTTAGATATGGTCAAATTTATAAACATTTTATAGTCAGTTTTTGAAAAGATCAACTTACCTAGTTTGTATTTTTGTGTACCAGTTAGCAGATATAGGTGTCCGTTTATGAAGTAGTGAAAAATATTCACCGCTCCATTCTCCGGCATTCACAGAGGAGATCGTGCCAGTTTATGAAGCAGTGTAGATCGCTTCTCCTTTTGTGAAGTGAAGCGATCTACAAATGCTTCAAACGGTGGAGAACGTCCCCTGATACTGGAATCTCGTGATACTCTATGACAGCCTTCCTCAACTTTTTCAACACAGAGGAACCCTTGAAATAGTTATCCGGTCTAAGGGAAGCCCTGCTAAAAATTAGAAATCTACAACTCATGATACATTAGTGTGATGGTCAGCGGGAAGAATTGGTCCTTACACTTGTGGTCATTGGGAAGAATTACCTCCTTACAGATAGCTAAAAAGATCAACGGTGTCAGGGGGAACTTATCTGAGAGGCAGAAATGGCCCGATGCTGAAGGAACCCCTAGCAACCACTAGACTGGAGGAACCCTGCTTGAGAATCACTGATCTACAAGATTACAGTACCAGAAATTCACAGAAACACAGAGATGTCCGTTTATTAAGCAGTGATAAATTATCACCGCTCTGTATACAGATTTTCCAGGGGAGACTTTCCACCTAGTTAACCTCCCTGGCGGTATGATTCAGTCTGGAATAAGGTGCTGAAAGCGGTACAATTATTTTGCATGGAAATCTGGCTTTTATTTTGTAGTCCTGTAATTCTTAGGAATAACGCTCTGAAATCTCTTCAAACCAGAGTCTAGCGGACATCCCGGGTATGATAAAGTTTATAATATAATAAAGAATAATAAAAATTATTCAATAATGTAATCAAATCCAAAAAAAAATGAAAAAGGGACATGTTTTGGTTGCTATGGACAATCTCCAAATTCCAAGCAGTAAAAAACAGTATTTATAATATAAAAGTGCATGCAGGGCATTGCACAAACCACTAGGGACAAAGGGGGTGTGTATTTTTTACTACAGCACTGTAATCTGTAAGATTACAGTGCTGTGTGTGTTTTGTGTCTTTTTACATTTTTGAATTTGCCGCCGTTCTCCGCTCCCGTGCGTCGTAACGTCGCAGGGAACGGAGCTCGGCGGCATTCGGCACTGTGAATCGAGCGGAGGACGGCTCGATCACACAGCGCGGCGGACATCGCTGGATCCAGGGGACAAGGTAAGTAACGTTACCTGTGTCCTCCCCTGCATCGAGCGGTGCAAGCCCGAGTCTGGCTCGGGGTTACCGCTATTGTAATGAAATTCCCAACCCGAGCCAGACTCGGGATTACCGCTAAGGAGGTTAATAAAATATATATGTCCCCCTACATGCATTGCAACTCTGCATAAGTCAGTGGTAAATGTGATATACACTATATACAATCACCTGACACTAGTTAGTTTCCACAATCCAAGACTTAACTTCACAGTTCACACAAACGTTTTAAATTCAAACTGTAGCACTGACGTAAGTAATTTTTTTTTTCCACAGTAGCGTGACAATCCCTCCACCTCCGGTCTAACTAATCACTCTCACCTTATGGCATGGACCCCTGTGCAAACAGGTGGTCATGCATGCGGGTATCAAAAGGGTTAACACGGACCATAAACTTCTCTCACAATCTCAGGTCATAGGTAGAAAGAAAAGATCAAAGTGCTCACCGCTTAAGTATAAGATGATAAAAACACAGCATGTAAAGCCGACAATCGTGTTAGTTCCGTAGGGCAGCAGTGGGTGGCGTCATGCATAGCTCCTCCCCTGTACACGTTATGTTCAATCAGAAACTTCAACATCACCGGACTCCTCCCCCTTTCCTTTCTTTAACAGACGGAGGCACTTGGGGAACGGGGGAGGAGTCCAGTGATGTCACTGGATCTCCGGCAGGACTCCCTGAAGACTCGGGAAGTCGGCGGAGAGGTAAGTACCGGTCAAAAGAATTTTGATCGATCAAAAAAATTTTGATCGTTTAAAAAAATTAACGATTAATCGAGGAATTAATCTTTAATTTTCAAAGCTCTAATATATATCTATATATATATCTATATATCTATATATATAGATATATATATATATAGATATATAGATATATAATTGTATTTTGTCAATTTCTTTATATCTTTTCCTGTGACAACACTGAAGAAATGACACTTTGCTACAATGTAAAGTAGTGAGTGTACAGCTTGTATAACAGTGTAAATTTGTTGTCCCCTCAAAATAACTCAACACAGCCATTCATGCCTAAATCGCTGGCAACAAAAGTGAGTACACCTCTAAGTGAAAATGTCCAAATTGGGCCCAAGGTGTCAATGTTTTGTGTAGCCACCATTATTTTCCAGTATTGCCTGATTCTCCTTGTAGCATGAAAGAAACACATAAAAAGTAGTCATAATCTGCAAAAATGAAACAATATGAGTGCCAATATACACACACCTCCTATGTACGATTATAAGAACAAAACAGGTAATATCTTACACTTTGTTTCCGATGTGAAATTATAGTTAGAAATATGTAAACACTCTCACTATGGTGTCCGTTTATGAAACTGTAAACAGTGGTGATCCCTAGGATCGCCGCTGATCTCAGTCCATTAACGATTTATGAAACAGAGATAATCAGGGAGAACATGTTCTCCGCTGATGATCTCCACACACTGAGAAGCTGTGATTGACTGACACAGAAATGGCCAATTTATGAAGCTGTATTCTCAGCGGTTCACTGGCGATCTGCCAGAATTCCCACCCCTCGATTCACCAGCTCAGAGGTGAAGAATTGGAGAGTGAAGAGAGAATCCAGGGGAAGGAGGGAGATTTTTGGCTTCCTCCTGGCTCCTTCACGGCAGGGGGTCCGGTGTGTCCCTGTTCTCGGTTTCAAGGGCAAATCAGGTCCAAATTATTGCCTGAATTCGGACCTAAAACTGAGTCAAAGACGCACAGGAACCTTTTCCAGTGCGGAACGCGGCCGCCCCAGAGATGTGTGAAATGGGTGTGGGAAAACCCGCATCCAATTCGCATGAGTGTGAACCCAGCCTAATGCTATATTACGTTTCCTGGTGGTATTCCCGAGTGTGGCTCGGGTGAATTTTTATTACCAAAAGCGGTAGCCCCGAGCCACATCGGGATTGCATCGCAGGATCCAGGTACAGTTGCTTACCTTGTCCCCAGGATCCTGCGAGGTCTCCCCGCTGTGTCTGCAGTCTGTGTCTCCTCTCAATGTATCACAGAGCCAAGCTTCATTCCCTACGAGCGTCGCAACCCATGGGGACGAAGCACAGCGACAAATTCAAAAAGTAAAAAACACACAATACATACAGTACACTGTAATCTAGACCAGCTAGAAAACAGCGATATTAAATTAGAATCACTTACAGAATTGAGCGATAGTGATTTGTGGGGATATTTGTCATCAAACACTGAAAATAATGACAGCGACAATTCTGCAACTGAACAAATTTCAGTGTTTTAGATTTTATTACATTATTGAATAAATGTTATTATTATTATATTATTATTGGTTATAATTATTTATAGTTATTTATTATATTATAATTTATGTTTCAAAGTTTATCATACCTGGAATGTCTACTAGACACTCTTGTTTGGACAGATTTAAGTATGTTATTCCTTATGCCTTGTACACACGGTTGGACATTCCGATCACAAAATCCCTCTGATTTTTTCCAACGGATTTTGTCCTAAACTGGTGTTGCATACACACAGTTGGACAAAGTTGTCGGAAAATCCAATCGTTCAGAACGTGATGACGTTCATTCTTTATGATGGGACTACCTTGAGGCTAGTAGCCAATAGCTTTGGTATCGTAATTTGATCTGAGCATGCGTGGCAGATTTTTCCTGCAAATTTGAGATCCTGCTCTCAAATTTTTTCCGACTGAAGAAGTCCAATAGAGCCCACACACGATCGGATTTTCCGACAATATAATATCGGACCTTTTCCGTCTGAATTTTCGACCGTGTGTACAAGGCATAAGAATTACAGGCCTAAAATATAAAATGCCAGATTTCTATGCAAAACATTGCACTACTTTCAGCATCAAAAAACTGACATAATCATATCACCAGGGAGGTTAAAATATCCAGATTTCTGACAGGAGAGAGGGAAGAGTCATATATGGCATTTTTGCTATATTTAATAATAGGGGAAAATTGGTGCCATTTTGGAATCAGCGAGACAAATATGCCAACGAGCAAGTCTAAAATTTAAGTCACCAAAATGTGCATTGGCCCGTGAGCACTAAAATGCCCATGGGGCGTATATCATTTAAAAAAAGCAAAATGCAAAGCTCTGTTTTTATATCAACCAATCAATCAAATTATACCAAATAATCACCCTGTCTGATTCTGATAAAGAACTTGCTTACACCAGAATGCCCCCATCAATGTACATTTTCAGAAATGCTGAATTCCACTTTTGAATGACCAAGATTTTTTGGAAATCAGTATGTTACGTTAAAAAACTGTGGGCTCCAGTCAGAGACCCTGGACTCACTATGTGAGGTTAGTCCAGCGATCCCCCCCCCTCCCGCTGAGCTGTTGTATTCTGACAGGGGGACGGCGCCCCACCAGGACACTCCAATCAGCACTCTCCTCCATTGGCGGAGAACGCTGATTGGGAGTCTTCGGCTGTTTTTCCAGCATGCACGTCCCACCTAAGCCAGTCAAATGGCTGGCTTCTGTTGGACAGACTGACATACACACGGGCCGAAGGTCAGCCATTTCTTTTGAATCACCAATGTCTCCCGACATTCGGCTTGTGCCCGCTTAAGGGAGGGTTATAACTACTACCAGTTTTTGTTTTATTGATTTTGTTTTTTGAGGATTTTTTTTCCATCTGTACCGAAGGCAAAACAGGACATGAAAGCAAATTCCTTCAAAGTGAGGGAATCCCTGATAGTCACCAGAACTAGTGTTCTTATTGGAGGTTTACCCCGCTATTCCTATTCTGGGGACAACCCAAACATTTGCATATTCTTTCATGGCAAACAGAGAAGGAGCTTCTGCAGGTTACTGCAATTTTACTGGGTTTGCTGTGTGGTTTGTGTGGTTTTTAAAGGATATGTGACTCAAAAACCACACCACAAACACATCCTGGATGCTTTTTTGCTGCGTTTTTACAGCGTTTTACATTGCTTTCAATTGGAAGGTGCATTTTTGGTGCGGTTTTTCTATCTCCCCAAATATACTTAAAAAATGGTGAAGGCAGGATTCTTTTCACCGCAACTGAAGCGCACCGCCCCATGTGTGAACACATTCATTGATTGTAAAGGGAATCATTTTTCTTGAGCTTTTCAGGCACTTTTTTTAATGCAAAAGTGCTTGAAGACTCCTCAGTGTGAAAGCAGCCATGGTTATACTTTAAACCCCCTGTCAGGTTTTTATATGCCCCTTTGGGGAGATTCCCTTTCAGTTTCTGCTGGACAAAAGTCCCCACTGGAAGATTTCCCCTTTGCTCCAGTTTTGGGGACAACTCAAAGTTTTGGATTTTCCATCAACTTTTATACTGTTGTCAAAGGTCATCAGGACAAATAGAGAGGGTGAATCTTGCTAGAAGGAACACAGACAACAATAGGAACCTGAAGGAGGCAATTGCCCCTTACCACTCTTAATAAAGCTAAAAAAACTTTTGGCTTCAGATACATTTAAATTTTTCCTTCAAAAAGTTTATTTAAAGTGGTTGTAACCCTAAAAAAAATAAAAATAAAATAAAAAAGATACTGTTCCTTATAGCATTATATAGCTGGTTGATCCTGCCTGTTCTTGTGTCCCTCTGTCTGTGCTGACCACAGTAATCATGGCTGACAAGCCATGATATCATGGTCAGTTTACATGCCTCCATCAGCTCGCTCTCTGCTGTGAGTTTCTCCCCTCTCCCCGTCCCTCCCTGCCTGTCAGCATGAGAGCGGCTCTCCTCCCTACCCCTCCCATGCCATTAAGCTGCAATATGCAGCAAAAAATATATGTATCCCCTCCGGATTATGCTGGCATTAACTACAGTGTATGTGTTTTTTTTTGTTTTTTTTTTAATGAAAAGGCTAAATACTCTTTTCCACACCGCAGGATGTGATCCTCCTCTGCTGGCCGGCTGACGTCACAGGGGAATCTCAGCCCCTCCCACTTCTCTCCATAGATCAGGGAAGAAGAGCGGAGGGGGATCATGTGACCACACAGCTGGGGTGTCAGAAAAGGTATTTAGCCTTTTCATAAAAAAAAAAAAAAAAACACACAAACTGTAGTTAGTGTCAGCAATATCCAGAGGGGAACCATTAAAGTCACTATGTGACTTTACAAACACTTTAAGTTATTCTGATACAGTGTTCTTAGTTGTTTAAAGTGCCACCACTCTTAGTATTCATGGGCACCATAAAAAAATATCATCCGGGAGGGCAGTATGTCTGTCTGGTGGATGCATTGAATAATTCTTCCTGCCACTTTGCTCAACATTGTACTCACCACATACCCCATATATAGCATCCTATGTGCATTCAGCTCTGAGCAATCGCATCTATGGGGTTGATTTACTTAAGGCAAATAGACTGCGCAATTGTACTCTGCAAGTGCAGATGCTCCAGAGCTTAATAAATTAGGTAAATCTTCACTTTGCAAAGAATACCCAATCACATGCAAGGAAAATTTAAAAAAAACAGCATTTTTGCTTGCACATGATTGGATGATGGAAGTCAGCAGAGCTTCCTCTTATTTACTAAGCTCTTGAGCAACTGCACTTGCAAAGTGCACAGTTTGCCTTTAGTAAATCAACTGCTATGTGCACTGACAATGCTTTATAGGTCCATGGCACAGTTGTTGTGTACCCCTCCCAGTGTTTTAGCTATAGGTGTGCGCAGCCCATTGCTTTAGGGTGTGCACACCAAAGCTCAAGCACACATGCGTGTGAATATATATATATATATATATATATATATATATATATATATATATATATACAGTATATATAAGTATATGTAGCGATGACACTTTGGACAAAGTGTCTGTCATGTACAAATTTAGTTTTTGCCTCAGAACCGTAAAGGGGTTCTGAGGGTTAATTATGTAGGTTTAACTTTGACATCAGTTTGGCTGGGCTGTGTTAGAGTTCTGCCTGATCATGTGTACAGTTAGGTGCACATGACAGGCTTAGAACCAGGCCTGGTTGGACGTTTTAGGTATCAGCTTTCCCCGTGCCCCGCTGAGGAGTCTGGGGAAGGGTACTTAAGATGTTGAAGTCACGTGTTCTCGATTCGTTTGTTCGTTCGTTCGTGAGGCCATAGCGGTCTGTTCCTGATTCTGGACCGGGGTAGCCCCGCGAGGGGTCCCGGTCACAGGAGCGTTCGTCGCTCCGCAACATGCTTCGGTTGGCTAACCCCAATAGACCCGCCTGGTCTGGGGTAGGGATCCGTCTGTTCCCGAGTCTTGGAACTGGCTGGTCTGAGGCGCAGTAACTGGCGGAGGATTCATGGCATCCAGCGGGTGCTCTCGGCTTGGAGGGGCACCGCAGCTCGTGTAAGTGACCGGGGGAGGACTCTTCGGAGGAGGGCATCCTGAGAAGTGCCTGGTTGCTGGGTTGTGAAGGACACTGATGAATCCACGCTTTTCCAGTTCTGCCAAGGAAACAGAGAACGTTCCAGGTACTGAGGAAAAAGGTTCCTGTTCACTTCTGTTACAAGTTACTCAAGTCAAAGATTTCACAAATTCTGGATCAAAGTGCTGACTGCCATAATCTCTGGCAAGAGATTTGTTCAGCCTTGAAGTGCCCAGCTGCGAGTAGCTACTCTCTGGGTGGTATTAGAGACTTTCTGATATTAACAGTTCAAGGTGACTGAGCTTCTTCACCCTTGCCCTCTGTTCCCATACGAGACTGTGTTTGTTGGATGTTACCCTTGCAAATAAAAACCTTTTCTAAAGGACTTTTATGGTGTCAGCGTCCAAAGCTGTTGGGTACTAACTCTGAGAACCCCTAGATGTGGAGGAACAAGCCAAGTGGAGGTAACTGGTAAGCCCAAAAGTTAAGGCCACCCTGCCAAGGGTTATGGCTGCTACATATATATATACACAGACACACACATACTCTTATAAATAAATGTAAAAAAACATTTTAAAATGTATTAAAGCATGGATGGAGTAAGTAGGGCAGTGGACGTGTCAGTAGGGCACAGGTTGGTGTCAGTAGGACAATGGATGGTATTAGTCAGTTAGTAGAGAAGCCCACAGTCCATATTCCCATTGCATACATCCCTGAAATGAGCTCTTAAGGTACCAGCTGTTGTAGCGACCACCAGCTTGATACTGGAACATACACAATAAAATGTAAATATTCGCCAGCACACCAAGAATCTTCAATTACATCCAAATGTTCTTTTTATTGCAGAAAGATCACATCACAGACAGTGTAGTGCAAAGTTTTGGAGCCATGCAGGAACCCTTCGTCAGGCATGCTCCAGACGAAGGGTTCCTGCGTGGCTCTGAAACTTTGCACTACACTGTCTGTGATGTGATCTTTCTTCAATAAATAAAAATGTTGATGTAACTGAAGATTCTTGGTGTGCTGGCGAATATTTACATTTTATTGTGTATGTTCCAGTATCAAGCTGGTGGTCGCTACAACAGCTGGTACCATGTAACCAGTTACCATGTAAATGAAGATTCTTGGTGTGCTGGTGAATATTTACATTTTGGTCAGTAGAGAAGAGGACAGTGTCGGTAGGGCAGTGGATGTATTTATTTTTATATATATATATATTTTTACAATTTTATTTAGGAACCCCTTTGGGGGCTTTGGCGAAATATCAGGGGTCTAAATAGACCCCTTATGCCTCACTTTTGAGCCAAAGAAAGACTGGTGACAGAGATTCCCCAATCCCTATCTCTACAGCCTCAGCTGCACTGGACAATTACATAGTTACATAGTATGAATGAATGGGAAGTGCTCTGTGCTGAGAGGCTTCCTGGTCATTCGCACCCCATGTGCACGCCTATGGTTTTAGCGTACATGGGAGGGACAGGACCACTACCTGCTGCCTGCCAAAGTCTCTGGCAAGCTGCAGCTTGATGGGGCTGAACACCGTGCCAAGTGGTACTCACATTCAGGGCCTTATCCCTTCAGGGATGAAGGCGCAAAATACAGCTCTACTGTGTTCCAGACATTCATCCCTAAAGAAATAGGGTTTCCCATGTCACAAAGGGCCTTACCAGAGAGATGGGTTGATGTTTTGTGGTAGACCAATTACCTAGGAACTCATTGTGGATATTTTATGACATTCCAAACACTGTATCAGAGTGTGTGAGTATATAGATTTCTGTCCTATACCGGCCATACATGGCTTTGATTTCAGCTAATTACTGCAGTATTCAGCTGGAATTCAAACCTTAGGTGGCCCTGTAGGCACCACCTGGCTTGACAAAATTTGATCTAAAAATTGATGAAGTCAAGCATAAAATTCAAAGCCGAACATTGACTGCAGCTAATCAGATATAGGCACTGTTCAGGAATTCTGACAGGCATGGGAGAAGCAACTATCAGAATACAGTAGCCAGCAAGGAAGATTTCTCAATCCCCACTATCTATTTAGGAAGCATAAATGGGTGGTTTTTCAGCCTGCAGACCATACACTGTTGATTTTTTTTTGGTTTTTGGTCAGCCAGTGGGCAGAATGAAACAAGCCTACAGATTCTTCCATCTACACAAACGAGATGGATGGAGCAATCCCCCCTCCCAGCAAACTGCTTGCAGCCACTGATTGATGGAAAATTTTCCAACAAGTCCCATCGACAGAAGTCAAACAAATGATCAACTTCTAGCAAGCAAAGATAGCCATACATTAATTAAAATTAAGCTAGTTCCTGCTGAACTGGCTGAATTTACAATTAGTGTATGGTCAGTGATAAATGCCTCCTTATAAAAGAAAACCAATACTCCTGCACTTGAGAAGTTACTGTGTGGCTTGTTGAAAATGTGTCTCCACTGATTCAGTTACCACATTGGCTATGCTGCCACTCACAACAGGTCAGGAAAATCAAAGTGGAACTCTATAAAGAAAAGGAACAGAGGGTGTACCAGCCTAGTGCATTACCTTTGTAATGATTTATTATTTAAAAAAAATCATAAAATATAGAGCTCTAAAGAAGAGGGGACATCTCCTGAAATGCAGCAGATTTTTTTGACTCCTTCCACAATTGTTACTTGCCAGCAGATCATGCGGCTCCACTATATTTTGCTTGAAATATTCATTCATTTGTAAGTATATTTTATCTTTTTTTTTAAATAATAAATTGTCGCAAAGGTAATGCGCTAGGCTCGTGCACCCTCTGTTCCCTTTCTTTATAAAGGCCTCCTTACCTGCCCCTTACCAATCTGTCTTAACCACTTCCGGACTGCCCACCGTCATTATATGGCGGTATTTTAAAGAGGAATATTGTTGTTATGGCAGCAACAACTGGCATAACCCCAGTATCTTCTTCTTCAGCAGGTGGTCGGCTTTCAGATAAAAGTGGTCTCTGTGGTGGATTCACCACGAGATTACTTTTATCGGCGGTGGGAGAGGCCCCCCGCCGTGCTGCGGTGACCTCTACTGCTTACCGGAGCTGACGGCAGCGGCGGAGGTGATCAGTCCTCTTTCGTGTTAGGTATGGAGCTGAGTGAGGGGAAGATGGCTCCCACCCGGCCCCATACCATTGCAGGGCGGACGTGACATCAAAACGTCACTTCTGCCTATAGCTCTTAAAGGGACTTTTTCTTTTGATTGCATTTTAGTGTAAATATGAGATCTGGGGTCTTTTTGACGAGGAATATCAAATGGCGATCCGTGCAATACTTTCTGCCACGCTGTCTTACAAGCACACTTGGAAAAAATAAATTTAATGAATTAAAAAATATGGCAACAGTAAAATTACCCCAATTTTTTTTTTTATAGTGAAAGACGATGTTGCACCGAGTAAATTGATACCCAACATGTCACGCTTCAAAGTTTCTCCCACTCGTGGAATGGCGACAAACTTTTACCCTTAAAAATCTCCATATGCGACATTAAAAAAATTCTACATGTACAGAAACCTTATTTTTTAATTCAAAAAATTCATTTTTTTCCATAAAAAGTGTGCTTGTAAGACAGTGTGGCAGAAAGTATTGCACAGATCGCCATTTGATTCTCTAGGGTGTTAGAAAAAACAAAAATAATGTTTGGGGGTTCTAAGTAATTAATTTCTAACAAAAAAACAGATTTTAACGTGTAAGCAACAAGTTTGAGAAATAGGCCTGATCTTAAAGTGGTTAAATAAACAACTCATAAACTTTCTTTTTTAATGTGTTTTATTGAAGTTGCCCGCAGATACAAAAAATGTAGACATAAGCAATGCAGATACATAGTAACTCCTATGCTTTTATTTACACGTAAGAGCATGTTATGTTGGAGTAGGGTTTCTTATGTCACTGTTCTGCACTTTTCCATAAGGTCAACTTAAGACATTTAGGAACACTTATTACACCTGTAAAACATGATACAAAACCATAATATAGAACCACTTTAACCACTTGTAATCCACTCTATAGGCATGTGCCTCAGTGCCTCATTTCAGAGTTAAAAAATATATAATTTTATGATTATGGAAGGATCTGTTGGAGCTTCTACATTTAAGCGTGGCAGGAGCTAAATAATTACCTGAAGTCTGTTAAATAAGGGATTGTTACATACATTAAAAAAATAATCACTGACCCTCATTATTTTAAAAATGTAAATACTTTTCCTGACCTCCAGCTCAGCACATTACACTTTAGAGAAATAGAATGATAAACCTTTGTGAAACTACAATTCCTAGCATGCATGAAAATGGCAATACAACGTTGATATGAGGCTCACCAATCTGACGGAATAAACATACAGATTTCAAAATATGCCACAGTGTAATTTTTTGAGTATTGTGTCTAACTATTATATTTTTTAAGTATGTAGGAACAAAAAGGTAATACTGTTTGATTACACTTTTTTGTTTGGAAATTAAAGAAAACAAATTACAACTTTGTAGGCATCAGAACACCTTTACTCAACTCTTGTACCCTCAAATGACAAATCTTCTTAACTTCTTCAATGCCCTTTAGAAGTTCTTGCAATGGATCATTTTGAAGGCGAGCGTGCATTTCCTCCATAATTTTATATTTATCTGACATTTTAGCACATATGACAAAGGGAAATCCAAACTTGGTCTTGTATTGAGAATTTAGGAGGACAAGTGTTTCCCGTTCTCCACTTGTAAGGGTGGTGAGACCAGCTTGTCTTTGCTCCTGCTGGGATTCTATTGTTAATGATCCACTTGTTAGTTCTCTCCCGGCCAAATCAGGATGACATCTTAAGATCCCTTCTTTGCCTATTTAAAATAAAATTAATGCATGAAAAAAAATGGAAACATTCTGATGCAGCTTTTCACCCGATGATAGATTTTTTTTAGTAAATAGTGTCACAATAGCAAACAACAACAAAAAGGTTACACTTTATTGAGTGCTACCAGTAGGGCTTTTATTGGCAAGGTTGTGATTATATGGCAATAAAAACATTTGGTCAGTACACTGGGTAACCAAGAGAATAATGTAATAAGCTTGTGGAATTTATGGCTTCCCTCAAGCAGGGACAAGATAAGAACTTTAGGATATTTCCAGTCTTTTCAAGCTGAACTCTCAAGGCTTTGATGTGCCCCAGCCTACAGAGCTGGTCTATTCTTATGCTGGGGTGGTTGGTGGAAGTGTCCTGCAACCATTGTTAAATACAGAGAAATAATTTCTAAGGTGACTTGTTTTTTAACACTGCCCAAGCACACAGAGGGGGTGGGTTGTAAACAGGCTGTCTAGTGGAAAAGTTCAACATTTCTAATTTTTATTCCGAAATTTATTTTACTCTACCCTTATATTTATTAGATTCCAAGGAGTTGATTTACTAAAGAAAATAGGCTGTCCACATTGCAAGTGACGTTGCATTTTGCAAGGGAAGTTGCACTTTGCATGGGAGGTGAAATGTAACTTTGCAAAAATACCCAATCATGTGCAAGGAAAAAATACCCCACATTTTTGCTTGAACATGATTGGATGAATGAAGTCAGCAGAACTTCACCCCACTAAACTCTGAGAAAATTTCCTTGCAATGTGCAACTTTCATTGCAAAGTTATCAATCTATTTGACTTAAGTAAACCAACTACACAAGAGGAAAAATTGAACTTATGCTGGCCATAGAAGGATAGATATGTCAAGTGACAGTTGGAGACATTTCTGTTCATTTTTTAATCATCAGAACTACTACTACCTTACTGTGATCCTTGTGTTATGCTGACAATGGCACTCAGGTGTTACTTCTGACAGACTGAAGATTTTACAATGATGCCACTGACTGCCTGATGCATTAGGGTTTAATAATACCTGGTAACCACTGTTAACCCTCAAAATGAGAAGCTTTACTTGTATTTCACTAGACCAAAGCTATCTATGGTCAGTTTTAAACTAAATACAAAGGCAGATGTGCCCAAAATGCAACTGTGAACTTTCCCAGGTGCAGGACATGCAAAAAAAATATATTCAAAAAAAGGGTCAAACTAAAAGGTTCCAGGCAGCAAATGTAGCAAGAATCCAAAAATAACCTCACTAAGTCCCTGGGGTGTACTAAGTCTATGCAGTGTAACTTTTTACTTGTTTTTGCTAGTTTTCTGTATCACCAATAATGTAAGTAACTGAGTTAAAATAAATGGTGTTACTTAACGCCGTTAGTTTAGAGGGTAACGAGTAATCTAACTGATTACTCTTCCCCTCATGGTAACGCTGTTCCCATTACTTGGACGGCGTTACTGCAATTACATCTACCGCCACGGGGGGCGGTAGATGTAATTGCCATAATGCCGCAACTACATCTACCGCCACTAGGGGCGCAACGGATCATCATGCACCACGATCCGGAGCGCTCCGCGGCTTCGGCCTTAGGAAAGGTTGCGGTTTCGGCCTAGCTCCGGAGCGGCGGCCATCTTGGTGCACCCGTCGGCAGTTTATGATGTGATTGCTCAAATGACGCTGTATCCTCTCTGTACAGATCTGATGGCCTCTATTCCCTGCCAATACTCTGCAATACCCTGTTAATACTCTGCAATTCCCTGTCAATACTCTGCAATACCCTGCAATACCCTGCAATACTCTGCAATACCCTGCAATACCCTGCAATACCCTGCAATACTCTGCAATACCTTGCAATACTCTGCAATACCCTGCAATACCCTGCAATACCCTGCAGTACCCTGCCAATACCATGCAATACCCTGCAATGCCATGCAATACTCTGCAGTACCCTGTCAATACTCTGCAATATCCTGCCAATGCTCTGTAATACCCTGCCAATGCTCTACAATATCCTGCCAATACTCTACAATACCCTGCCAATACTCTGCAATACCCTGCCAATACTCTGCAATACCCTGCAATACTCCGCAATACCCTGCAATACTCCGCAGTACCCTGCCAATACCCAGCCAATACTCTGCAATACCCTGCCAATACTCTGCAATGCCATGCAATACTCTGCAGTACCCTGCCAATACCCTACCAATACCCTGCCAATGCTCTGCAATACCCTGGCAATACTCTACAATACCCTGACAATACTCTGCAATACCCTGCCAATACTCTGTCATACCCAGCCAATACTCTGCCATACTCTGCCATACTCGGTAATACCCAGCCATACTCGTTAATACCCAGCCATACTCGTTAATACCCAGCCATACTCGGTAATACCCAGCCATACTCGGTAATATCCAGCCATACTCTGCCATACTCTGCAATACTCTGTAATATCCAGCCATACTCTGCCATACTCTGCAATACTCGGTAATACCCAGCCATACTCGGCGATACCCAGCCATGCTCAGCCGTACCTAGCCATACTCGGCAAATATTACAGTGGGGGAGATGTGGATATTACAGTGGGGGAGACTGTGGAAATTACAGTGGGGACTATATGGTGGTGGAATTTTCACAGGTTTTTGCAAATTCAATTATTATTTGCTGATCAGAAAAATGATCCGATCCGTGACTTTGGAAATAGACGTGCAGGGGGGTACAGAGGGAAATAGACGTGCAGGGGGGTACAGAGGGGAAATAGACGTGCAGGGGGGAACGCACCCCTCGCTTACAGTATTACTAGACCCGCCCCTTAGAATATGAAAAAAAAAGTTATAGTTACTTTGCTGAGTAACTGATTACTTTTCCAATGTAGTAACTGAGTTACTAACACAATTACTTTTTGGGAGAAGTAATTTGAAACTTAACTAATTACTTTTTTAAAGTAAAATGACCAACACTGCCAATCACATTCAAGTATCCAAGACAAATCTTAATCTGATTGGAGGCTGTGAGAAATAGTACTGGTATTTTTTAGTTTTATATGTGAGAGACGGCTTACATGTTAACCCTTGTGTATACGTACATGACTATAGTAAGAACATTAGACTGTTAGCTCATTTAGGATTGGAAGCAGTTTCAGGATTTGGTGGCGCTACATAGGCTAATCACTTAAAGATCATGATTATTTATGTTAGAAAGAAGTCCTTGTGTACACCATGTGGAACTTCAATGGTATGTCCTGTCACATAATATTCCACAAACAGCGCACTTGACAGTGCGCTTCGCAGGGAATATTCATTATGGAGTTTGTAACATATGCACCCCTTGGTTCCACTTTAAATATTTCAGCCAGTGTAACCCAAGGTAGGCATAATATAGCTTTCCCTTCCTGAAACTGAAGCAACAACACACTGTTGATGTTATCACTGTGCTCTCTTCTGCTATCAGTAAGCTGTTTGTGTGGACAAACTCAATTTTTGTATATATTCGTTATTTTAAGTATAGCTAATGCTATTTTGGCTATACTCCTCCTGGGGATAATAGGAGTGAAGTTCGTACGGCACTTCTGTGATCCGTTTTCAGCCAACAGCGGGCTAAAGCCTGTTGTCAGTAGACATCACTCGGTCGGTCCAGGCTCAGGAAAGATCCCAACTTTAAAGTCAGGATCCACACAGAAGCATAGATTGTCACCTGCCTCAGTCTCACAGTGAGCCGCTGAGAGACTGAGCCAGCCGCTCCCACCCCATTCACAGCCCAGTGCTGGAGACAGACTTTCACAGCTCTCTGCTCAGAGCGGAGGGGGAGAACTTAACGATCAGCGGTGCTTGATTGCTCAGCTCTCATTACAGAGCTGGCAGGGGACAGTTGATGCAGAATTTTATGTTCTGCTTTAAAAAAAAACACCCTAATTTCTCCTTCCCCAATAACTCCTATACATTTAGTTTAAATAGTATAACGTATAGCTGAAATTGCCCAAATCTTGCCCAAATCTTGGGGAAATTAAAACTCTCAGTTTGTCTCCATAGTTCTACTTAAAAGCCGCGTACACACGGGCGGACTGTCTGGCCAACTTAGTCCGTCAAACGATCCGACGGACAATCCGTCCTACTTTCGAATGAACGGACTTGACCACACACGATGCACAAACAGTCCGTCGAAAGTTTGCACGATGACGTGTACAGCACGTACGACGGGACTAGAAATAGGAAGTCCAATACACAGCAAAGCACCCTTCCGCCGTGTAAATCCTTTCTGAGCATGCGCCATACTTAGTCCGTCGAACTAGCCTACTCACGAGCGGATTGTCCGCTGAAACCAAAGTCTGACGGACAATATTACGGAAATTCCGAAATACTTAGTCCGCCAGACTGCACGCTGAAAAAGTCCGCTGAAGCCCACACACGAGCGGACTGTCCGCTGAAATGTGTTTCGACGGACTAAGTTGGCCAGACAGTCCGCCCGTGTGTACGCGGCTAAACAGAGGTCCTGAAACATTGCAGTTTTTTAATAACTGTTACACACACACACACAAAATAATATTGTTTGGAAGTGGTTCTGGGATCATTAAAAAAGTAAATGAAAGTGGAATGTTGGCTGCAATTTATTTTGTGTTTCCTGGCAGTTTGAGCTAAAGTTAATGTCACCTTAGAATGATGGGGCTAGCATATGACAGCGTATATACCATGTGATCCAGCATTAGTGTTCACAATTTTATATTGCTAATTGGTTAACATTATACACAAAGAAAAACACACAAACAGAAAATACTGTTAAATAACTAATTAAAGGGTGATGTGAGGAGGAAATGGAAATGAAGGTTTCTCTGTCATTACATGCTCACTGTACAAGCTCAGGATTGTAGACACTGCAGGGCGATCGTGATAAACAGGATGCAGGGACTGTAATGTGCCTGGAGCTGACTCATGTTCCATGTAACTCTTTGATATTCATATACCCAGCAGCCCTTTACACACATTGTTCTGCTAAGGGATCCTTTCCCACACACACTCAAATATAAATTTAGGAAAAAGATCATATACAATACAGAATGTTTGATTTGACAGCATATGAAACAATAGCTGTTCTAGACATCCAAGAGAATATATGGGGATAGACTGTGGATCTATGTAATATGCCTTCCTGAAAAACATTGGTTTTGAGAGTATATTTAAATACTTGGAGGGTTGGTCTGCCATGGAATAGGAAATGGAGTTTTAAAGAAATTGATAAGCAACAGAGAATTGCTTGTAACCAGGGAGGAAGACGGAGTCGTTGGGGAGTAGAGCTCCTGGATTAGTGTAGACCTAGAGATGAAATAGGAGCAGTAGGAAAGTGTATGCTGTATATTACTATTTAAGTTTTAATTATGAGTTTTTTGGATTTATTTGAAGAAGCCTTATAAATATGATCTTTTAGCTATAATGATAAATACAACTAGGGGAAGGAGAATTGATAGAAAAATAAGTTCACACTATTGTTTAGCACCAAGTAGACCTCCTTTTTTGGGAATAAACTGAAATAATCACTTCCTGTAGCTGGCTAGACCTGTTCAGCATTTAAATATTTTATTATATCTTTTCATGTGACAACAATTAAGAAATGACACTTTACTACAATGAAAAGTAGTGAGTGTACAGCTTGTATAACAGTGTAAATTTACTGTCCCCTCAAAAATAACTCAACGCACAGCCATTCATTTCTAAGCCGCTGGCAACAAAAGTGAGTACACCCCTAAGTGAAAATGTTCAAATTGGGCCCGAAGTGTCAATATTTTGTGTGGCCACCGTTATTTTTCAGCACTGCCTTAACCCTCTTGGGTATGGAGTTCACCAGAGCTGCACAGGTTGCCACTGGAGTCCTCTTCCACTCATCCATGATGACATCACGGAGCTGGTGGATGTTAGAGACCTTACGCTCCTCCACCTTCCGTTTGAGGATGTCCCATAGATGGTCAATAGGGTTTAAGTCTGGAGACATGCTTGGCCAGTCCATCACCTTTACCCTATACTTCTTTAGCTAGGCAGTGGTCATCTTAGAGGTGTGTTTGGGGTCATTATTATGTTGGATTACTGCCCTGCAGCCCAGTCTCCGAAGGGAGGGGATCATGCTCTGCTTCAGTATGTCACAGTACATGTTGGCATTCATGGTTCCCACAATGAACTGTAAATCACCAGTGTCGGCAGCACTCACGCAGCCCCAGACCGTGACACTCCCACCACCATGCTTGACTGTAGGCAAGACACACTTGTCTTTGTACTCCTCACCTGGTTGCCGTGACACACACGCTTGACACTA
Organism: Lithobates pipiens; assembly: GCF_037356315.1. Taxonomy (NCBI): domain Eukaryota; kingdom Metazoa; phylum Chordata; class Amphibia; order Anura; family Ranidae; genus Lithobates; species Lithobates pipiens. Next base: position 614,491,512 of record NW_027507748.1, read on the forward strand.
TCTGAACCAAATAAATGTATCTTGAGCTCATCAGACCACAGGACATGGTTCCAGTAATCCATGTCCTTAGTCTGCTTGTCTTCAGCAAACTGTTTGCAGGCTTTCTTGTGCATCATCTTTAGAAGAGGCTTCCTTCTGGGACAACCGCCATGCAGACCAATTTGATGCAATGTGGCAGTGCAGTGCGGCATATGGTCTAAGCACTGACAGGCCGATCCCTCACCCCTTCAACCTCTGCAGCAATGCTGGTACCACTCATACGTCTATTTCCCAAAGACAACCTCTGGATATGACACTGAGCACGTGCCCTCAACTTCTTTAGTTGCCCATGGCGAGGCCTGTTCTGAATGAAACCTGTCCTGTTAAACCGCTGTACGGTATTGGGCACCGTGCTGCAGCTCAGTTTCAGGGCCATCTTTATGTAGAGCAACAATTATTGAAGATGACCCATACAGAATACTAAAAATCACACAAACATAATCTATGCATTATTGTTATGTCCACAAAGCTATCAAATTAAACAAATTGAAAACGACTTATTGACTTATTGTGGCCTCCCAGACCTAAATTACCATTTAATCCTTACAGTGTGGGGGTTATCCCAATACAAGAGAGGCCTTTTCTTTCCCTGGAGTTTAGCTTTAAAAAGACCTTGTCATCAACTTCAAGAAGAACTGAAAAGAATTACAGGAAAAGACACAGAAAAATTAAGTATTTTAATTGTTTATTAGCAGTGTTTTCCTTTCCATAAATTATTTTTATTCACTTATAATATGCTTTGTACTTGCTAGAAAATATGACTACTCCAGAAGAGTAAATTCCCCAGCACAGTCCCCACCCTCTTATCATGTTAACTTCTGGGAGTGTATAATAACTCATACTAATACATGCTGGCCCAGCTCCCCTGCCTCTCCCTTCGCCTTCCCTTTTATGTAGCTGATGGGGAAGGAATGGAGGCAAATACTATAAAGTCCTACTTGAGCGACTGCTCTGAGTCTGCTGACATCCCATCCAGAATGGTGATGGCCAGCAGCAGTCTCAAAGCATTTGGATGTCTAGGCAAGGCAGGCTTTTATAGGTAAATAACATGCAAAAAAAATGCTAAATTCACATATAATCTGGAGGGAATATTGTTTGTTTTTTTAATGAATAGTCTGACGACAGGTTTCCCTTAAGGTATAACTGTCATGAGAGGATTAAGTAGGTTGCTATATTGCTGACTAGTGATGGCCGAACGGTTCGCCCGGCGGTCGTTTCGCGGCGAATTTCCGACTTTCGCCGTCCGCGGGTTCGAACGCCTTTTTCCGTCGTTCGCCCCGGCGGACTTACGTGTTTAATGTATACAAGAACTTTAACCTTTCGTGACACGTTTATCATGTGTTACAGGACAACCAATTGAGACATGACAGCTCATGGACACTTGGACATTCCCCCTAACCTATAAATACACCCGATCCGGTGGCCATTTTACATTCTTTCTTCTGTCACTGTAGGGAAAGGATCCTGTGTGGAGTAGGGACAGAGAAAACGCTAGCTATTTGGTACACAAAAGTTCTTTTCAGGACTGGTATAGGTGTTAGGTCAGCAGCCTGAGTTTCTTTTGTCAGTTTAGATAAAGGGACAGAGCGCTGTATGCTGCTATTTTAGGGACAGCTCAGCCAGATTAGTCTTTCTTCATCATCATCATCATCATCATCATTAGCTGTTACTATCAGGTCCACAAAAGAGCTGTTCCAGCTAATCGTTCCAGCCTACTCTTTTTTGCCAATTTGTATAGGGACAGGCAGGAAGCAGTGTGTCAGGCAGTGAGGATAATTTTAAAGACTTGCTGTTACTATTAGTTCCACAAAGGTTCTTTTCAGGACTGGTATCAGTGGTACGGTAATAGGCTTGTACACGTATAATATTCTTTCTTCCAAATATAGAAAGAATATTATACTTGACTGCTGCCCTTCTGCTGCAGTCTGCTAATCATTCACAACTCACTTGTTCCACAAAGCTCTTTATCAGGACTGGTAACTTGGTCTGTCTAGGGTGCTACGGTACATAGGCTTGGGTGCGGTACAGTCTGCTGTTCTGTAAGGACCGCTATCGGTCCACAATACATAGGGTTGCCGTGCACTACTGCTGACCGCTGCCCTATACTGCAGCAGTCCTTCATTGGTATAGGGACTGACGTACAGTCTGCTAATCACTAACACACAACCTGCTTGGTCCACAAAAGTTCTTATAAGGACTGGTAACTTGGTATAGGGTGCTACGGTACATAGGCCTGAGTGCGTTACAGTCTGCTGTTCTGTAAGGACCGCTATCGGTCCACAATACATAGGGTTGCCGTGCACTACTGCTGACCGCTGCCCTATACTGCAGCAGTCCTTCAGCGGTATAGGGACTGACGCACAGTCTGCTAAACACTAACACACAACCTGCTTGGTCCACAAAAGTTTTTATAAGGACTGGTAACTTGGTATAGGGTGCTACGGTACATAGGCCTGAGTGCAGTACAGTCTGCTGTTCTGTAAGGACCGCTATCGGTCCACAATACATAGGGTTGCCGTGCACTACTGCTGACCGCTGCCCTATACTGCAGCAGTCCTTCATTGGTATAGGGACTGACGTACAGTCTGCTAATCACTAACACACAACCTGCTTGGTCCACAAAAGTTCTTATAAGGACTGGTAACTTGGTATAGGGTGCTACGGTACATAGGCCTGAGTGCGTTACAGTCTGCTGTTCTGTAAGGACCGCTATCGGTCCACAATACATAGGGTTGACGTGCACCACTGCTGACCGCTGCCCTATACTGCAGCAGTCCTTCAGCGGTATAGGGACTGACGTACAGTCTGCTAAACACTAATACACAACCTGCTTGGTCCACAAAAGTTCTTATAAGGACTGGTAACTTGGTATAGGGTGCTACGGTACATAGGCTTGAGTGCGGTACAGTCTGCTGTTCTGTAAGGACCGCTATCGGTCCACAATAGATAGGGTTGACGTGCACCACTGCTGACCGCTGCCCTATACTGCAGCAGTCCTTCAGCGGTATAGGGACTGACGCACAGTCTGCTAAACACTAACACACAACCTGCTTGGTCCACAAAAGTTTTTATAAGGACTGGTAACTTGGTATAGGGTGCTACGGTACATAGGCCTGAGTGCGTTACAGTCTGCTGTTCTGTAAGGACCGCTATCGGTCCACAATACATAGGGTTGCCGTGCACTACTGCTGACCGCTGCCCTATACTGCAGCAGTCCTTCATTGGTATAGGGACTGACGTACAGTCTGCTAATCACTAACACACAACCTGCTTGGTCCACAAAAGTTCTTATAAGGACTGGTAACTTGGTATAGGGTGCTACGGTACATAGGCCTGAGTGCGTTACAGTCTGCTGTTCTGTAAGGACCGCTATCGGTCCACAATACATAGGGTTGACGTGCACCACTGCTGACCGCTGCCCTATACTGCAGCAGTCCTTCAGCGGTATAGGGACTGACGTACAGTCTGCTAAACACTAATACACAACCTGCTTGGTCCACAAAAGTTCTTATAAGGACTGGTAACTTGGTATAGGGTGCTACGGTACATAGGCTTGAGTGCGGTACAGTCTGCTGTTCTGTAAGGACCGCTATCGGTCCACAATACATAGGGTTGCCGTGCACTACTGCTGACCGCTGCCCTATACTGCAGCAGTCCTTCATTGGTATAGGGACTGACGTACAGTCTGCTAATCACTAACACACAACCTGCTTGGTCCACAAAAGTTCTTATAAGGACTGGTAACTTGGTATAGGGTGCTACGGTACATAGGCCTGAGTGCGTTACAGTCTGCTGTTCTGTAAGGACCGCTATCGGTCCACAATACATAGGGTTGCCGTGCACTACTGCTGACCGCTGCCCTATACTGCAGCAGTCCTTCATTGGTATAGGGACTGACGTACAGTCTGCTAATCACTAACACACAACCTGCTTGGTCCACAAAAGTTCTTATAAGGACTGGTAACTTGGTATAGGGTGCTACGGTACATAGGCCTGAGTGCGTTACAGTCTGCTGTTCTGTAAGGACCGCTATCGGTCCACAATACATAGGGTTGACGTGCACCACTGCTGACCGCTGCCCTATACTGCAGCAGTCCTTCAGCGGTATAGGGACTGACGTACAGTCTGCTAAACACTAATACACAACCTGCTTGGTCCACAAAAGTTCTTATAAGGACTGGTAACTTGGTATAGGGTGCTACGGTACATAGGCTTGAGTGCGGTACAGTCTGCTGTTCTGTAAGGACCGCTATCGGTCCACAATACATAGGGTTGCCGTGCACTACTGCTGACCGCTGCCCTATACTGCAGCAGTCCTTCATTGGTATAGGGACTGACGTACAGTCTGCTAATCACTAACACACAACCTGCTTGTTCCACAAAAGTTCTTATAAGGACTGGTAACTTGGTATAGGGTGCTACGGTACATAGGCTTGAGTGCGGTACAGTCTGCTGTTCTGTAAGGACCGCTATCGGTCCACAATAGATAGGGTTGACGTGCACCACTGCTGACCGCTGCCCTATACTGCAGCAGTCCTTCAGCGGTATAGGGACTGACGTACAGTCTGCTAAACACTAATACACAACCTGCTTGGTCCACAAAAGTTCTTATAAGGACTGGTAACTTGGTATAGGGTGCTACGGTACATAGGCTTGAGTGCGGTACAGTCTGCTGTTCTGTAAGGACCGCTATCGGTCCACAATAGATAGGGTTGACGTGCACCACTGCTGACCGCTGCCCTATACTGCAGCAGTCCTTCAGCGGTATAGGGACTGACGTACAGTCTGCTAAACACTAATACACAACCTGCTTGGTCCACAAAAGTTCTTATAAGGACTGGTAACTTGGTATAGGGTGCTACGGTACATAGGCTTGAGTGCGGTACAGTCTGCTGTTCTGTAAGGACCGCTATAGGTCCACAATAGATAGGGTTGACGTGCACCACTGCTGACCGCTCACCTATACTGCAGCAGTCCTTCAGCGGTATAGGGACTAAGAGTTTTGTCACAGGGTCATTTAAAAAATGACATGCAGAGGAAGAGGCAGGCCCTTCCGCAGGGGTGGTAGGGGTAGGGCAGGAGCAACAGGCTTGAGCCAAAGTGGGAAGTTGCAGAAGGTGCGTTCAATTACTTTAAAGGATGCACCAGACTTGGTTGAGTGGCTCGCTCAGCCTTACTCTTCTGCACCCTCCTCATCCTCTCGATCTGCACCCTCTTCTTCACTCTCTGCTATGTGCACCCCCAAAGACACTACCACCAACAACACGACCACCACCACCACCACCACATACCTTCCGCTTGAGTCACTGGAATTATTTTCCGATCCATATCAAGAGGACATTTCTGATGCGCAGCCACTCTTGGTATTGGATCAGGAAGAGGAGGTAGCAACAAGCGCTACTCAGCAGTCTGACGCCAGTACCCAGATCAGCCCAAGGAGGAGGTTGGTCCCCGGTGTTGCTGCCTACTCTACTTATAGCGGTGGGGAAGGTGACGTTGATGATGACGTGTCTAGTGATGTCACGTGGGTGCCCACAAGAGAGGAAGAGGAGGGGAGTTCAGAGGGAGATATGGACCAGCAGATAGGGAGGAGAAGCAGCAATGACTTACATTGCACAGCAGGGACAAAGCAGACTGCAAATGTATCAGGAGCGAGTCATCGACCATGTACGGTCACATCTGGCGCTCCCAGGACACCGGCACATGGCTCCGCAGTGTGGGCTTTTTTTAACGTGTCCGCTGCTGACAATAGCGTTGCCATCTGCAATCTTTGCAGTCAACGCGTTAGTCGCGGTAAGCCCAATACTCACCTAGGGACGACCGCCTTAAGAAGGCACATGAGCAGCCATCACCGAGCCCAGTGGGAGCAACGGAACACACAAAGCCACACTGCAGGCTCTCACCGTCCAGCCTCGTCTTCTACTTCTCCTTCTCCTCTCTCCTCACAATTGTCCTCCACTCCACCTTCCATCACGCCAAGCTCACATTTTTCTGCAAAAAGGCAGGCTTCCGTGGGCCTAATGTTTGAGCGTAAAAAAATGATGACGCCGGATAACCCTCTTGCCCAACGGTTGGCGGCTGGCTTGTCAGAACTCATAGCCCGCCAACTACTGCCATATAAACTGGTGGACTCGGAGGCCTTTCGCAAATTTGTGGCCATTGGAACACCACAATGGAAGGTCCCAGGAAGGAAGTATTTCTCAGAGAAGGGCATCCCAGAGCTATATGGCCATGTTCAGCGGCAAGTGAATGTATCTCTGGCACACAGTGTCGGTGCCAAGATACATCTGACCACAGACACGTGGTCTAGCAAACACGGGCAGGGAAGGTATATCAGTTTTACTGCCCACTGGGTGAACCTTCTGACGGCCGTCAAGCATGTAACCCGTGGCACCCGTGTAGATTTGGTTTTACCGCCACGGATTGCATGCAGGCCTGACTCTTCTTCTCCTCCTCCTACTCCATCCTCCTCCCTCTCCTCCTCAGCTGCCTCCTCCTTTTCCGCTGCTAGCGTCTCTTCCACTGCACCGCCCAAGCTCCCCAGAACCTATTCCACATGCCAGGTGAGACGTTGCCATGCCGTGCTGCGTCTGTTGTGCCTGGAAGCAAAGAGCCACACTGGCCCGGCACTCCTTTCAGCTTTGCGTTCACAGGCAGATGAGTGGCTAACACCGCTCAATTTGACAGTTGGTAAAGTGGTGTGTGACAACGGTGCCAATCTGCTTAGCGCATTGAAACAGGGCAAAATCACGCACGTGCCGTGCATGGCACACGTCTTAAACTTGGTCGTGCAGCGATTCCTTGTCAAATACCCTGGGGTCCAGGACATCTTGCGGCAGGCAAGGAAAATCTCGGCCCATTTCAGAAGATCTTACACGGCCATGGCTCGCCTTGCTGACATTCAGCGGCGACACCATCTGCCGGTCAGACGTCTTATTTGCGATTGCCCGACGCGATGGAACTCAACCTTCTATATGCTTGATAGGCTGCTCCAGCAGAAACGTGCAGTTAACGTCTACCTGTATGAACTCTGCGAAAGAAACGGTTCTGGGGAGCTGGGTTTTTTTTCACCGCGCCAGTGGCTGCTCATGCGCGACACATGCAGACTTCTGCGGCCATTTGAGGAGATCACCAAACTGGTCAGTCGCAGCCATGGCGCCATCAGTGACATGGTACCTTATGCCTTCTTTCTGGAGCGTGCATTGCGTCGTGTCATTGATCAGGCTGTGGAGGAGCAGGAGCGGGAAGATGAGGAAGTCGCAATGCTGGATGAATTCCCAGGGGGGGCTACTCTATCTGAGACAAGTCAACAACAGGAGTCTGATGAGGAGTCAGAGGAGGATGGTGCCGGGGCGGATGAGCAGGAGCAAGAAGAGCATGCTTTAAACCTTTCTGGGATCCCTGTTGTGCGAGGATGGGGAGAGGAGAATGAAGAGGACGACATTATCCTGGATGATGAGCAGGAGCCAGGCCACCACACCGCTTCCACTTTAGTGCAAATGGGGGCCTTCATGCTCCAGTGTTTTAATAGGGACCCCCGTATAAAAAGCATGAGGGTCAAGGACCAGTACTGGGTGGCAACGTACTTAGACCCCCGGTACAAACACAAAATGGCGGAAATGTTACCGCCGTCGCAGAGGGCTGTCAGAATGCAGCACTTCCAGGCCTTGCTTCGAGAAATGCTGCATTCTGCTTTTGCGTGCGCTGGCAGAGGAGCAATTCCCACTCCCAGAGAAGGATTTGCGGGTACCAATCCAACAGCGCCTGCAAGAAGAGGCCGGTTTGAAGATGTGTTGGTGACTTCGGATATGAGGTCATTCTTTCAGCCGACCCATCGACAGGTGTCATCCGGATCCAGCATCAGGGAACGCCTAGACCGTCAGGTGTCCGACTACATTGGGTTAACGGCCGATGTGGACGCTCTGAGGAGTGATGAACCCCTAGACTACTGGGTGGGCAGGCTTGACCTCTGGCCAGAGCTTGCCCAATTTGCAATCGAACTGTTGGCTTGCCCCTCATCCAGTGTCCTGTCCGAAAGGACGTTCAGCGCAGCAGGGGGGATTGTGACCGATAAGCGTACTCGCCTAGCTCACCACAGTGTTAACTACCTCACATTTCTAAAAATGAATGAGGCATGGATCTCGGAGGAATTCAACACATGTGATCAGTAGACCATGTATATGTCTATAAACAATTTTTGGAATCAAGCACACAGACCTTCTTAATTCATTTGGCTCACTTCCCTGACCCAAAAAAGCACACCGTACTATATGCCCCTACCCTCCTCTTTGAAGAGGTTGAGCGGTGTCATATTTCTACTGGGGCTGCTTATTATGAGGGGTTCCCACCATCCCTGTGCTGTGCTGACTTCCTCCTGGGTGTTCTTATTATGAGGGGCTCCCACCATCCCTGTGCTGTGCTGACTTCCTCCTGGGGGTTCTTATTATGAGGGGATCACACCATCCCTGTGCTGTGCTGACTTCCTCCTGGGGCTGCTTACGGTGCTGCTGTCAGCGCTGTATGTCACGGAGCTGCTGTCAGCGCTGTATGTCACGGAGCTGCTGTCAGCGCTGTATGTCACGGAGCTGCTGTCAGCGCTGTATGTCACGGAGCTGCTGTCAGCGCTGTATGTCACGGAGCTGCTGTCAGCGCTGTATGTCACGGAGCTGCTGTCAGCGCTGTATGTCACGGAGCTGCTGTCAGCGCTGTATGTCACGGAGCTGCTGTCAGCGCTGTATGTCACGGAGCTGCTGTCAGCGCTGTATGTCACGGAGCTGCTGTCAGCGCTGTATGTCACGGAGCTGCTGTCAGCGCTGTATGTCACGGAGCTGCTGTCAGCGCTGTATGTCACGGTGCTGCTGTCAGCGCTGTATGTCACGGAGCTGCTGTCAGCGCTGTATGTCACGGAGCTGCTGTCAGTGCTGTATGTCACGGAGCTGCTGTCAGCGCTGTATGTCACGGAGCTGCTGTCAGCGCTGTATGTCACGGAGCTGCTGTCAGCGCTGTATGTCACGGTGCTGCTGTCAGCGCTGTATGTCACGGAGCTGCTGTCAGCGCTGTATGTCACGGAGCTGCTGTCAGCGCTGTATGTCACGGAGCTGCTGTCAGCGCTGTATGTCACGGAGCTGCTGTCAGCGCTGTATGTCACGGAGCTGCTGTCAGCGCTGTATGTCACGGTGCTGCTGTCAGCGCTGTATGTCACGGAGCTGCTGTCAGCGCTGTATGTCACGGAGCTGCTGTCAGTGCTGTATGTCACGGAGCTGCTGTCAGCGCTGTATGTCACGGAGCTGCTGTCAGCGCTGTATGTCACGGAGCTGCTGTCAGCGCTGTATGTCACGGTGCTGCTGTCAGCGCTGTATGTCACGGAGCTGCTGTCAGCGCTGTATGTCACGGAGCTGCTGTCAGCGCTGTATGTCACGGAGCTGCTGTCAGCGCTGTATGTCACGGAGCTGCTGTCAGCGCTGTATGTCACGGAGCTGCTGTCAGCGCTGTATGTCACGGTGCTGATGTCAGTGCTCTGTATTACGGTGCTGCTGTCAGTGCTCTGTATCTCCTGCACCCTCTTGTTTGCCTACCCTGGTCCCTGACCTTCCCTCTCCTCCATTGCCTTCATTAGCTCCATAGTCCTGAATTGTCAGAACAATTTCCCAAATAAAAAAAAAATGCTTGTAGTTATCGATCCCAAATTCACCTCATACATGTATTATGCTATTGTCCAGGTGGTGGGACTACGTGCTACCCCCTAATAATTACCCCGTGGCCGCAAATTCGACCTAAAGGTTTGCGAAATTCGCCTCCCATTGAAGTCAATGGAGCCCGCGGCGAACGGTCGTTTTCGCGAACGTTTGTGTCCGTTCGCGTTTCGCGTTCGCGAAACGTCCCGTCGGAAGTTCGTCCATCACTATTGCTGACCTCTCCTGTTGAGAATTGGATCCCTGGCTATCATGTGATTCTTTGGCTACAATGCTTTCTGAGGCATTGAAAAATAACAAGCATTGAGATAAGAAATTCTGACACTTTTATGATCCTCATTCACAATATCTTGTTCCAGGTCTAGGATTCTATGAATTGAAAACAGAAAAATCACCAGATCACCAGATATTTATTATAAGAATGAATTAGCACCTGGGAAGATAAATGCTGGCAAATCCATTTACTTGTAAGGCAACTTTACATATTGATTTTTCCCAGCTGTTATACTTTAAAATGTACATTCTATCGTGCTTAACCAAACTGTAGACATATTGTAAATAATATAATTAGTGAGCCTTTGACTAGGTGCCTCTATGCATATTATTTGCAGTGCTATTTTCATAGGGCCAGTCATGTTTCAGTGCATAGAGATCTGCAAATATTCACACTGTCCTGCCTTCTCTTCCCTTTTTGTTGTTTGAAAAAAAAAAAAAGGATGCAAAGGATAGGACTGAGTGAGCCTAGCCTTACTATACAAGTTTTCTTCATTCATCTGTTTGGGGAAGGTGTTTGGTAACCTTGCCAGGAATGATAGTTTTAGCCAAGGGCGGACTGACCATTCGGCCACTCGGGCACTGCCCGAGGGCCCCGGCCCACTAGGGGGCCCCATCAGGGTTGCCAGCCTCAGTAAAACCAGGGACAGTATGTAAAAAGTCTGTGTTTTTTTTTACATCTGTCTCTGAAATGTCCCTTAGGCTGGGTTCACACTGCTGCGGGGGGAGATCCGGATGTGATTCACACCGCAAATCACATCCGATCTCCGTAGCGATGCGAGTACAGCCATACAGATAGTATGGCTGAATTCGCATCGCTCCCGCAGCAAACTCGCACGGGACCCTTTTTTTGGTCCGCAACAGAATCGGATCGCATGGGGGTTCACACCATGCGATCCGATTCCTGTGCGAGTCGGCAGATCGCACTGCGATATGCGGACGGATCTGGGGGTGTCATTAACATATCATTGACACTCCCAGCCGTCCGCATAGGGCAGTGTGAACTGCCGGCGGGAGTAATGCGATGCGGGAAAACGCCGTGGATTCGCGGCGTTCCCGCATCGCAGCGGTGTGAACCCGGCCTTAACGACATCCTTTTGGTCTAAAGATCCAGAGATTATTTATAGCTGCCCCACCTCTCCAGTACCTTCTCAGCCAATAGAAACCTGTCTATTGCCCGGGGGCCCCATGAGTTGTCGGTCCGCCCCTGGTTTTAGCTCATTTTATATTGTCCATTTAATAATCACCATTTATTTTAATTTAAACCACTTTTCATAAATATGAACATCTTGATCTAAGAAAATTACAAAAGGATATTTGACTCTATTCAGTTGGGATAATTAACGGATGGAAGAGACCAATAGCAGATAAAAAAAAAATACAAATCTAAAATTATTAATATGATTAATAATCAAATTATAATCTTTAATCCTCACTTTAATTAAGTTAAAGTTAATTTAATTACTTTAAATTACTTTAATTCAGCATGTTCAATTAGGCATTGACAAACAAAAAATTGTAAGCTTCAGTTTTAGTAAATCAACTCCAATGTGTTTGGGAAAGTGGGACATTTTAAGGCTTGTTAACTGAACAGATTGCACTTTGTGTTCCATGAGATTGTCCATTTTCCATAATCTTGTGACAGAAGACTGGACTTCTGAATTACACAGACAGCACAATCCAGAATCTCCAGTACATTTGGGTCATGAATATGGAAGAAGACCTATCCTACAGGATGTTGTCTTTGCCTTTCCCCTCTTTCATCCACCCTTCTCCTCCTCTTTTGTGGGGCAAAGTACTTTCTCTTCATTCTTAGCCCTCCTTGCTGCTCCTCCTCTTCCTAATCTGTGACTGATTCTTTGGAAACAAGGTCTTTGCTTTTGTGCATCCCTAATTTGTGTTATTCAACCTGCTGGTAACACCTTCCTGCAATTGATAGAGTGAATGAACAGCCAAGACAAAGTGAAAGAGACGTTGACCTAGAGTCAGGTTGGTTTAGTCAAGGTCTTCTCAAAATAAAACTGATTAAAATATAAATATTTAACTGTCCCCTGGCTGTAAAGTATTTGCTGAGGAGAAAATGTTGAGAAATTGTGTTAGTTTTCTTTTAACAACCAAAGCTGGTTATAGACAAGACAGAATAATCAAATGTTTTAGCACAATCTGCCATCTCCTGATGTCTTCTGGTGCATCTTCAGCCCCAAATGTGAGGGATCAAGTTTCACAATTGTTCCTGTTTGGGATATGGGAGGGGAGGACATGGCTTCACCAAATACAGACAGTGTCAGACAGTATTTAACCTGTCCGATCACTTTTTTCTCCCGAGACCGGTCATGCAGGAATGCCTTAGGCTGTTCCACAGACACAAGATTGCTGCCCATAGGGATAAAAAGCTGAAGTGTCTGCTGAAAATTAATGCTTCAGCTTTTCTCACCTCTTGGACTTAGCTCGGAAATTAGGATGAATGAAGGAAACTCAAGCATGAGTTCCAACTTTAGGATTCGGTGTAGTATGTACAAAGAGAATACATATCCAACCATTTTGGACATTTGTTTATTATCAATGTCAAAGCTATTATGAGATTAGGTTAGAAAAGCCAAACTAATTAAGTATATGGTTATCCAGCATTCAATGATTACATAAGCTGGTGAAAGGTGCCACATCCCAAATTGCACAAACGAATACATAGATGCTCCAAACGGTAATATGTATTTTTAGGGCACCACAGGAGACAACTCTGTCAACATAAAAATACAGTTTGCATAAGTCTATTTCACTTCTATATAAAACCAATAGATATGTATATAAAGCAAAATAAAAGTCTTATACAAGAACTTTTTACTCTATACTAGGGGTCTCCAAGCTTTATAAACTAAGTGCCAGATTACTGTCCTTCAGATTTTTGGGGCTGGACTGTAGCCATTGGGAGTAGAAATGCCAGGCTTGGTTGTCAGAGGGAGAAAATTACATAGCACCTGTGGTCAGTAGGAGGAGGAATAGTGCCCCATCATTGGTATTGGTCAGGGTAATGTTGCCAATTGTTGGTATCAGTGGGAGACATCGTACCCCATTATTGGTTTCAGTGGGAGAAATAGTGCCACATTTCTGGTGTCAGTGGAAAGAATAGTGTCCCATTGCTGGTGTCAGTAGGAGGAATATTGGCCTGTTGGTGCCAGTGGAAGGAATAGTTTCCTATCATAGGTGTCAGTGTGAGCAAAAGTGCTTTATATCAGTGTGAGAAATAGTGCCCTAAGGGCCGCATAAAGGCAGGCAAAAGGCCACATCTGGCCCGTGGACAGCAGTTTGAAGATCATTGCTCTATACTGCCACATCATTATGTCACTATGTATGGGTGATCACAGATGTGAACATATTAAATATAGGTTCTTCAGGTAGCAAGTCCACACTCAATTCATCTTTCTGAACAAAGTTGTGGTAGGACGTTACTGATTTTGTTAAGAGAATTTGCCTATATTTTGTAATGTTTCATTATACGGTATATGGAACTGTACATATTTGCATACATATCATGTTCATTATGATTGCTTATATTGTATATGTTTGTTGTAGATTTCTCCATACTATACTCCTGAGGAAGCAGCCATTAGTTATAAAACGCGTTCACCACCTTATGGACTCTGAACTGAAGAACTTATGTTTAATATATTCACACCTGTCGTCATTGTTACACAGTGACATACTGGTATGGTAGTATGGAGTAAAACGTTCTTGTTTAGGAATTTTATTTTTATTTTTTACGGTTTTATAGACATGTATATTGATTTTATATAGAGGTAGAGTAAACTTATGTAAAATGTATTTTTCTGTTGTCACCTGCAGTGCCTTAAAAAACAAACAAACATGTTACTGTTTAGAACATCTATCTATTCTCATATTATGCTTTTATATATATGTATATATATATATATATATATATATATATATATATATATATATGTATATGTATATGTATATGTATATGTATATGTATATATATATATATATATATATATATATATATATATATATATATATATATATATATATAAATAAATAAACTTCCATCCTCTGACTACTCGCTGAAATTTGTGTGCCTGGCAACATTCTATAGAAGGAAAAGGTAATTTACTCACATCTGTAATTGATGTATTGCTGAAAAAAACTCAAACTGCTCAGTCACAATTGATTCAAGAAATACAATCTTATCAAAACATCTCAATGTGCAATTTGTCCCTTACCGGAGAACCTTGGTAACCCACATATTGACAGCTGCTAAACACATGATGCTTGAAAATCCACCAATCTGAGCTTTGCAGAGGTCAAAAACAGACTAAATGGTATAATGGCAAATAAAAAAATTAACTGTAGCTCTTAATAAAACTCGTAGCACATTTTTGAAAATCTGGCAGCCTTGCATACAATTCCCATGATCACTGAATCCCACTGCCATCCAGTTAGACATATTAAAGAGGGAAAAATCATCACTTGCCTACTGGACCTCCACCATTGTTCCAGAACACACTCCCCTCCATTTCACATCCCTCCTAATCCCCCTTTCTTCTTTTCTTCCCTTGCACCCCCCACAAACCTAGACCCCATCTTCCCACTTATTTATTTTATTTTTTCCCCTGCTCTCTTTTCTTACACGTTTAATCTTCCCTTTTGTCCCCATTCCCCAATACTAATAAACCCCTTCCTCTCTCTGGTCATAAGGAGTCATACCACACGTCTAATAATAAATTTTCATATTCAGGACCTACATTTCTAGGTGTGTCACAAATGAAGGGACACAATCAGGGCTACTGATAAAGTAGTAGAGTCAGCCCTCCTGTATGAGGCCCAGGCCCCTGCCATTAAGCAGGGGGTCTAATGGCATAGGGAGTTCTTTACTTCAGGGCATCACAGAGTATTCTTGCTGTTTGCAGCAATTACAATGGACTTCCCCTGGGTTCCATTTGTTTAGCAGGGGGTCGGGGGAATAGGAATGCGACTATTTAATGTTTTTCGGGCACAGGCAGAGTAATCCTTGCAGCAATGGTTCTGACAATTAAATGAAAGTTCAATTCCTTTCTCCTATATTAAACTTTCATTTAATTGCTGGGAACTGCAGCACATTGATTATTCCGCTGAAACTATTTAATGATTTTTGGTGCAAGGTTTACTCTGCTGTCTCTAAATAAAACATGAAATTGTCCTGGTCCTGTCCCTGGCCCCCAGTTGAACAAATGGGGCCCAGGGATTTAAAAAAAAAATAATTGCCTTAGACCACGAGATTACTCAGTGGTACCCCAAAGTAAAACCATCTCTACGCACAGTGCTCTACTGCATTGGCAGAAAATACCTAATTGGCTAAACAACCTAATGGCTCATTTACACATGCTCTGCCCTCTGATGGGTTATTGGGTTTGATCAGTGGCAGCCACCTAAACGGGGACTATGATTGGGACTCCTGATGTAAAAGGGGACTCTGATAGGGACTCATGATAGAAAGGGAGACTCTGATAAAGGGCAGCTGATGTAAAGAGAGGACTCTAATGGGGACACCTGATGTAAAGGGGGCACCTGATTTAAATGGGGAGTCTGATGGGGACACCTTATGTAAAGGGGAACTCTGATGGGAACACCTGATGTAAAAGGGGCACCTGATTTAAAGGAGGGCTCTGATGAGGACACTTGATGTAAAGGGGGACTCTGATGGGCACACCTGATGTAAAGGAGGGCACCTGATTTAACCACTACAATACAGGGCACTTTCACCCCCTTCCTTCCCAGCCCAATTTTCAGCTTTCAGCGCTCTAGCGCTTTCAGTGACAATTGCGCGGTCATGCTACACTGTACCCAAATGAAATTGTTATCATTTTGTTCGCACAAATAGAGCTTTATTTTGGTTTTATTTATTCACGACTCCGTTTTTTTTTTTTTGCGATATAAGCGCAAAAATAGCGGAAATTTGGAAAAAAAACAATATTTTCTTTTTTCTATTTGAAAAGAAATCCAATAAAATCAAATTTTGTCATAAATTTAAGCCAAAATGTATTCTGCTACATGTTTTTGGTAAAAAAAATTCCGTTAAGTGTATAATAATTGGTTTGTGTGATCACGGACATATGTATGCAAATGATCATGTACATATGTGTGCAGGTGATCACGTACATATGTGTGCAGATAATCATTGGGACATGTGATTTTAGTGGGATATATGTGGGGGACATGTTTTTATTATTAGGGACATGTGTTTTTATTATTTGGGGACATGTATGTTTTGGGGACATGTGTGTTTTGGGGACATATGTGGGGACTGTGTTTGTACTGTGTGGTGTGTTGTGTGTTTACACTACACTGATGATCAGTGAGTAAAAAGCTGTAAAAAGCAGCCCATACTCACTGATCATCAGCCGGCTGCAGCGTTCTGCTCTCCTCTCCTCAGCGGTGACTTCCGTGTGAGGAGAGGAGAGCCGATTGCCTAGCAACCGGCTGTTTGTTTACATCACATGACGCCGTGATTGGACACGGCCGTCATGTGATCAGGAGGGCCAATCACAGAGCCCTCCTGCCGATCTGAGATGTGCCGTGTCCGGGTGACACGAGCACATCGGGATCGCGCCGCTGCACGGGCGCGCGCGCGCGCGATCCCGCTACTCCTGAAGGACGTTCCTGAATGTCCTATCAGGAGTAGACGGCTCCCACCCGGCCGTATATATGCATTGGCCGGGTGGGAAGTGGTTAAAAGAGGACTCTGATGGGGACACCTGATGTAAAGGGGGACTCTGATAGAGACAGCCTTTATAAAGGGGGACTCTGATGGGAACACCTGACATATAGAAGGGCTCTAATGGGGACATCTGATATAAAGAGGGATGCTGATTGGAACATCTGACTTAAAAGAAGGACTCTGATGGGGACACCTGATGTAAAGGGTGCACCTGATTTAAAAGAGGACTCTAATGGTGATGCTTGATTTTAAAGAAGAACTCAGTTGGGGACACCTAATATAAAGTGGGACACTGATTGGGACACCTGATGTAAAGGGAGACTCTGATGGGGACACTTGATGCATAGGGGGGACTCTGATGGGGACCCCTGATGTATTGGGGGACTCTGACTGGGACACCTGGTGTATAGGGGGACTCTGATGGGGACACCTGATGCATAGGGGGACTCTGATGAGGACACCTGATGTATAGAAGGACTCTGATGAGGACACCTGATGTAAAGGGGGACTCCTGATGTAAAGGGGGGCACCTGCTATAAAGGGGGACTCTGATTGGGACACATGATGTAAAAGGGGACTCTGATGAGGACACCTTATGTTAAGTGGTTTTACTTTATTTTACTTGAAATGTGGATGTGATTGGCCTACTATGATGGGCACAGTGAGGCTGTATATGATGGGCACAGTGAGGCTGAAATTGATGGGCACAGTGAGGCTGCTATTGATGGGCACAGTGAGGCTGCATATGATGGGCACAGAGAGGCTGCATTTGATGGGCACAGTGAGGCTGCAATTTATTGGCACAGTGAGATTTAATTTGATGGGCACAGTGAAACTGAAATTGATGTGCACAATGAGGCTGAATTTGATGGGCACAGTGAGGCTGCAACTGATGGGCACAGTGAGGCTGCATTTTGATGGGTACAGCAAGGTTTCAATTGATGGGCACAGTAAGGCTGCATTTGATGGGCACAGTGAGGCTGCATTTGATGGGCACAGTGAGGCTGCAATTGATGGACACAGTGAGGCTGCATTTTGATGGGCACAGCGAGGCTGCAATTGATGGGCACAGTGAGGCTGCATTTTGATGGGCACAGTGAGGCTGCAATTGATGGGCACAGTGAGGCTGCATATGATGGGCACAGTTTTATCTAGGGGTAATGATACATAATCACCTGACAAATGGCTATTTACAGTCCTGCATTACTAACAGTTACATTTTTCAGTTTGTTTGCGCTCCCCGAAAAGTTTGAGCACCAGTCACCACTGGGTTTTATTCGTTCTACATAAAATGTTTGACTGGCAGTGAGGAGGCATTATATTGCCAGCAGTTCATTGCAAATGAGTGCATTGCACATGGTTGAAGAAGTCCCCATTCAGTTAAATGCAACAGCGGCAACAATTTTTGCAGCACTGTGATGCAAAGCATCTTGGGCATGGCATGTACACCTCCTTCACTGCCTTTGCAGCTTAAGGAGAACTGTTGGGTGGCAGTAAAAGCATGGCTCAACCTCATGTTGCTTACCACTCCCAACTGCAAATGTAAATGTGCCCTTATTGAGTGTTGCAATGCAAATGATAATGTGCAAGGTGCTGTAACCCCTAGCAACCTACACTATGGGGTTGATTTACTAATGGGCAAATAGTGCAGCTGCTCCAGTTGCTTAGTACATAGTTAGTAAGGTTGAATAATGGCACCAGTGTATTGAGTTCAACCTGAGTGACACAGTCACATTGGTCCCTACCCTCAAGGAGCCCACAATTCAAGGTCCCCAACTCACATTCATATAATAGGGCCAATTTTTTGGACAGAAGCCAATTAACCTACTTTGGAGTGTTGGAGGAAACTAGAGTACACAGAGGAAACCCACGCAGGCACAGGGAGAATATGCAAACGCCAGGCAGGTAGTGTTGTGGTGTAGTTGGGATTCGAACCAGTGACCCTTATTACTGCTAGGCAAGAGTGCTCACCATTGTGCCACTGTAGTAATTGAAGTAAAGCTTAATTTGCAAAGAACATCCAATCACATGCAAAGAATTTAAAAAAACAGCATTTTGCTTGCACATGATTGGATTATGGAAGTCAGCAGAGCTTTTGCTCATTTACAAAGCTCTGGAGCAACTGCACTTGCAGAGTGCACAGTCTGTTTGCCTTTAGTAAATCAATCCTTTTGCACAGTACATTACCCACTGCTGACTCCTGCACTCTGCAAGTTTTGCACTCCTGACCCCTACGCTCTGTGTGTTACCCACTCCGGACCCCTGTACTCTATACCTTACATACTCTTGACCCCCGCACTCTGTACATGACCCACTTCTGACCACTGCACTACAGTATACTATATGAATAAAATTACCCACCCTTGACCCCTGACATTACCTCTGCACTTTGTATGTTACCCACTCCAGACTCCTGCACTCTGTATATTTCCTACTCCTAACTCCTGCACTTCTCAAAGTTTACACTAACTCCATAAATTTTCTATAGGATTAAGCTCTGGAGACTGGCTAGTCCACTCCAAGACCTTAATGTGCTTCTTCTTGAGCCACTCCTTTGATACCTTGGCGGTATGTTTTGGTTCATTGTCATGCTGGACGACCCATCTTCAGTGTTCTGGCTGAGGGAATTAGGTTCTCATCCAAGATTTTGCAATACCTGGCCCCATCCATTGGCCCCTCAATGCGGCAAAGTCAGCCTGTACCTATAGCAGAGAAGCAGCCCCAAAGCATAATGTTTCCACCTCCGTGCTTGACTGTAGGGATTGTGTTCTTAGGGTCATAGTCAGCATTTTTCTTCCTCCAAACATGGCGAGTTCGGTTATCGCCAAAGTGCTCAATTTTGGTCTCATCTTACCACAGCACTTTCTGCCAATCTTTCTCTGAATCATTTAGATGTTCATTGGAAAACTTCAGACAGGCCTGTTCATGTGCTTTCCTGAGGAGTGGGACCTTGTAGGCACTGCAGGATTTCAGTCCCTAGCGGAGTATTGTGTTACCAATGGTTTGTTTGGTGACAGTGGTCCCAACTGCCTTGAGATCATTCACAAACTCCTCCCGTGTAGTTCTGGGCTGATCCCTCACTTTTCTCATGAACCGATGGCAATTGATGGTTATTTTGTAGTTCTTTCTCCATTTGCGAAAAATAATCAATCCAACAGTTGTCTCCTTCTCACCAAGCTTCTTGCTGATGGTCTTGTAGCCCATTCCAGCCTTGTGCAGGTCTACAATCTTGTCCCTGACGTCCTTTGACAGCTCTTTGGTCTTGCCCATGGTAGTGAGGTTTGAATGGAAGACAGGGATTCTGTGGACAGTTGACTTTTATACACATAACGAGTTGTCATTAGGAGCACCTTCTTAAATTGAAAGGACTAATCTGTGTACCACATGAGCACATATTGTAGCCAGTCTGTGGCAGCCAGAAATATTGTTGGTTGGTAGGGAATCAAATACTTATTTTACTCACTGAACTGCAACTCAAATTTATAACATTTGTGTCATGTGTTTTTTTCTGGATTCTTGGTTGATATTCTGTTTCTATCATTTAAAATACGCTTATGATAAAAAATGATAGATCCTTCATTTCTTTGTAAGCCAGCAAACTTACAAAATCTGCAGGGGATCAAATTATTATTTTTCCCACTGTATGTACTTTACCCTCTCCTGACCCCTGACATTACCTCTGCACTCCAGCACTATGTACTTTACCCAACCCTGACTCCTGCACACTGTACAGTGCATGTTCCTGACTCTAGCATTTTGTAAGTTTTATACATATATTTGACCCCGTGCTTTTTACAAGTTTTAAATCCCTTCCACGCAAAGTTGTCAAATCTCATTTTTTTTCCCAGCACATTATGCTTGTCACTGTTGAGGGGAAGGGGCCCTGTCAGGTAGGCTGTATGGGGCCCCATGATTTATAGCAGTGGCCCTGGACGCAATAGTAATGTAGTGGTCAGCAGGTGGCATTACAATGCACTGGGGAAATGCAAGCAAAGATAGCCAATATGATAAATATTAATAATATTAATATATTAAACATGTTTTTTTTCCCCTTTCAAAGTGACAGAATTGCTTTCAAAATTTAATAAATTCTTTGTAAAAAAAACTCAGGAACTACAGAGTGGGTAAAAATTAAAAATCAGCAGCTAAAAATACCAAAGCTACCGACTTTTAAGTAACAGCTATTTACTAGCCTGTGAAGTCCAGAGCTGTCTTCCACGGAACCAATTCTTCTCATTGTCTTGTTTTTTTCCCAGAAGCCACCTTGGCTTTGGAAGCCGGCTGTTACATAATGATGAATCACAGCCAACCCCCTATGGCGCATATGCAAGATGATAGCCTGCTGTGGAACTGCACCTGAAGCCTTCTGGGATGTGACGTTATCCCTGTATCCCTGGAGGCTTCAGGTGGGGGAGTGGGCGGGGTATGGGCGGGTTATCCCTGCCTTGGCAAGAAAGCAGGAAGTTGGAGGGTTATCACTAAAAAAAGGTATTCACTTCTGTGTGGGTGCAGGTGCATGTCCCCAAACACACCTTGGGGGCGTTTGGGACCGTACATCTGCACCAGCATGGATGTCACATTGGGTGCAGTGGCTGTGTCTGTGCAGCAGATACATTCCAAATGACAGTTATGGAACTGCTGGCACGGGCATGCATAGAGCACCTGTGTATCCCCTTGTTGGTAAAAACCGGCCCGGCATGGGGCACACCTCAAATTGCCCTGTATGAATGAGGCCTTAACAGTAATAAAATGTCTCTTTCCCTGTATGGGTATAATAATTCTGGTCATCAGGAAGAGATGTAGGGGCTAATTACTTTCAATACACCTTAGCTACAGGTATTCTTGCAAATGTTTAACAAAAAAAAAGTTGTGTGAGCATGAGTGGTAGAGGAAGTACATGTTAGGTTGAGGCTTTTAAGTGATTTCTCCTTAGTTTACTTAGTAGTAGTACTTGGGTTATATATTTTCAGCAGTGGAGTAGATGGCTTGGTTAACATTCAGCTTTTAACAGGTAATGGGCTATGCTAATTACACCTGTGCAGATCTCTAAGCAACACAATATTTGATAACAGCTAGCAGTACAACCATTTCGGCGTCGCTAACCATAATCAGACTCTTATAAGAATAAGTGACAGACAGAATTTTATTAATTTTATACAACACCAATAAATTCCTCTGCAAGCACATAGATTATTCACAACAGTTCCTGCCTGTAAAGGAGATTTGTATGTCTCTAGAAGCAAAGTCGTACATTTATATCTATTTCCTACCTCTAATTTAAGTGCAGTACATCTGATTTTCGCAATTGAGACCCATCAATGTACACATTCTTGCTGTTGTAGTGGCAGTGGACCACTAGCGTCACATAACCAGTGGTACATGCTGCAATTTTCCTGAAGCGAAACTCCAGGAATTACACAAAAACACCCTTGCACAGCCTGCCAAAGCAAAGGATAATTCCTCTACCCATAGACCTACCCATAGACTTAACAAGCATTTGCCCCTTGCAGTGCTTGGGTGTGGGCCCACTGCAATGGTGTTCAGAGTTCCAGAGTTCAGCTGGAACTATAGTCTATTTATTACTTTTTATTAAAAAGTGAACAAGATTAGCTTGGCTGTGATTTTGCCTCTATCAATTCTTGTGAATGTTTAATATGTTTGTCTCAATGGAAGCACACAGAGTGTGCCTAAAGCAGACCTTCACCCTTAAACATACACTTTTCCTTCCTGGTTTCTTCCTCCTCCCTTTTCACAATTGGCGATTGTCCCCTTGCTTCTGTAAATTAGTTGTTTGACCTTTTCTGGGATGTGGCCCAGCATATCCTCCTTTCTTACACCCCTCGTAATGTACACCCCTCGCTTCCCAGGAGCCAGTGTGTTGTTGAGAAGTGCTGTGTGCTGCAAATTCCGCATTTGATCCTGTGCTCTGCCAGGTATTGGAACTATAATTAAAGAGGACTGGAGATCCTCAAGAGATTCATCAGAGAGGAGTAATTCGGGTAGTAAGAATAAAATAGAATTACTTTATTGAAATGTGAACATTAGTAAAACCACAAATACCTTCACCATTTCATAATAAAATATGACAATGTTGTCCTCACATATTGGCAGCTGCAATGAACATGCCTCCATCCCCACATACACACACACTCACACACACTCACACACACAACACACACACACACACTCAAATCTCAATCCCCTAGGGGGGAATATGGCTGGTCTGTCAAAAGGTAACAAGCGGTCCCCGGTCCAGAATAGTGATATATCCTAAAATATCAGTGTAATGAAAACAGACCTGGGGGTCCAAGGTCAAACACAGGAACAGCTAAATGAGGTGTGTGAAGTAAAGAGGATCTTGCTCTGTTCCAAGTCTGATGAATGGTGCTGGGTTAGATCCTCAGGCAGATATCAGTAAAGTTCCACACTAGAAGCAGTATACTCAGTGTACGTAAACAGCCTAGCTAGTACAGAGCAAAGCTGACAGGCAGTGGACTACCACGGGTACAAGTAGTGTGCAGCAAGGAGGTCAAAGTGGTGCCGGATGGAAACAGCTACAGGTAAATATCGGATATTACCAATTCAATTGGTCTCACCAGTCCTCAACAGCACCAGGGGATCCATCTGTCAGCTCCAGGATCAGCCTCCACAGCACATCGATCACCGCGTCCACACTCCTATCATTTTGGCTAGGATTCTAGCTTAGTAGCAAAAAGGCAGGTCCATAGGCTCCTGTCTGAGTCAAAGCATCACAGTCACTGTCGTGATGACACGTTTCACTTGTCATGCGAGTTTCTTCAGAGCGAGGGAGGCGGGCTGGGAAGAGATGTCTTTTAAAGTCTCCACACACCTATGGATTTAATTGTTTTTCACCGCTAACAATCCCAGACACCCCAACAGACTTTCATCGCAAAGTAAAAATGTAAACATTGAGTGCAGAATAGGAAAGAATGTCTTTTTTATGTAAATAGGAGAGAGATGAAAACAAACTAACCAAAAAGAATCAAAGAAAATTCACTTTTCTAAAACCGACTGGTTATATGTATCAAAATCAGACAAAGGATTGGTCATTGAACAGCAGAGTGGATACATGAAGTAAATCAAGCACAGCTAATCTTATCAGAGTGCTGACTGATGATTATTCCAAAAGTGTAAACAGTGGTTTACCTGTTATTGTTCTAACTCTGTGTTTAACCCTTTTGGATGTAAAGTATCTAAGCAATAGAGCCACATTTTTTCCTTTTGGATTAAAATCTTAAAGTCTCCCTGTCTGGTAGGTAGGTTCAAACTGTAGATACCTTTAACTTTTAACCCCCTTGGGTCCCCTCCACGATGTTGAATAAAATGTAGGGCAAGTGGGCATTCTTCATCCATTTTCTTAATACTTTGAATATGCTCACTAACCTGGCTCTTAGCTGCCTTTTAGTTTTGCCAAAATATGCTTTACCACAAGGACAGGTAAACATATAGATGACACGGGTAGACTAGCAGTTGATGAAATGTTGTATCTTGAACTTTTTACTTCCAACTGAACTCATAAATGAGTCAGTTTTTTTCACATATTTGCAAATCATGCACCCCCCACATAGATGCATATTTCGCAAGGGTGGTAAATCTGTTGGGTGTTCTACAGTACTAAGAATGGATAAGGTTATCCCCTAAGTTCTTAGGCAGAAGAGCTGTAAGTAACAGTGTCTCTCCCACAATCCCTCCAACACCAGACCTGGTTCCACTGTGATCCATACTGAGTAATTATTCTAGTGGGGTTATTGTTGGGGGGGTATTTGTTTGGGGTCCTTTTTGGGCTGTAAAAGGTCCTGACGTTTACATTCAATTGCTCTTTTCTTGGCCCTCCTAATGCAACTATAGGAGTAGCACCCTCTCTGAATCGGTTATACATATCCACTGCTTCAGCCTGGAAATATTT
Source organism: Lithobates pipiens (assembly GCF_037356315.1). Taxonomy (NCBI): domain Eukaryota; kingdom Metazoa; phylum Chordata; class Amphibia; order Anura; family Ranidae; genus Lithobates; species Lithobates pipiens. The sequence continues at coordinate 614,516,155 of NW_027507748.1, forward strand.
TTCTACTGAACAGTTTCATTTAAGTCCAAGAAATTGTCCAACGGGTATCCCCTGGATTAGGGATGGTGACTGGTGGCCTGCAACAACATGTTGGCTGCAGTATCCTTGCGATGAGTCATTGTGGAGATCCCCCCGACCAATAGTTAGGTCCAGGAAAGGTAGCCATTGTTGGTAAAAGGATTGGTTGGCTTAATATTCCTACTATTGGAGTTAAGCTCCTCCATAAACATGGACAGTTCACTGGTACCTCCCCAAACCATCAACAGATCATCAATGTATCTCAGCCACAGGTGACTGTGACTGAGGTACAGGGGCGACTGAAAGACCACCTCCCCCCAAAGGCCCAGATGTAGACATGCATAAGAGCGGACCCAGGGGGGCACCCATTGAGGTACCTCTAAACTGCTTGTAGTTGACCGCCAGGAATTGAAAGCAGTTATTTATCTTTTGTTAAGGTATTGGTATTGGAACTAGTATTGGAGGACCGGGAAGCTTATCTATTCACCCGTGCATGTGGCTTAACACCCAGCAAAGCAACCTGACAAAATCACTGGATGTGATTGCACATTTTGAAGATGTGATTGTGAAAGAAACCAGTATACTTAGACCCCTTTCACATTGGGGTGCTTTGCAGGTGCTATAACACTAAAAATGGCTCCTGCAAAGCGCCCTGAAAGAGCCGCTGCTGTCTCTCCAATGTGAAAGCCCCGAGGACGCTAATAAATGTCCTGCTAGCAGCATCTTTGGAGCGGTGAAGGAGCGTGTATAGATCGCTCCTTCACCGCTCTTGCCCATTGAAATCCATAAGGCAGCGCGGCTGTACCACAGGTATAGCGCTGCTGCAGCAGCGCTTTGCTGTGGTTTTAACCCTTTCTCAGCCACTAGCGGGGGGTAAAAGCCCCCCGCTAACAGCTGAATAGCACTGCGAAATTGACGGTAAATCGTCTCTAAAAATAGAGGCGCTTTAGCGCCGATGGACTCACTGCCTCAGTGTGAAAGGGGACTTAGTTTAGCTTTCTATGTGACAGCTTTCTTCCTGTCACATAAGTTTGGGGAAGATTGATAATATACTCAGAAAAACACAGTGTAGCCCAGCATTTTTTTTTTTTTTTTGGGAGTAGATTGCTTGCTTTTATGCAATAGTGGAAACTCCAGTGGCATACAAAGTCCAACAACGGAGACTTAAGTAAATGCTTCCTGAGAAGAGCATGCAACTTACACTCTCCAAAAGGAAAGAGAACTTCTAGGAAAACACAATTTTTACATAGAAGACCTAAAAATGAATTTCCTACTCACCTGATTTTAAAAGCACCGTGATTTACCATTGAGCACAACAAGCACATGCGACTGACTATAGTCACCATAGGCTATAAGATGGATTTCCCTTTATAATCATTAGGCACAAAACCATTTTTCTGCTCTATTCTACTGATCGTTCTCCTCTGTGTGCCAGTTTATGAAGAAGAGTAGATCACTTCACCTTCGGAGGAGTGAAGCGATCTACAAACGCTTCCAACACTGGAGAACGGCCCTTGATACTGGAATCTCGTGAAACTTACGAGATTAAAGTATCAGAAATTCACTGAAACACAGAGATGTCAGTTTATTAAGCAGTGATAAATTATCACCGCTCAATACACTGACAGACAGCGTGGTCAGTGTTAATAAAATAAATAGTCCCCCTACATTTAATATAGGTATATATATATATATATATATATATATAAAAACACACACACACACACACACACAAACACACACAAACACATTATATATACATGTATATACACACATTATATATATAAATCTCCATCCCAGTTTCAGGTCTTTTGCAGACTCCAACAGGTTTTCATCCAGAATGGTCCTGTATTTGGCTGCATCCATCTTCCCCTCAATTTTAACCATCTTCCCTGTCCCTGCTGAAGAAAAGCAGGCCCAAACCATGATGCTGCCACCACCATGTTTGACAGTGGGGATGGTGTGTTGAGGGTGATGAGCTGTGTTGCTTTTACGCCAAACATATCGTTTTGCATTGTGGGCAAAAAGTTTGATTTTGGTTTCATCTGACCAGAGCACCTTCTTCCACATGTTTGGTGTGTCTCCCAGGTGGCTTGTGGCAAACTTTAGACGAGACTTTTTATGGATATCTTTGAGAAATGGCTTTCTTCTTGCCACTCTTCCATAAAGGCCAGATTTGTGCAGTGTACGACTGATTGTTGTCCTATGGACAGACTCTCCCACCTCAGCTGTAGTTCTCTGCAGTTCATCCAGAGTGATCATGGGCCTCTTGGCTGCATCTGTCTTCTCCTTGTCTGAGCTGAAAGTTTAGAGGGACGGCCAGGTCTTGGTAGATTTGCAGTGGTCTGATACTCCTTCCATTTCAAAATGATCGCTTGCACAGTGCTCCTTGGGATGTTTAAAGCTTGGGAAATCTTACGGACCTGCCTGGTGTGTTGCTTGGTCTTCATGATGCTCTCTGCGCTTTCAACAGAACCCTGAGACTATCGCAGAGCAGGTGGCATTTATACAGAGACTTGATTACACACAGGTGGATTCTATTTATCACCATCAGTCATTTAGGACAACATTGGATCATTCAGAGATCCTTGCTGAACTTCTGGAGTGAGTTTGCTGCACTGAAAGTAAAGGGGCCGAATAACTTTGCACGCACCACTTTTCAGTTTTTTATTTGCTAAAAAAGTTTAAAATATCCAATAGATTTCGTTCCACTTCACAATTGTGTCCCACTTGTTGGTGATTCTTCACAAAAAATTAAAATTTTATATCTTTATGTTTGAAGCCTGAAATGTGGCAAAAAGTTGAAAAGTTCAAGGGGGCCGAATACTTTCTTGGGGGGTCTGAACGATGTAGAAGGAAGTTAATAATCTTCCTCTTTCCCCCTCAGATTCCCCAGGATTCCCTCTTCAATCCCTGATTCTCCACCTCTGAGCTGGTGAATCGGGGGGTGTGAATTCTGACACAGATCGCCAGTGAAGCTTCATAAACTGGCCGTTACTGTGTCAGTCAATGAGGATTCTCAGTGTGTGGAGATCATCGGCAGGAGAACAAGTTCAAACACTTCTCACCCGATTATCTCTGGTTCATAAACTGTTTATGGACTGTGATCAGTGGCGATCCTGGGGATCATCGCTCTTCACTGCTTCATAAACAGACACCAAATGTTTTCAAAGAAATTGAGTGTGCTGATTTTATAACAAAAAAATTCAACTTCACACTTTCAATCACAAAAAGGATTTTTTTTTATAAAGTAAATTCTGTAAACTACTTTAGTAGTGAGAAATTAACATCCTGCACTCTCATGCCTCAGATCAGCCCCAATTCCTGCAACTCCACACATCAGATCACAGCCCCCCCCCCCCCCCCTGCAAATCTGTTTTACCACTGTACCCTCCTACTCATCTGCCCCACCACTGTACTACCCTGCAAATCTGCCCCACCTCTGCCCCACCACTGTACCCCCCTGCACATCTGTCCCACCACTGTAACCCCCTGCACATCTGTCCCACCACTGTAACCCCCTGCACATCTGTCCCACCACTGTAACCCCTGCATATCTGCCCCACCACTGTAACCCCTGCATATCTGCCCCACCACTGTAACCCCTGCATATCTGCACCACCACTTTAACCCCCTGTACCTCTGCCCCACCACCTGCTCATCTTCCCCACCACAGTACCACCTTTCTAATCTGCCCCACATATGTACCCCCTTTCTCATCTGCCCCACCACTGTAACCCCTGCACATATGCCCCATCACTGTACTACCCTGCTCATCTGTCCCACCACTGTAACCCCCCTGTACATCTGCCCCACCAATGTCCCCGCTTTCTCATCTGCCCCACCAATGTTCCCCCTTTCTCATCTGCCCCACCACTGGACCTCCATGCACATCTGCTCCACCACTGAATCATCTTCTCATCTGTCCTAACACTGAACTTATCTACTCATCTGCCCCACCACTGGACCTCCATGCACATCTGCTCCACCACTGAATCATCTTCTCATCTGTCCTAACACTGAACTTATCTACTCATCTGCCCCACCACTGTAACCCCCTTTCTCATCTGCCCCACCACTGTACCTCCTGCACATCTGCCCCACCTCTGTACCACCTGCTCCTCTACCCCACCGCTGTAACCCCCTGTTCATCTGTCCCACCAATGTACCTCCTTTCTCCTCTGCCCCCACACTGATCCCCCCCGCTTATCTTTTCCACCACTGTAACCCCCTGCTCATCTGCCCCACCAATACATCTCCTTTCACGTCTTCTCCACTGCTCTACCCCCCTCTTCTCATCTATGATATGCGTGATATGCAGAGTGGTGAAAGGAAGCAGAGATGAGAAACATCTACCGGTCCTGGCACACTCATCCTGCTGATCCGCCTCTTGCATCCAGCACATGTGCTTGTATGTGATGTATGGGATGTATGGGATGTATGGGATGTATGGGATGTATATGATGTATGTGATATATGTGATGTCACATTCAAGCATCTGGAATGGATACACAATCATGAGCTCAGGTCAGGGGCATTTTCTAAAAGCAGTGGGCTTGTGTCCAGGAACATAAGTTGACCCCGCAGTTGAGAAAAAGCGCGGTGCTCTGCGCCACAGGAAAAGTTGGGTGTGATTTTCATTGCACTGAATACTGTCTGGGGTTTAAAGGGCCACAGAGTGCAGGGGTTCAGTAGTAAGTGACACAAAGGTTTAGGAATCATTTAAAAAAAGTTCCCAGAAGTTCAACAGTAATTCCAAAAACTGTCACCTGATTGTGGTGTTGTCAATCATGGTGAAATCCCTTCATTCTGAGTTTGGTAGTGGCAACCAAGCGAGTCATCTTCCTCCAGATGGTGGACGGGTCTAACAAGATAGTGATTGGTTTTAGCAGTGGTCAATGACAGTACTCCTAGAAACAGGGATTGCCCCCCCCCCCCAGCAGAACTGCACCCAATCTCTTCCCCATCACAAAAGCTGACGATCGCAGCTACAGGAAAGTTAGAGAACCAAACAATATTTCCCATCTTTTACAATGTGTGGAGCACAGTGCCTCCCCCTCAATGCAGGTGCGGCATGAGGGATTCTGAGATTGGAATGCATTAGTGTCTCATTGACACATCCCACACTGCTCTGCTGATGGGGAGGGAGACGAGTGCTGGCTAAAGAGGCTTCACATGCCACTTGTGGCACCGGGGCCAGGCAGTTGCCTACCCCTGCTATACATCCTTCCACCAATGCTATGTCCCCACTCCTCCTCATTGCTCAATTATTGGCACTTCCATCCTCTCCTTGGCCAGAGTCCTAGGCTATCTTCATTGGCTTGGTTAACATAACTCACAGAAATGCACACGGGACTTCCTTAAATTGGGCCTTCAGTCATTGTTTTTAATTTTCCATCTTTTAAATCCTCTGCCCTTGTTGTTTTAACTTTGGATAGTAAAACATTTTTTTTCTGCCAGTAAATACCTTATACAGCCCACTTCCTGTTTCTTGTCTGGCAAAAAGCCTAGGCCTATGGCATCATGCACAGCTCTCTATCACTCTGCTGAGAGTTTGCCAGGAAGGGAGGGGGTGAGCCATAAGAGGGCCATTGAGAGCTGCAGAGCTGGAGGTGTGCCTCTGTGTGTCTGTGTAAATCCAGGAAGTGAACAGGCAGCAGCTTCAGCTGCCCACTGTTATAATGGCTGCAGCCAGACTTAGTGGAGGGAGATTTCTGCAGCATATTTGGCAAGTACAAAATCACAGTATATATAAAATAATATGCAAAGTGGTTGGGAGGAAGCTTCAGAATGTCAAAGATGTTTTTATTACAAATTATGTGAGCAGACTGCAGTTCCTCTCTAAAGTGGATGTAAACCCTCACATATACCCAGTGAAGTGAACAGCCTCAGATGATACACAGGGAGGAAACAAATCCTCCTACATACGTTTTACATGTATATCTGCTGACTTCCCCTTTCTACATTCTTTCAAAAGTGCACATCATGTTAGAAATTTTTCTTTCTCTTTCAGCAGTAGGGGGAGAGAGTGCACTTACACTGTGTGAGAGCTGATTGGAGGTAAGGGACACCCCCCCCCCCCCCTCCACATAGGCAGAGGAACAAAGAAACATACAGAGCTGTAGTCTGAATAGACAAGCTCTCTGCTTATCTACCTCTAAGCTCCCTCCCAGACACAAACTTTCCAGAAGTGGCTCTGCTGATAACAGAGGAACAGAACACCAGAGAAAAATGGCACTTAAAATTTTGCAAAGAGAGAAGTAAACACTACAGATATATGTGCTTAGGTCACATTTTATAAATGGGGTTCACAACTACTTTAGAACGGTAATAAACCCAAAACCAAAAATGTAATATATTGCAGCTTAGCATCCATTAGTTGTGGTGGCTGCATTTGTTTTCTTTTTTTATGCATTTCCCCCCACTTCTTTCACCTTGTGATCTGGCCAGTAACACACCCCCTGTATTAGAGTGCCCCCCCATGGATGATGGCACACAGGAGGCATATTTGGATGGCATCGTTGTCAGTCTGGGGGGGGGGGGGGAGTGTTAGATGTACTAACAGATTTAGATAAACAAACAAATTGAAGCCAAACTCTAGCTAACACTTTATAAGAAGTTACAACAAAAGTTTTGTTCCTTAATGCTAGGTTCACAATGATGCGGTGGAAGAATCACATTGATTCCTGTGCGGGTTCTATCAACTGCATGAGAATCGCAGGCAGTTCACGTTGCACTCCGTGAACTGCTGCTGGTGTCAATATAAAGTTAATGACATCCCCAAATTGGTTCCCAGAATGCAGTGCAAACTGTGGAATTGGATGGAATGGGATCGCATGGGTCTAAACACCCATGCGATTCGATTCCAGTGCGGACAAAAAAAAAAGGGTCCTGCACCATCTGGGTGCAAATGCGATGCGATTTTAGCCATACAAACTGTATGGCTAGATTGGCAACTCATGGATATCGCATGTGATGTGCACAGGATTGCAGTGCGAATCATATGCAATGTCTGCAATCGTATTAATGTGAACCCAGCCTTAGAGACATAACAAATAAAAGCTGATCATTGTAAGCACCCCTTTCAGTGGTAAATGGTTTGTCTCAGCCCTCTTACTGCTACATCTGCAGGACAGATCACCAAGTGAAAATAAAAGAAAGTCCAATAAATAAAATGAATGCAGCCATCAAATCTAAGAATTGGTAAGCTGCAATATAATAAATATTTGTTTTTTGGTTTAATTTCGGCTTGGTTTAATATGTACGACTTAATCCCAGTACTGAGATTGTACACTAAGCTAGCATTGACTCCCTACATGTCATACATAAGAGGACGAATGGTGATTCGTCTTGTGAACAAATCTATATATGCACCTTTTTTATGTTGCATTTCATGCGGTACAAATGAATAGGCTGCTGTGCCCAAATGAATGCGGGACGCACGGACCACACTAGTTTGAACCTCACTTTACTGGCTTCATGTGTAGGGAAAGTGAAGCCTGCAACGAGGGTAAAATCTGCTCTCAGCCAAACTTTTATTTCAAAGCAGCAAAAGCAAACAGGACCCAGACAGATATTAGGCCACTTAATGCACAAAGGTTAATTGCTGTTTTTGGTGATCAGCAGACCAGTCTGGGAAGGCAGAGAAGTGTCTTAACTCTTTCAGATATTACATACAAAACAAACATTGCGGTTGGAGGAAAACAAGTAAAATGACTAACTAAAGCTAAATGTATGATAGTGGAAAATTAAAGAGGAGCTGCACCATTTAAAAAATATATTAAAAGCCAGTAGCTACAAATATTGCAGCTGCTGACTTTTAATAAATTGGCACTTACCTGTTCCAGGGTCCAGCGATGTCGGCGGCAGATGACGAGCGATCGTTCATCTCTCTCTGCTGCCCCCTCCGCCATCCTCTGTCAGGGAATAGGGAAGTGAAGCATTGCGGCTTCACTGCCCGGTTCCCTACTGCGCATGCGCGAGTCGCGCTGCGCATCTCTACTGGTCCCCACTGTGTCCTGGGAACTGTGTGTTTCCCAGAACACAACGGGGGGGGGGGGGGGGGGGGTGGGGCATCTGCGGCGGTCTTGTCCCGGAAGTGGGTGCAGATACCTGGATTATCCAGGTAACTGCACCCCCTCCCCCCGAAAGGTGCCGATTGTGGCACCGGAGGGGGGGAGGAATCAGATGAGGTCCGCTTTAAAAGTGATATTTGTAGTTTTAGTTGGAGACTTATCATTTGAGTTAAGCCCAGTACATGCGATCGTATTTCCGCAGATAAAACCTCAGACTTTTGTCCAAAAGCGTGTGCCTGGATTTTGTCTTGCATACAAACGGCAAGGAATTGTCGGCCAACAAACACAAACGTAGTGATGTACTACGTTGTTTTTCAGCTCTTTAGCGCCACCTTTTGGGCTCCTTCTGCTAATTTCATGTTAGTAGAAGTTTGGTGAGTGTTGATTCGTGCTTTTCATTTCGCGCTTTTCATTTTGCGTTTTTCATTTCACGCTTTTCAGTTTGTGCTTTTCAGTTCATTTCTGAACTACAGTTCGTCAACCAGACATGTTGCGGAATTGGACAAGATAACGTGTTATTTATTATTGGCCTTGGAGTTATTGCTTTGACCCAAGTCCAGTCCAGGAACAGGAGGAGGAGGAAGAGGATATCTTGGACCAAAAATTGGTCGCTTTTTTAATCGTGACCAATTATGTCATATGCTTTTTCTACAGGAGCTCCAGAAGAATAATCCAGATGATTTTCGGAATTATCTCAGGATGACGGACCCCTGCTTTCACCAACTCTTGGCATTGTTGACCCCCTATATTAAGAAGCAGGACACATACATGAGGCTTTTATTTTTTGGTTCAAGAAAAATGTTTTGATTTGTTATATTTTTAATATTTTTGGATGCATAGAATGCACTTTTTGGTTAAGTTCTATTGGCAGAGAGCATGTCTAATTTTATTTGTTTTCTTTTTTTAATGCACAATAAAAATAATTGTGGAGAATAATTCTTGGCTATGTGTTTTACTTCAAATGACAGTTTGTGAGCAGGCAGTTATATTTTTTTTAAAATACAATGTAAAATTAACAAGGGACACCAACATAGTTGTATCTTTGATCTTAAAAACGACGGGATAATGGTGTTGTGGTAACTTGCTTAAAAAAGCAAAAAAAAAAAAAAAAAAGCTTAATAATATTATTCCGGATATCACTAGAAAAAAAAGCCATTGAAAATTATTTTGCCATAACTCCATCAGTATCACCAGCAAAGCAGCATCATTATTATCCCATTAAAGAAGAAGAGAATGTACGCTGCATTTGGAGATTTCATAATTTGCCACGTCACAAATGTTAATTCTCAATTACGAACGCTAGTTTACAAGACCGACCGCTTCTGGCTTGTCCTTGCTTCCGAGCATGCATGTTTGTACTTTTGTATGATGGAGACTTGTGTACACACACTCGGAAAATCCGACAACAGACATTTGTCTGTTATTTGAGGAAGAATGGGGAGATGCTAATGTAAACAAGCATCTCCCCGTTCTGCCTAATGACACTGTCACTGATCAGCGCTACCTGTAATCGGGAGCGGTGATCAGTGTTGTGTCACACACAGCCCCTCCCCCCACAGTTAGAATCACTCCCTAGGACACACTTAACCCCTACAGCGCCACGTAGTGGTTGACCCCTTCACTGGCAATCACATTTACACAGTAATCAATGCATTTTTAATTGCACTGATCACTGTATAAATGTGCAATTGTGGCAAAAGTGGCTGTCCGCCATAATGTTACAGTCATGATAAATATCGCTGATCGCCACCATTACTAAGAAAAAAAAATATTAATAAAAATGCCATAAAACTATCCCCTATTTTGTAAATGCTATAACTTTTGCGCAAACCAATCAATAAATGCTTATTGTGATTTTTTTTACCAAAAATATGTAGAATACATATCGGCCTAAACTGAGGGAAAAAAAATTTAATATATTTTTTGGGGCTATTTATTATAGCAAAAAGTTAAAAAAAATGTGTTTTTTTTCAAGATTGTCGCAATTTTTTTGTTTAAAGCGCAAAAAATAAAAACCACAGAGGTGATCAAATGCCACCAAAAGAAAGCTCTATTTGTGGAAAAAAAAGGACATCAATTTTGTTTGGGAGCCACCTCACACGACCGCGCAATTGTCAGTTAAATTTAAAGAGACTCAGTGCCAAATCGCAAAAAGTGCTCTGGTCTTTGGCCAGCCAAATGGTCTGGGGCTTAAGTGGTTAAAGGAAAATTAACCCGCAAAAAAGGTTAAATAAATCCATGTGTTTTTTTTTTTACCACTACTATTCCTTTATATTGGCTTTTAAAATTGACAAATGCAGCAATTTAGAATTGGATGAAAAGTTTAGCGCTGAGAAACACTTTTTGAAAGATAAAAAGTGCATTTTATATACAACTATATAGATCAGACCAAAATGAGGGACAAATGAGGAGGAATGAGGAACAGAGGGACATTGCTCCAAATCAGGGACAGTTGGGAGCTATGTATATATGTGTGAGGCCACTGTCAAGAGATGAACTATTTCTGTTCACCTGGGAGTAGTTCTAAAGCTCCTCCTGTTTCATCTTGTATTAAAAAACCCAAACCAATATATATATATATATATATACATATATATATATATATATATATACATATATATATATATATATATATATATACATATATATATATATATATACATATATATATATATATATACATATATATATATATATACATATATACATATATATATATATATATATATATATATATATATATATATATATATATACACACTGCTCAAAAAAAAAAAAAGCTTCACAATTATGTGCCACTTTGTGTTGGTCTATCACATAAAATCCCCAAAAAATACATTTACATTTTTGGTTGTAACATGACACACGAAGAACCGCAGTCTGCCTATGTAAACAAGGCAGATTGTCGTTCTGTCAATGTGGAAGGCTTTGATCCTGCGTTTCTGCTAAGCAGGAACCAAGCTCTCTGCCTTCCCCTAGTCAAAGCACCTCCCCCATAGTGAGTAAGCATAACCTAGGCATGATTACATCTGATGTTTGCCCCTTCCCAGCCAGAGTCATTAGTACAGTGAAAGTGCATATTTTTTTTAGCACTGACCACTATAATAAGTGTCACTGGTCCCTAAAAAGTGTCAAAAGTATCAGGCGTCTGATTTTTCCACCACAATACTATAAGTCACTGATTGCCACCATTAAGTGTTAAAAAAAAAAAAATCCCATTGTTTGTAGACGCTATAACCTTTGTGCAAACCAATCAATATACACTTATTGGGATTTTTTTTACCAAAAATATGTAGCAGAATACATATTGGCCTAAATTGATGAAGAAATTAGTTTTAAAAAATAAAATAAAATTATTGGGTTTGTTTTATAGCAGAAAGTAATAAAACATTCTTTTTTTTTAAATTGTCAGCTTTTGTTTGTTTATAGCACAAAAAATTGAAAATGCAGAAGTGATAAAATACCACAAAAAGAAAGCTCTATTTGTGGTAAAAAAAAAAAATAACAAACATTTTATTTGGGTACAGTGGCGCTCGACTGTGCAATTTTCAATGAAGTAACGCAGTGCCGTATTGCAAAAAATTGCCTGGTCAGGGAGGGGGTAAAACTGTCTCGGGCTCAAGGGGTTAAAGCATAAACCTTGCTTTTAAAAATGTCACAAAAGTGTAATTATGCACTAGAGGTGTCTCCTTAAGCCCATAGTGCCACCTAATGGATACTCAGCGCCTAACATACTGTATGTTATATTGGCTTGACAAATGTAAGCGAAAAAAAACACCAAAAAAAAAAAAAACAGTTCAGGACCTAGTGCTAGTATTTGTCATCCCTGGAGATGATAACATCAGTGGTGGTGGTACTGATTGACTTTTCCTAGAATTCTTGGCCATCTGATATAAAAAAATTACACAACATGGCCTGGTATATCTTTGGTAATGGGGGGAAGGCATCTACCTGTCTTTGTGTCTAGAATAATATTTCTCAACCTTTTGTCAGTCAAGGCACCCTTTGAAATACTGCAAAATTTTGAGGCACCCCTTCTAAAATGTAAAAGCTAAACGAATGCCCTGTACACATGACCGGTTTTCCCGTCTTAATAAACTCTGAAAGTTTTTCCAACAGAGTTACAACGGAGTTCCGCTAAAAATGTCTTGCATACACACGATCACACCAAAGTCCGATCGGTAAGAACACGGTGATGTACAACACGTACGACGGGACTATAAAAAGGAAGCTCAATAGCAAGTAGCCAATAGCCTCCGTCTCGTACTTGCTTCAGAGCATGCGTTATTTTTGGTCCATCAGAACAGCATACAGACGAGCGGTTTTCCCGATAGGAATTGGTTCCGTTGGAAATATTTAAAACATGTTCTATTTATAGATCCGTCAGAGTTTTCTAAAAAAAAGTCAGATGAGGCATACACACGATCGGAATATACGATGAAAAGCTCCCGTCAGACTTTGCCCCTGTACACACGATCGGAGATTCCGTCGGAATGTGTCGGATATTCCGACTGTGTGTGGTATGCATCAGGAATATCCGTCGGACCAAATTTTCCAACTTGCCGAAAATATTTTCTGACAAAATGCTCCAATCGGACATACTCCGATCATGTGTAGAGAATTCCGATCGGACAAAGTGCCACGCATGCTCAGATCAATTCCTACATCAAAGCTATTGGCTACTAGCCTGAACATAGTCCCATCGTAACGAAATAACGTCATCACGTTCTGAACGATCGCATTTTCAGACAACTTTGTCTGACCATGTGTATACAACAGTTTCGGACAAAATCCGACGGGCAAAATCCAACGGATTTGGTTGTCAGAATCTCCGATCGTGTGTACAAGGGCTTTTTCTGTCGGACATTCCGCTCGTGTGTACAAGGCATAATAGAATATCACCTATCTGAAATTCAACATTACAAGTGATTATTTCTTCCAAAGCGTACATCTACACACTGGTACTGACTGGTATGCCAATGTTTCTCTTCTCCCTCAGTTTCTCTCACTCAGCTAATGTGCTAACAGAGAGGGGCAAACAAGAATGCTGGGTAGGCAACCCAATGCCCTTCTTATCAACCGATGAAGTCAATGTGGGGTGGCACAGTGGTGTAGTGGTTAGTACTCTCACCTAGCAGTAAAAAGGGTCACTGGCTTGAATCCCGGCCATGATACTACCTGCCTGGAGTTTGTATGTTCTCCCTGTGCCTGCATGGGTTTCCTCCGGGTACCCTGGTTCACACTCCAAAGACATGCAGGTAGGTTAATTGGCTTCTGTCCAAAATTGGCCCTAGTATATGAATGGGGATTGTGGATTGTGGGCTCCTTGAGGGTAGGGACCAATGTGAGTGTGCAATGTACAGGGATAGGGACAATTGTAGACACTCACTCAGGTTGAACCTTACCAACTAACTATGTAACTATCTAATTTAATGGTGCATAATGAAAAACAGTGGCTTTGTGTAACTAAAAGGCAGGCCTGATCCCCACACCAGCTTCTATACAATTTTTGGGCAATTTTTTGGTATTTTGCCAAGGCACTCCTGAAGGAACTTGAAGGCACCCCATTGTGTCTGGGCACCCTGGTTGAAAATGTCTGGTCTGAACCTGCAATTGTTTATTGTATGATTCACCTGTAGCCACCTCCTTTCACGCCCCTGCAATGATTTTTCTCCCATCCATCATCGTTCACCCCCGCGATCGTTCACCGCAGTGACAGAACGGGGATCTGCCTGTGTAAACAAGGCAAATCTCCATTCTGACAGAGGAGATCACACAGATCCTGTCTTTCTGCTAAGCAGGAAGACGGATCTGTGTATTTCCCCAGGCAGCCCATCCCCCATACAGTTAGAACACAACTGCAGGGAACATATTTAACCCCTTGATCGCCCCTGATGTTAACTCCTTTACAGCCAGTGTCTTTAGTACAATAACAGTGCATATTTTTAGCACTGATAACTTTAATAATGTCACTGGTTCCCAAAAAAAGTGTCAAAAATATCAGTTAGGTGTCTGATCTGTCCGCCGCAATGTTGCAGTCCCACTAAAAATTGCAGATCACCGTCATTGCTAGTAAAAAAAAAAAAAAATAATAAAAAGGCCATAAATCTATTCCCTATTTTGTAGACGCTATAACTTTTGCACAAAACAATCAATATATGTTTATGCTATATATTTTACCAAAAATATATAGAATATATATCGGCCTAAACTGAGAAAGACATTTTTTTAAAATATATTTTTGGGGATATTTGCTACAGCAAAAAGTAAAAAATATTGCTTTTTTTTCAAAATGGTCACTCTTTTTTTGTCAATAGCGGCAAAAATAAAAACTGCTGAGGTGATCTGAGGTGAATAACACAAAAAGAAAGCTTGATTTGTGAGAAAAAAAGGACATCAACTTTGTTTGGGTACAGCTTTGCACGACTTCGCAATTGTCACTTAAAGCGACGCAGTGCCGAAGCGCAAAAAATGGTTTGGTCATTAAGGGGGAAAATCTTCCTGTCCTAAGTGGTTAAAAGACCAACAGACAAAGAGATCCGAACTTTGTTAATCCCCAAATTTTGAAACAACTGCTCACAGTATATTCATCTAACCACCGCAAAGTTACAAGAATTTACAAAGTTAGCTAAAACTGAGGATTTCTATCCTTCATTAAATGAGGTAATAGTGACATCTTGTGTTCATCTTGGTGTATTACAGATATAGATCACGTGTTTTATGGCTGGCTACACTCCTAGGCGCAGGCACACATAACTCCCAACATTTTGAGATGGGGACAAGGGACACTTATTAGCAAAAGTATGAAGGCATAGAACCCACCCCCTTAAAGGAGAATTCTACAAAAAAAAAAAATGATTGGTTAAGCCCACAAGTGTTTTTTTTTACCACTATTATTTCTTTATACTGGTTTTGAAATTTAAACATTCAGCAATTTAGAAAGTGGATGAAAGGCTTGGCTCTTGGAAAAACGTTTTGAAAGATAAAAAGTGCATTTTATATACAGCTTTATAGATCAGACCAAAATGAGGGACAAATGAGGAGGAAAGAGGGACAGAGGGACATTGTTCCAAATCAGAAACAAGATATACCTGTGCTCAGATCCCATAGATTGTAGATGCATGTAATCTACCAGGTGCTAAAGGGGTGTGATTACATGTCAACACTAAAAATACTGGATGTACCCTCTGCACACTGCTATACCCTTTCAAGCAAACTTTGCGGAAAAAATATGGATAAGAAACTCAATGAGAAAGTTTGATGGTATCTGGTCACAATGTATTGCATATATGTACCTCTTATTGGAGTAGACCAATTTGAATTATAAGTATTATACAGGGCTGGTGCTAGATTATTTTTGCCCTAGGCAACACCAAATAAAGCCTGTACAGGGATTCTTGCTCACCCCCTTGCCAGTTTGAGTGGGGAGCTGGTAGGAAGTGATGTTGTGTGCAGCATGGCTTGCATAGCACCTCATTGGCTGGATACCTCTTCTTCATGGAACGGCTGAAGTCTGCAGGAGATGTCTTCATCTCCAGCTTACATCATGCAATCCTGCAGCAGTATACGGAATGTCGACGCCAGGTGTGGGGAACAGGGCATCCATGAGAAATTTTCTACTCTTACATCAGAGTTTACCCCTTTCATAAGTTCGACTTGAACATCTGGTGTCGCGGAATAGTGAACAATATGGGGCGTTCACTGCAAATTCAAGCGCCGTGGAATGCCCCATAATGCACTGCAAGATCGCAGTCCATTGATGTCTGACGATTGGCCAAAGTATGCACCTGACCTGCATGATTTGGCCAATCACAGCGTGCTCTGCTGCGAGAGCCATAATTGGCCAAAGGCAGGGTGCCCCCCCATAATCCATACCAGATCCTTATCCGAGCAAGCAGCCTGGCAGGCCAGGAAATGAGGGGGCAAGCGAGCGCCTCCCCTCCTGACCCATACCAGGCCACTTGCCCTCAACATGGGGAGGGTTCTTTTGGGTCCCACACAAAAGCCTCATCCCCACAACCATGTTTCCCAGATCCCCCCTATGTGAATGGGTATGGGGTACATTGTACCCCTACCTATTCACCCAAAAAAGTGTCAAAAAGCAAAAACCACAAAAGACAGTTTTTGTCAATTCCTTTATTAAAAAAGCAAAAAAAAAAAGTGTCCCGCAATGTACATCCATCTTCAATCACGCCACCCAACGGACCCGAAAAATAGAAGAAAAAAAGAATCTCCGCCTCGATGGGAGGTACCCCGCTGACTGCTGTCTCTTAGCTGTGACAGCTGTTATATAGGCAAGGGTGGGGCCACCCTGTAGCGTAAATGAGTGACCCCGCCCCTTCTGACGTAACCAGGTGACCATGCCCTTGCCTATATAACAGCTGTTACAGCAAAAAGACAGCAGTCAGCAGTAGCCCTCCCATGGAGGGGGAGCATTTTCTTTTTTTTTTCTTTTTTTCGGGTCCTTCAGGCTGCGTGATTGACGATGGATATACATCACAGGACACTTTTTTTCTCTTTTTAAATAAAGGAATTGTCAAAAACTGTCTTTTGTAGTTTTTACTTTTTGACACTTTTTTGGTGAATGGGTAGGGGTACAACCCCATACCCATTCATATGGGGCGACCGGGATCTGGGGGCCCTCCTTGTTAAAGTGGGCTTCCATATTCCAATAAGCCCCCTGCCCACAGACCCCCAAAACCACCAGGCCGGGGCTGTGGGGATGGGGCCCTTGTCCCCATCAACATGGGGACAAGGTGCTTTGGAGGAGATCTGGTATGGACTGGGGGGGGTCTCACGCCGTTTTTTTTACTTGATTTGTATCTATAGTGATGGGAGCTGGCAATACATTACAGCCGCAAGCAATTTTAGATTACATTTTTTCCTTTAGAAATTTCATTTTGCTGCGGCACTGTAAAGCACATCACATAGATGCGCCACTTTACAGGCAGACTAAGGGGACCCCACAGGCACGATATTTAAAGGAATATTTCATTTTTATTGTTTCACTTTAAGCATTATTAAATCACTGCTACTGAAAAAACTGTAATTTTAACCACCTCAATACAGGGCGGTTACACCCCCTTCCTGCCCAGACCAATTTTCAGCATTCATCGCTCTCACGATTTGAATGACAGTTACTCAGTCATGCAACACTGTACCCTTATGAAATGTGCGTCCTTTTTTTCACACAAATAGAGTTTTCTTTTGGTGCTATTTAATCAGTAGTGTTTTATTTTTATTTTTTGTGCTATAAATAAAAACTGTACATTTTGTGAAAAAATGCATTTTTCTTTGTTTCATTAAATTTTAGTGTATTTAGAGTAATTAGTATATATTATTTAGTCTTTGTGAAAGTTATAGAGTCTACAAGCTATGGTGCCAATCACTGAAAATTGATCACATCTGATCAGGCCTTCAGTACACAGGTGTATCTCATTTCTTGAGACACTAACAAGTCAGGAAAGTACAAATGCATCTCAAATGACCCCTTTTTAGAAAGTAGACATTCCAAGGTATTAAGTAAGTAGCATGGTGAGTATTTTCAATTGTATTTTTTCCCACAATTCTTTGCAAAATTAAGATTTTTTTTTTGTTTACAAAATTGTCATATTATCAGGTTATTTCTCACACACAGCATATGCATACAACAAATTACACCCCAAAACATATTCTGCTACTCTTCCCGAGTATGGCGATACCACATGTGTGAGACTTTTACACAGCCTGGCCACATACAAAGGACCAACATTGAAGTAGCACCTTTAGACGTTCTACAAGCATAAATGACAAATCTCATTTCTCAACCACCTATTACACTTTTGAAGGCCCTGGAGCACCAGGACAATGGGATTGCCCACAAAATTACCCCGTTTTGGAAAGAAAACACCCTAAGGTATAATCTATGAGGCATAATGAGTCTTTTGAATGGTATATTTATTCGTCACTCCACCCAATTGCATGATGCACAAACAAGCTAATTGGACTAATGCGGCACTCAAAGCAGGAACAAATCCTGCCAGTGTCTGTATGTGGCATGTAATAAAGCCTCCATGGTGTCCCCACCTCATGCCGCAGAAGTAGCGTCATTCTCGGTTGATGGTTACAGTAGTGCCATCAATACCGGTCGCGACGAATCCACGGCGAGTTCATCAAAGGTGCGGAGGTGCCACCACATATTGCACAGACTCAGAACCCAGGAGTAGTGATGGACGAACTTCCGACGGGACGTTTCGCGAACGCGAAACGCGAACGGACACAAACGTTCGCGAAAACGACCGTTCGCCGCGGGCTCCATTGACTTCAATGGGAGGCGAATTTCGCAAACCTTTAGGTCGAATTTGCGGCCACGGGGTAATTATTAGGGGGTAGCACGTAGTCCCACCACCTGGACAATAGCATAATACATGTATGAGGTGAATTTGGGATCGATAACTACAAGCATTTTTTTTTTATTTGGGAAATTGTTCTGACAATTCAGGACTATGGAGCTAATGAAGGCAATGGAGGAGAGGGAAGGTCAGGGACCAGGGTAGGCAAACAAGAGGGTGCAGGAGATACAGAGCACTGACAGCAGCACCGTAATACAGAGCACTGACATCAGCACCGTGACATACAGCGCTGACAGCAGCTCCGTGACATACAGCGCTGACAGCAGCTCCGTGACATACAGCGCTGACAGCAGCTCCGTGACATACAGCGCTGACAGCAGCTCCGTGACATACAGCGCTGACAGCAGCTCCGTGACATACAGCGCTGACAGCAGCACCGTGACATACAGCGCTGACAGCAGCTCCGTGACATACAGCGCTGACAGCAGCTCCGTGACATACAGCGCTGACAGCAGCTCCGTGACATACAGCACTGACAGCAGCTCCGTGACATACAGCGCTGACAGCAGCTCCGTGACATACAGCGCTGACAGCAGCACCGTGACATACAGCGCTGACAGCAGCTCCGTGACATACAGCGCTGACAGCAGCTCCGTGACATACAGCGCTGACAGCAGCTCCGTGACATACAGCGCTGACAGCAGCTCCGTGACATACAGCGCTGACAGCAGCTCCGTGACATACAGCGCTGACAGCAGCTCCGTGACATACAGCGCTGACAGCAGCTCCGTGACATACAGCGCTGACAGCAGCTCCGTGACATACAGCGCTGACAGCAGCTCCGTGACATACAGCGCTGACAGCAGCTCCGTGACATACAGCGCTGACAGCAGCACCGTAAGCAGCCCCAGGAGGAAGTCAGCACAGCACAGGGATGGTGTGATCCCCTCATAATAAGAACCCCCAGGAGGAAGTCAGCACAGCACAGGGATGGTGGGAGCCCCTCATAATAAGAACACCCAGGAGGAAGTCAGCACAGCACAGGGATGGTGGGAACCCCTCATAATAAGCAGCCCCAGTAGAAATATGACACCGCTCAACCTCTTCAAAGAGGAGGGTAGGGGCATATAGTACGGTGTGCTTTTTTGGGTCAGGGAAGTGAGCCAAATGAATTAAGAAGGTCTGTGTGCTTGATTCCAAAAATTGTTTATAGACATATACATGGTCTACTGATCACATGTGTTGAATTCCTCCGAGATCCATGCCTCATTCATTTTTAGAAATGTGAGGTAGTTAACACTGTGGTGAGCTAGGCGAGTACGCTTATCGGTCACAATCCCCCCTGCTGCGCTGAACGTCCTTTCGGACAGGACACTGGATGAGGGGCAAGCCAACAGTTCGATTGCAAATTGGGCAAGCTCTGGCCAGAGGTCAAGCCTGCCCACCCAGTAGTCTAGGGGTTCATCACTCCTCAGAGCGTCCACATCGGCCGTTAACCCAATGTAGTCGGACACCTGACGGTCTAGGCGTTCCCTGATGCTGGATCCGGATGACACCTGTCGATGGGTCGGCTGAAAGAATGACCTCATATCCGAAGTCACCAACACATCTTCAAACCGGCCTCTTCTTGCAGGCGCTGTTGGATTGGTACCCGCAAATCCTTCTCTGGGAGTGGGAATTGCTCCTCTGCCAGCGCACGCAAAAGCAGAATGCAGCATTTCTCGAAGCAAGGCCTGGAAGTGCTGCATTCTGACAGCCCTCTGCGACGGCGGTAACATTTCCGCCATTTTGTGTTTGTACCGGGGGTCTAAGTACGTTGCCACCCAGTACTGGTCCTTGACCCTCATGCTTTTTATACGGGGGTCCCTATTAAAACACTGGAGCATGAAGGCCCCCATTTGCACTAAAGTGGAAGCGGTGTGGTGGCCTGGCTCCTGCTCATCATCCAGGATAATGTCGTCCTCTTCATTCTCCTCTCCCCATCCTCGCACAACAGGGATCCCAGAAAGGTTTAAAGCATGCTCTTCTTGCTCCTGCTCATCCGCCCCGGCACCATCCTCCTCTGACTCCTCATCAGACTCCTGTTGTTGACTTGTCTCAGATAGAGTAGCCCCCCCTGGGAATTCATCCAGCATTGCGACTTCCTCATCTTCCCGCTCCTGCTCCTCCACAGCCTGATCAATGACACGACGCAATGCACGCTCCAGAAAGAAGGCATAAGGTACCATGTCACTGATGGCGCCATGGCTGCGACTGACCAGTTTGGTGATCTCCTCAAATGGCCGCAGAAGTCTGCATGTGTCGCGCATGAGCAGCCACTGGCGCGGTGAAAAAAAACCCAGCTCCCCAGAACCGTTTCTTTCGCAGAGTTCATACAGGTAGACGTTAACTGCACGTTTCTGCTGGAGCAGCCTATCAAGCATATAGAAGGTTGAGTTCCATCGCGTCGGGCAATCGCAAATAAGACGTCTGACCGGCAGATGGTGTCGCCGCTGAATGTCAGCAAGGCGAGCCATGGCCGTGTAAGATCTTCTGAAATGGGCCGAGATTTTCCTTGCCTGCCGCAAGATGTCCTGGACCCCAGGGTATTTGACAAGGAATCGCTGCACGACCAAGTTTAAGACGTGTGCCATGCACGGCACGTGCGTGATTTTGCCCTGTTTCAATGCGCTAAGCAGATTGGCACCGTTGTCACACACCACTTTACCAACTGTCAAATTGAGCGGTGTTAGCCACTCATCTGCCTGTGAACGCAAAGCTGAAAGGAGTGCCGGGCCAGTGTGGCTCTTTGCTTCCAGGCACAACAGACGCAGCACGGCATGGCAACGTCTCACCTGGCATGTGGAATAGGTTCTGGGGAGCTTGGGCGGTGCAGTGGAAGAGACGCTAGCAGCGGAAAAGGAGGAGGCAGCTGAGGAGGAGAGGGAGGAGGATGGAGTAGGAGGAGGAGAAGAAGAGTCAGGCCTGCATGCAATCCGTGGCGGTAAAACCAAATCTACACGGGTGCCACGGGTTACATGCTTGACGGCCGTCAGAAGGTTCACCCAGTGGGCAGTAAAACTGATATACCTTCCCTGCCCGTGTTTGCTAGACCACGTGTCTGTGGTCAGATGTATCTTGGCACCGACACTGTGTGCCAGAGATACATTCACTTGCCGCTGAACATGGCCATATAGCTCTGGGATGCCCTTCTCTGAGAAATACTTCCTTCCTGGGACCTTCCATTGTGGTGTTCCAATGGCCACAAATTTGCGAAAGGCCTCCGAGTCCACCAGTTTATATGGCAGTAGTTGGCGGGCTATGAGTTCTGACAAGCCAGCCGCCAACCGTTGGGCAAGAGGGTTATCCGGCGTCATCATTTTTTTACGCTCAAACATTAGGCCCACGGAAGCCTGCCTTTTTGCAGAAAAATGTGAGCTTGGCGTGATGGAAGGTGGAGTGGAGGACAATTGTGAGGAGAGAGGAGAAGGAGAAGTAGAAGACGAGGCTGGACGGTGAGAGCCTGCAGTGTGGCTTTGTGTGTTCCGTTGCTCCCACTGGGCTCGGTGATGGCTGCTCATGTGCCTTCTTAAGGCGGTCGTCCCTAGGTGAGTATTGGGCTTACCGCGACTAACGCGTTGACTGCAAAGATTGCAGATGGCAACGCTATTGTCAGCAGCGGACACGTTAAAAAAAGCCCACACTGCGGAGCCATGTGCCGGTGTCCTGGGAGCGCCAGATGTGACCGTACATGGTCGATGACTCGCTCCTGATACATTTGCAGTCTGCTTTGTCCCTGCTGTGCAATGTAAGTCATTGCTGCTTCTCCTCCCTATCTGCTGGTCCATATCTCCCTCTGAACTCCCCTCCTCTTCCTCTCTTGTGGGCACCCACGTGACATCACTAGACACGTCATCATCAACGTCACCTTCCCCACCGCTATAAGTAGAGTAGGCAGCAACACCGGGGACCAACCTCCTCCTTGGGCTGATCTGGGTACTGGCGTCAGACTGCTGAGTAGCGCTTGTTGCTACCTCCTCTTCCTGATCCAATACCAAGAGTGGCTGCGCATCAGAAATGTCCTCTTGATATGGATCGGAAAATAATTCCAGTGACTCAAGCGGAAGGTATGTGGTGGTGGTGGTGGTGGTCGTGTTGTTGGTGGTAGTGTCTTTGGGGGTGCACATAGCAGAGAGTGAAGAAGAGGGTGCAGATCGAGAGGATGAGGAGGGTGCAGAAGAGTAAGGCTGAGCGAGCCACTCAACCAAGTCTGGTGCATCCTTTAAAGTAATTGAACGCACCTTCTGCAACTTCCCACTTTGGCTCAAGCCTGTTGCTCCTGCCCTACCCCTACCACCCCTGCGGAAGGGCCTGCCTCTTCCTCTGCATGTCATTTTTTAAATGACCCTGTGACAAAACTCTTAGTCCCTATACCGCTGAAGGACTGCTGCAGTATAGGTGAGCGGTCAGCAGTGGTGCACGTCAACCCTATCTATTGTGGACCTATAGCGGTCCTTACAGAACAGCAGACTGTACCGCACTCAAGCCTATGTACCGTAGCACCCTATACCAAGTTACCAGTCCTTATAAGAACTTTTGTGGACCAAGCAGGTTGTGTATTAGTGTTTAGCAGACTGTACGTCAGTCCCTATACCGCTGAAGGACTGCTGCAGTATAGGGCAGCGGTCAGCAGTGGTGCACGTCAACCCTATCTATTGTGGACCGATAGCGGTCCTTACAGAACAGCAGACTGTACCGCACTCAAGCCTATGTACCGTAGCACCCTATACCAAGTTACCAGTCCTTATAAGAACTTTTGTGGACCAAGCAGGTTGTGTATTAGTGTTTAGCAGACTGTACGTCAGTCCCTATACCGCTGAAGGACTGCTGCAGTATAGGGCAGCGGTCAGCAGTGGTGCACGTCAACCCTATCTATTGTGGACCGATAGCGGTCCTTACAGAACAGCAGACTGTACCGCACTCAAGCCTATGTACCGTAGCACCCTATACCAAGTTACCAGTCCTTATAAGAACTTTTGTGGAACAAGCAGGTTGTGTGTTAGTGATTAGCAGACTGTACGTCAGTCCCTATACCGCTGAAGGACTGCTGCAGTATAGGTGAGCGGTCAGCAGTGGTGCACGTCAACCCTATCTATTGTGGACCGATAGCGGTCCTTACAGAACAGCAGACTGTACCGCACTCAAGCCTATGTACCGTAGCACCCTATACCAAGTTACCAGTCCTTATAAGAACTTTTGTGGACCAAGCAGGTTGTGTATTAGTGTTTAGCAGACTGTACGTCAGTCCCTATACCGCTGAAGGACTGCTGCAGTATAGGGCAGCGGTCAGCAGTGGTGCACGTCAACCCTATCTATTGTGGACCGATAGCGGTCCTTACAGAACAGCAGACTGTACCGCACTCAAGCCTATGTACCGTAGCACCCTATACCAAGTTACCAGTCCTTATAAGAACTTTTGTGGACCAAGCAGGTTGTGTATTAGTGTTTAGCAGACTGTACGTCAGTCCCTATACCGCTGAAGGACTGCTGCAGTATAGGGCAGCGGTCAGCAGTGGTGCACGTCAACCCTATCTATTGTGGACCGATAGCGGTCCTTACAGAACAGCAGACTGTACCGCACTCAAGCCTATGTACCGTAGCACCCTATACCAAGTTACCAGTCCTTATAAGAACTTTTGTGGAACAAGCAGGTTGTGTGTTAGTGATTAGCAGACTGTACGTCAGTCCCTATACCAATGAAGGACTGCTGCAGTATAGGGCAGCGGTCAGCAGTAGTGCACGGCAACCCTATGTATTGTGGACCGATAGCGGTCCTTACAGAACAGCAGACTGTAACGCACTCAGGCCTATGTACCGTAGCACCCTATACCAAGTTACCAGTCCTTATAAGAACTTTTGTGGACCAAGCAGGTTGTGTATTAGTGTTTAGCAGACTGTACGTCAGTCCCTATACCGCTGAAGGACTGCTGCAGTATAGGGCAGCGGTCAGCAGTGGTGCACGTCAACCCTATCTATTGTGGACCGATAGCGGTCCTTACAGAACAGCAGACTGTACCGCACTCAAGCCTATGTACCGTAGCACCCTATACCAAGTTACCAGTCCTTATAAGAACTTTTGTGGAACAAGCAGGTTGTGTGTTAGTGATTAGCAGACTGTACGTCAGTCCCTATACCGCTGAAGGACTGCTGCAGTATAGGGCAGCGGTCAGCAGTGGTGCACGTCAACCCTATCTATTGTGGACCGATAGCGGTCCTTACAGAACAGCAGACTGTACCGCACTCAAGCCTATGTACCGTAGCACCCTATACCAAGTTACCAGTCCTTATAAAAACTTTTGTGGACCAAGCAGGTTGTGTGTTAGTGTTTAGCAGACTGTGCGTCAGTCCCTATACCGCTGAAGGACTGCTGCAGTATAGGGCAGCGGTCAGCAGTAGTGCACGGCAACCCTATGTATTGTGGACCGATAGCGGTCCTTACAGAACAGCAGACTGTAACGCACTCAGGCCTATGTACCGTAGCACCCTATACCAAGTTACCAGTCCTTATAAGAACTTTTGTGGACCAAGCAGGTTGTGTGTTAGTGATTAGCAGACTGTACGTCAGTCCCTATACCAATGAAGGACTGCTGCAGTATAGGGCAGCGGTCAGCAGTAGTGCACGGCAACCCTATGTATTGTGGACCGATAGCGGTCCTTACAGAACAGCAGACTGTAACGCACTCAGGCCTATGTACCGTAGCACCCTATACCAAGTTACCAGTCCTTATAAAAACTTTTGTGGACCAAGCAGGTTGTGTGTTAGTGTTTAGCAGACTGTGCGTCAGTCCCTATACCGCTGAAGGACTGCTGCAGTATAGGGCAGCGGTCAGCAGTAGTGCACGGCAACCCTATGTATTGTGGACCGATAGCGGTCCTTACAGAACAGCAGACTGTAACGCACTCAGGCCTATGTACCGTAGCACCCTATACCAAGTTACCAGTCCTTATAAGAACTTTTGTGGACCAAGCAGGTTGTGTGTTAGTGATTAGCAGACTGTACGTCAGTCCCTATACCAATGAAGGACTGCTGCAGTATAGGGCAGCGGTCAGCAGTAGTGCACGGCAACCCTATGTATTGTGGACCGATAGCGGTCCTTACAGAACAGCAGACTGTAACGCACTCAGGCCTATGTACCGTAGCACCCTATACCAAGTTACCAGTCCTTATAAGAACTTTTGTGGACCAAGCAGGTTGTGTGTTAGTGATTAGCAGACTGTACGTCAGTCCCTATACCAATGAAGGACTGCTGCAGTATAGGGCAGCGGTCAGCAGTAGTGCACGGCAACCCTATGTATTGTGGACCGATAGCGGTCCTTACAGAACAGCAGACTGTAACGCACTCAGGCCTATGTACCGTAGCACCCTATACCAAGTTACCAGTCCTTATAAGAACTTTTGTGGACCAAGCAGGTTGTGTGTTAGTGATTAGCAGACTGTACGTCAGTCCCTATACCAATGAAGGACTGCTGCAGTATAGGGCAGCGGTCAGCAGTAGTGCACGGCAACCCTATGTATTGTGGACCGATAGCGGTCCTTACAGAACAGCAGACTGTACTGCACTCAGGCCTATGTACCGTAGCACCCTATACCAAGTTACCAGTCCTTATAAAAACTTTTGTGGACCAAGCAGGTTGTGTGTTAGTGTTTAGCAGACTGTGCGTCAGTCCCTATACCGCTGAAGGACTGCTGCAGTATAGGGCAGCGGTCAGCAGTAGTGCACGGCAACCCTATGTATTGTGGACCGATAGCGGTCCTTACAGAACAGCAGACTGTAACGCACTCAGGCCTATGTACCGTAGCACCCTATACCAAGTTACCAGTCCTTATAAGAACTTTTGTGGACCAAGCAGGTTGTGTGTTAGTGATTAGCAGACTGTACGTCAGTCCCTATACCAATGAAGGACTGCTGCAGTATAGGGCAGCGGTCAGCAGTAGTGCACGGCAACCCTATGTATTGTGGACCGATAGCGGTCCTTACAGAACAGCAGACTGTACTGCACTCAGGCCTATGTACCGTAGCACCCTATACCAAGTTACCAGTCCTTATAAGAACTTTTGTGGACCAAGCAGGTTGTGTGTTAGTGATTAGCAGACTGTACGTCAGTCCCTATACCAATGAAGGACTGCTGCAGTATAGGGCAGCGGTCAGCAGTAGTGCACGGCAACCCTATGTATTGTGGACCGATAGCGGTCCTTACAGAACAGCAGACTGTACTGCACTCAGGCCTATGTACCGTAGCACCCTATACCAAGTTACCAGTCCTTATAAGAACTTTTGTGGACCAAGCAGGTTGTGTATTAGTGTTTAGCAGACTGTGCGTCAGTCCCTATACCGCTGAAGGACTGCTGCAGTATAGGGCAGCGGTCAGCAGTAGTGCACGGCAACCCTATGTATTGTGGACCGATAGCGGTCCTTACAGAACAGCAGACTGTACCGCACCCAAGCCTATGTACCGTAGCACCCTAGACAGACCAAGTTACCAGTCCTGATAAAGAGCTTTGTGGAACAAGTGAGTTGTGAATGATTAGCAGACTGCAGCAGAAGGGCAGCAGTCAAGTATAATATTCTTTCTATATTTGGAAGAAAGAATATTATACGTGTACAAGCCTATTACCGTACCACTGATACCAGTCCTGAAAAGAACCTTTGTGGAACTAATAGTAACAGCAAGTCTTTAAAATTATCCTCACTGCCTGACACACTGCTTCCTGCCTGTCCCTATACAAATTGGCAAAAAAGAGTAGGCTGGAACGATTAGCTGGAACAGCTCTTTTGTGGACCTGATAGTAACAGCTAATGATGATGATGATGATGATGATGAAGAAAGACTAATCTGGCTGAGCTGTCCCTAAAATAGCAGCATACAGCGCTCTGTCCCTTTATCTAAACTGACAAAAGAAACTCAGGCTGCTGACCTAACACCTATACCAGTCCTGAAAAGAACTTTTGTGTACCAAATAGCTAGCGTTTTCTCTGTCCCTACTCCACACAGGATCCTTTCCCTACAGTGACAGAAGAAAGAATGTAAAATGGCCACCGGATCGGGTGTATTTATAGGTTAGGGGGAATGTCCAAGT
Source organism: Lithobates pipiens (assembly GCF_037356315.1). Lineage (NCBI taxonomy): Eukaryota > Metazoa > Chordata > Amphibia > Anura > Ranidae > Lithobates > Lithobates pipiens. The sequence continues at coordinate 614,543,697 of NW_027507748.1, forward strand.
GTCCATGAGCTGTCATGTCTCAATTGGTTGTCCTGTAACACATGATAAACGTGTCACGAAAGGTTAAAGTTCTTGTATACATTAAACACGTAAGTCCGCCGGGGCGAACGACGGAAAAAGGCGTTCGAACCCGCGGACGGCGAAAGTCGGAAATTCGCCGCGAAACGACCGCCGGGCGAACCGTTCGGCCATCACTACCCAGGAGGTCCGAGGCTGCACAAAATCTCCATGACCATTAAGTGGCCATACCAAAGGCCGGGGTGGAGAGTCCACCAGATGAAACGGCTAGTGGATAAGGAGAAAGCCCCCATTCCAGATGAGTCTGTACGGGGGCCACCTGTGCTGGGAATGGATTCCTACAGGGGGGGCAGTAAGGGAGAGCCCCGGAGCCAACACATGTATGCGTCCTATGCAGGGGTTAAGTCCTGGGGAAAAAAGTGTGGGAACTCCCACCCAAGATTCACTCCCCCACTAAAAAAAAAATAGGACATCGGGGCACATCAGGGCACAAGGAACCTCAGGGCATGGGGCACATCAGGCCACATGGCAGATCAGGGCACGGGGCACATCGGGGCACATTATGGCACATCAGGGCACATTATGGGGCACATAGCACATAAGGGCATGGGGCACATCAGGCCACGTGGCACATCAGGGCACAGGGTACATAGCACATCAGGGCACATGACACATAGCACATCAGGGTACATTATGGGGCACATAGCACATCAGGGCATGAGGCACATTAGGGCACATGGCACATCAGGGCATGGGGCACATGGCACATCAGGGCACATTATGGGGCACATAGCACATCAGGGCACATAGCTCATAAGGGCACGGGGCACATAAGGGCATGGGGCATCTCAGGGCATGGGGCACATCAGGCCACATGGCACATCAGGGCACGGGCCACATAAGGGCACGGGGCACATAAGGGCATGGGGCACATCAGGGCACATAAGGGCACAGGGCACATAGAACATCAGGGCACATAACACAGCAGGGCAGAGGGCACATAGCACATCAGGGCACATCGGGCACATCAGGGCTCGAAGCACATCAGGGCACATTATGGGGCACACAGCACATCAGGGCATATTATGGGGCACATAGTACATCAGGGCACAGGGCACATAGCACATCAGGGCATGGGGCACATTAGGGTACATGGCACATCAGGGCATGGGGCACATGGCACATCGGAGCACATTATGGCACATCAGGGCACATTATGGGGCACATAGCACATCAGGGCACATAGCAAATAAGGTCATGGGCACATCAGGCCACATGGCACATCAGGGCACATAGCACATCAGGGCATGGGGCACATAGCACATCAGGGCACGGTGCACATCAGGGCACATTATGGCACATTATGGGGCACATAGCACATCAGGGCATATTATGGGGCACATAGCACAACAGGGCACATTATGGGGCACATTGGGGCACATAGCACATCAGGGCATGGTGCACATCAGGGGGCACATTACAGGGCACATCAGGGGATCTTACTTGCCAGTATGCAGAGTAGCGCAGGAAGCATTTGTCTGTAGTAAGTTTTCTCTCATGTCACACAGCGCTGTCGTGTTTAAGTTTCTGTACCTACTCCTGGTATTTATTGCCCCTTTAAGATCCCCCCACTTTTAGCACAGTTTGACCACACCCGCTGTTCAATGCGATTTACAGTGGGTGTGGTCAGACTGCACTAAAAGTGGGGTGGCACAGTGGTGTAGTGGTTAGCACTTTCACATAGCAGCAAGAGGTCGCTGGTTCGAATACTGACATTACCTGCCTGGAGTTTGCATGTTCTGCCTGTACCTGCATGGACTTCCTCCCACACTCCAAAGACATGCAGTTTGGTTAATTGGATCTTGTCTAAATTGGCCTGTGTATGTATGAATGTTAATTAGGGATTTTAGATTGTAAGCTCCTGGAGGGGTAGTGACTGATGCAGATGTACAATGTATATGTAGAGCACTGCATAAATTGACAGCACTATATAAGTACCTCAAATAAATAATACTCTCTGAGAAAAGAAGCCCTATATGAATTTATACAGGATTACAGATACAACTGTCCCTTTGAGGGCAACCATAATGTGAACGTGACCTGCGATGAAATGGAGATTTACAACTCTGTTGTAGACACAACCCAAATGTCTACAAGAATCTCTACAAAGTGAGGGAAATTCCCTTCTAATGCCGTGTACACACGATCAGATTTTCTGACAACAAAACTGTGGAATTTTGTCTGAAGGATGTTGGCTCCAACTTTTCTTGCATACACACGGTCACACAAATGTTGGCCAACAATTACGAACATAGTGACGTACAAGACGTACGTGATATCTCTATTACGAATGCTAGTTTTACAAGACCGCACGCTTCCGGCTCGTCCTCGATTCCGAGCATGCATGTTTGTACTTTGGACTTTTGTCTGACGGACTTGTGTACACACGATCGTAAAATCAGACAACACACATTTGTTGGCGGAAAATTTGAGAGCATGCTAGCCAACATTTGTTGGCGGAAAGTTCGCCAACAAATGGAGAATACACACGATTGGACTTGCCATCAACAAGCTCACATCCAACATTTCCCGTCGGAAAATCCGATCGTGTGTACGTGGCAATAGGCTTCATTCACGTGTTTGCTGTGTCCTGTACATCATGAATCAGCCATTTGTTTCTAGATCTGCCTGGAGCTGCATACAGGTAGTCTATAATACTCTAAATGGGGATGCAGCGGCTGTGCAGACACAGATCCTAATCTGACAGGTTTGCAGAAGTGCTCTGTCAATTTAAGACCTGCATTTGTGTACATACAGTGCTGCTTCCCCATAGAGTACCAACAGATGCCTAACCCAGCGCCCATATGAATGAAGCCTTAGTTCAACTCCAAACATTGTTCCCATTGGAAGATATTTTCTGTTCTGGTGACAACATAACATTTTTGATTTTTAATCACTGTCTGTAAAACTTAATAGGGCAATCAGAGAAGTTAAATCACCATTTTAATTTAGCAGTGAGAACACTTCACAGCAAGATAGCAATGACTTGTGGAAGCAAAGGATTCAACATTCTAATAGGGTCAGTGGATACCAAGAAACACATGAACCTGAATATGAACAGCTGTACATTTCTCTGTAACACCACTTGGTATATGCATGCTTCATTACCTATGGTCACTTGTTATCTCAAACATCTAAGCCAGAATGTTCTTCTGTGGGTCCCATATACTTGGTGTACTCCCGGTACCATTGGAAGACAGCCACCAATGAAGCCCCTGCAGATAAAGAGGGGATAACACTGCGCTCCATGATCTACAGCCAGGGCTTTTTGAAGCAGCAGGAATGGAAGGGAATAAAGCTCCAACACCTCCAGCACTGAATGTATGTAATGGCAAGGGGAGCTCAGGGTGTGCTTGAAGGTCTATTATTGCTGGCTGCTGAGATATCTATTGTTGCTGGGAGGTCTTTTGTTGAAGGGAGGTCTATTGTTGTTGGGGAGGTCTATTGTTGCTGGTGGGTGATCTATAGTTGCTGGGAGAGATCTACTGTTGAGGGAGGGGTCTATTGTTGCTGGCTGTTGGATGGTCTATTGATGCTGGCTGCTGGGAGATCTGTTGCAGCTGGTGAGGGTCTATTGTTGCTGGGGTGAATCTATTGTATCTGAGGTTGTATTTTGTTGCTGGGGCATCTATTGTTGCTGGCGGGGGGGGGGGGGGGGGTCTATTGCAGTGTTGCTAACCTACCAGATTAAAATTTAATGAGAAGACACACAAACTTTCCTGGCACAGCCAAGTTTTTACTGGCATTTCCAAAAGTTACAAAATGAGTTTTAAGTGCAATTTTCAGTATTTAGGCTACAAACAAGTACAATATGCAATTATCAATGTGATTTAAGGTAGTTGTTAATGCAAAAAAACATATTTCTTATTTTATTTTTGATATAGTAAGTAGCTCAGGAACAGAAGGGACATAATTAGAATGGGTGGCACACACACATAAAACGGACTCTCAGAGTGACACTGACAGCACTGTGCAGCAGCACAGATGATGATGACACCTCACCGACACAACATGTCCCCTCCTGAGTCATAGTGACAATCTCTCTCCATGCCAGGTGGTGCCGTCAGTCTACTCCAGGCTAAACAGCACTGACAGTCCTGCTCCTAGTATGTCTTGCTCCCATCCCGCAGGCCTGCACACCAGGCTAAGGCTCCCTTGCACCATGACATCACATGACACGCTCAGGCACTACCTCTACCAGACCCGTCCCCCCACCGGTGCCACCCGAAAACACTGTAGCAGGCAGTCACTTGGATGGTCTTGGCCGGCCTGAGTGTCACAGCCATATTATTAATTGGCAATCTTTTCCTGTCATTGGAATTTACTGGCAGGAGAAAAGTGCCCATGTTTTACTGGCTGCCAGTAAAAATATTGACGGTTGGCAACACTGGTCTATTGTTCCTGGCTGCAGGGGATCTATTTTACTAATTTTCTTGTTATCCTTAACACATTTCATACAACTTCCATAGTACCACAAAATTATATTAGATTCTATATTCTCTAAGGTTTCTCCGCATCTGACCGGCTCCCTATGGAGCTGGTTCATGTATCTCTGTTGCGGCTGTGGAGCGCATTGCACAGAAACGCTGTGCGTCTTTAGCTCCATTTCAGGGCTCAATTCAGGCATAGATTTGGCCCTGATTCATCCCTGAAATGGGGAACAGGGACGCACAGCGCTCCTGTGAGATCTGCAGCCGGTTCCAGTGTGAACCTGGCCTTAAAGGGGCAGTGCTGAGAGGTGGAACCAAGGGATGGTGCTCAGAGGTGGGAAAAGGGGTGACTCAGAAGGGGGAAGTACCTGCACCTATTCTCTGAGAAAAAACAAAACAAAAAAATGTCTACAGTAAACTTTGTGACTTTTGGCTTTAAGTACAAGTGTTTCCAGTTTTTGTAATTGGTGCCAATTTTACCATTGGCCCCATATGTGCTTTATAGTACTCATGGTCCTTGGTGAATTATTTAGCACTGTTATCCAGTCAGAACTGTGATATCAAAGGTATGTGGACTTGGCCCACAGATAGCAATTCTATAACCCTTGATCTAGTAATGACTTTTTAACAAATATAGCAAAATAAAGAGCATATTCTTACCAGATGAAGGTAGAGAGTCAATAAACTCACAAACACACTTTTCCATCTCATTAACGCTGGAAAATGGACGATTAGACCACACGGCTGCAGTTATAAGTGGACACTTCTCTATGATGTTCCCAAATACATCCAAAAACTCCTCGTAGCTCATGCCGTTTACAGCCTGTATATCCATTCTGGTAGTCCAACACCAACAGAGAAAACAGATATGCGAATACAAAACTCTCCTGTAGAGACAGGTTTACAAATTGAGTTAATAAGTTCACTTTTAACTGATTACTGAACCGTGAGGTCAGTGATCTCAGACTGAAGTCCTTTCCATGTGTGTGAAGACTCGCATCCACTGAAAAAGTGTTGATTAAATGAAAAAATTAAATGAACACAACTGCAGGCTCTCCTCCAAGCCAACGCCAGAAAAGCAGATAAAGTGGGCACTCTTAAGTAGGGATGAACTTAGCTGTCGTTGCTGGGCAAATGAGCTGTGGGTGGGAGATTAACCACTCCACAGCTGCACATATACCACAAATAAAGGGGCAGGGAGTCTCGTGACATCATTGACCCAATGGGGGAAAGTTATTAAAAAACGGATGCACTCAGAATCTGGTGCAGCTGTGCATGGTAGCCAATCAGCTCCTAACCTCAACTTTGGCAATAACATCTGGAAGCTGATTGGTTACTATGCAAAGTTGCACCAGATTTTGCACACTCCAGTTTTCGTAAATCAACCCCAAAATGTCCATATTCCCATATTAGGCCAATGATATCACAAGAACCTGAGCTCATTACTACTGCTGAGCAGGGGCAGTCCATCCATCAAGGGTGCACGGGCGCTACCCCCTCTGTGACGCCACCCCCTATATGACCACTGGATAGATTCATGCATGCATTGCATGAATCTATCCATGGCCCCACCACTGCCACCCCCTATTCGGCGGTCCGGCCCCTTTTCGGACACCGGACACCTGAATTCCAGGAGCGGGGGTGTTTTTTTTAAGCACCTGATTAGAGACATAGGCTCTAATAGGCTTCAAAAAAGGTGGACTTGAAGCGCAGGGCAGAAAGCGGGTAGGCAGGGATCACAGTGGCGGAATGTGATGGGCACAAAAGGCGGCATTTTATGGGCACAGGTGGAGGTATATGATGAGCACATTTGGCTGCATTTAATGGGCACAAGTAGCTGCATTTGATGGGGCACAAGTGGCTGCATTTGATGGGCACAAGTGGCTGCATTTGATGGGCATAAGTGTCTGCAAATGATGGGCACAAGTGTCTGCAAATGATGGGGCACAAGTGGCTGCATATGATGGGCACAGTTGGCTGCATATGTTGGGCACAACTGGCTGCATTTGATGGGCACAGGTGGCTGCATTTGATGGGCACAATGGCTGTAATTGATGGGCACAGTGAGGCTGCAATTGATGTTTTTTTTTGTATTTTTCAGTTTGTTTGCGCCCCCCCAAAATTTTTTGAGCACCAGCCACCACTGCTGCTGAGGAGACAGCTGTAAGTTTTGTCTGTTAGTTGTGAGGTGCTGCTGAGTACAGCGGACAGATTTTTATTATATTTGTTTTTTATAAAGAAGGAATAGCTAGTTATATGTGACACGTATTGATTAACTTGTGTTATTATATTGCTTTTTTTAGTCCCACAAAAGTATGTGCAATGTTTTAAATCACTAGGCATCATGAAGTGCTGCGCAAACTGTTGGCACTATATAAATCCTGTATAATAATCATTGCGAATGTATCACAGACTGTCCCACATTCTGTTTACATTAACCACTTTCAGACCGGGCCATTTTGCTGGCTTAAGACCAGACCACTTTTTGCGATTCGGCACTGCGTCATTTTAACCGACAATTGCACGGTTGTGCGATGTGGCTCCCAAACAAAATTGACATCCTTTTTTTCCCACAAATAGAGCTTTCTTTTGGTGGTATTTGATCACCCCTGCGTTTTTTTTGCGCTATAAACAAAAAAAGAGCGACAATTTTGAAAAAAACGTATTATTTTTTACTTTTTGCTATAATAAATATCCCCCAAAAATATATAAAAAGTTTAGGCCGATACGTATTCTTCTACATATTTTTGGTAAAAAAAATCGCAATAAGCGATTATTGATTGGTTTGCGCAAAATGTACAGCGTTTACAAAATAGGGGATAGTTTTATGGCATTTTTATTCTTTTTTTTTTTTACTAGTAATGGCGGCAATCAGCGATTTTTCTTGTAATTATTTTTGACACATTTTTTGGACCATTGTCATTTATACAGCAATCAGTGCTATACAAATGCACTGATTTCTGTGTAAATGACACTGGCAGTGAAAGGGTTAACCAGGGGATGGCAGTGTAGGGGTTAAGTGTGTCCTAGGGGCGTGTTACTAACTGTGGGGGGCGTGGCTGCGTGTTAGTGAACACTGATCTCTGCTCCAATTACAGGGAGCAGAGATCAGTGTCACTTGATGTTTACATCGGCATCTCCCCGTTCAGCCTCCCCGTGAGACGATTGCGTGTATCCACGCGGCGATCGAGTCCACGGGATCCACAACCGGACTCACGGGGGTCCCGACCGGCATGCGCACGTGCCACCTGCGGTGCACACGTGATGGCAGGGCAGCAATTACAAATAGACGTACCTGTACGCCAATTTGCCTGCCCGTGCCATTGTGCCAACATACATCGTCGTGCACCGGTCGGGAAGTGGTTAAGAAGGTTTATTCTAATTGGGTGAATTTTGCCTTCTTTACTGAAAACTTGGTATCGAATTCTAACAATATGGCACTTTTTCCTCAAAATTTTCAAAGACCAGGTTACCGTTTTTTTTTAGCATACCAGTTATTTCTTCAATTCCTTTTAAATGTTGCACCAAAAGGATGACGTAAAGGCTTTCAAAAGTGGTGTAAGAGAAAGTGGCATATACATTCCACTTTTTAATAAATGGAACCCTTTATGTTTCTGATATGGATAACACTAAGTTGTTCGTTCATGAAACCGAGATAATCAATGATAGTGAATAAATATTGTGATTATCGTGAGTTTGTGACCACTGTAATGAGGGGCAGAGATGCTGTTCTCTATTTCTAATCACAGCACAATAAGAAGTGAATGTGAAATGGAAGCGTATGAATCAATTCCTCTGCTTCATCTGTTACTGCCTGGTGGTCCCAGTAAAAGATAGAGCAGGCTATATATGATACATAATTAAAGACCTATTGAAGATGGACCATTCATGAATAATTATATTTTTCTAGCCAGGTGCTTGGCTAGAGACAGAGTGCGATTTAGGAAACTACGCTGCAATGCTTTCTGTGCTTTTAACATATTTGAGGCTGAATAAGTTAACACTACCTCGGTTCCACCTTCCAGGGGGAGCTGAAAAGCAGGAGGAGCTATTGAAAGGTTGGCAGCACTGAACTATGGGAGATGTAATTTGAGAAAGAAATTCTGCTATGACAGCAAATGGACAATTGCATTACCATTTGCAAAGAGAGGAGTATTTTCCTGGGCCGAATATAGAGTGATTTTCTCATGCTGTGAGGGGACCGGAGTGTGCACATCTAAATGTGCTACAAGCCTGTGGCCTGAGATAGAAACTGGAATTCTGTTATCCTGTGTGATGAGGACCAGAGACATTCCAGGCTGATCCAGAAGTGACACCTGAAAAGTGGGACTGAAGCTGCTGTGTCGCTGGGACTGGTCGCTGCTTGCAGAAACTGAGAACATAGGGACTGGCCATCTAGCAGCCTTATTCACTGCATGTAGACTTTACTGGGTCTATTCTTATATGCACCACCATAAAGACTGGGCTCCAATGCTAGACGGCTGAAGAACTAGTGCTAAGGACTGCCCACCCAGTAAGCTGCTTCACAAGAACTGTGTCTATTGCCCATAGTAAGAGGTATCACTTTAGGGGGCCTTACATTTCATCATAGCCATTCATTTAGAGTGCAGTGCTATTGGTTACAGATAAGTTATTAAAGCGTTAATCACTGTTACTGTTGCCTATGGCATTGCTTATTGCTGATTTTGTGTATTACCAGTTTTACTATAATTTAAGCAGCTATAACCTAGTGGTCATATTGTCTAGTGAATTGTTATTGACCTTCTTGAATTCTTGAATTTAATTCTTTACTTGCACATTTATGTACATACCAGGTGCAGACTGACCATTGAGGCACTTGGGCAATGCCCAAAGATCGGGGTCAGTAGAGGGCCCCATGAGAGGCTTAGTCTGCCCCTAGAGGTGCCCACACCTTATTATGCAGAAAAGAGAAGGTTTAAGCCCAGAAGAGGCAGTGAACCATGGCATTCCTGCCGATGGTTTATGCAGCATTGGAAGAGGACTGGCCCGGGATGAGAGAGCGAATTTGGAGCCATGGGGATGATGGCAGCAGCAGCCACTTCAGCCACTCTTCCCCCTGGGGAATTGAACGGAGGGGCAGGGCCACAGTCCACATCCCCGCCATGGGGGACAGCTGGTGCTAAACTTTAGAGCTGGAGGTAGCAGAGTGCACTGCACAGTGGAGACATCCTAGAGCTAGCAACCTGCCTTGTGTGCAGCAGGTCAGTGTGTGATTGCCAGCCCAGCAGTTTAGTGTGTCACTCTGGTTTAACCTATACCAGACAGGCTGAGTGTTCCTGCACAGTGCCCATCCACCAAGTGCTATTCCCTACTCTCTATCTAATAACCCTGATTTCTATATACACACAGAGTGCACACTGATATCTGCGTGCCACTCAGTGTGCAGGTATCAGTGTTATATATAGGGAATAGCACTCAGTGTACAGATATCAGACTGACCACTCAGGCACTGCCCAAGGTCAGTAAGGGGGCCCCATGAGAGGCTCCTATCCTGGACTTCACTCATTCCTACTTCATATGTAAAAGGTCAAGGTGGGGAGGAGCAGGCTGATATAGGATGGGGGTGGTGTGCACATGGAGGGCACAGTCTGTATGGCTGGGGACAGTGTATATGCTTGGAGCGCACAGCTCCTCCACAGGTGAGGAGTCCCATGATGAAGAGGGAGCCCGCCCATTGTCCTATGCTCTGTTCAGGGACAGCTCCGCTCATGTCCCTTCCTCTCTGGGCTGGATCTGATCATAGACATAGTTATCAATATTTCCCCACTCCCTGTTATAATGACCAAGAAGTCTCAGGCCTGGAAAAACCTCCCTCTGTCTCTCACTGGGAAGATAAACTTGATAAAAATGAAAATTCTACCCCTTCTATTGTACAACCTTAGGAATTCCCCGGTTTGGATCCCCAAGTCCATCTTTAAATCAATAGATGTCATGATCTCCTCCTTTTTGTGGCAGAGAGGAATCCCCTGTCTCAAATTAGAAATACTACAACATCCTTGGGGGGAGGGGTTCCTCGAAGTTCCTAACTTACTTACTCCTCCTGATGATGTCTCTGTATCCCCGGGAGTGGCCTGTGTGGGCTCCTACGAGGCGCTGTCTCATTTGGTATACAGGGGTCTAAAAGCCCTATACCCACTGACATCCTCCATGCACTCAGTAATGAAGGCATGGGTCATGGCCCAGGGAGAGCAAACGCCTAGCCCAACCAGACTTTCTCCTAATATCCCGCTGTGGAGGAACCCCAATTTAACCCACTTCTTCAGTTACCCGGATCCAGTGGTATGGACCAAATATGGTATTAAAATCTTGCTCCACATTGTATCAAACAGTACTTTATTGTCATTCAATTAATTAAAACTAAAGTATGATTTGCCAAACTCACATTTCTCTAGGTACATTCAATTGCAGAATGCTTTTTGCACACAGTTTGGTAGGGAGCACCTTGACCTTGAGCCCAGCAACCTAGAGCTACTGACCCGCAGTGAATCACTGCAAAAAACAGTTTCCTGCTTACATAAAGATTTATTCCATGAAACAACCCTCCTGTTGGGGCCTTGCAGGAGAGCTTGGGGTGCCATAGCTCTGGGACTGGACAGAGACGATTGGGACGATATGTGGGGGACTGCATTCCAGTATTTAGTATCTAGCAGAGATAGATTGATCCACTACAAGTTCCTACACAGAATCTACCTCACCCGTGCTAGACTGGCAAGGATGTTTGGAACCCAGCACTCCCTGTGCTGGAGATGCGCTGCACCCTTAGCTAATTTTATGCATATTTTCTGGGAATGCCCATCAATTAAAGCTTATTGGTAAGCCATTGCCTCCTGTATAAGGTAGGTCACATCAATCACTATCCCTGTGTCCATTGAGGTGTGTCTTCTACACTTAGTGAAGCCTCTGGCCACTACCAGGGCCATTCAGACCCTTCTTACACTGTTTTATGCTAAAAAGTGCATTATCCTTTCATGGAAGAGCTCTGTGTCACCAACTTTGGAGTCTTGGAAAACATTGGTCAACAAGGAAGTACCCTTTTACAAGGCTACATACTTCAGCAGATGGGCTCTGAACTAATTTGAGAAGGTTTGGGGGGGTGGATAGCTTCCATGGACACGGCATCAGAGTAATCACACTAGAACACAGCCCAGGATCCTTGGTAGGCATAGTAACTCGGAGAGGAGATTGTCTTGAAGGGCTAGAAATTAGTGAGTGGTTGAAGAACTGGAACACTGAATATTTGGGGATAGGCATCAAAGAACTGGCACACTGCATATTTGGGGATGGGCAACGCTCCTTAATTGAACCATGTCACTAGGGGGTGGGGGGGGGGGAGAACGTCACCACTCCACAGAGGATATCTGCTAGATCATATGGGAAGTCATGGAACTGTATCCTTTTGTTATGGTAGACTGCCTCCGGCTGGAGGTAGGAATGTTCGTGTACCTATCTGGGCAAAGTTAGGGGGGATACATCACAAGTTTATGTAATACCTTTTATGTTGTACTGTTTTCTGTTCCGGTAAGTTTGTGGCTGGTTGTTGCCCACAATGTGTGGCTTGTTATAACATGTATTATATAAAACGAAATAAAAAAATTATTTTCACAAAAAAAAAAAATGGACTTGGTTTTTGATTCAGGCCTGCCATACACGGTTCAAATCTCAGCCGGTTCAGCAGGAACCGGTCGAGATTTGAAACATTAATGGGCATGCTGAATGTACCAAGTTGATCGATCGTACAACTTGATTACAACCAGCCTGCCGAATTCTCTTGCGATTATTGCTAGTGGCTGCTATAGCCGCTAGTGAAAATCACTGTCTCCTCCCAGTGGAGATGGCTTCCCTCCTTCTCCCCGCCCCTCTGCCAGGAGAAGACAATGGCCTGGCAGGAGCGCTTCCTGCATCAACACTGTCTGTGTTGATGGGGGAATCAAGCAAATTTCTTTTCTGCAACCACAGGTTGAAAGAAATCTGCTCCGTGTATGGCCCGGTTAAAGTGGACTTTATTTTTATTACTTATGCAAATACATTGTAATGCACTTATTATATTACTTTGTTCACTTCATTGTTACACAGGTGTTTACATAAACTGGAAAAGTGTATGAATGACTGTTTATATATAAGTTTTGGCTTTTGGCACTGCACATTTTTTAGGATGAATTATTTGCTGTTAATAGTTAAAATAAAAAAAAAACAATCATTTTGTATTTTATGAAAATGTTGGATTCTGTATCTAGCAGGGGAGATTTCCACACAAGCATAATGTAACAAATAAAGGCACAAAAACCATGCAGATTTAATATATGTAATATATTTATTGCAAAATGCAGTAACGTGTACAAAATTCTTGTGAGCTGTGAAGCACACATTCTTTTAGCTTATCATTACTTTAAGTGCAATACAGAGTAGTTTATAGCAGTGCATAACAAGTATAGTGTAAAGCAGTGTTTCCCAAACAGTGTCTTAAAGCAAGCCTGTGCTTTTCGACATGTGAAATAACGAAACAGGTTCTCTTTAATCTTCGCTAGTCAGGAAAACTTTGTTGCTTTTCCTTCACTCCTCGATGCTCTCTTTAGCCGCCGGAAGCTAGGAAAGCATCCCTGTGTAAGCTCCAACTTGCTCCAGTCAGAGCTTACATAGAGCTGAGAGCTCTTTCCCCACCACCGCCATGATACAATACTGGGTCAATCACCAAACACTGTCATATGAGAGGATGGCGAGTGAGTCACATACGCCTCCATACTTACAGTAGATGTGTCCAGTATTTTCTTTTTTTCAAAGGCTTAATGAAGTGGTCGGGAGTGAAAGAAAAGTGGGTATGTTCAGCATGGGTGGAGACTTCAAAGAAAACCTGTTGGGTTGCCCATAGTACATGCCATTATTTAATCCTGTAAAAGTGCAACTGCAAGCAAACATACATACACAAATGAAATGCTGACCTACAGATTGAGATACATTATAGCCTACGCCAAAAGATCTGTTGTGATCTGTTGTGTGCTCCTCCCTTGGTCCCTGTCTGCCCTTTAATATTGGTGATGGCACTACCTAGTGTAAGCCATCTGAGCCCATCATCTCACAGAACAGACAAGCCTGATTTCATCCTATGAACTTAGCAGTGTTTATACAGCATATGCAAAATCAGGGCTGTCATGCTCATCCTTGCTTTCCGTCAAAGAAAGGTCAAATAAGCATTTAGTAATATCTGAAATCCCCTTTATGCATACTTGCAGTGATTTCAATGAATTATTAAACATCAAAGCATATATGAGGAGTGCCACAGCTTAAACCTTTAAAGATAAGTTGGCAATGGCAGCATCTCCATTTTCAACCTGAGGTACCCTTTGAGGTCACACTGAGCATACCTTAAACCAGTGTTTCTCAACTCCAGTCCTCTAGGCACCCCAACAGGTCAGGTTTTCAGGCTTACCATTAGGGAGAGTATGAAAACCTGACCTGTTGGGGCACCTTGAGGACTGGAGTTGAGAAACTGCCATAGACCATACCTTCCAATTTTTTGAGATGGGAATGAGGGAGACCTACTAGCAAAAATATATAAGCATATGGCACACACCCTGCCACGCCCCCTTAAAGGAGAGTTATACAAAATAAATGTAAGTTAAGCCCACGCATGCTTTTTTTTTACCACTACTATTCCTTTATACTTGCCTGAAATTTGCAAATGCAGCAATTTAGAATTTGGACCAAAGATTTAGCACTGGGAAACACTTCTTAAAAAGGTAAATTTGAGCCTCAGATCACATCCATTCACTGTCCAACCATGTTGTTTCCTGAAATGCCATTTATAGGCGTCACTTCAGAAATATACATCCACCACTCTGCTGTTTTAATACATACAGTGATAGTAAAGTTTTATTTACTACATATTTCCTCCAGGTTTGTGCAACAATCCATAACAAAACAACTTGTGTATTTTGCCTCTATGCAGAAGTTCCCCTTAATACAGACCAGTAACTACAGCTCCCTTTCTCTCAAGCAGAGAGTTGTCTTGTATATAACCTCCATCCCCTCCCTTAGTTTGGTGATGGGAACTGAGAGGAAGACTAATAAAAAGAAAGGTATGTGGGGGGGGGGTCGGTCCTAAGATGGACACTGTGGGCTACTGTTAAGTGCTATAAAAGCACTCAACAGTACATTGATAAATGTCTGTAATGGTGTTTGTAATGTGCCAATCCATTAACATCATTGCTCTTGGGCTGGCAAACCACCATATACTGGAACTGTGGTGTAATCCCAGTTTGGAACAGCCCAAACATTGTTCCCCCACATCCATACATGGACACATATTTCTGGGAGTCATGTTCTTATAGTTACACCATTAGACATAATTCAAAGCCCCAATATGGCATTGCCAAGGCTAACTAAACTCTAGTCATTTGCTGACCATGAATTATAGATGGCCAAGTGCATGTATAACATATATTACCATTATTAATACAGCCATGCAAATCAAGCAAGTTTTCAAATATAATCATCAGCCTGTTCCTTTCCCCCATAATCACTAATTATTATTATTATTACCACTAATATTCTAACAATTCAAATTTGTCAGACTCTGCCAGGTTAAAGAAATCTTTAGAGGTCTTGAAACACAGGAAACAAGTTGTCTCTGGTACCACATCATGTGCACACCATTGCACTGCCCATTTTCCAGAAAGAAGTAACCTTATTTGAGTAATGCCCAGGATGCCCTTCTGGAACAATGAAACTGCCAACCCTTTGCTTCCAATTGCATCTTAATGTTCACTTGTATAAACATCCTTATAAAAAAAACAATCATCAGATCATATCACCTGACTTTAGAATTCAGTTAAAAGAACACTATCACCCAGTTAAGAAAAAAAAAAAGACATCTGTTGTCATATCTTGATTACCCTATAGTTGTCCACCAAAAACATTCATTTTTTAGTTCTTGGTGAATGCTTTTTTTGGTGAATGTTTTTTTACTTATAAGTGGCAAAAAGAACCTTAAGAAGTAAAAATAACAATGCATGTGAAATAACCACTGAAAAAAATATGAACCCCAATGAAACATGTAGCGTTACTCCAGGCTCCGTTGATTCAGTCACTCGGTGATTCAATCCTTGTTGGGTGCAGCTCCCACAGGGTTCCTCTTGCCCGACTGTCAGAAACTTACAAGGAGAGATGGAAGTGCACACCTGAAGCCGCTGAAATGAAAGTATGACAGGAAGGCTTCTGCTCCTTCTCCTCCCGAACCACGGCTCTAACGAATTTCAACCTCCATGGGCTTACAGTGATTAAAGAGGAGCTCCAGGCTCCTTCAGAAAAAAATGGAAAATTAAGCAGCTACAATATCTGTAGCTCCTTACTTTTAATATAAGGACTTTTACCTGTCCAGGGATCCTACAATGTCCTCACTCGAGCCAAATTATTCAATCGGCTTCAGGTGCAGGCGCTGACATCTAGTAAGGGAAACAGGAAGTGGAGCCTTGCGGGTTCACAGCCTGTTTCCTACTGCACATGTGCGAGTTGCGCTGAGCCTTGTGAATAGTCTCGGAGTCTTCTGGGACCTGTGATGTTTCTTAGAAAGGTGTGACTAAATCCCCATGTTTTTTGAAAATGTCTAGGTGTTTTAAATAGCCTTGCAGGAGGTAAATGTCTTTTTTGCATGTGTGCGCTGTAATATTTTGTTCTGTTGTATGATCTTATGGCTGCACCATCTTTAATGCATCTTTTAGGGTGTCCCCCCCAAATATCTTGTTTGCCCCTTGTGAATGGTCCCGTAGTCTTCTGGGACCTGTGATGTGTCCCAGAAGACTGTGAGGGAAGAAGGGGGGCCGAACGTCCAGCTCAGAGCGATGTGGCGAACTGAGCCGGAAGTGGGAGTGGGTACCTTTCAAAACCAGGTACCCACTCCCCCTTCCCCAAAAAAGTGCCAAATGTGGCAGTGGAAGGGGGTAGGGTGCAAACAAATGGAGATTCCCCTTTTGGGCGGAGCTCGACTTTAAGCCAATGATGGGTGAAATGTGTTACTGGGCGTGGTTCGGGAGGAGATGGGCATGAAGCCTTCCTGTCATACATGAAATTGAGCGGCTTTCGGTCTGCACCTCTCTCTTTCCCTTAATAATTAAAAATATAAAGTTGATAGTGTCCCTTTAATGTAAAAATATTTACAAACAAACCATATTGAATGTTCCCATTTACTGTATCGCTATATAAGCGGTGTGAGCACAGACTGAGGATCCATGTTCTTTTCCTGGCTGTACAAACTGTCAATGATGTTCTTCGAGTTTTGATAAAGCTATATGCACAAAAAAAAAGAGATATTAATTTATTAAAAGGCTGTATAGCTAGTAAATTTGCTATGCTTAACTCACTAGGTTGTGCCTACTGGTGTCAATATAAAACTACTGGGACATGTAGGCATCTATAGGTATCTACTACTATGTTCTGTATACAGACACTTTTCCTAAGCACAAGTTTACATTAAAGTGGAACTGAAGTCCCTGGCCAGAAAAATTTAACAGAAGAGACTTTGTATGCATTCTGGCATATGTGCGTGCCCCTGATGATGTCATATCTGAAAAAAATGCATAGGGCGGAGCCACGCACACACACTACCATGCATGCGCGATTGTCGGTCGCCATTTTGGTTAATGGAGAAAGACCTGCTTTGGATATTGGTGTTTTTACATGCTGTTTTACTATCGACATTAATGCTAGTGCAATACCTTTTAATAAAGCTGGATGTTTTACAACACTTCACTACATAGAGCCTTTATCTTGCAAATCTTTTGATTCATTGAATGTGGGTGAGGATCCATTGGATTGGCTACCAGAAATTACCTGAATGGATGTTCATGCCCCTGCTGTGGGATTTATCATTACTGGTTGTTTGAGCGTTTTAAGAGTAAGGGGGTCACCGGCATTCTAGTATTCCTCTGGTGTGGATATTCCCTTGGTGTCACACTGGCTATTCCTGGACTCCTCTCCAATCTAACACAGAGTCTATATTTGGGACTTTTCTATTTTTTCTATTGCTTCACGGTCTTGAGGTATATCTACAAGCACATTTCACAGTGTGCTTTCTGGACTTTTAATGAATATCATTTGCATGTATATTATTATTTTTCACTAAGGAATGTCACTTATTAATTTTGTTTAGACACACAGTTTGTCATATGCGCTGCACTTTTTTATACTATTGTCTGTGGCAGCAGAAGTAGGAGTCGGGTGGCAGGATAATGTAACTCCAGCTTGCATGTGTGGAAGTTGCTTTAATAGTGCTCTCCCAATGACAAAAGAAAAAAGATGCGGGCACTAAACCTATACAGATCTTTCGTAACTGGTGGAGGAAATTTTGTCATAATATGCAAGTATTCTTTGCATGGGGAAATGAGTAGGACTTAGCTTACTGTATGTAAAGACTGTATGCTTCTAGCAGCTTGTGATCTTCAATAATTACATGAATGCATTGCAGCTTAGGCATACTGATTGAAAGCAACAATATAATACAGTATATAGCAAAGTTGCTTGGTATTCCTGGAATCAATTAAAGAGCTTATGTGTTTTTAAAAGTACAGTTATCTTTGCGAGTTCCAGTTATGAAAGTCTTAATGTTAATTAAAGTTTGGAGTTCGAAATGTATTCTAGTCATGTTTATCTTTATACTACTATCTTCCTTAGGTTTTGTTAACGTTTACAAGCCTAAAATGTTTATATTTATCCTGTGGTCAGTGGCAGCTCTGGCGCTCTATATTTTTTTTGGGGGGGGGGGGCGGCAAACAAACCACTGCCCCCCCTCCAGTTCAGTCAGTAGGGCGGTCAGTCAAATCTCCCGCCCCCACCCCGTTGCTCGCCCATCAGCCCTGCACTTACCCCATCAAGGCCGCGGGCAGCTTCGGTGGCTTCCCCCTACGTCTTCTCCTCGGCGCCTATCCCCCTGCTCCTGGCCGGGAGGAGAAGCAGGAAGACAATAGCGAATATTAATTCGCTATTGGCACACAACTGGATGGGCTCAGGGCGCAATGATCTGCTCCCTGAGCCCAGCCTTTTTTGAAGCCAATTAGAGCCTCGGGCTCTAATCACATGCTTCCAAAAACAAACAAACATTGAAATCCATGCACCTAGTGCCCTGCATGTAGATTAGGGGCCAGTTACATGGATTGGGAGGGGGGGGTGGCGTGACCCTAATGGAGCGGCCGCCACTGCCTGTGGTAGTGCAAGTAGTCCATGGAATAATTTGTGATTTAGGAACTCAGAACATTACAAAAAGTAAGAGCAAGTATGACCAAATTGTGAGAAGAATGGATTAACTAGTAAGGGGACCCTTTACCTGTTTTAAAATCAATAACCTAAAACAATCATAATTTTAAAAAAAATAAAGCAAATGTGGTGACTAACCACAGATGACAGCAGAAAATACACGTTTCTAAAAATGTGGCATACCTCAGATTCTGTATTTGAAATCTGATATCCCAAAAAAGAAACCAGTTCTTTAAATGATGGTCGTTTCCTAGGATCGAAAGCCCAGCAGGACTGCATCAGGAAATATCTGCAGGGAAATGTTTTAAGATGAATATCTTATGAAAACAGATGCTGAGAGTAAGAATAAAAGGGCTCAGGGCGATGATCAATATTCACTCACATTTCATCCGTAGCATAGAATGGCTGGTCCATTTTAAACCCACTTTGTAAGAGCTTGTAAAAGTTTGCATTGACTGGCATGCCTGGATATGGGTTTACCCCTATTGAGGATGGAAATATGATATTTAAATCTGGAGCACAGGGATAGTATAAAATATAATTACTAGAATTACTGTATCTATGCGTAATTGTCATACCAAGTGAGAATATCTCCCAAAGCAATATGCCATATGACCAAACATCACTTTTAATGGTATATAGTCCATCAAAAATGCTCTCTGGAGACATCCATTTAACCGGTAGGCGAGCCTGGAACAAAAACATTAATATAACCTGAGTTATAGTCTTCTGATGAATGGTTTAGTCTGTACAATTCTAGACAGAAAAAGGACAGAATAATCTGGTGCAGTATTTATTTAAAAAATGCACAGACACATAATTGCATAAAATGTATACACTCACATTTATTGGTGCCCAGTCTCTTGGCACCAAAAAAAACAGCCTGTATTCCATAGCACCGTTCCACTTGCTGGAACCAGCGTACATTCCAATTTCTGGAAACGGAAATTACGTCACCACGGGGGGTACGTATCACTCAAACTGGATATGGCACACACGTAACTGTCTCTACATGTTATGCTTGACAGCATCTTCAGGAAGCTCCTTTAGCTTACAGCACCTGGTATTCCAAGGCAGTCTATCATCCAAGTGGAGCTTCCTGAAGACACCGTCTAGTGGAACATGTAGAGGCAGTTACATGTTTGCCATATCCGGTTTGCGTGGTACGTACCTCCGTCAGAATTCACTGAAGCCACACATTTGTGTTTAAGTAATTTCATTTGACAAGGTCAGTCTCTTGCAATCCTCTGCACAGCAGCACTCAGGCTAGGAGAGAGAGAGGGCAACACTAGGAGCCAATAAGGTGTGCACATTCAATGTTGCCAGAAGGAGAGAGTAAAGTGAACAAAGTGATAACCTTATCAGTGTTCTGCTGCTCATTCACTATCACAAGCTGGGGGCAAGGACATGACCAGGTTAAATTGCCTAACTGCAATAGCAAAAAGTCAGGTCACCAGCCTGGATCTTCTCTCTGGCAAGGTTGTGTAAATATGAGGGCTGAATGAACAGAAATACAAATCCTTTGACAGGAAATACAGATTCCCTATATATATTTCAATTATGTATTTACCTGTTTCGTTGAGGTTTGACTTAATTTGTCCTGTATGAATTATGAATAAGGACATTACCAATTGTGAAAGGGGTTTTTAAATTGTATCAGAGAAGACACAAAATGACATTACTTCTGCTAAATAGTACAGCAGTGTGACCCTTCTTGAAATGGGGCAGCAAAGAGTGTGCACAGACATTGTGGCATGGTGTAATGACTAGAACGAATAGCAAATATTTTATTCCTATAGCCCCCAACTATCCACTTGCACTGCCACAATAACACAAAGAACGAAGAGAGACAACCATTTGACTTACATTGCCCTTAACCACATAATTTGAGTCATTTTCTACATCTCTGGCAAGTCCAAAGTCACAAATCTTGGCTACCTTCCCACTACTTATGAGTATATTTCTGGCTGCAAGGTCTCTGTGGATGCACTAAAAAAAGAAACAGAATTATAGGTTGCGATTTACACAGTGGGTAACATGAATATAGCCAAATGAACACAATTTTTTTCCTAGTAATTTCTGGGGATCAGATTCAGGAAGACTGGAAGACCCCCTCTGCCTGGGTCTGTGGATTCTTGTAAAGCACCATGTGCCAAAACATCCCTTCCTCACATCTACATCTCTCTGAATGGACTGCCTCTCTGCACAAGACATGACACAGAGGCTTGATGTTTGTTTCCATGATCAGGGTTGTGCACAATTCAACTCTACCAAGATCTGCATTCAGATCCCTACCTAAGCCTAATCCTACCTACCTAATCCCTACCTAAGCAATGACACCACATTGACGCATTTGATATGACTACTGTGCAAGCTACTGTATATGTCTTATGTATTAAAAGTTTACTATCAAATTTCTTGATGCTGATAGCAACCAAATACATTCTACAGTGTAGAAAGGAAATATAGTTTTGGTTGCTATAGGCGACAAGGAATTCCCTTGTTAACCCCCTTTTGAGAGTTTATGGTCTAGTCATGCGCAGTGTGTTTAGAGCTGCAAGATGTTTTGCATAGGTTTTTGTCCAATTTGTTGTTGAATGTGTTCACACTTGGTGACTGCATCTACACTATGGGAGTTATTTACGAAAGGTAAATCCACTTTGCACTGCAAGTGCACTTGGAAGTGCAGTAGCTCTAAATCTAAGCCCTTGTACACACGGTCAGACATTCTGATGGAAAATGTCCAATCGGACAGTGTTGTCGGATAATCCGACCGTGTGTGAGCTCCATCGGACTGTTTCCATCGGAATATCCGACGGACCAAGTTTTCCAGCTTGGCTATAAAACTTTCCGACGACATGATCCGATCGGACCTTGTCCGATCATGTGTAGAGAATTCCGATCGGACAAAGTGCCACGCATACTCAGATCAAATTCCTACACCAAAGCTATTGGCTACTAGCCTGAACATAGTCCCGTCGTAATGAAATAATGTCATCACACTCTGAACGATCGGACATTCCGACAACTTTGTCCGACCATGTGTATGCAACAGTTTTGGACAAAATCCGTCGGACAAAATCAGACGGATTTTGTTGTCGGAATGTCCGACCGTGTGTACAAGAGCTAAGGGGTAGATCTGAAATGAGCGGAAGCTCTGCTGATTTTATCATCCAATCATGTGCAAGCTAAAATGCTATTTTTTATTTTATTTTCCTTGCATATCCCCCTTGGATCTACAGCGACTTTACTTTCAAGTGCACTTGCAGTGCAAAGTGGATTTGTCTTTAGTAAATAAACCCCATATGTTTTTAACTTTAGCCGTTACCAGTTAGTATACATAAGGGCTGTACTGAAAGTTATGCAAAAGTGGACATAACTTTTTTAATAACTTACACAGATCATTCAAATTTTACATGTTGGTAGCATAACTCTTCCCCTATAGTAACTCTTATTTTTCATTGCAGGTAAATAAAGTATTCCAAGCAGAAGCAACGTGTCATCAGTGAGTTCTTCAAACCTTCATCAATATAAATGGCTCCAACCATGAACCAAAAAATGAAATGTGAATGTGCTAATTTAACAGCCACCCCCTTTAACACTAAACTACCACAATCTAAAATAAAGTAAGGCGCTATTCACTTCAAAGTGTAGACGGTGACCCGTGACTCAAAGTACATGTGTTATTGCAACTTACTCCAAAAAGTAATTGTGACTGCTAATTAATGGCAGTTAAATATAACACAAAAAACAACCTGCAAATATTTCACAAAAAATACATAAACATATGCAAATAAGTGGTAAATCAAAGAATTGGTAAAAAGAAATTAAGAAGAGCTTATGAAAGAAATATCAAAATTGTGCAAGATCTTTAAAAAAGTCTAACTAGTCTGGCTGTGTATTGCTTAAGATCACCTATATAGAAGCACGGTGGATGGGATTGAGTGTTTCGTTGGAGAATCATTGAGTTCTTAATAAAGGAGGTGTGAAGGCTATCAAACATCCACAGAAGGCTACAGAATGTTTATAACACCATTGACATGAGCAGGTCTTGTCACCGGTGACTCTTGTCAATGGTGTCATCACCGTAAACATTCTGTAACAGTCTGTGGATGTTGGACAGCCTGCAGCCCTCCTTCATCAAGAACTCAATGGCAGCACATAGCTTCTGCTTGGGATCCAGCCCTTATATATACAAATTCCCTTGGCTTTACTTTTTTCAAAGGTGTGTTAGGAGGGCTGGATCCAAAAGGGAAAAACATGTTGATCTCCAAGGAAGGGAGCTCGCTGTTATGTGCGGTATCCCTGAGGGTCCCCAGGAAAGTCCAAGTAAAGTGTAAAAAGATAAGAGAGCAACACAGGTCCAGTAAAAGTTTAATGTTCTTGTCAAACGTCAGATGGAGATTATTGTACATTTTGTTGACCTACAATTATGTTACTAGTATAAGCCTCTATTTTGATCCCCAAAATGTGTTGGTTTTGTCTTCTGACTTTTTACTAACAATAATAAACTTTTACTAACCTGTGGTGTTCTTATCTTTTTACACGTTGCCTGCTATAGAACATTAAGGTTTTGTTTTTTATTCTCCGATAGACAGTTCAGAATGACTTACCTGCAGAATCACAGGCTCAGACTTAGGTGGTCAGTAATGATCAAGATTTTGCACACTTGAGCTACTTATTGTACTCAAGCATTACTAAAGCATTTATACACACTATGAGAATATCGGAGAAATGATCGTCCCTTTATTTTTGCATTCTAGTCCTATATCAAAAATGAAGAGGTTACTAAACTTAACCACTTAAAGTGGTTGTAAACCCTTACAAACCACTTTGACGTATAGGTTTAGGAGATATTTCTTGGACCTACAGGTAAGCCTTAATCTAGGCTTACCTGTAGGTCCAAGAAATATCTCCTAAACCTATACGGTTTAGGAGGGATTGACAAATAGACAGGCAACGCTGTCTACGGCGCATGCAGGCGCACTGAGCAGGCTGCAGATCACTGCGATATGGCGCTCGTGTCGGCTCCCGTGCGCGGAGTGACGTCATCGCGGCTCCAGCGAATCACAGCGCTGGAGCAACGAGGCCTGGAAGTCACACCAGAATACATGGCAGCGGCGAAGATGAAGATGGAGGACCGCTTCGGGGGCTTCGTTCTCAGGTGAGTTATTCATAATGAGCTAGTATGCTATGCATACTAGCTCATTATGCCTTAGATCTTGCAGGTTGTATTTTTTTTTTTTAAATAGCCTTTACTTCCTCTTTAAGAACCGAGCCTGTTTCTGAGATTTTACACCAAGTAAATTGATACCCAACATGTCACTCTTCAAAATTGCGCCCGCTCGTGGAATGGCGACAAACTTTTACCCTTAAAAATCTCCATAGGCGACGTTTAAAAAATTCTACAGGTTGCATGTTTTGCGTTACAGAGGAGGTCTAGGGCTAGAATTATTGCTCTCGCTCTATCGATCACGGCGATACCGCACATGTGGGGTTTGAACACCGTTTTTATATGTGGGCGCTACTCACATGTGTGTCCGCTTCTGTGAATTTTTTATTATTATTATTTATTTTACCTTTTATTTTTTATTTTTACACCGTTTAAAATAAAAAAATTCCCTTTTATTCCTATTACAAGGAATGTAAACATCCCTTGTAATAGAAAAAAACATTGCAGGTCCTCTTAAATATGAGATCTGAGGTCAAAAAGTCCTCAGATCTCATATTTAGACTAAAGTGCAATAAAAAAAAAAATCTCCATAGGCGACATTTAAAAAAATTCTACAGGTTCCATGTTTTAAATTACAGAGGAGGTCTAGGGCTAGAATTATTGCTCATGCTCTACCAATCGTGGCGATACCTCCCATGTGTGGTTTGAACACGTAGCACTAGTCATGTATGCTTTCGCTTCTGCACCCGAGCTCGTCGGGATGAGGCGCTTTTAACATTTTTATTTTTATTTTACCTTTTTTTTTTTTTACACTGTTTTTAAAAAAAAAAATAGTGTCACTCTTATTCCTATTACAAGGAATGTAAACATCCCTTGTAATAGAATAAAGCATGACAAGACTTTTTAAATATGAGATCTGGGATAAAAAAATGTAAAAAATGAATAAAAAAATGACCCTTTAAGATCTATGGGCGGAAGTGGCATTTTGCTGTCGCTTCTGCCCTGCAATGATATGGAGATGGGTGGGGGGCCATCTTCCCCTCACTTGTCTCCATGTCAAGCCACGAGAAGGACCCGATCGCCTCCGCCGCTGCTGATGGCTCCGGAAGCACAGCTGAGGGCACCAGAGAACAGCGGGAGAGGGGGGGGGGGCCCTTTCCCGCCACCAATAAAAGTGATCTTGCATCGAATCCGCCACAGAGACCACTTTTATCTTAAACCGGATCGTTCACTGAAGAAGAGGATACCGGGGTTATGGCAGTTAGCAATGATATCCTCCTTCAATCAAATCAAATTACCGATGTATAACGATGGAGGGCGGTCCGGAAGTGGTTAAATTCTCGTACAACAGAAAGCAACTTCGGAAGTGATTTAATGTATTGTATTGTATTCTTTTGTTTCTGAGCATGCATGGTCTGATTTTTTTTTTTCAGACGAAAACTGTACTGATTAAATTAAAATCGTATTATCTGGTATAGTTTGAGAAAATTTTTGCATTTGTCCCTTCAGATAATTTCAGATGAACTGTCATGATCGGCTCTCAAAAGCTGTGTACTAATGATCAGATTATGGTACGATCGCTTTTCTGATAGTGTGTACAAGGCTTTATAAGAAACGCTAGTTGGTTAGGCTGTGTATATTAAACTAAATCTGCCAGTCAAACTGGTGTATCTTTTGTGCAATTACGTGCAGTGCCCGGGGCAACAACAATTCAAAATACATCTGTGCTAATTTGTTCACATTGTTTATGGAAAGTAACCTACAGCATCTGAACAGAGGAAGTTTATATGTAAATGAAGGCAGATGAAGAGGGGAAAACCTAATTGTGAACATGAAAGAGTGATGTCACTTCCTCGAGCCATTTACAGCTCATTCACCCCTCCCGTTTCTCTAGAATTCCTAATTAATCCCACAGTAATCAGACATGTCTATTTTTAGCTGTGCTAAAAAAAAAAACAACAAATAAAAAACAGAAAACCGGTGTGGTGACCGGGTCATACCTCAAAGGTTCGCAAGTTCAAGAACAATCCCATCTATTTGTAGCAACACACTCACCAATTTTGATTCAAGGAACTCCATCCCCTTTGCCACTTGATATGAGAAGGAGAGCAGATCTTCGAGCGTGAGAATGTTCAGATCCTCCTCATTGTACTTCCTGGTGTTTTGGTACTTCATTTCTTTACAAGAAGACACAAATTTTAACTACTTACTTAAAGCTGTCATAAGGAAGACAACCTTTCCAGAACTCTTGAGTATACATGTCATGCAATGTTCTAATTTTATATTAGTCATCACTGTTTGTCACATAAGATGACTGCGAGAGTCAGGTCACTGCTCAGACACAATGACCTCTATTGTAGACTATTCACGTACAATAGACTCCTTTCCTAGAAAAGCTATGTGTATCACCATACATGGGTGCCCCCAGATCTCACAAGACAGATTACCATAAATGGAAATAGGTAGCCTTCCATTGACTGGAGACAGATTGGGTTAGACAAAGTCACACATGGGCCAAAAGTCAAAACCAGATGGGCAGCAACATCTCAAGCTAGGTCACAGGGCAAACCAGGGGTGAAATCCAGGATGTAAGTCAAGGTGTTGGAACCAAATCAAGGGCTAGGGTCAAACCAAGGTTATATATATATATATATATATATATATATATATATATATATATATATATATATATATAGTGAGGGGGTTAGCTCGGCAGTGGGTGTGTGTGACCCCCTGGATGGGTTCACCACACAAAATAAGGCACAGCAGACAGAGTGCAAGTGAAAAAGTGAAAAAAAACAAAGGTGTGGTTTATTCATGCTATATGCAGTGAAAAATATAACAGCAAAACAAAAAGAAACATGAAAAGAAATCCTGGTCAGCTTGACCGCTTACTACACACATAGATTCCCTATCTAACAACTGGGTGCAGTCCAGTCCCTATCTCTCTGGTTTATAAGTTTGTCACACAGGCGTTGACTCACCACACAGGACAGGACAGGACAGGTAGATACCAAACTCCCCAGTTTACACAACACAGAACTGGTTTCAGGATGGAGCATCTCCCTAAGCATGCTGTTTTTTTTTGTAGAGGTCTTAATGAGCCCACTTACTTCAGCTGGGCTCATTAAAGTGGTGTTGCCACCAAAAAATGAAAAAGTGCTTAAGATTCTTAAAAAAAAAAAAAATTGGAATTTTTTTTTTTTACTCACCTCTAAATACCTGTTGCTAGGGGGTCCTTCGTAGTCTGCCTTCTTCCTTGCCCAGGGTGGTGACATCACTTCCCCTCACGCCGCAGTCATGTCGCGCCCTGCTCTGCTCGCGCATGCGCAGTGGGTGCCTGACTGTGAAGCCACAGCCGGGTGCCCACAGTACGAATGACGGCACCGCGAGCAGAGCAGGGGAAAGAGGGGGGGCTTCGTTCCCCCGCATCGCTGGACCCTGGGACAGGTAAGTGTCTGATTATTAAAAGTCAGCAGCTGCAGTATTTGTAGATGGGCACCCCACTTTAACTCTTCCCCTGTAGGACTCCCAGCACTCCCTCTAGTGGTATAAGTCGGCATAAAGCCTGAATCTAGAGCATACTGTACATATTTTCCATCTTGGGTGCAACCAGGTGATTTTACCTGCCTGCTGTCACTATATATATATATATATATATATATAGTCCCTAACTCATATTCATACAACAGGAACCAATTTATCAGCAACTTTGGAGTGTGGGAGGAAACCAGAGTACCCAGAGGACACCCACGCAGGCACAGAAAGAATATACAAACTCCAGGCAGGTAGGGCCATGGTTGGGGTTCAAACTGATGACTCTGGTGCTGCTAGGTGGAAGCGCTAACCACTTGGTGACTGTGCTGCCCTGATCAATCTTCTCCTATAGGAAGAATTGATCTATAGTCAATAACTCATTCAACCGATATGTCACACATGGGAAAGTAGACAGATGTCTCTACCTGCAGTAGTTCTCCATGCAGTCCATGACTTATTCCTGCTTTAATAATCCCTTCAAACATACATGAATAAGACTCTTATTATACCTTCATCTTGGAGGAGCTCAATGTGTCCAGAAGACATGTCCCAATTGTATGGACTTTTGTCACATATGTCAGGTGTAGGAAGTAGTCCACTGTAGGAGCTGTTGCTTACTGAAGTCACAAGTCTGTCTCTACAAGAATACATAGAAGGTACATTCAAGTAAAAAGATACCATTTATGTTATAATTTAATTCAGGAAATTGTGAGAATTTCAGGTTTATACCCATTTCATTAGCATTCTTTACTCATATTACTTTCCAATTCTGAAATTACATGTAAACACAATTAGATCAGATGGACAAGTAGCAATTCAGAAGTCAATAATGTCAGTCTACATATTTTTTTAATGTACTGTAGGTTTCCTCTAAAGTGGAACTAAACTCAAAAAATTACGATTTGTTAAGTTATATGGAATATTTAGAAATGTTATTTGTGACTAAGCAGTACTCTGAAAAAAACTACATTTCGACTAGAAGTCCTTAAGGAAAATAACAATTAACTTCACGGCACTGCCTTTACAAGGTCATTCGATGCCCAGGTTGAAGGTGGCCAACTGTGGGTCTAATAGTGGTGCGCACAGCATGCCACATTTAAATGTATGTAATGTTTGTGGCATGTGTTGAAAAAGTGCCAATGATGACAGCTTAGTGACGCTGAGAGGAAAAAATGTCCCTGCATCTGTGGTGTCACCGAAAGGAAAAAATGTCTAATCATTGGTGGTGTCACTGGAAGGGAAACATGTCCCTGCATCTGTGTGGTCACTGAAAAGAAATAATGCCCCTGTGTCTGTGGTGTGACTGAAAGGAAAAGCTGTCCCTGGATCAGTAAAGTCACTGGAAGAAAAGAATTACCTCTGCATCTGTGGCGTCACTGAAAGGAAAAAAATGTCCCAGTAGTGGTGATGTCACTGGAAGGAGAAAATTTCCCTGCAACGGTGGTGTCACTGAAAGGAAAAAATGCCCCTGTGGTGTGACTGAATGGAAACACTGTCCCTGTGTCAGTGGCATCACTGGAAGGAAAAAAATACCCCCACGTCTATGGTGTCATTGGAAGGAAAATGTCCCTGCATTTGCAGTGTCACTGGTAGGAAAAATTTCCCTGCATTGGTGGTGTCACTGGAAGGAAAATGTTCCTGTATTGGTGGTGTCACTGGAAGGAAAATGTTCCTGTATTGGTGGTGTCACTGGAAGGAAAATGTTCCTGTATTGGTGGTGTCACTGGAAGGAAAATGTTCCTGTATTGGATGTGTCACTGGAAGGAAAATGTTCCTGTATTGGTGGTGTCACTGGAAGGAAAATGTTCCTGTATTGGATGTGTCACTGGAAGGAAAATATTCCTGTATTGGTGGTATCACTGGAAGGGAAAAAATGTCCCTGCATCTGTGGGGTTACTAAAAGTCCAAATGCTCTTGTGTCCAAAGTGTGACTGAGTCCCTATGTCTGTGGTATCACTGGAAGGACAAATACCCCTGCATCTGTGGTGTTACATTGGCTGAATGATTTTGTGGCATTTTCTGAAGAAATATTTTGTCATCTAGGCAAAAAAGATTTCAATGTATTGGGGTATGTGTTATGATGGAAATCCCAAGAATCTGTGAGATGTTATCTATCTACTCAGAGTGGTAATCCAATGCAACCAATCAGAATGAACCTTTTCCTGACATAAGTACTAAAATGTATGGATGTAGTATATACACAAATTCTCTTTTTGTATTTTTGATGGTCTTGTAGGAAGCAGAGCGCTTTAGTCAGCTTATCCGTGTGTTCTTGTGTGTGTTCTCCAAGCAAGGTGTGTACCCTAACATTTATTTGCCCTGCACACTGGCTCCAGCAGGGTGTGCAATTGATAGCATTGTGTTAAGGATGTTTAATACCTAGCAATTAGAAGCTTGGGGGGGGGGGGGGGGGGATTGGTCATACATGCATGGAGTTATTTTCTGGCACAGGGTCTTCCCTCCTGGGCTTTTTACCTGTAAATATGCAAGTATAACACCTGTCCTGTTCATAGTCATTTGGGCCTAAGGATTTGGAGCACTGCAAGGATCTCCCCTCCTAGGAGGGACCCTTAAAAATACTGGCTGCCATGAAGTGCTACATTGAGCCTAGAGGATGCAAAGTGCTGTTGCCCCCCACAATGTTGGTGGTGATTGATTGATTGATTGAGTGGGAAAGTAACACTGGAACCTTTCTAAGTTGTACTGAATTGAGCAGTGGCGAAGCTGGACATTCTTTCACTCAGGCAAAGACTTCGGGGGCCACCCCTTCTGAAAAGGATGGTGTTAATAGAACAGAGGTTGGTGGTTGGTTGAAGGAACATCTACTAACAGAACACATTTTTTACTGAGAACCTGAAATATGACAGAAACTCCTAATATAATGTTTTTTCAATCGACTAATTTTTTTTATTGGGTTTTTTACACATTATACAACAAGGAAAAAAAAAAGAAGAGGACTTATAACATTTCCATCACCTAACCCTACCCAACAACAGTGTAAAAAAAAAAAAAAGAGAGGAAAGCACATCCCTTCCCTATCTGCGTTAATCAGACCCTATTTCAGTTCCCTCCTTCATATTATTCCAAGATGGTACGTATTTTATTTATATTTATTTCGCTCCAGTATTATATTTATTTATTAGTTTCCCATATCATTATTCTACTCATCTGATTGCTCAACCAGATTCAACACTAACCACCAAAGCCCGATCTTTTCACATTTCTTAGGACATCTCCTATGTTTGTAAGTTAGTTCCTCTCATTTTAAATTAAGATTAGTTGCTTTAATCCATTGATCTATCATTGGTGGACAGTTTGATATCCATTTTTGCAAAATAACTTTACGTGTCATATACATAGTTCTCAGCCTCATCACGTGCACTTCAACTGGGGGAGTACCTTCCGTTATAACCAGTAGCAATGCTATTTATGGATCACGCTGTACTTGTGTAGAGCACAAGGAATTCAAAATATCAAATATGGTCTCCCAGTAGCGATGCAATTTGTGGCATCGCCACAGCATATGTATAAGTGTACCTGTGCCATTTGTACATCTTGGGCAGTTGGGTGTAATTGCTTTACCCCATGAATACAGTTTTAAAGGAGTGTAATGTGCTCTATGGATGATAAATAGTTGAGACAAACACTGTGCGGAGGATAAGGATATAGCAGAATGACGGCAACAAAGTGGTTTAGTTATCCTGACCGGATGTCATATGACGTGCCCAGGATAACACAGCCGGCGCGCAACCATGGGGGCGCGCAACACGGCGATCGCAGGTGCTGTGTGTCAGTCTGACACATCACAACTCCGATCTTAATATGAAGCCTCTGACAGAGGCTTCTTACCACGTGGTCAGTTGTGACCAATCGCAGCTGATCATCGCGTGAACCAGTAAGTGCCAGTAAATGACTTTCCTCGGTTCACGCTGACAGGGAGAGCCGATTGGTGGCTCTCCCTGTTCGGGGGGGGGGGGGTCTGTGCTGATTATCAGCACATTATCAGAACAGCCCCCATCAAAAGGTGCCCATCAGCTGCCACTCAGTGCCCAACATCTGCCAGCCTGTTCCCATAATAAACACCCGTCAGTGCCCATAACAGTGCTGATCAGTGCCCACAACAGGGCCAATCAGTGCCCAAAAAAGTGCCAATCAGTACCCCATCAGTATTGCCTGCCAGTTCCCAATCGAAGTGCCACTCAGTTGCTCCTCATCAGTGCTGCCTATCCAGTGCCACCTATCAGTGCCCATCATTGCTGCTTATCAGTGCCGGCTATCAGTGCCCATCAGTTTTTTTCTTTTTTTCTTTATAGCGCAAACATTAAAAACCACAGAGGTGAATAATACCACCAAAAGAAAGCTCTATTTGTGGGAATAAAATTATAAAAATCTAGTTTGGGTGCAGTGTTGCATGACCGTGTAATTGTCATTCAAAGTGCGACAGCGCTGAAAGCTAAAAATTGCCCTAGGCAGGAAGGAGGGAAAGTGCCTGGTATGGAAGTGGTTAAATACATTTTTCAAAGGTTGCCCCCATTCCCCATCACTAAGTGTCTCTAGATCTCTAGTAATAACTGCCAAAGCTAAAATTAATGAAGGATTATATTTTAATAAAAAGGTCTTTGCTTGGCTCTTCAAGGAATGCCGTAACTGTAAATACTGAAAGAATAAGTTATTGGACACACGATATTTCACTGCCAATTTATCTAACCTAGCCACATTTTCTGCTACAATGAGCAATCCTTGGAGGAGATAGGGCGGTAATCAAACTGTGTGTGTGTGTACAGATGATGCCTTTTAAGAGCAATCCTGTCTCATGTGCTGGAAGAGCCCTGTTCTGACATAAGAGGTGAGCAAAACACAGCGCATCTCCTCTCAGCTATCTTCACTCCGCCACATCTCCCCAGCATGCTGCTCCCTTGACCTGGCTCTGAGTGCGGGCGTGGGTAGAGAGAGAGATCAGCGGCCAATCATATAGCATCCAGGGCAGGCTGGACGGGGTCATGTCTGTGTGTCTCCCTCCAGCAGTAATACTCCATATTCCCATCGCACGCATTCCTGGTATGGCTTTAACGGTTTGGATGCTGTAGCAACAACCAGCTGGATACAGGTTCAAGTCACAACATAGATATTTTCCAGCACACCAAGGACCAGCACAAAGTGGCATCCAAACGGTTTAATTTATTGCATGACCACAACAACGTTTCAGAGTCGCTCAGGGTCCCTTTGTCAGGCATGTGACGAAGGGGTCCTGCTTGACTTGGAAACGTTGCACCTTCTTTTGTTGTGATCATGCAATCAATTAAACCGTTTGGATGCCACTTTGTGTTGGTCCTTGGTGTGCTGGCAAATATCTGCATTGTTACTCCCTCCAGCAGATGAAAGCCGTCATGAGGGAGAGGGAGTAGACCGGCTTTCAGTTGCAGAATAGATCAGTACAGGGCATCATTCTGCATTTAAGGCTAATATAGGAAATATTTGAGCTGATCCAACTGTCTTGAGGGGCCAAGAAAGATTTTTTCCCCTCTATGAGTTCAGGTGGATAAATTGCCACTTACTTTTTCTGGTATTAGAAAACAAATGAGTAGTATTTTACATGATAAAAATCAGCACATGAATATACGTAAAAAAAAAAACATTTACCTGAACTTCTCCTCCTGGTTAAAATTATGGTAAAAAGTGAAGGTGTTGTCTTTAATGACATCTGACCATGTCTTGTGAAATGTCTCTCTGTTAGACTTTAAGTAGTTGAGAAGATCACCATAGGGGCAGTATTCAAAAATTAGATACAATGGACCTGCAAAATGGATGGATACAAAGACAAAAACTCTTGTGAACTGATATCAAAGCAAAATATAGAACATGTAACGTGTGTATGTTATATAAACAGCAAAGGTTTGGATGGCAGTAGTCCATATACAGTATAAGTATCTGTAGCACCCTCTAGTGTGTTACTAGTGTGAGGGTAGGTAAAGCATAGTTTGGCTCATATTTAAGCATGATTCATACAATCTGTGTCAGGGTTTATTTGTGTTTAGACTGGATGACACATGCAGACAAGCCTCTGGTGCCTTCCCCTGGGTCTGGAAGTTTGGAGAAACTTCTAGGGGTTAGTGAGCGGAGGCCAGGAGGATTGATCTGCATACTTAGGGGAGTTTGGCCAATCCCCAGCCAGTATGCCTGGCATGGGACTAAGCCAAACCTTAAATATGGATTAGTCATGCTGGCAAGGAGAGTCTGATGGAAGACTGTCGGTGTCCCTTGAGGCAAACCCCCTAGTCTGGGGGGGGGGGGCCTACAAGGGGAAAGACTTCCACATGTAGCAGGTCTCTCTGGAAGATAAAGATATTGGTGTGCTTAAATTTTTCTTAACATTGCCCTGGGAGATCTCTAGAGCAGTTGGGTTAGACTGGTGAAGAGTCAGTCGGGTAGACTGGTGAAGAAGAAGCCAGGTGGGCTGGCATTTCCTGTAGTTGGTAGAGCTGGTAGAGCTGTCTACAAGGGAGTTGGAGGTACTCCAGGATGCCGTTTACAACACTTTGTGCTACTTCCTTAAGGGACTGAGAGTTTCTAATCTTCAAGGGGCTGTTTCACTTAGAAACTGTCAATGTTTGGGAGTGAAGAACCGAATCTGGAATTGTACATAGGGAGGATGTTGTCCCTGGTTTTCATTGCTATCAAGTTGGGCATCCCATAATTCCTATTCCCCATCCAAGTTATTAACTCCTAATAAAAAATAAAAACCAAGCTCAAAGACTGTTCCTTGTGTGTGGAGAAAGTGTGGAAGTTACTGGCCATGCAGAAGTGGGGAACCCAGTCATCTGCAACCCCTACGGGGGGTAGTGCTTCATATAAAACATTGAAAAAAATAGACATTTACCTGATGTGGTACATGCTCCCAGCAAATTCACTATATTTTCATAATGTCCAATCTGAGTCATCATTTTTAGCTCTGACATTAAGGCCTCTTTTTCTGAAGTATCAGGACTTTCTGCAATAAAAGATTGATAAATACATTCACAAGAAGCTGCATTGCTGCAAGGACACTTTAGTCGCCTCCATCCTGGTGAATGTTAGCTATTACCACCTTGGGAACATCAAAAATGAGCAACCTATAGTACATATTTACTACTTATAAAAGTCTTATGGAAGACTGCATTCTCATAATGGTTCATTAATGAAGGCACTGCCTGTTTTTTTAATATTCTAATGCCGCGTACACACGGTCGAACTGTTTGACGTACTTAGTCCGTTGAAACACATTTCAGCGGACAATCCGCTCGTGTGTGGGCTTCAGCGGACTTTTTCAGCGTGCAGTCCGGAGTACTAAGATTTTCGGTTTTTCCAAAAATCTGTCCGTCGTACTTTGGTTTCAGCGGACAATACGGTCGTCAGTATGCTAGTTCGATGGACTAAGAATGGCGCATGCCCAGAAAGGATTTACATGGCGGAAGGGTGCTTTGCTGTGTCTTGGACTTCCTATTTCTAGTCCCATCGTACGTGCTGTACACGTCATCGCGCAAGCTTTCGACGGACTGTTTGTGTATCCGTGTGTGGTCAAGTCCGTTCAGTGGAAAGTACGCCGGATTGTCCGTCGGATTGTATGACGGACTAAGTTCGCCATACAATCCGCTCGTGTGTACGCGGCATAAAGTAACATAGAGCACACTTAGATTAGGCAAGTATACACATCTTTCCTTTACAGGGTAGTTAGTATGGGGCTTTGAATAGGGGTTGGAGTAGATTTAAGTATAGATAGGTTTAGACTGGACTTCAACTTTAAACAAACAAGCACCCCCAAACTATAACATTTCTGTCACCATGCTTCACAGTTGTCATGAGTTTCTTCCCCTGAGAAGTTTCATAGTCTTCAGTTTGCAGCAAACAAGAGTAGCACTCACCCCCAGAGGGGCCCCTGCAGATAGATATGTTTTCCAAGTAGTACAAAGGCTGCCAGTTCAAGCACAGTTCCACCCACGCCAACAATACAGGCTTAGTCTGGGGAGGGTGTCTTTTTAGAATTTATTGCTGAGTAAATTGAAACAGTAGCAATCGATTTGAGGAAAAACTTCTAGCACAAATCCTTATAGTAGCCATCACACATAAAAGACCCAACCAGGTCTTACAATGTCCCAGCAGCTGTCTGCCACTGAGCCTCCACAGGTAGATTCTCAGTGAGGGAGGTACAAGCTCCTTCTCCAGACCAGGACTTCAGAACAATTCCCTCCAGAAAAATTCACTAGCAATCTCCTCCAGGCCCTCAGCTCAGCTCCCGGAGAGTCCCAGACTGCGATTTCTTGTCTCTCTAGCTATCTCCCAGTGAGCAGCAGCCCCAGGGGAAGCAGGTGGGAGAAATTGAATACCCAGCTAAGCAGGGTGTTCCGGCTTTTCGAATTTGCCGCGAACAGCCCAAATTGTTCACTGTTCGCTGAACAGGCGAACAGGCAATGTTCGATTTGAACATGGTTTCGACTCGAAGCTCATCCCTAGTGTACAGTATATAGGGTTGTACACGTATAATATACTTTCTTCCAAATATAGAAAGAATATTATACTTGACTGCTGCCCGATTCTGCAGCTGTCTTTTTTCAGTGTTGGGACTGAGGGACAGTCTGCAAATCACTAGCTACTAGGTCCACAAAGGTCCTTGTAAGGACTGGTATAGGTGTACAATATATAGGGTGCTGGTGCAGGGCTGTGCTGCAGATTACTGCTGGTTTCTGCAGCAGTCTTTTATCAGTGTAGGGACTGAGGTACAGTCTGCAAATCACTAGCTACGAGGTCCACAAAGGTCCTTGTAAGGACTGGTATAGGTGTACAATATATAGGGTGCTGGTGCAGGGCTGTGCTGCAGATTACTGCCCTATTCTGCAGCAGTCCTTTAACAGTGTGGTGACTGAGGGACAGTCTGCAAATCAATAGCTACTAGGTTTACAAAGGTCCTTGTAAGGACTGGTATAGGTGTACAATATATAGGGTTGTGGTGCACTGCTGCTGACTGCTGACCTATTCTGCAGCAGCCTTTTATCAGTGTAGGGACTGAGGGACAGTCTGCAATCACTAGCTACTAGGTCCACAAAGGTCCTTTTAAGGACTGGTATAGGTGTACTATTTGGAAAGCATAGTATAGTACGTTTCCACTGTGCAGAATTGTGACTGCTGAGTGGTTCTGCAGCGATACTACAAAGAGTGACAAACGCAATAAAAAAAAAAGTATTATAACTGGTGTGATAGACCAGTGGCCCCCAAAAACCACAGATTGAGCAGGGTGTTATATACCTTCTTCCACATACATACTGCACTTCTCTAGAGACTTTTGTCACAGGGTCATTTAAAAAATGACAGGCAGAGGAAGAGGCAGGCCCTTCCGCAGGGGTGGTAGGGGTAGGGCAGGAGCAACAGGCTTGAGCCAAAGTGGCAATTTGCAGAAGGTGCATGCGATTACGTCAAAGGACGCATCACCCTTGGTTGAGTGGCTCACTTAGCCTTACTCTTCTGCACCCTCCTCATCCTCTTGATTTGCACCCTCTTCTTCACTCTCTGCTGTGTGCACCCCCAAAGACACTACCACCAACACCACCACCATATACCTTCCGCTTGAGTCACAGGAATTATTTTCCGATCCATATCAAGACATTTCCGATGCGCAGCCACTCTTGGCATTGGATCAGGAAGAGGAGGTAGCAACAACCGCCACTCAGCAGTCTGACGACAGTACCCAGATCAGCCCAAGGAGGAGGTTGGTCCCCGCTGTTGCTGCCTACTCTGAGATCTCTAATTATAGCGATTGCGAAGGTGACGTCGATGATGACGTGTCTAGTGATGTCACGTGGGTGCCCACAAGAGAGGAAGAGGAGGGGAGTTCAGAAGGAGATATGGACCAGCAGATAGGGAGGAGAAGCAGAAAGAACTTGGATTGCACAGGAGGGACAAAGCAGACTGCGAATGTATCAGGAGCGAGGCATCAACCATGTACGGTCACATCTGGTGCTCCCAAGATGCCGGCACATGGCTCCGCAGTGTGGGCTTTTTTTAACTTGTCCGCTGCTGATAATAGTTTGCAGTCAACGCATAAGTCGCGGTAAGCCCAACACTCACCTAGGGACGACCGCCTTAAGAAGGCACATGGGCTGCCATCACTGAGCCCAGTGGGAGCAACGGAACCCACAAAGCCACACTCCAGGCTCTCACCGTCCAGCCTTGTCTTCTACTTCTCCTTCTCCTCTCTCCTCACAATTGTCCTCCACTCCACCTTCCATCACGCCATCCTCACGTTTTTCTGCAAAAAGGCAGGCTTCCGTGGGCCAAATGTTCGAGCGTAAAAAAATTATGACGCTGGATAAACCTCTTGCCCAACGGTTGATGGCTGGCTTGTCAGAACTGATAGCCCGCCAACTACTACCATATAAACTGGAGGACTCGGAGGCCTTTCGAAAATTTGTGGCCATTGGAACACCACAATGGAAGGTCCCAGGAAGGAAGTATTTCTCACAGAAGGGCATCCCAGAGCTATATTGCCAGTGAATGTATCTCTGGCACACAGTGTCGGTGCCAAGATACATCTGACCACAGACACGCAGTCTAGCTGTCATGTACCTGGTGGAAGGAGCCCGGAGTGCAGGGAGCGGCCTCTCGTAAGCCTCTGGCTCGAGATCCCCTGAGAGTGGGAACAGGGACTCTAGAGGTCAGAGGGCACAAGTGCCAAGTCCGTGAAGGTGGGCTTGGTCCTGGAGCTGGTGTCAGGCAGCAGCAGGTGCAGGCGGATGAGACTGGAGCGGCTGGAGAGCAGTCAGCGGCTGGCAGCAGGTGCAGGTAGTACACAGGAAAGGCTGGCAGGCAGGCAACTGGCAGCAGCAGTCACGGAGGCAAACTGGATCAGCAGGCAACAGCAGGGTCAAACACAGGCCGGGTCGTCAATGGGCAGGCAGTAGAGGTACCGAAGGAGAAGGCAGAAGCGTGGTCAGGAAGTCCGAAGGTCAAGGCTGGCAGCAAGCAGGGGTAATCAGGAACAAGCCGGGTAGATCAGAGGCAGGAACAATCAGGTTAAGCAGAGGTAACTCACAGGAACGCTGTAGACAGGACAGCACCGGGCCACTGGAACGGATCTCTTAAGAAGCCCTCTGGGCGCCAAGAACGGTCGCACGGCGTGCCCGTTCGCGCCCACGTGAAACCGTGCAACCGTTCGTGACCCCGCGCACCCGCGTGCGCACGTTCGCAACCTCGCGCACCCGCGTGCGCCCGATCGTACCTGCTCGCACCCGCGTGCGTCCGTTCGTGCTAACGCGCGCCCGGGAAGACCTATTAGCGCTCAACGGACCAATTCTGTGGGTAAGTCTTCCATGGGCCGCTGGAACTCGGGACCGACCATGACATTGCCCCCCCCAAGGGGCAGCCTCCGGATGCCCAATTGAGCCATTTTACTAGGATGGGCCCTTTTAAAGGCAAGAATCAGTCTCCTGGCATGAATGTTGGATTCAGGTTCCCAAGAATTTTCTTCAGGTCCGTACCCTTTCCACTTCACCAGGAATTGAACTTGATTCCGTCTACGCCTACAGTCCAAGATAGATTCCACCTCGTACTCGACTTCACCGTCGATGACCACAGGTTCAGGTGGGACAATCCTCCGGCTGTCAAAGGGATCCGGGATGGCTGGTTTGAGTAGAGCTACATGAAATACGGGGTGAATCCGGAACGATTCTGGCAGTTTTAGCTCAAATGCTACGTCGTTTATCTTCTTTACAATTGGAAAGGGACCCACAAACCTTGGTCCCAATTTCTTAGTAGGACAGGCCAACTTTAGTTTCAACGTGGAGAGCCAAACCTGGTCCCCAACCTTGAGTTCAAGCTCCCCCCTTCTCCTCCTGTCAAAGACTTCTTTATTATGTCTTTGGGTCTTTGCCATGGTCTCCTGCAGTAGTCTGTTGTTGGAGCTAAAGAAGTCGATACTCTCCTGGACCGCTGGTACCGGGCTTTCAGGCAGGTCTTGGGACAAGAAAGAGGGATGGAAGCCGTAATTGGCGAAGAACGGGGACTGACTTGTGGCAGAGTGAATGGAGTTATTATAAGCGAACTCCGCTAACGGGAGCAAGGGAGCCCAGTTGTCCTGAGAAAAAGACGAGAAGCAGCGCAGGTACTGCTCCAACGTCTGGTTCGTCCGTTCTGTTTGTCCATTGGTCTGTGGGTGGTAAGCAGACGAGAGACAAAGATCAATCTTCAAAGCCCTGCAGAGTGCTCTCCAGAATTTAGACGTGAATTGCACACCCCGATCAGAAGTAATGTTTGCGGGGACACCATGTAGCCTCACGATTTCTTTAATAAAAACCTCAGCGGTTTCTGCAGCGGAGGGGGTGCCCTTCATTGGCAAGAAGTGGGCCATCTTGGTTAGCCTATCCACTACCACAAAGATTGTGGAATAGCCCTCTGATGGAGGAAGCTCTACGATAAAATCCATAGATATCATTCGCCAAGGCCTTTCTGGAACAGGTAATGGCTTCATCAGACCCCAGGCCCTGGACTTGCTGCTTTTGTTTCGGATGCAAATGACACATGCCTCCACGTATTCTTTACAATCAGATCTCAACTGGGGCCACCAAAAGGTGCGCTGGACCAACTCGGTGGTCTTGAGGGCGCCGAAATGGCCGGCCAGCGGGTGATCATGGCATGCGCTGAGGACTGGCACCCGAGCCTCCTGGGGAACAAAAATTTTGCCTTCATACCATAGAAGTTCATCTTGGGCCAGAAGTGTGATGTTAGGTGGAGGAGTGGCACCAGCGGAGGCTTGCTTGATCAGAGACAGCAAATCCGTTTGAAGAAGAAGAAAGTTCCCTGAGGTCAGGATGGTATCTGGATGTGGGGAGGTCTCTGGCTCATTGAACATTCGGGACAGGGCGTCCGGTTTGGTATTCTTGGAACCCGGGCGATAAGTTATGTGAAACGAAAACCGGGAAAAGAAAAGAGCCCATCTGGCCTGACGTGGCTTCAACCTCTTGGCGGACTTCAGATACTCCAGATTTCTGTGATCTGTGTAAATAAGGATTGGATGTGCGGCCCCCTCCAGCAGGTAGCGCCATTCCTCAAGGGCCACTTTAATGGCCAATAGCTCCCGATCTCCGACGTCATAATTCGCCTCTGCTTCGGATAGCTTGCGGGAAAAGAATGCGACTGGGTGTAGACGGGCCCTAGGCCCATGTCTCTGGGATAAAATCGCCCCGACCGCAATCTCAGAGGCATCGACCTCTAGGATATAAGGCCGGGTTGGGTCAGGATGCTTGAGGATGGAGGCCGACACAAACAAGCTTTTCAGAGTAGAAAAGGCTTCCTGAGCCTCTGGGGACCATTGAAACTTCAGACCCTGCCTGGTCAGCATTGTGATGGGGGCTATAATGGTAGAAAATCCTCTGATAAATTTCCTATAGAAATTCGCAAATCCAACGAAACGCTGGACCCCTTTTCTGTCAGTAGGAGCAGGCCAATCACGTATAGCGGAGATCTTCTGTGGGTCCATCTCGATGCCATCTACAGAAATTATCAACCCCAGGAATTGAATACTCCGTTGTTCGAAGGTACATTTCTCCGGTTTGGCATATAGCCCGTGAAGTCGGAGTCGGGATAATACTTTCCTGACGTGTTCCTGGTGTTCCGCCAGAGAGGAGGAGAAAATCAGGATGTCGTCCAGATAGGTAATGACGAACAGGTCTAGGTAGTCTCTAAAGATATCGTTAATGAAATGCTGGAATGTGGCGGGGGCATTACATAAACCAAAGGGCATGACTAGGTACTCAAAATGCCCGAAGCGCGTACGGAAGGCAGTCTTCCACTCGTCGCCATCGCGGATGCGAACCAGATTGTAGGCCCCCCGGAGGTCCAGCTTCGAAAACACTGCTGCTGATCCCAGTCTCTGGAAAAGTTCCGGCACAAGTGGTAAGGGATAACGGTTCTTTATAGTTATCTTATTAAGAGCCCGGTAGTCAACGCAGGGGCGCAGAGTCTGGTCCTTTTTTTCCACGAAAAAGATCCCTGCTCCCGCCGGTGAAGTGGAGGGACGTATAAATCCCTTCCTGAGATTATCGTCCAGGTAGGACTTCAAGGTCACCAACTCAGTCTCTGAAAGTGGGAAAATTCTTCCAAAAGGAATCTCTGCCCCTGGAAGTAATTCAATAGGACAATCGTATGGCCTGTGAGGGGGTAAGGTCTCCGCGCCCTTCTTGCTAAACACATCCAGGTAATCATGGTAGGCAGGTGGTACAGCTTGGCGGGTTTCTGCGTCAACTTCCAGGCAGAGCAAGGAAGAGGGGGCCTGGTCGGTTCCTGACAAGCAGTGCTGGAGACAGTAAGGTGAGAGGAACCTTAATTCCCCGGTGGACCAGTCAATAAGGGGGTTATGTGCCTTTAGCCAGGGCATGCCGAGAATGATAGGGAAGAGGGGGGAGGTAATAACATCCAGGCAGAGCAATTCTTGGTGGATCCCGGCAATGGAAGTTAGTAAGGGCTGAGTCTCTTGGGTTACAGGACCGGACTTAAGAGTAGAGCCATCGGCCAGATGTATGGAAAGTCCCCTTGCCCTGGGCCGGAGAGGGATGTTATATTTTGAGGCAAACGCTAAGTCCATAAAGCCACTGCAAGCTCCCGAATCAATAATAGCGTTGGTCTGGACGTTCCCTCCTGGTAGCTGCAAGGAAATGGACACAGTCAAATGGGAGGTAGTACTAGGACAGTCTAACGTAAGGGCAGAAGATACGGAGAGACACTTACGGAGCTTGGCAGGGCAATTACGCACAAAATGTCCAGACCCTCCACAGTATAGGCAGAGATTTCCCTCCCGACGGCGTTGGTGTTCTTCAGGCGTTAAGGAAGGCCTAAGTAAGCCCAGCTGCATGGGCTCCGGGAGATCCTGGCTTGACGTGGTGACAGCGGGAGAGGTAGGAAGAGGAGAGCTGGGAACCCGAGGAAGCATCCATACCGGACAAGGAGTTGTTGAGGACCGCTC
This sequence comes from Lithobates pipiens, assembly GCF_037356315.1. Classification (NCBI taxonomy): domain Eukaryota; kingdom Metazoa; phylum Chordata; class Amphibia; order Anura; family Ranidae; genus Lithobates; species Lithobates pipiens. The sequence continues at coordinate 614,586,160 of NW_027507748.1, forward strand.
CAGGCGACGTTCCCTCAGCCGCCTATCTATCTGAATAGCTAGCTCCACCAAGGCTTCTAGAGTCTCTGGGATGCCCACTCGGGCGAGCTCGTCCTTCAAGGGTTCCGATAGGCCCATGCGGAACTGATAACGTAATGCTGCGTTGTTCCAGTCTGTGTCGGAACTCCAGCGACGGAACTCCGACACATAGTCCTCTACAGGCCGACGACCTTGCTGTAGTGAGTGCAGGGCTGCTTCGGCGGTGGCGGTTAATTGCGGGTCTTCATATAACCGCGACATGGCCTGAAAGAAGATGTCCAAGGTTTCAAGAGAAGGATCTTTCTTCTCTAGTAAGCGGTGGGCCCAGGACTGAGGTTCGCCGGTTAACAGGGAGATGACATAACCCACCTTGGTGGCCTCAAGGGAAAAAGTCCTGGGCTGTAGAGCAAAGAACAGTTCACATGAGTTGCGAAAGGTCCGGAATTTCCCACGATCTCCAGAGAATCTCTCGGGCGTAGGTACCCTGGGTTCGGGTGGCAGCATTACCACAGCAGGAGTAGCAGAAGTTCCGGAAGCAGCAGGAGAAGAAGAAGAAGATAGGGCCTGGACCCGTTCCTCCAGCTGGCTATAGCCCTCTTGTAAACTCTTCACTGCTTGAGTGAGACCTGCGAGGTGGCGGCAAAGTTCATCCATAGGAGAGGCTCCCTGCGTGGGCTCGGACATGGCTGTCCTGTACTGTCACGTACCTGGTGGAAGGAGCCCGGAGTGCAGGGAGCGGCCTCTCGTAAGCCTCTGGCTCGAGATCCCCTGAGAGTGGGAACAGGGACTCTAGAGGTCAGAGGGCACAAGTGCCAAGTCCGTGAAGGTGGGCTTGGTCCTGGAGCTGGTGTCAGGCAGCAACAGGTGCAGGCGGATGAGACTGGAGCGGCTGGAGAGCAGTCAGCGGCTGGCAGCAGGTGCAGGTAGTACACAGGAAAGGCTGGCAGGCAGGCAACTGGCAGCAGCGGTCACGGAGGCAAACTGGATCAGCAGGCAACAGCAGGGTCAAACACAGGCCGGGTCGTCAACGGGCAGGCAGTAGAGGTACCGAAGGAGAAGGCAGAAGCGTGGTCAGGAAGTCCGAAGGTCAAGGCTGGCAGCAAGCAGGGGTAATCAGGAACAAGCCGGGTAGATCAGAGGCAGGAACAATCAGGTTAAGCAGAGGTAACTCACAGGAACGCTGTAGACAGGACAGCACCGGGCCACTGGAACGGATCTCTTAAGAAGCCCTCTGGGCGCCAAGAACGGTCGCACGGCGTGCCCGTTCGCGCCCACGTGAAACCGTGCAACCGTTCGTGACCCCGCGCGCGCACGTTCGCAACCTCGCGCACCCGCGTGCGCCCGATCGTACCTGCTCGCACCCGCGTGCGTCCGTTCGCGCTAACGCGCGCCCGGGAAGACCTATTAGCGCTCAACGGACCAATTCTGTGGGTAAGTCTTCCATGGGCCGCTGGAACTCGGGACCGACCATGACACTAGCAAACACGGGCAGGGAAGGTATATCACTTTTACTGCCCACTGGGTGAACCTTCTGACGGCCGTCAAGCATGTAACCCGTGGCACCTGTGTAGATTTGGTTTTACCGCCACGGATTGCATGCAGGCCTGGCTCTTCTTCTCCGGCTCCTACTCCATCCTCCTCCCTCTCCTCCTTGGCTGACTCCTCCTTTTCCGCTGCTAGCGTCTCTTCTGCTGCACCGCCCAAGCTCCCCAGAACCTATTCGACATGCCAGGTGAGACGTTGCCATGCTGTGCTGCATCTGTTATGCCTGGAAGCCAAGAGCCACACTGGCCCTGCACTCCTTTCAGCTTTGCGTTCATAGGCAGATCAGTGGCTAACACCGCTCAATTTGACAGTTGGTAAAGTGGTGTGTGACAACGGTGTCAATCTGCTTAGCGCATTGAAACAGGGCAAAATTACGCACGTGCCATGCATGGCACACGTCTTAAACTTGGTCATGCAGCAACTCATTGTCAAATACCCTGGGGTCCAGGACATCTTGGGCAGGCAAGGAAAATCTCGGCCGATTTCAGATCTTACATGGCCATGGCTCACCTTGCTGACATTCAGCAGCGACACAATCTGCCGGTCAGGCGTCTTATTTGCGATTGCCCGCCGTGATGGAACTCAACCTTCTATATGCTTGATAGGCTGCTCCAGCAGAAACGTGCAGTTAACGTCTACCTGTACGATATCTGCAGCAGAACAGGTTCTGGGGAGCTGTTTTTCTTTTCACCGTGCCAGTGGCTGCTCATGCGCGATGCATGCAGACTTCTGCGGCCATTTGATGAGTTTACCAAACTGGTCAGTCGCAGCCATGGCGCCATCAGTGATATGGTACCTTATGCCTTCTTTATGGAGCGTACATTGCGTTGTGCCATTGATCAAGCCGTGGAGGAGCAGGAGCGGGAAGATGAGGAAGTCGCAATGCTGGATGATTTCCCGGGGGGGCTACTCTATCTGAGACAAGTCAACAACAGGAGTCTGAAGAGGAGTCAGAGGAGGATGGTGCTGGGGAGGATGAGGAGGAGCAAGAAGAGCATGCTTTAAACCTTTCTGGGATCCCTGTTGTTGTGCGTGGATGGGGAGAGGAGAACGAGGAGGACGACATTATCCTGGATGATGAGCAGGAGCCAGGCCACTACACCGCTTCCAGTTTAGTGCAAATGGGGGCCTTCATGCTCCAGTGTTTTAACAGGGACACCCGTATAAAAAGCATAAGGGTCAAGGACCAGTACTGGGTGGCAACGTACTTAAACCCCCAGTACAAACACAAAATGGCGGAAATGTTACCACCTTCACAGAGGTCTGTCAGAATGGAGCACTTCCAGGCCTTGCTTCGAGAAATGCTACATTCTGCTTTTGCGTGCGCTGGCAGAGGAGGAATTCCCACTCCCAGAGAAAGAGTTGCGGGTACCAATCCAACAGCGCTTGCAAGAAGAGGGCGGTTTGAAGATGTGTTGGTGACTTCTGATATGAGGTCATTCTTTCAGCCGACCCATCGACAGGTCTCATCTGGATCCAGCTTTAGGGAACGCCTAGACCGACAGGTGTCTGACTACATCGGATTAATGGCCGATGTGGACGCTCTGAGGAGTGATGAACCCCTGGACTACTGGGTGGGCAGGGCCTCTGGCCATAGCTTGCCCAATTTGCAGTGGAACTGTTGGCTTGCCCCTCATCCAGTGTCCTGTCCGAAAGGACGTTCAGCACAGCTGGGGGGATCGTGACCGATAAGCGCACTCGCCTAGCTCATGATAGTGTTGACTACCTCACATTTCTAAAAATGAATGAGGCATGGATCTCGAAGGAATTCAACACATGTGACCAGTAGACCAAGTATATCTCTATAAACGATTTATTTAATCGAGCACACAGACCTTTTTTCTACATTTGGCTCACTTCCTTGTACAAAAAAAGCACACCGTACTATATGCCCGTACCCTCCTGTTTGAAGAGGTTGAGCGGTGTCATATTTTTGGGGCCCAGCAGCGAGTTCCTGGTATCAGTGCTGGTGTCAGTGCTCTCTATCTCGGTGCTAGTGTCAGTGCTCTCTATCACGGTGCTGGTGTCAGTGCTCTTACAGTGCTGGTGTCAGTGCACTCTATCACGGTGCTGGTGTCAGTGCTCTATATCACGGTGCTGCTGTCAGTGCTCTATATCAAGGTGCTGGTGTCAGTGCACTCTATCACGGTGCTGGTGTCAGTGCTCTATCTCACGGTGCTGGTGTCAGTGCTCTATCTCACGGTGCTGGTGTCAGTGCACTCTATCACGGTGCTGGTGTCAGTGCTCTCACGGTGCTGGTGTCAGTGCTCTATATCATGGTGCTGGTGTCAGTGCACTCTATCACGGTGTTGGTGTCAGTGCTTTATATCACGGTGCTGGTGTCAGTGCTCTATATCACGGTGCTAGTGTCAGTGTACTCTATCACGGTGCTGGTGTCAGTGCTCTCACGGTGCTGGTGTCAGTGCACTCTATCACGGTGCTGGTGTCAGTGCTCTCACAGTGCTGGTGTCAGTGCACTCTATCACGGTGCTGGTGTCAGTGCCCTCTATCACGGTGATGGTGTCAGTGCCCTCTATCACGGTGATGGTGTCAGTGCTCTATATCACAGTGTTGGTGTCAGTGCTCTATATCACGGTGCTGGTGTCAGTGCACTCTATCACGGTGCTGGTGTCAGTGCACTCTATCACGGTGCTGGTGTCAGTGCTCTATGTCACGGTGCTGGTGTCAGTGCACTCTATCACAGTGCTGGTGTCAGTGCACTCTATCACAGTGCTGGTGTCAGTGCACTCTATCACGGTGCTGGTGTCAGTGCCCTCTATCACGGTGATGGTGTCAGTGCCCTCTATCACGGTGATGGTGTCAGTGCTCTATATCACAGTGCTGGTGTCAGTGCTCTATATCACGGTGCTGGTGTCAGTGCACTCTATCACGGTGCTGGTGTCAGTGCACTCTATCACGGTGCTGGTGTCAGTGCTCTATGTCACGGTGCTGGTGTCAGTGCTCTCACAGTGCTGGTGTCAGTGCACTCTATCACGGTGCTGGTGTCAGTGCCCTCTATCACGGTGATGGTGTCAGTGCCCTCTATCACGGTGATGGTGTCAGTGCTCTATATCACGGTGCTGGTGTCAGTGCACTCTATCACGGTGCTGGTGTCAGTGCACTCTATCACGGTGCTGGTGTCAGTGCACTCTATCACGGTGCTGGTGTCAGTGCTCTATGTCACGGTGCTGGTGTCAGTGCACTCTATTACAGTGCTGGTGTCAGTGCACTCTATCACAGTGCTGGTGTCAGTGCACTCTATCACGGTGCTGGTGTCAGTGCCCTCTATCACGGTGATGGTGTCAGTGCCCTCTATCACGGTGATGGTGTCAGTGCTCTATATCACAGTGCTGGTGTCAGTGCTCTATATCACGGTGCTGGTGTCAGTGCACTCTATCACGGTGCTGGTGTCAGTGCACTCTATCACGGTGTTGGTGTCAGTGCACTCTATCACGGTGCTGGTGTCAGTGCTCTATATCACGGTGCTGGTGTCAGTGCACTCTATCACGGTGCTGGTGTCAGTGCTCTTTATCATGGTGCTGGTGTCAGTGCACTCTATCACGGTGCTGGTGTCAGTGCACTCTATCACGTTGCTGGTGTCAGTGCACTCTATCACGTTGCTGGTGTCAGTGCTCTATATCATGGTGCTGGTGTCAGTGCCCTCTATCACGGTGCTGGTGTCAGTGCTCTATATCACGGTGCTGGTTATCATCTCCTGCACCCTCTTCATAGCCTACCCTGACCTTTCCTCTCCTCCATTGCCTTCATTCGCTCCTGAGTCCCGAATTGTCAAAATTTCACAGATAAAAAAAGAATGCTTGTAGTTGTCGATCCCAGATTCACTTCATACATGTGTTATGTCAGTGGCCATGTGGCGGGACTATGTGTGCACAGCTAGTAAGTATTTTGTGGCTGGAAATATGACCTGTAGGTTTTTAAAGTTTGCCTGCCATTGAAGTCAATGGGGCCCGCCGCGAACTTTGCGGTTCGTAAACTTTTGGCCGCGTTCGCGGTTCGCATTCGCGAAACGTCCCGTCGGAAGTTCGTCCATCTCTAAAAGGCAATAATTTTCATGGTTTTCATGGTTAACCTGCAATTTACACCCCCAACCTCTTTTGAAAATCTAATTCTAGCAGGCAATGCTCAGAAAGGTCTAATCTCAGACATCTACAAAACACTAAATGCCTTACCACTGGAAGCCAAAGGAAAACACGCATATGCACATGATCAAGTGGGAGAAATCCCTCAACGAGGAGATTCTTATAGAACAATGGCGGGCGATATGGTCGCAAGTGACAAAAAGCTCTCTCTTTACTCTATACAAAGGAAACACGTACAAAATACTCCTCTTCTGGTGTATGACTCCAGATATCCTCCACACCATATACCCCTCTAGCTCTGACCGCTGTTGGAGATGTTAAAGAGATAAAGGCACCCTCCTCCATATTTACTGGAGCTGCCCACTAATTGCCCCCTTTTGGATTGCGGTTCAGCAGTTGTTGGCCCGTCTCCTAGAATCACAGATACCCATGACCCCCACATTTTTTCTATTGGGGGTGTTACAGCTAAAACTTCCCACATCATCCAAAAAACTAACACGCCACATCCTTACTCTGTCTTATTGCCCTAAACTGGAAAAAAACATCTCCCTCCCCCTCAGACGCCCTGTACGCCAGAATTAAAGATGTGGAGTTGATGGAGAAAATGACGGCCAGGATACAGGACAGGCTGGAAGCTCATGACAAAGTATGGGGCCTCTGGCACCTCCAAGAGGACCCACCTTGACCAGGTAAAATGAGCTACTATGGTGATGACTTCTTCTTTCTTGTTCTCTCTATCTCTCTTCTTCTCTATCGAGAGTATTCTCGTGACTCTCGCCATCTTGCATAAATAACTACGTAACTACATGATGTTCCAATACATGCTTATCGTGCCCAGACAGGCAACAAAGACTGTTTTACAGTATATTATATGAAGCCTCAAGTAATTGCTGACAAGAATTTTTTTTTTCTCTTTTTTAGTTTTTTTCTAGCATAATGAGTGCTGTAATAATTTCATGTAACACAAATATACTAATAAAATGTTAATTGATACATTTTCATTGTTAAAAACAAAAGTAGAGAGAAAAGTGCATCTATTCAGTGCAGTATGGCTGCTTTCACACAGGCTTTCCAATCAGGTCTGCCTGTCACTTTTCGGGTGGACCTGATCGGATGCTCCATTCACCCCTATGGAATGGCGGATGTAAGCAGTTGACACCCGCTGCTATCCGATCCAATCCTGTCCATGAAATCCAGAGGGATGGTGACCCTATTTTCCATCTGGTGGATCGGATCAGATGGTATCGCATGAAAACGGACAGATGGTCTGTTTTCATCCGATCTCCCCATAGAGGAGAGCATGGCTCTGACAGGTCTGTCCAGGGGTGGACTGACAACTCATGGGGCCCCCGGGCAATAGGAGATTATGGGGCCCCCGGGCAATAGAAGATTATGGGGCCCCTGGGCAATAGGAGATTATGGGGGGCCCCCAGGCAATAGGAGATTATGGGGCTCCCGCACAGTATACACACACACACGCACAGTATACACACACAGAATACACATACACACACTGAAAAGGTACTGGAGAGGCAGGGCAGCTATAATCTTGGGATTTTTAAAAAAACACAGATTTTTACATATTGTCCCTGGTGTTATTGAGGCTGACATCCCTGATGGGGCCCCTTAGTGGCATGGGGCACTCGGGCAGTGCCCGAATGGTCAGTCCGCCCCTGGGTCTGTCTCTGCACAGTGAGACAGACCCGTCATCCACCTACTCAATGGATCGATCCCCACTGAGCAAAGCAGAGTCCGCCAAGTGGACATGCCCATGTGAAAGGACCCTAAAACACTTTAACAATTGAAAAAAACAATGTAGCTGTTGCACTCACTCAGTTCCCTGTCAATCATAGTGCTTTGTTTGTGGCCACATCTGACAAATATGAAACAGGCACCCGGGCTAGCGGTGCAGTGCTATGTGATTCAGTCCTTTCCTCCACTTCAGAGTTACTGTCAGACTGGGCTAGGATGGTGAACACCTACAACTCTCAGAATTCCACACTACAACTTCCTACAGAGAGGGGCTGGTACCCAGCTGAACCATGTATCATCCAATGGTAATAATGTCATTTTCATTAAAGTTGCATTATTATAATGACCAGCATGTTATGAAATGTCATGATGCATTTTGCAGTGATTGCTTAATCATAGGGATCTGGTATACAGTTGGGAAATATGTTGTCTTTATATGAGCCAGAGGTATCAATAAGACAGCTTTGTATTTTTCATGTCATGTAGACAAATATTCAAGTCCAACTGTTGAATATAGCTCTATAGATTATGTGCAGCACTAAATTAAAACATGCCCATGTACACAAACCTCTCTGGAAAAAAAAAAATAAGAGTTTTTTTTTTCCTAGACCACCTCTACTTATGTCAGACTGCCATGAAAGCAATTAGTATGCTACTTTATATCAGTGTAGGGCAACATATTTAAACACACAGCCAAAACTAATTATAGTGTATAAAAAGAATCAAAATCAGTTAATATGAAATAAGATGCTATGAATTAGAACACAGATTTTCAAAGCAGGCAATTGAATCAGTCATAATTTCATTAGATTTGCCTAAATGTATTTAGGTAGACTGGTCCAATCTGCAGAGAATCATACAGTTGGCGGATCATGGTTGTCTGTATTCCTGAACGGCGTGATTTTCTTCTACACCATGTTTTATATCTTTTACCTACCTTTCAGCATTTTGACAGCCACCTGCAATGAGACCCCTGGTTTGCTGATTCCATATGCTGTAGCAGTGACCACTTTTCCAAATGCTCCAGAACCGATTGTGTCACCTAAAATTTATAATGTAAAGAATTAATGTCTGTGTGTTCTGTGAGCATACCACTGTATCACTAGATGAAAGTGTTACTAAACCCTGCATTCACTATAACTAGTCTCCCACGGTACACAGAGCATAAAAACACAATTATTTTAGTAAATATTAATGGCTAAATATATTTTCTCATCAGCAGTTAGAGCAGTCTTGTGACTTCTATCAGTTTCTGGTTAAAGCTTGTATGAGGAGTTATCATTCTCCTCTGACTGACCTATGAGGCTGCAGGACCCCTAACCTTATGTCTAGACAGTGCTGATTGACCCTGTGGCGATCACATTCACCCTCCCAAGAAACAACATTACTCTCTAGCAATACACACCAAACTGAGCATGTGCAGCTTATCACCAAGGCTCTGTTCTATCAGCAGATAGATGGGGGACAGTTGAAGAAGAAAGGGGGGGTTAAGAGAAGACAGGATCAAACAGCCTTTTTACACAATGTTTAGGATTAACCCCGGTTCCACAGTGAGTATAACAAGCATGCTTTAATGCATATACAGACTTATTTTTACTGTTGTGGGATTAGTAACACTTCAATATATAATCTTTATATTAAATGAATTGCACAAAATCTTCATATTATCTTGGATTTAACTAAAGCCAAGAATATAATTCACAGAGCAATAGTCTTATTACAGAGCCATTGAGGCTGCATTCACACTTGGCGTTTTCAAAACACGTGACAAAGCACACAGGAAATACATGCTTGTTAATGGCACATCAAATGGAGTTAGCAGACATGCTTCTTGTCATGCATTTTGTCAAATGTGCTACAAACATACCGAAACACGTGAAGCTCCATGCCTGAAAAGGTTATGGAACTTTTTTGGCACGTTGGTCACATGTAGGGTGGAAATGCACAAAAACCTGTGTAAAAAGAGAGTGGGTGTGCATGTACCCACTACGTAAAGTGTGAATTGGGCTTATATTAGCAAAAACTACTCTGACCAATTCAGCGAACCACTTGCCGACCGCCGCACGACGATGTACGTCGACAGAATGGCACGGGCAGGCATAAGGGCTTACATGTACGTCCTTGCCTGCCCGCGGTCGGTATTCGTTCGGGAGCGATCCCGGACGAGGGGACGGCCATTCATTCATGGCCACCCCCTCGCGATCGCTCCCGACGAATGAAAATGTCCCGTGACATCACTTCCTCTCCTGTAATGTAAACACAGGAGAGGAAGTGATGTATTCTCTCCTCCGTGTCGGTATTTTTCGTTCCGGCACCGAGGAGAGAGCATCGGTGAGTTGCACAAGCACTACACTACACAGTAGAACATGCCAGGCACACTCACACCCCCCCTTTACCCCCCGATCACCCCCCAATTACCCCTGCCCCCCCAGTCACAGTGACACCAATTGCTTTTTTTTTTTTTGCATTGGTGTCATTTGTGACTGTAATAACTGTTAGGGCAGTTAGGGTTAGCCCCCTTTAGTTCTAATGTGCCCCCCTAACCCCCCCAATAAAGGTTTAACCCCGTGATCACCCCCCCTCGCCAGTGTCACTAAGGCTGGGTTCACATTGCAGCGGTTTATGAGAACGAATGTGATTCGCACCGCACTGCAGTGCAAATCACATCCGATCTCTGTGCGATTCGAGTTCAGCCATACAGATAGTATGGCTGAATTCGTGTCGCACCCGCCGCACCCGCCGCAAATTCGCACGGGACCCTTTTTTTGGCCCGCAGCAGAATCGGATCGCATGGGTGTTCACACCATGCGATCCGAGTTTGCAGATCGCACTGCGATATGCAAACTGATCTGGGGGTGTCATTAACATTTCACTGACACTCCCAGCAGTTCGCATAGGGCAGTGTGAACTGTCGCCGGGAGGCATGTGATGCGGGAACCCGCCGCGCATTCGTGGCGTTCCCACATCGCACCAGTGTGAACCCAGCCTAATAAGCGATCGTTTTTCTGATCACTGTATTAGTGTCACAGGTGACGCTAGTTAGGCAGGTAGGTATTTAGGTTCGCCGCAGCTTTTTATAGCGCCAGGGACCCCCATATACTACCGCATAAAGCCCCCTGATTGCCCCCTAGTTAACCCTTTCACCAGTGATCACCATATAACTGTTACAGGTGACGCTGGTTGGTTAGTTATTTTTTTTATAGTTTCAGGGCACTCGCCATTTATTACCTAGTCTCACTAGTGTACCCCTAAATTTAGGGGTGTCTACTTTCCAAAATGGGGTCATTTGGGGGGGGTTTGTGCCATCTTGGCATTTTATGGCCTTCAAAACTGTAACGCCCTTAGAAAGCCTGAAGGCGGTGCTTGGTTTTCGGGGCCCCGTACGCGGCTAGGCTCCCAAAAAGTCCCACATATGTGGTATCCCCGTACTCAGGGGAAGCAGCAGAATTTATTTTGGGGTGTCATTTCACATATTCCCATGGCATGTGTGAGCAATATATCATTTAGTGACAACTTTGTGAAAAAAAAAAAAAAGTTTGTAATTTTCCCGCAACTTGTGGCAAAATATAAAATATTCCATGGACTCAACATGCCTCTCAGCAAATAGCTTGGGGTGTCTACTTTCTAAAATGGGGTCATTTGTGGGGGTTTTGTGCCATCTTGGCATTTTATGGCCTTCAAAACTGTAATAGGTAGTGAGGAGTGAAGTCAAATATTTACGCCCTTAGAAAACCTGAAGGCGGTTCTTGGTTTTCGGGGCCCTGTACGTGGCTAGGCTCCCAAAAAGTCCCACATATGTGGTATCCCCGTACTCAGGAGAAGCAGCAGAATTTATTTTGGGGTGTCATTTCACATATGCCCATAGCATGTGTGAGCAATATATCATTTAGTGACAACTTTGTGTAAAAAAAAAAAAAAAAAATTATTTTTTGTCATTATTCAATCGCTTGAGGCAAAAAAATAAAATATTCAATGGGCTCAACATGCCACTTATCAATTTCCTTAGGGTGTCTACTTTCCAAAATGGGGTCATTTGGGGGGGTTTTGTACTGCCCTGCCATTTTAGCACCTCAAGAAATGAGATAGGCAGTCGTAAACTAAAAGCTGCGTAAATTCCAGAAAACGTACCTTAGTTTGTAGATGTGACAACTTTTGCGCAAACCAATAAATATACAATTATTGACTTTTTTTTTTACCAAAGACATGTGGCTGAATACATTTTGGCCTAAATGTATGACTAAAATTGAGTTTATTGGATTTTTCTAATAACAAAAAGTAGAAAATATCATTTTTTTTCAAAATTTGCGGTCTTTTTACGTTTATATCGCAAAAAATAAAAATCGCAGAGGCAATCAAATACCATCAAAAGAAAGCTCTATTTGTGGGAAGAAAAGGACGCAAATTTTGTTTGGGTACAACATTGCATGACCGCGCAATTACCAGTTAAAGCAGCGCAGTGCCAAATTGTAAAAAGACCTCTGGTCATTTACCAGCAAAATGGTCCGGTCTGAAGGTGGTTAAGCTTCTGGACTGTCTTCCACATTTGGGAAACTAAAAGGAAGCTGCTGAGCTGTTGTTTTTTAATGTTATAAAACATAGACTCAAACGTGTGTTGCAGGGGGCTCTTTGATGAAAGAAATGTAACTTTTACCATTGAAATGAACAGCATCTTGTGATGTCTGAAGGTTTGGCACCTCAATAGGATATACAGTATCTCACAAAAGTGAGTACATCCCTCACATTTTTGTAAATATTTTATTGTATCTTTTCATGTGACAACACTGAAGAAATGACACTTTGCTACAATGTAAAGTAGTGAGTATACATCTTGTATAACAGTGTACATTTGCTGTTCCCTTAAAATAATTCAACACACAGTCATTAATGTTTAAACCACTGGCAGTTTGCTGAGGACAAGCAGACTAAGGACATGGATTACTGGAACCATATCCTGTGGTCTGATGAGACCAAGATAAGCTTATTTGGTTCAGATGTTGTCAAGCATGTGTGGCGGCAACCAGGCGAGGAGTACAAAGAAAAGTGTGTCTTGTCTACAATCAAGCATGGTGGTGGGAGTGTCATGGTCTGGGGTTGCATGAGTGCTGCTGGCACTGGGGAGCTACAGTTCATTGTGGAAACCATGAATGCCAACATGTACTGTGACATACTGAAGCAGAGCATGATCCCCTCCCTTTGGAGACTGGGCCGCAGGGCAGTATTCGAATATGATAACGACCCCAAACACACCTCCGAGACAACCACTGCCTTGCTAAAGAAGCTGAGGGTAAAGGTGATGAACTGGCCAAACATGTCCCCAGACCTAAACCTTATTAACCACTTGCCGCCCGCCCTATTACAAATAGACGGCGGCAAAGTGGTTTGATAATCCTGACCGGACGTCATATGACGTCCTCAGGATTATGACCCGGGGGCGCGCATCGCGGCGATCGTTGTTGCGGGGTGTCAGTCTGACACCCGGCAACTATGATCTCGGTAAAGAGTCTCTGACGGAGACTCTTTACCACGTGATCAGCCGTGTCCAATCACGGCTGATCACAGTGTAAATGGGAAGAGCCGGTGATCGGCTTTTCCTCACTCGCGTCTGTCAGACGCGAGTAGAGGAGAGCCGATCGGCTGCTCCTCTGACGGGGGGGGGGGTCTGTGCTGATCGATTATCAGCACAGCCCCCCCGAGGATGCCCACACTGGACAACCAGGGACACCACCAGGGAAAAGGTAATCCTCCCTAGACCACCAGGGATGCCCATGGTCAGCACAATGGATGCCAATCAGTGCCCATAATGGATGCCAATCAGTGCCCACAATGGGCATCACTGATTGGCATGCATTATTGTTTGGTACTGATTGGCATCCATTAGTACAGTATAAAACCAATGCCGCCTATGAGTGCCCACCTGTTATGAGTGCCCACCTGTGCCGCCTATGAGTGCCCATCTGTGCCGCCTATGAGTGCCCACCTGTGTCGCCTATCAGTGCCCACCCATGCCTATCTGTGCCGCCTATCCATGCCCATCTGTGCCGCCTATCCATGCCCAACTGTGCCGCCTATCCATGCCAATCCGTGCCAGCTATCAGTGCCAATTTGTGCCACCTATCAGTGTCCATCCGTGTCGCCCATCCGTGTCGCCCATCCGTGTCGCCCATCCGTGTCGCCCATCCGTGCCGCCTATCAGTGCCGCCTATCAGTGCCGCCTATCGGTGTCCATCAATGCCACCTCATCAGTGCCACTTCATTGGTGCCCATCAGTGCCGCCTTATCAGTGCCCATCAGTGTAGCCCCATGAATGCCCATCAGTGAAGGAGAAAACGTACTTATTTACAAAGTTTTGAAACTGAAACAAAAAAAAACATTTTTTTTTTCAAAATTTTCGGTATTTTTTTATTTGTAGCGCAAAAAATAAAAACCGTAGAGGTGATCAAATACCACCAAAAGAAAGCTCTATTTGTGGGAAAAAAAATGATAAAAATTTCATTTACAGGTACAGTGTAGCATGACCGCGCAATTGTCATTCAAAGTGCGACAGCGCTGAAAGCTCAAAATTGGGCTGGGCAGGAAGGTGTTTAAGTGCCCTGTATTGAAGTGGTTAAACATCTGTGGGGTATCCTCAAATAGAAGGTGGTAGAGTGCAAGGTCCCTAACATCCACCAGCTCCGTGATGTCATTATGGAGGAGTGGAAGAGGACTCCAGTGGCAACCTGCGAAGCTCTGGTGAACTTCATGCCCAAGAGGGGTAAGGCAGTGCTGCAAAATAATGGTGGCCACACAAAATATTTACATTTTGGGCCCAATTTGGACATTTTCACTTAAGGGTGTACTCACTTTTGTTGCCAGTGGTTTAAACATTAATGGCTGTGTGTTGAGTTATTTTGAGGGGACAGCAAATGCACACTGTTATGCAAGCTGTACACTCACTACTTTACATTGTAGCAAAGTGTAATTTCTTCAGTGTTGTCACATGAAAAGATATAATAAAATATTTTCATAAATGAGAGGGGTGTACTCACTTTTGTGAGATACTGTACATAACTTGGGAGAAAGACCAGAGACTGCTATTTTCTGTTCCCTGTCAACTATTATCAGTTAAGAAAATATTATTTTTCATTCTTTTATTGTGTGCATGTGTATTTCACTAGTACTATGTTGAGACACCTAAATTGCACTTATAATCAGATTCCTTGGGGGTCATTGCAAATTGCCTTAAAATGAACAGTGCCAGGCCATTGCAGAGCTCTTCAAGATCTGATCATTAAAGGAGATGTGTGGCCAAAGCTCTTTTGGTCCTACTTCTCCTGTAGGCCACGGGAGTGCACTTAGTTCTGCATTCCTGTGACCCATATTTAGCCAACAGCAGGGTAAAGTCCACTGTCCACTGATGTCACTCAGCTGGTCTAGGCTCTGGAGAGATCCAAGCTTTAATGTCGGGATCCACTCATATGCCTGACTCAGAGCTCTGCTGAGAGTCTGAGCCAGCTGCTCCTGCCCCCTCCACAGCCCAATACTTCATTAAACATTGGAGGGCAGAGCAGAGGGGCGGTAACTGACAGTCACTGGCTCTCTGCTCTCTAAAGAGTGGGAACTGAATGATTGATCAGCAGCCTTTGATTGCTCAGTTTTCAATGTAGAATCGGAGGGGGACAGGTACAGCATTGGACCAATGTTTCATCCGCCTAGGTGAATATAAAGCCCCATACACACTATCAGATTATCTGCTGATTTTTTCCTTCAGGTTTACCAAAACCATGTAGTAGAAGGGCCTGCCTGATTGCATACACATTGAAACTCCTAAGGTTTGATCTCATATTATATGGTTTTGGTAAATCTGAAGGAAAAACTCAGCAGAAAAACTGACAGTGTGTATGGGGCTTTAGACTTTTTTTTTTTTTCAATCCTGCACTTTTCTTTTAACCACTTGCCAAACCACCACAGTGCATATACTGTGGCAGGTCGGCACGTGCAGGCACAAACATGCACCTTTACTTCATGTGCTGCACCGGGTTTAGGAGCACGCTGCGCACCCCCTGGTTTGTGACAAAAAATTGCAAGCTCCCCAATCCTCCTACTAAATGCCCCAGACTGCCTTCTTTCCAAAAAGGGGTTATTTTGGGGTAATTGTACTGTCCCAGAAATTTTGGGCCTCAAGAAATGAGTTTCAGTATATCAGGAGTCAGGACTGATCAATTTTAAAATACATATACACCATAGTGTAGTCTTCATACAAACCAATTAATACACACTTATTTATTTTATTTTATGGAAGACATGTAGCAGAATAAATTTTGGTCTAAAATTATGACGAAATTTGATTTTATTGGATATGTTTTATGACAGAAATTAGAACATATTTTTAACCGATTCAATACCGGCACTTTCACCCTAACGAGGCCAATTTTGAGCTTTTAGGGCTGTTGCACTTTGAATGACAATTGCGCGGTCATGCAACACTGTACCCAAACTAATTTTTTAGCATTTTCTTTGAGACAGATAGAGCTTTCTTTTGGTAGTATTCAATCACCACTGGATTTTTTTATTAATTTTTTATTTTTTTTAAAGTCTGAAAATTTTGAAAAAAAAAAAAGATTTTTCTCTGTTTCTGTTAGAACATTTTATAAATAAGTAATTTTCTCCTTCACTGATGAGGCGACACTGAAGGGCACTGTTGAGGAGGCACTAATATGCAACACAGATGGGCACTGATATGCAGCACTTATAGGCGGCACTGATGGGCACTAAAAGGCAGCACTGATTGGCATTACTGATGGGCACTGATTGGCGGCACTGCTGGGCACTGATAGGCAGCACTGATTGGTTGCACTGATGGGCACTGATTGGCAGCACTGAAGAACAGGCACTGATGGGCACTAAAAGGCGGCACTGATTGGCATCACTACTGAGCACTATTAGGACTGCACTGTTAATCATTGCCTTGATTATCTGTGTGGAAATGCCGCTGATTGGCTCTACTCTCCTCACACTCTGCCAGTGTGAGGAGAGGAAAGCCGATAACCAGCATTTCCTTGTTTACATGTGACCAGCTGTGATTGGACACAGCTGATCGCATGGGTAAAGAGCCTCTTCAATGGCTCTTTACCAAGGTCGGGGATGCGTTGTGTCTCAGGGACACAGCGTGCCACCGATCGCTACACTGCGTCTCCCCGTGGGCAGAGGTGGTTATAGAAGTTTATAGATTGAGTGATTTTTGTCAAAGAGACATGTTGCTACATTTTTATAGATTTGGTTGGCTGCAGCCTGTGATCAGTGCTCAGTCATGGCTGCCAATGTCAGAATACAATGTCCTCCATTCACCTCATTTGTGTTTCTTTTTTTCATTCAAACCAAAACTAATCTAACAGTGTATGGGCAGCTCAAATGGGTATTAAACCCCAAACCAAAAATGTTATATATTGCAGCTTACTAATCAATAAATGTGGTGGCTGCATTGGTTTTCTTTTTTCTTTTTCCCTCTGTTTTCACCTTGTGATCTGGTCAGTAACACACAACTGTATTAGAGAGCCCCCACCCTGGATGAAGGAGCACAGGGGGCAGCATTATTGCTAATTGGGGGGGGGGGGGGGGGGGGAGTGGGTTAGTAAGTTTAATGCTGCTAGTACATTTAACAAACTGAAGCCAAACTCCAGCTAATATTTTATAAGCAGTTACAGCAAACATTTTTTATACTTTTGAGATAAAGGTTTAACATAAATAAATAAACAAATAAAAAAAGCTGATCATTGTAGGCATCATTGCTAGTAATAGATAGTTTATCTAATCTCTGTAACTAATACATTTGCAAGAAAGCTTTTTTTTTAAAACAGACTTTCTAGGCTGGATCACAAAATGAAATGAGATGCAAGAAAGCCTAAAAAAGAAAAGGAATGCAGCCATCACATCTAATAATTGGTAAACTGCAATATAACAAAATTTTCTTTTGCGTTAGATACCACTTTAAATTACAAATTCTGATTGATTGCTTCGGATTACTGTTTTGCAGAGTATAAAGCAAGCAACTCACCAATTTCCAGATTCTCTCTTGGAAATTCCCATTTTAAGTCATACTCTAACACACTGAAATCAATGTAGATATATTCATTGTCTGAAGGACCAACATACTGGATCATCAGGAGTTGGCTTTCATATTTGTATTTCTTTTTAAGAAAACAAAACAATAATGCATTAGATCAAATACTGGAATAAAGTACAAAAATATTCAATTAAAAAAATAAAATAAAATGTTACCTTCTTGTATTTGCACAACACCACCATAAATACAATGATTACAATAGTTAAACAGAGGCCACACGTTCCACTTGCAATTGAAAAAATAAAATTATTTTGTTCTACAAAACAAAACAAAAAGCAAATCATACAAGTCAATGTAATACAGTTCTACAAAGATAAAAGGTGTATATGGTGTATATGGTAATGCAAACAGCTTGCACTAATGAGCTGGTGACATTTACAATAAACCTGGATTGGTTGCCTTTCCTATATCTATTTGTGTATCTATTATTCCAGCCTTAGGAAATCAGTTAAAGGCGCAGCCCTCTTAACTCAGAAGAATTTCTAAAATACAAAATGCAACACAGTGACATTTTCTTTACCATGGGCACAGAACAGACTGCAGATGGGCACTAATCAGGCTGTATTGATTCTCACTGACCTTGCTGACTTTGCTTCAAAGTGGTTTATTTAAAAAAAAGGTTTTTTACCCTGAAACTTCCCTCTCAAATTGGGGTGCGTGTTATATGCCAATAAATACGGTACAGTATACTATAATATATATATAAGATATATATATATATATATATATATATAGAGAGAGAGAGAGAGAGAGAGAGAGAGAGAGAGAAAGATAGATAGATAGATAGATAGATAGATAGATAGATAGATAGATAGATATTATATATATTATAGTATACTGTACCGTATTTATTTGCATATATATATATATATATATATATATATATATATATATATATATATATATATATATATATATGTGTATTTTTTACTGTTAATTATTTGTGCTGCTTTTTGGGTTCCAAGGAAGTCCTGAGGCACAGCTGCGCACCCATGGGTTTTCCTGACCATCTGCGCATGTATGGGGTTTAATATAGGGAAATAACCCGCACATATGCAGATGTGGCAGAGGGCATTGCCGGACCGGAAGGCTGGGGGAAGAGCCACCTAAGCGATGGACTGAAGGTCTGCTTTAAATTTAACCTGCAATGAAGACATTGGGGGTTATTTACTAAAGGCAAATCCATTTTGCACTGCAAGTGCACTTGGAAGTGCAGGCACTGTAGTTTCGAGGGGGACATGCAAGGAAAATAAAAAACAGCATTTTTGCTTGTACATGATTGGATGATAAAATCGAGCAGAGCTTCCCCTCATTTCAGATCCTCCCCTTTACAGCGACTGCACTTTGAAGTGCACTTGCAGTGCAGAGTGGATTTGCCTTTAGTAAATCAACCCCATTGATCTGAAACTACCAGCACTTTATCCTTGGGGCCTGACTTCTGGGTCAAAATGTATGTAAACTCTAAATCTATTTTTCAGAATGGTTGGCGTGACTCACTGTATTCAGATTTTTTATGTAAATCATTTTTGTGAATCTGTTGCAAAGTTTGTTACTTAGAGGATCCTGTCAGTAACAGCACCTCCCATTGCAGGTTAACAATGCAAATCCATTGCTTATGCCTGGAAGTGGAACCCTAAATCAAGTTTTATTGTAATACAAGTACCTACAGGGATTATTCTTAGAGGGCTTAAAATAAACATTTTAGCTTTAAGCTGGCCAAACATGGATTTAAATTCAGCCGGTTCAGAAGGGACCAGCCGAGATTCGATCCATGTATGGGCAGACTGATTGTACCCAAGTTGATCCATTGACTGGCTTGGGTACAACCAGCCTGTTGGATTTTTTACATTTGCGTACTGCCAGCAGCTATAGCCGGGAAGGCCCCTGGCACTCACACACTATAGGATTTCTGCCTTTTGTTAGAAGGTTACCTAACTTGTAAACAAATTTAAATGGAAAATTGGCAGATAGAATGATACTGAAGAGCTGAACGTACCTTGGTGATTGTATAATGTCTGAGTGCACGTTATCCCAACAGAATTGTTTGCACAACTGCAGATGATAAATGATCCCCCACTATTGTCCAGAATCAGGGAGCTAGTGAATTTCCAGGCCTTTGTGGATCTTTGTGGTGATCCATATGTTATCCCCTCTGTGATCACTTCTGTGCAGCTTTTAAAAAAATAACCTCATTAAAGTTGAAATTCAGGCAGATGTAGGATACATAAAATAATGCAGCTCTGTATTCAAGCGGAATTCCAGCAGTTTCTGAGTTTATTAAAAGTCAGCAGCTACAGCTTGTGGCTTCACAGCCAGGTGCGCACTGTTCATGCATGAGTTTGCACGTTCTGAATATATATATAGCGCTTACTCCCCAAGGAGCTGCTGGAATTTGCCCAGTTTACTCACTGTAGATAGCCCTACAGCCAGGCACACAATCGCAGTAACTGTTTTCCTGAATAACCAGTTTAGGGGTGTTCATTTTTATTTTTTTTTTCATTTTTGGAGAATTTGGATAGGATTGAGGGAATTGAGTGATAGGGATACTCCAAAAACAGAACTATGTACAGGCTGAGGACAGTGAACTCCTTTCTGTAAAGCTGAAGCAGAAGTCCTTGCATATAGCAAACTGTGGACTTGGCTTATAGTACAAGCGGTTAAATGTAAAAATCTTTTAGAGCAACTAGAGCAGAGTTCCTTTACAAGGAATCAGATCAGGGGCGTACTAAGTGGGGGGGCGGGGGGGCGTGCCGCCCCGGGTGCCACACACTGGGGGGGGTGTCAGGCCAGCACCCCCCTCCCCGCAACTGAAGTGTCAGACAGCGCCGTGCCTCGGGTTCGCAGCCCACACAGAGAGAGCCCGAGGCACTGGCAGTGGGCGGCATTGCAGGGGGGGGGGGTGCGAGCAGCACCCGAGTGGAGTGACATCAGCTCAGTGACCCGGCACATTAATTCCCTTCTCTCTGTGGTCACTTCGCGCGGCCGTTCTGATCAGTCTCGGGCAGCGGCTGTCACTCACAGCCGAGCAGAGTGAAGCCGCCTCCCCCTCCTCTATGCACAGCACTGTGTAGACAAGGAGGGGGAGGCGGCTTCACTCTGCTCGGCTGTGAGTGACAGCCGCTGCCCGAGACTGATCAGAATGGCGCGACGTGAGTCACGTGACCACATAGAGAAGGGGATTATTGCGCCGGGTCCCGGATCACTGAGCCGACAGGTGACACTTCACTCGGGTGCTGCCCACACCTCCCCCCTGCAATGACGCTGCCTTGGGCTCGAGGTACCCTATGGGTCCTTAGGGGAGGCTGTGCACTGTAGGGGGGTTCTTTACTGTGGTGGGTCCTGCACTGTAGGGGGGTCTGCACTGTAGGGGGGTTCTTTACTGTGGTGGGTCCTGCACTGTAGGGGGGTCTGCACTGTAGGGGGGGTCCTGCACTGTAGGGGGTCTGCACTGTAGGGAGGTCCTGCACTGTAGGGGGGTCTGCACTGTAGGGAGGGTCCTGCACTGTAGGGGGGGTCCTGCACTGTAGGGGGTCCTGCACTGTAGAAGGGGTCCTGCACTGTAGAAGGGGTCCTGCACTCTAGGGGGGTTAGCACTGTAGGGGGGTTCTGCACTGTAGGGGGGTCCTGCACTGTAGGGGGTCTGCACTGTAGGGGGTCTGCACTGTAGGGGGGTCCTGCACTGTAGGGGGTCCTGCACTGTAGGGGGTCTGCACTGTAGGGGGGGTCCTGCACTGTAGGGGGCCCTGCACTGTAGGGGGTCCTGCACTGTAGAAGGGATCCTGCACTGTAGGGGGGGTCCTGCACTGTAGGGGGGTCCTGCACTGTAGAAGGGGTTCTGCACTGTAGGGGGATTCTGCACTGTAGGGGGGTCCTGCACTGTAGAAGGGGTCCTGCACTGTAGGGGGGTCCTGCACTGTAGAAGGGGTCCTGCACTGTAGGGGGGGTCCTGCACTGTAGGGGGTCCTGCACTGTAGAAGGGGTCCTGCACTGTAGGGGGGTTCTGCACTGTAGAGGGGTCCTGCACTGTAGGGGGGTCCTGCACTGTAGGGGGTCCTGCACTGTAGGGGGTCTGCACTGTAGGGGGTCTGCACTGTAGGGGGGGTCCTGCACTGTAGGGGGCCCTGCACTGTAGGGGGTCCTGCACTGTAGAAGGGATCCTGCACTGTAGGGGGGGTCCTGCACTGTAGGGGGGTCCTGCACTGTAGAAGGGGTTCTGCACTGTAGGGGGATTCTGCACTGTAGGGGGGTCCTGCACTGTAGAAGGGGTCCTGCACTGTAGGGGGGTCCTGCACTGTAGGGGTGTCCTGCACTGTAGGGGGTCTGCACTGTTGGGGGGTCCTGCACTGTAGAAGGGGTCCTGCACTGTAGGGGGGGTCTGTACTGTAGGGGAAGGTTCGGCACTGTAGGGGGGTCTGTAGGGGAGTCTGTACTGTAGGGGGGTCTGCGCTGTAGGGGGAGGGGTCTGTACTGTAGGAGGGTCTGCACTGTAAGGGGGGGGTCTGCGCTATAGGGTGGAGGGGTCTGTACTGTAGGAGGGTCTGCACTGTAGGGGAGGATTCTGTACTGTAGGGGAGTCTACACTGTAGATGTGGGTCTGTATGGTAGGGAGGGGGGTCTACACTGTAGGGGATCTGTGTAACATGCAGAGGGTCCAGAGCTGTGAGGGGCTGTGTAATGTAAAGGGGTGCAGAGGTTCAGGGTGCTATGTTATGTAAAGGGGTCCAGAGGTACAAGAGCTGTGTAATGTAAAGGGGTCCAGAGGTGCAGGCTGCTGTGTAATGTAAATAGGTCCTTAGGTGCAAGGTCCTGTGTAATGTAAAGGGGTCCAGAGGTACAGGGTGCTGTGTAATGTAAAGGGGTCCAGAGGTGCAGGGCGCTGTGTAATGTAAAGGGGTCAGGAGGTTCAGGGTGCTATGTTATGTAAAGGGGTCCAGAGGTACAAGAGCTGTGTAATGTAAAGGGGTCCAGAGGTGCAGGCTGCTGTGTAATGTAAAGGGGTCCAGAGGTGCAAGGCGCTGTGTGATGTAAAGGGGTCAGGAGGTTCAGGGTGCTATGTTATGTAAAGGGGTCCAGAGGTACAAGAGCTGTGTAATGTAAAGGTGGCCAGAGGTGCAGGCTGCTGTGTAATGTAAAGGGGTCCAAAGGTGCAGGCTGCTGTGTAATGTAAAGGGGTCCAGAGGTGTAGGCTGCTGTGTAATGTAAAGGGGTCCAGAGGTGCAGGCTGCTGTGTAATGTAAAGGGGTCCAGAGGTGTAGGCTGCTGTGTAATGTAAAGAGGTCCTTAGGTGCAAGGTCCTGTGTAATGTAAAGGGGTCCAGAGGTGCAGGGTGCTGTGTAATTTAAAGAGGTCAAGAGGTGCAGTTGTGGAGAGGGGGGGGGGTACACAGTAGTGACAAAAAGATATTGAAGGATGCAGAGGTATGCAGGGGACATGGTGGGTGTTTTTACATTTTATGGTGGGGGGGGGGTGCCAGATATAGGATCCACCCCGGGTGCCAAATGCTCTAGGTACGCCCCTGAATCAGATAGATTGAGCTCTTTGGGACACCAGCCGATGTCCCCTTTAGTTAAATACCTAGCTGACTCTCTACAAGAGGGGTGGTAGCAGCCCAAAAGTCTCTAAGATCTCTCAGCAGTCTGTACTCGCAAAATGTCCAGGGACAGTTGGTTGACTCCTTCCAACTTCCAAGCGACACCTTTTTCCAGTGATACCGGACTAGATCTTCAGCAGACCACCCCTCAGCTCTCTGTTACTTCAGCATCGTGAGGCCTCAGGTTGCCTACCTAAGGCCTTATGAACAGCAAGCACATGGTGGCAGCTGTCCAGGCTGGACTGATCCTCTGCAGGAAAAGACCCAGAAGCTCAGTACCTCAGAGAATATTTACAGACTCCCAGCAGCCTTCAGTGCCCAGATCCCTGAGATTGGCCAGGGCTGTATAATATTCAACCTGCCATCTGCATAGCTCCACACCTATGATCCAGAGAATTCTACCACTCCCTGGAAAGCAGAGACCGCTATCAGACTGGCTGATCCTAGCACCTATCCAGGAGGGTGCCATATATATATATATATATATATATATATATATATATATATATATACACACACACACACATGTAGCGCCGGCTCCTGAAGAGCACGCGCTATATGTTTTCAAATTTTATGTTACACCTAAACTTCAGTTTGGTTTGGGTACAATTGTTCCAAATTTGGACCTCAGCATCAGTCTGACTGGACTATAGGATGTTCAGCCTGGCCACGGGGGGCACTGTCTCTTCTGGCAAGCATGGAACCACAGTCTGGTTGGGTGCTTTAAGGTTACCTTCTCTTGGGGCCCGCCCAGTGGGAGTGTCACTCTTGCTGTGCTTCCTGGGTGAGGGTACTTAAGATGCGGATGTCACGTGGTTCAGGGTTCCGGTCCAGAAGTATGTTCTGACTCCATGGTCCTGCTCCTCCTGACCAGCCCCCAGGAAGGCTAGGGCATGGGGTGCGGATAAACCCGACTTATTGTCTCGGGGCTGGGTAGCCCGAGGCAAGGAAACTAAAGAAGGATTCCGAGGTGGTCCCTTTTAGTCTCCGGTAGTTGGAGAGGCCCAGTAACTTCATAGATATCCAGGGGAGGACTCTTCAGAAGAAGGCCACATACGGGTTGGCTTCTTAGCAAGAGCCTGGAGGGGCTGAAGTACCTAAGTGAATCCAGTCTCGTGGGTATCGCCAAGCTGGCTGAAAGATCCAGGTATCACACGAGTTTTCTACAAGTTTTAGTTTCCTGAATGTTCTACAACAACGTCTGTGGCAAAGTCTTATTTCTGTATGTTCTACAACAACGTCTGTGGCAAAGTCTTATTTCTGTATGTTCTACAACAACGTCTGTGGCAAAGTCTTATTTCTGTATGTTCTACAACAACGTCTGTGGCAGAAATTTGTTCCTGAGTTAAGCACCTTGTTGGCTGCTAGGCCTTGTGAGAGAGGGACTATCCAACTTGAGTGATCATCCAGCTGCGAATGGCTATTCTCTGGATTTAGTCAAAGTAAACAAGTCCTTTATTATTGACTTTGACACTAAGAATACTTGAACTTTCTTCCTAATCCTCTGATCCTATTTTAAGAGACCGTTCTTTGACTACGTTTTTGCAAATAAAAATCCCTTTATGCGGATATGTCGTCAGTCTCTAAAGTTACTGGGCCATCTACCACGGGACACCCCTAGACACAAATCGAGGAGGAGAAGGTAGCGGTAAGCCCAAATAAAACCAGCAGCTCCTTCGGGGGTCAGTGCTACACACATACATACATATATATATATATACATATATACACACACATACACACAAACTTATCCAAGCTATTTATTTCACAGCACAAAATCTGATACGTTGTGTTTTTATAACATTTAGGTTGCAAAGCACTGTGCCCATATTTTGGGGAAAACCATCTCAATATGTCGCCTGCCTCTGTCCAAAAAAAAAAATGCATAAGAAGTTATGTTCTTGAAGTCTTTCCTCTGATTCTTTCAGCTGTGTCTGTTGCAAACAGACTTGTTCTTTTCCCAGCTCCCCACTAGAAGTTCCCTTTGCCAATGGTGCATTATGGGAAAGGCCTGGAGAGGGTGCATGTGATGGAGCTGCTTTAGACAAATATAGGCTGAATATAAGTCATAGACTCTCCTGAGCCCAAATACATACATGTAAACGTAAAATGCTTGGTTGTCTGTGAAATTGGATGCCCCTAAAGTCCCGTACACCCGCAAGATTTTCTTATACATACTGTATATAATTGAGGGATGTTGGCGCCAAAGTCTCAAGTCCTACTCATGACAGTATTACTGAAGAACAACTCAGACTTTTATCATTTTACTGGGGTACTAAAGGTATGGGGTCCATCAGTGCTGGACTTGTCTATGGAAGTATCAACAGTGCAAGGTGTGCACAGCTCAGATTGTTTTGGGGAGGGAGAAAAGTGGGGTACAAGGTTTTTTAATTTAAAAAAATGAAAACAGTTTTGCCCCCACTGTCATGGTCTCAGATCTGTGAGTTGGTATTTAATGTCCGCAGACTCAGACAAAAGTGGCAAAACCAAGATGACTGCTCTGCCCCCTTGCATAGTCTATATACATTCAAAGAATTCATAAGAATTATATCAGGGAGCAACACCAAAAGGAACTGTACTCGTTACACTGGCAGAAGCATGGCCAAGGACATTTGTAATGGAATGGATTAAGCCTGATGGGGAACTGAGGGACTAGTTCCCCATCAGTTCCCCTTTACTTTTATTGACAGCGCACTGCAGTGGGAGAATCCATAGTCACTGTTCAGTTAATTAGAGAGTTTTGAATGGGCCTGCACTGTAGGGGGTCTGCACTGTAGGGAGGTCCTGCACTGTAGGGGGGTCTGCACTGTAGGGAGGGTCCTGCACTGTAGGGGGGGTCCTGCACTGTAGGGGGTCCTGCACTGTAGAAGGGGTCCTGCACTGTAGAAGGGGTCCTGCACTGTAGGGGGGTTCTGCACTGTAGGGGGGTTCTGCACTGTAGGGGGGTCCTGCACTGTAGGGGGTCTGCACTGTAGGGGGTCTGCACTGTAGGGGGGTCCTGCACTGTAGGGGGGGCCCTGCACTGTAGGGGGTCCTGCACTGTAGGGGGTCCTGCACTGTAGAAGGGATCCTGCACTGTAGGGGGGGTCCTGCACTGTAGGGGGGTCCTGCACTGTAGAAGGGGTTCTGCACTGTAGGGGGGTCCTGCACTGTAGAAGGGGTCCTGCACTGTAGAAGGGGTCCTGCGCTGTAGGGGGGGTCCTGCACTGTAGAAGGGGTCCTGTACTGTAGAAGGGGTCCTGCACTGTAGAAGGGGTCCTGCACTGTAGGGGGGTCCTGCACTGTAGGGGGTCTGCACTGTAGGGGGGTCCTGCACTGTAGGGGGGTCCTGCACTGTAGGGGGTCCTGCACTGTAGGGGGGGTCCTGCACTGTAGGGGGCCCTGCACTGTAGGGGGTCCTGCACTGTAGAAGGGATCCTGCACTGTAGGGGGGGTCCTGCACTGTAGAAGGGGTTCTGCACTGTAGGGGGATTCTGCACTGTAGGGGGGTCCTGCACTGTAGAGGGGGTCATGCACTGTAGGGGGGTCCTGCACTGTTGGGGGGTCTGCACTGTTGGGGGGTCCTGCACTGTAGAAGGGGTCCTGCACTGTAGGGGGGGGGGTCTGTACTGTAGGGGAAGGTTCGGCACTGTAGGGGGGTCTGTAGGGGAGTCTGTACTGTAGGGGGATCTGCGCTGTAGGGGGAGGGGTCTGTACTGTAGGAGGGTCTGCACTGTAAGGGGGGGGTCTGCGCTATAGGGTGGGGGGGTCTGTACTGTAGGAGGGTCTGCACTGTAGGGGAGGATTCTGTACTGTAGGGGAGTCTACACTGTAGATGTGGGTCTGTATGGTAGGGAGGGGGGTCTACACTGTAGGGGATCTGTGTAACATGCAGAGGGTCCAGAGCTGTGAGGGGCTGTGTAATGTAAAGGGGTGCAGAGGTTCAGGGTGCTATGTTATGTAAAGGGGTCCAGAGGTACAAGAGCTGTGTAATGTAAAGGGGTCCAGAGGTGCAGGCTGCTGTGTAATGTAAAGGGGTCCAGAGGTGCAGGGCGCTGTGTGATGTAAAGGGGTCAGGAGGTTCAGGGTGCTATGTTATGTAAAGGGGTCCAGAGGTACAAGAGCTGTGTAATGTAAAGGGGGCCAGAGGTGCAGGCTGCTGTGTAATGTAAAGGGGTCCAGAGGTGCAGGCTGCTGTGTAATGTAAAGGGGTCCAGAGGTGTAGGCTGCTGTGTAATGTAAAGGGGTCCAGAGGTGCAGGCTGCTGTGTAATGTAAAGGGGTCCAGAGGTGTAGGCTGCTGTGTAATGTAAAGAGGTCCTTAGGTGCAAGGTCCTGTGTAATGTAAAGGGGTCCAGAGGTGCAGGGTGCTGTGTAATTTAAAGGGGTCCAGAGGTGCAGTTGTGGAGAGGGGGGGTACACAGTAGTGACAAAAAGATATTGAAGGATGCAGAGGTATGCAGGGGACACGGTGGGTGTTTTTACATTTTATGGTGGGGGGGGGGGGGTGCCAGATATAGGATCCACCCCGGGTGCCAAATGCTCTAGGTACGCCCCTGAATCAGATAGATTGAGCTCTTTGGGACACCAGCCGATGTCCCCTTTAGTTAAATACCTAGCTGACTCTCTACAAGAGGGGTGGTAGCAGCCCAAAAGTCTCTAAGATCTCTCAGCAGTCTGTACTCGCAAAATGTCCAGGGACAGTTGGTTGACTCCTTCCAACTTCCAAGCGACACCTTTTTCCAGTGATACCGGACTAGATCTTCAGCAGACCACCCCTCAGCTCTCTGTTACTTCAGCATCGTGAGGCCTCAGGTTGCCTACCTAAGGCCTTATGAACAGCAAGCACATGGTGGCAGCTGTCCAGGCTGGACTGATCCTCTGCAGGAAAAGACCCAGAAGCTCAGTACCTCAGAGAATATTTACAGACTCCCAGCAGCCTTCAGTGCCCAGATCCCTGAGATTGGCCAGGGCTGTATAATATTCAACCTGCCATCTGCATAGCTCCACACCTATGATCCAGAGAATTCTACCACTCCCTGGAAAGCAGAGACCGCTATCAGACTGGCTGATCCTAGCACCTATCCAGGAGGGTGCCATATATATATATATATATATATATATATATATATATATATATATATATATATACACACACACACACACACATGTAGCGCCGGCTCCTGAAGAGCACACGCTATATGTTTTCAAATTTTATGTTACACCTAAACTTCAGTTTGGTTTGGGTACAATTGTTCCAAATTTGGACCTCAGCATCAGTCTGACTGGACTATAGGATGTTCAGCCTGGCCACGGGGGGCACTGTCTCTTCTGGCAGGCATGGAACCACAGTCTGGTTGGGTGCTTTAAGGTTATCTTCTCTTGGGGCCTGCCCAGTGGGAGTGTCACTTTTGCTGTGCTTCCTGGGTGAGGGTACTTAAGATGCAGATGTCACGTGGTTCGGGGTTCCGGTCCAGAAGTATGTTCTGACTCCATGGTCCTGCTCCTCCTGACCAGCCCCCAGGAAGGCTAGGGCATGGGGTGCGGATAAACCCGACTTATTGTCTCGGGGCTGGGTAGCCCGAGGCAAGGAAACTAAAGAAAGATTCCGAGGTGGTCCGTTTCCGTCTCCGGTAGTTGGAGAAGCCCAGTAACTTCATAGCTATCCAGGGGAGGACTCTTCAGAAGAAGGCCACTTACGGGTTGGCTTCTTAGCAAGAGCCTGGAGGGGCTGAAGTACCTAAGTGAATCCAGTCTCGTGGGTATCGCCAAGCTGGCTGAAAGATCCAGGTATCACACGAGTGTTCTACAAGTTTTAGTTTCCTGAATGTTCTACAACAACGTCTGTGGCAAAGTCTTATTTCTGTATGTTCTACAACAACGTCTGTGGCAAAGTCTTATTTCTGTATGTTCTACAACAACGTCTGTGGCAAAGTCTTATTTCTGTATGTTCTACAACAACGTCTGTGGCAAAGTCTTATTTCTGTATGTTCTACAACAACGTCTGTGGCAAAGTCTTATTTCTGTATGTTCTACAACAACGTCTGTGGCAGAGATTTGTTCCTGAGTTAAGCACCTTGTTGGCTGCTAGGCCTTGTGAGAGAGGGACTATCCAACTTGAGTGATCATCCAGCTGCGAATGGCTATTCTCTGGATTTAGTCAAAGTAAACAAGTCCTTTATTATTGACTTTGACACTAAGAATACTTGAACTTTCTTCCTAATCCTCTGATCCTATTTTAAGAGACCGTTCTTTGACTAAGTTTTTTCAAATAAAAATCCCTTTATGCGGATATGTCGTCAGTCTCTAAAGTTACTGGGCCATCTACCACGGGACACCCCTAGACACAAATCGAGGAGGAGAAGGTAGCGGTAAGCCCAAATAAAACCAGCAGCTCCTTCGGGGGTCAGTGCTACACACATACATACATATATATATATATACATATATATATACATATATACACACACATACACACAAACTTATCCAAGCTATTTATTTCACAGCACAAAATCTGATACGTTGTGTTTTTATAACATTTAGGTTGCAAAGCACTGTGCCCATATTTTGGGGAAAACCATCTCAATATGTCGCCTGCCTCTGTCCAAAAAGAAAATGCATAAGAAGTTATGTTCTTGAAGTCTTTCCTCTGATTCTTTCAGCTGTGTCTGTTGCAAACAGACTTGTTCTTTTCCCAGCTCCCCACTAGAAGTTCCCTTTGCCAATGGTGCATTATGGGAAAGGCCTGGAGAGGGTGCATGTGATGGAGCTGCTTTAGACAAATATAGGCTGAATATAAGTCATAGACTCTCCTGAGCCCAAATACATACATGTAAAAGTAAAATGCTTGGTTGTCTGTGAAATTGGATGCCCCTAAAGTCCCGTACACCAGCAAGATTTTCTTATACATACTGTATATAATTGAGGGATGTTGGCGCCAAAGTCTCAAGTCCTACTCATGACAGTATTACTGAAGAACAACTCAGACTTTTATCATTTTACTGGGGTACTAAAGGTATGGGGTCCATCAGTGCTGGACTTGTCTATGGAAGTATCAACAGTGCAAGGTGTGCACAGCTCAGATTGTTTTGGGGAGGGAGGAAAGGTGGGGTACAAGGTTTTTTAATTAAAAAAAATGAAAACAGTTTTGCCCCCACTGTCATGGTCTCAGATCTGTGAGTTGGTATTTAATGTCCACAGACTCAGACAAAGGTGGCAAAACCAAGATGACTGCTCTGCCCCCTTGCATAGTCTATATACATTCAAAGAATTCATAAGAAGGAACTGTACTTGTTACACTGGCAGAAGCATGGCCAAGGACATTTGTAATGGAATGGATTAAGCCTGATGGGGAACTGAGGGACTAGTTCCCCATCAGTTCCCCTTTACTTTTATTGACAGCGCACCGCAGTGGGAGAATCCATAGTCACTGTTCAGTTAATTAGAGAGTTTTGAATGGGCCCATTGCAGTGCGCTGTCAATCAGGAGTACAGTGGATCTTATGCCTAGTACACATGGGCTGAATGTCGGGTGATCTCGGCTGGTTCAATAAAAAACAGCCAACATTGGGTACAGGCCAGGGCACAGGTGTATGGCAGCCGGTCTGACAGAAGCCAGCCGTTCGGCCAGCTTCTATTGGACAAGCAGGCTGGAAAACCAGCAGCCCACCAGCTCCCAATCAGCACTCTCAAACAATTTCTGAGAGCGCTGAGCAGAGTGTTCTGGTGGGAAAGCCACCCCCCCCCCCCGTCAGAACACAATAGCTCAGCGGGGGGAGATCACTGTACTAACATCAGATTGTTAGCACAACGGCTCTAACCAGAGCCGTCAGGTTTTTTCTCTGTTCAACCTACTGGATTGAATAAATTGAATGAAAAGAAAAGAGTGGTATGTTCTGCCCACCTAGTGACAAGTTGTTTCTCAAATATGGGCATTATGCCAGTTACACTACTGACTGACTATACTACTGATAGTTATACTACTACTGACATTGGTGCAAATGCTTGCCTGAATTAAGTGAAGGTTGTTCTTAAGGAAACTACTGCCAGAAAAATTGCATTATAACTTTATTAAATTCCCCAGGGAATCTTCTCCTGTTTAATAAGGGGTGGCTAAACAACGACATTCTTGACGGAAAGGAGAGACTGAAGATTTGCTTTATGGACTGTAAGGAGGTGCAGCTGTATTATGTTTTCAAAAAGACACTTTTGACTTGAACGAATTCCCTTGTATGCAAGTCATAAATCACAATGCACCAACCATAGCACTGACTCTCTCCAATATAATAAACTTACTTATGAAACTCATCATAGCTTCTTAGCCATTTCCAGGTTGACAATGGATAGCCCCATGATTGACATGTAATGTTTTTCATATTGGATATTTTACATTCCACCTCAGGCTTTTCTAGTAAGAATAAAAAAAGTACATTTCGATTTATGTTATGCAATTCTTAATTTCATTTCAGTTTCAAGCATACACAATAGATTTAGATCTTGCTAGGACTTATATAGATGTTGGCTCTTTCTAAAATATTGCAAGTATATATGAGTATCTTAAAATTGCAACAGAACATGTGCAGAAATCCTCTTTATATTTACAGAAGAATGGGTGGGCACAATAGTGTTTTGGCTCCACAAGTCTTACCATATTGGTTGGTTTACCTGGGAGGCACCATCTTCCCCCAAGTTAGAATATTTTTTAAGACTGTCAGTAAATGACACTCCTCCCTGATGAGCTCCTGAACTGCTGCTCTGTTTGTCTATTCACATACGGAGCGTGGCTCGGCTACGCACCCACTCTCTCCTCATTTGCTCACTGTCTGTGATTGACAGTAGCAGAAGCCACTGTCTCAGCCAATGAGGAGGAAGAGAACATCCTAGGATCAAGATGAGGCTCAGGTAAGTATTAGGGGGGCTGAGGGGGATACTGCATACAGAATGTTTTTTACCTTCATGCATAGAATGCATGAAGGTAAAAAGCCTTCAGACCTTACAACCACTTTAAGTATACATTTGCCTGCAAGGAATGCAGAGGTGTTCAGTGAATCCGTATGCAGGCAGTGCCATTCTATTGTCTATTGGGACGCACTGACTGCAAAACCTCTACTTTCCAATTAGATATCTGTGCGTGTGCATGTCTCTGAACTGCCACCATCTGTGAACTTGCACTCACATGGTTGTCCAGTTGGGAGCTATGTCCGTTCAGCCTGTTGCACTCCAATAGACATTAATGGGATTGCCTGAATGGGGATGCGCAGAACACCTGTGCATCCTGTGTGTGCAAACACAGCCTTTTGCACTTATTTATGCTTAAAACGTTACTAAACCCAGGAGCCTGCATTCATAATATGGATGCACAGGTGCACAGGACATGGAAATGCAATTATTTTAGTAAATATAAACTGCTAAATACCTTTTCTCATCAGCAGTATAGAGCAGTCTTGTGACTTCTATCAGTTCCTGGTTAACGCTTGTAGGAGGAGTTTTCATACTGCACTGGGCTGTCCTATCAGGATCCAGGACCCCTGAACCTCTGCCTGGACAGTGCTGATTGGCCCTGTACTGATCACATGCACTCTCCCAAGAAAAAAAAATCTCTCCATCAATACACACAAACTGGGCATGTACAGAGTGACTCCAGTAACTGTCTTATCTGGACCTGTTCTGGAGTCAGTGGAAGAATAGGAGGATCTGTGCATACACGATCAAACAGCCTTTTTACACATTTCTAAGGATTACCCTCTTAGGTTCCACAGTGAGTGGTAACAAACATGCTTTACTGCATATACAGACTGATTTTACTAAACAGCTCAATCTCTGTATTTGCGGACGATACTAAGCTAAGCAGGGCAAGCAGGATGTGGAAACCTTGCAAAAAGATCTGAACAAATTAATGGGGAGGGGCAACTACATTGCAAATTAGGTTCAATGTAGAAAAATTTAAAATAATGCACTTGGGTGGCAAAAATATGAATGCAATCTATACACTGGGGGGAGAACCTCTGGAAAATCTAGGAAGGAAAAGGACCTGGGGGTCCTAGTAGATGATAGGCTCAGCAATGGCATGCAATGCCAAGCTGCTGCTAACAAAGCAAACAGAATATTGGCATGCATTAAAAAGGGGATTCATTCCAGAGATAAAACGATAATTCTCCCTCTCTACAATACTCTTGTCCGGCCACACCTAGAGTATGCTGTACAGTTCTGGGCACCAGTCCTCAGGAAGGATGTACTAGAAATGGAGCGAATACCAAGAAGGGTAACAAAGCTAATAAAGGGTCTGGAGGATATTAGTTATGAGGAAAGGTTGCCAGCACCAAACGTATTCTCTCTGGAGAAGAGACGCTTGAGAGGGAATATGATTTCAATTTATAAATACCATACTGGTGACCCCACAATAGGGATAAAACTTTTTCGTGGAAGGGAGTTTACCAAGACGCGTGGCCACTCATTAAAATTAGAAGAAAAGAGGTTTAAACTTAAAATACATAGAGGTTTTTTTACTGTAAAAGCTGCAAGGATGTGGAATTCCCTTCTACAGGCGGTGGTCTCAGCGGGGGGGGCATTGATAGTTTCAAAAAACTATTAGATAAGCACCTGAATGACCACAACATACAGGGATATACAATGTAATACTGATATATAATCACACACATAGGTTGGACTTGATGGACTTGTGTCTTTTTTCAACCTCACCTACTATGTAACAATGTAACTTTTATTACCAGTTTGTTTATTTATGTATTTCTAACAGCCTTTTATGCTTTTATAAATAATGGCTCGGTATTTATATATAAAGTATTTGCTAAAAATGTTATATACTGAATTTATTGTAACATAATAAAGTACTCCCATAGCACTTCAGGAATACCCCTTGTGGTTACATATACCATTAATTGGGAACAAAACAGCTGAAATCACCAAATTGCAGAGGGTGGTTGGTACAATGACCTTACACAGCAATGGAATCTCCCTATACTTCCTCATACACTCCAAAAGGGTTTTGCCAGATTAATCAGATTCTGACCGAAAATGGTATGATGGGATAATAAATTCAGAACTATGCCAGAGGACTGGAACTTATGTTTGTCTTAACTAAGACCCCTTTCACACTGAGGAGCTTTACAGGCGATACAGCACTAAAAATAACGCCTGCGTAGCCCCTGTAAAGCGCCTCTCCTGTCTCTACAGTGTGAAAGCCCAAGGGCTTTCACACTAGAGCGGTGCGCTGCCAGGACACTAAAAAATGTCCTCCAAGCAGCATCTTTGGAGCGGTGAAGGAGTGGTGTATACACCGCTCCTTCCCATTGAACTGAACGGTCACTGCTGTAGAACCGCCGACAAAGCGCCACTGCAGCGGGTTGTTTTAACCCTTTTTCGTCTGCTAGCATGGGTTAAAACTGCCCCACTAGCGCCCGAAAACCCCTCCAAAAGCGACGGTAAACTGCCACTAAAAATAGCGGCGCTTTACCGCCGACGGCCCCGACGCCCCAGTGTGAAAGGGGTCTAAGGTATTAAATATGGCTTGTGCTGGCTGCTATACCAATACCCCCACCCCCTTGGTATAATAACCACACCACAACAGATTGGAGTTGATTGGCCATAACAGCCTTTTATTAACTAAAACATAAATAACAAATGAATAATAGATCAATAACATAATAACCTGAACACAGTGCATAAGGAATGGAACCACAAGGTCCTAATGGGCATCAAAACAAAGAAAGTACTGTACCTGTGTGTCACTTCTTAGCCCGCCAGCCACAAATACAATGACTCGGAGATAACGGATACACATCCCGCTAACTGGGAGCCGTACCCTATACCTTACCTTTTTGTGCCCAAATGAACCTAAAAGCACCTTGCACCCCACCAGTCACCTTACCAGGCTTCTTACACAAAACAAATGATCCAACACAGAATACCAAAATAATGCAGGTCGGGAGGGAGGGAAGTTGTTCTCTGCTGGCTGACCTCTAACTGAAGACCACCCCCACCCCGCTAACAAACCACATCCCCCAAAACTCCACCCATCCCTGACCTTGCCCCAATCAGATAAACTTTCCTTGCTTTTTTAGTTCAGCCAAACTTTCATTACCCCTCCTATACCCAAGCCCCTTTAACCCTTGTCATGCCAGCCCTCCGTCTATTGTTTTTCTTGCTTTACTCCGTGCCTCTCTTTCTATGTAGTTTATACACAGCTGCTAAATGTTTTTGAACGGTAATAATGAAGAACAAAAAAATATAAACTCACGGAATACATTTACAGTGAAGGTTTTCTGAAGCTGGACATCATCATTGTCTACATAGAATACAACAGAGTCTCCGGGCTCATAGTTATGGCTGCAATATTTAGATATACTGAAAAAAAAAAATCAAAGATTAAACCACTTGACCACCGAAAAGGTTTTATTCCCTTCATGACCAAGGCATTGTTTGCTATTCAGCACTGTGCTAATTTACCTGGGAAATGCGCGGTCATGCAACACTGTACACAAATTACATTTTTATCATTTTTTTTACACAAATGGAGCTTTATTTTGGTGGCATTTAATCCCCACTGGGTTTTTATTTTTTGCAATATAAATATAAAAATACAGAAAATAAAAGTGTTTTTCTTCTTTTTTTAAATTTTGCAAATAAATAATCTTTCTTCATAAACTTAAGCTAAAATGTATTCTGCTACATTTCCTTGGTAAAAATAACCCAAATCAGTGTAAAGCATTTAGTCTGTGTGAAAGTTGTAGTCTACAAACTATGATTTATATATTTTAAAATTAAACAGTCATCATGTACAGATGTCATATCTCATTTGAGGCTCTAAAATTCCCCCTGAATTACCCCTTTTTGGAAAGTAGGCAGTCTTATTTAGTAAGAGGCATGGCAAGTTTTTGGGAGTTGTAATTTTTTGTTGAAAAATTAAATAAAATTTTTTTTTTTTACTGGTGACAGAATGTAAAGAAAAAATAAATACATAATTTTGTATTCAATACGTTTTTTTTAAATTTTGTTAAGATTAAGATTTTTTTTATAAATACTCCCATCAGAGTAGTTCAGAGTCATCATAGTGACACTGTCCTACTCTGAGGGATGATCGTGATTTTTGTTTACACTAATATTGCTTATAACAGTGATGATCACTACTATAAGCAATAGTTTCAGTTGTCATGAATGGCTTTCATTTGTGACAGCTTGCCTACTATTGTGATCTGTGATTGACTTCAGCTAATCACATGCTACAGGGTACCAGGTACCATGTGATATCGGTGCGCCAATCACAGCATCACAATATTAAGCAAGCAATCATGAATGGAAGCCATTCATGACTGTTTTATTCACATTGTAATCATGTGATCACTATGATTGGTCATAGAGGTCACATGATGCGGCTGGGTACACGTAGGTCACAGGATTGTGCTGCTGCCTGCACCAGGTCGCCATTACCAATATGTCGCTGAGCCTGTAGCTGCTACCAACTTTCAATAAAAGTACTGTAGTTGGAGAGCAAGTGGTTAACACAGGAATGATTTCGTTTTTTTTTTTACAGTGGCACGTCAGTCAAAACTGAGAATGCCACTTCAGGCCATGAGAAATTTATTGTGTTATTCCCATAGCGCTGTCACTTTAAATGATTTATAATATAAATGTATTTAGACTGCTGCTGTTCAACTAGAACCTAAACATATGGTCCTTGTATCACTATTCCTACTTTGATCACAGTGCTGTCCAAAATTCCTGTCTAGCAATTCTCAAAACAATTGTGCAATGTGAAAAAATATTCAATATGACATACAGTGCATAGTGTATACTAAAGCACCAAACCAGTTTAATATTCCACAAAAAAATAAAAATGAAGAGATCCTTTTACATCAAATGTATCCATCCAATATTGTATAATAAAGTGCTGCCACAAATTGTCCTTTTCATAGTGCTCCTTATTTAAAGTGCTCCAGTGCAGGTCATATGTGCATATATGAGAAAATGGCTTCAGTGCTGTAAATCTTCTGTTCCTCCCTCACTACTCTGTCTGTTAGAACACTCACCTGGATAGTTTCACCCAACATGTTTCGCCTGCTAATCAGGCATATTCAGAGGTGGCTACCTCTGAAGACGCTTGATTAGCTGGCGAAACGTATTGGACGGGACTATTCAGTGACATCATATCCAGCCAGTGGAATGCGCGCCGCGGCTGTGCTTCCTGGTCTCAAAGCAATTTAAACTTTTGTAAAAGTGAGTGTAAATCTGTTGTTTATGGCATTTTTTTAACCCACTATATCCCTCTTATGTTCCCTTTGTACGAGTCATGAAGAGTGTATTCCCTGTTTAAACTGAAGGAGAGGAGGAGTTGCCTGAGCTTTGTAAAGACCCGGGAGGTTAATATCCACATGCCCACGGAGACTTTGTAACTGAGAGGCACAAAAGAATCTGGTGAGTGTTAACAGACAGAGTGGTGGAGGAGGCACAGAAAGTTTACAGCACTGAAGCACTTTTCTCATATATGCACATATGACCTGCACTGGAGCACTCTGAATAAGGAGCAATATAAGAAGGACAATTTGGGGCGATCCAGGCTCTCCAGGACCGTAAGGCCAGGGGTCCAATGAAGAGGGAGCCAAACTGCAGCACAGTAACTGTTGCGGCCAGTATACAGCGGTCGCTCACACTGTGTAAGAAGCCCGGAAGTGATGTCACAGCCTGGCAGAAGTCAGCCAAGGGAATCCGAAGAGTTTGAGCAAACCCTGCTGCTGGGGCCAACTAGGAACTGCCAATGCCAAGGGAGCAAAGAGAATCACACATCGCCGACTGGAGACACTACATATTTCGGGGACAGGCCCCTTCTTCAGGTTATCTCACTGCTGTATAATGGCCCCAACAGTATCTGTGCCTGCAGTTTGGCTCCCCCTTCATCGGACCCCTGGCCTTACAGTCCTGGACGGCCCCCCCATCTGTAGTGCTCCTGTGTTCTTTGTCCAACGGCTTTGTGTTGGGTTTCCCTAAGCCAGTGTTTCTCAAATCCAGTCCTCAGGCCCCCCCAACAGGTCATGTTTTCAGGTTTTCCATTATTTTTCACAGGTGATTTGATCAGTTTCACTGCCTTAGCAATTACCACAGCCGTTTCATCTGAGGGAAATCCTGAAAACATGACCTGTTGGGGGGGCCTGAGGACTGGATTTGAGAAACACTGCCCTAAGCCCCTGTGTCATCCATGCGGCTCCAGCCTCCAGGTACTGTCAGTTTTTTAATCCAAGTCTCTGCATGACCATCAATTGACTGCTGTATGCCTTGGTGAACATTTTTATTTATTTAAAGTGGTTGTAAACCCTTACAAACCACTTTGACCTACAGGTAAGCCTAGATTAAGGCTTACCTGTAGGTCCAAGAAATATCTCCTAAACCTACACGGTTTTGGAGATATTTACTAAAAGACAGTCACCACTGTCTATGGCGCATGTGCAGGCGCACTATCGCCGTTAGCAGCATGCCGTTATGCCGTTAGTGTTGGCTCCTGTGCGCATGCGTGGGAGTGACGCCATCGCTCCTCCAGCGCTGTGAGTGGCCGGAGCAGCAATACCCGGAAGAAGATGGAGGCTCTGCACTACAGGGGACAGCGGTGACATCGCTGGCTCCTGTGTCAGGTAAGTGACACATTACTGGCTACTATGCGATGCATAATAGCCCATTATGCTTTGCCTTTGCAGGGAGACAAAGAAGAAGTAAACCCATCAGGGTTTACGTCCTCTTTAACAATAATAAAAAGTTTTTACTTTGCCTCTGAGGGTCCTATTTATGTCTGCTGATCAGTGCTGTTCACCCCTTTGATTATCTCTTCTGTCCTCATTTGTCTATGAGTTTTGGACAGCGGCGACCACAGCTACATTTCCAAGGAATATTTTTACAGCTCCCCACGTACACATAAGCACATGCATACTGTAGTACATTGATGTATACCTTCTTCCATTCTTTTCATTGATAACAGCACATTTTGTGGGTTTAGACTGATGAATCCAAGCGCATCTTCCAGGGGGAAATGCTTTAAACTCTACAACAAAACAATGTTCTTCCCGGCTGTGTATGTCCTGCTCCTCACTTGTCACATCCATGTCAATAACCCCTTTATCTAAAACGGCATCAGAAAAGTACATTGTAACATTGTAACAGGACTCTAGCTTACATTACTGAAGGTGTACCACCATCTCATCCATTGTGTGTGCAAGGGCCACTGGTAGAGCAGTACAGCCAGCCATTCTAAGCTGCGCTCGGGCCCCATCAGTTTAACTACTTCAGCCGCGGAAGAATTTACCCCCTTCCTGACCAGAGCACTTTTTGCGATTCGGCACTCCGTCGCTTTAACTGACAATTGCGCGGTCATGCGACATTATACCGAAACAAAATTGATGTCCTTTTTTTCCAACAAATAGAGCTTCTTTTGGTGTATTTGATCGCCTCTGCGGTTTTTATTTTTTGCGCTATAAACAAAAAAAGAGCGACATTTTTGAAAAAAGCTATATTTTTTACTTTTTGCTATAATAAATGTTCCCCAAAAATATATAAAAAAATTAATTTTTCCTCAGTTTAGGTAGATATGTATTCTTCCACATATTTAAAAAAAAATAAAAAATCGCAGTAAGCGTACATTGATTGGTTTGCGCAAAATTTATAGCGTCTACAAAATAGGGGATAGTTTTATGGCATTTGTATTATCATTTTTTTTTATTAGTAATGGGGGCGATCTGCGATTTTTATCAGGACTGTGACATTATGGTGTACACATTGGACATTTTTGACACTATTTTGGGACCACTGTCATTTATACAGCAATCAGTGCTATAAAAATGCATTGATTACTGTGCAAATGACACTGGGAGTAAAGGGGTTAACCACTAGGGGGCTGTGTGGTTTAAGTGTGTCCTAGGGAGTGATTTTAACTGTGAGAGGGCTGGGCTACAACACACAGGACAGTGATCACTGCTCTCAATGACAGAGAGCTGTGATCACTATTCTGTTACTAGGCAGAACAAGGAAATGCCTTGTTTACAAAAGCATCTCCCCATTCTTCCTCTCTATGACATGATCGCGGGCACCTGGCGGACATCGAGTCTGTGGGACCCACGGAGACCGTGGCGAGTGCCAGTGTCATTCTGCCGATACATTGACGTGTGCTGGTTGGCAAGTGGTTAAAAGGGGGGGGGGCAGGAGGCTGGTTGTACTGTTGTACTTGCACTGGTTGTACTGTACTGAACTGTTGTACTCCAATCCTCGTCTGCCTCCCCCTGCTAGCTTATCCTCCTCTTTCTCCCTCCGGCTGCACTGCGGGGGGTGTGGTCCTTGCACATGCATGCCTTCCATCTGCTGTCCAGACCCCCCATGTGCCCCTTTCCCCTGCAGCACTGGCTTCCCTCTTCTCCAGCTGCTATAGGCACATAGTGGGATGTTTGTGGATGGAGAGCAGGAAAGTACATATATAATTTATTGGTCCCTACCTTTCCTAAATGAACACAGTGAGTGATCAGTACCAATCACTCATGTGTCCATTCACCACTGAAGCAAAGTAAACTGTGTTTTCTCTGTTTCAGTTTGTGAATGAGCAGGAAGCTTCATAGTGCTTCCAATATATCAATATATTCATTTGTGCAGCTGAGGCTGCAGAGAAAGGGACTGATATCCCTATGTCACCTCTGGCCGGGGGGGGGGGGGGGGGCTGTCAGGTAGGCTGTAGGGGGCCCTGTGATTTCTAACAGCAGCCCTGGTGTGGGCTGTCATGGCTGACTCATATGTGGGTATGTGTCATATAATACATTAATGACAGTCAGGAGTTGCAGTCAGGTGGAAAATTATCAGCCAAACAGTGACCTATTATGCCACGTACACACGAGCAAAATGTCCGACAGAAAAAGTCAGACGGAAGCTTTTCATCGTATATTCCGATCGTGTGTATGCCTCATTAGACTTTTTTTTTTCGAAAATCGTGACGGACCTAGAAATAGAACATGCTCTAAATATTTCCGACTGAACCAATTCCTATTGGGGAAACCGCTCGTCTGTATGCTGTTCAGACGGACCAAAAACGACGCAGGCTCTGAAGCAAGTACGAGACAGAGGCTATTGGCTACTGGCTATTGAAATTCCTTTTTCTTGTCCCGTCGTACGTGTTGTACATCACTGCATTGTTGATGCAAGACAGTTTCAGCGGAATTCCGTAGGAACTCCGTCGCAAAAACCTTCAGAAAACCTCGTGTGTACAGGGCATGAGATGCAATACCTGCTTAGAACTGCCATTGTATTCAGACAGCTGCAGCATCATAGCCAGCAGTGGAGATTCCTGCATCCATGCTGTTAGCATGGATGGTGGAAATCAGTGGATTCTGTCTTGTTCAACTCATGGCTGATTGAATGAAAATTGGGATGTCTATGGCTACCTTAATCCCTTCTTACAAATTCCATCGTTTTTAAAAGTCCAGTGCAGGTTACTAGGATCATTTCATGTAGAAGTTGTGCACATTATATTCTGTACAGCATTCACATAATTGCTTTGCAGTAGTGTTTCCTGGGAACATATTGTAGTTTTACATACACTGTATTGTCAAAAGCATTTGGTCGCCTGCCTTTACATGCACATGAACTTTGGCATCCCAGTCTTCGTCCGTAGGGTTTAATATTGAGTTGGCCCACCCTTTCCAGCTATAAGCCCCCGTACACACGGTCGGATATTCCGACCACAAAATCCTGGTCGGACAAAGTCTTTGGAAAATCTGATCGTTCGGAACATGGCGACGTTCGTTCGTTCCGATGGTACTACATTCAGGCTAGTAGCCAATAGCTTTGCTCTCGTACTTTGATCTGAGCATGCTTGGCACTTTGTCTGATCAGGATTCTCTACAAATGATTGGAAAAAGTCAGATCGGATTTTGTTGTCGGAAAATTTGAGATCCTGTTCTCAATTTTTTTCCGTCAGAAATACCAACGGAAAAAGTCTGATAGAGCCAACACACAATCGGATTTTCCAACAACATAATCTGATTGGACCTTTTCCATCAGAATTTACGACCATGTGTACGGGGGCTAACAGCTTCAACTCTTCTGGGAAGGCTGTCCAAAAGGTTAAGGAGTGTCAAAGAACAAGGGGAATATATGGGATTTTTTAGGTGCAGAATAAATTGGAAAAATATCAAATATAATATTTAAAAGTTTTTTATTTTGAAAACCAGAACAAAAATTAGGTTGAAAGATGTAGTAATAGGCAAGTATAATGTAACACAGTGTTAACAAGACACCATATAATGTAGAAGCCCAACATATGGGCGAAACATGTTGGGAAGTCTACATTATATGCTGTTGTTATGGATTGATTCCTGGTCCAAAAGCAGAATGTATCTTCTATTCTGCCTCTGACCCTAATTCAATGTGATGTGAGTGCATGCATGCAAAAGAATTAACACTGAGACAGTGTTCAGTGTAAAAGCTCCTCATCAACTCTGCCCTTTATTCAAATTACAGCTCCTTTATAGTCAAAGTGACATAAGCAAACGTCATCACATATGTGTGTGTATATGATTGGTTAATCTGTATATCATCCTCTTCCTGTCCAACATCTGTCTCCAGGGACTGAGTGCATTCCAGGATATAGGGGGCATCTTGCATTGAACGGTGGGAGGGGGGAGAGTTAGAAGAACATCTGTTTGTCCTTTTGAGTAAGGAAATCTACTGGCTTTGTTACGTACATATACATGCACAAAAAATAATAAAGATATGAAAGGAAATAATAATATTAGAAGAGGGAGAGGGAGAGATAATATAGTCATTCTATCAGATCCACTACACTGTCTTGTTAAGAAGCCCGACATATGGGCGAAACATATTGGGAAGTCTACATTATATACTGTCTTGTTAACACTGTGTTACATTATACTTGCCTATTGCTATATCTTTCAACCTAATTATTTTTATTCTGGGTTTCAAAATAAAAACTTTTAAATATTACATTTGATATTTTTCCAATTTATTCTGCACCTAAAAAATCCCATATATTCTCCTTGTTCATTGACTAAATTTAGGGATGTGGTGCCAAAATTTAATTGATAGGTCCATGACCAAAAATCCTTTAAGGTTAAGGAGTGTGTCTATGGGAATGTTTGACCATTTTTCCAGAAGCACTTTTGTGAGGTCAGGCACTAATGTTGGACGAGAAGGTCTGGCTCACAGTCTCCACTCTGAATTAATCCCAAAGATGTTCTATCAGGTTGAGGTCATGACTCTGTGCAGGCCAGTCAAGTTCCTCCACCCCAAAATCGGTCATCCATGTCTTTGGAGACCTTACAGATGGTCCAAATTATTTGGTGGAGGGGGAATTATGGTATTACCTTGTGGACAGCCTTCCAAAAAGAGTTGAAGCTGTTATAGCTGCAAAGAATGGGCCAACGCAATATGTAACCCTATAGACCGAGACTGTGATGCCATTAAAGTTCATGTGCGTGTAAAGGCCAGTGTCCCAATACTTTTGACAATATAGTGTATGTGTGATAAGCAGTTACTTTCTTACACAACCACAGCCTCATTTAAAACCAGAGACAGTAAGGCTAAAATTGTTTTGTACAGTCAGAGACTTCTCACATAGATTTCCTTCTGGACCGATTCCACTGAAAATGTTATCCCGAAATAGTCCATATTCCTACCGAATAGTGTAATTGGCACGGTATGGGTCTCATGCTTGTCTGATAAGCAGGATATCGTGGTGTTGCTTCCTCCTATCATCTTTGCAGTTGATGCAAATAACACTTGTATCATTTCATCCCGAAAATTATAGCAACTTTCTAAATTCCATTGCATCTGTAAAAGTCATATTTAGTCAATCACATGCTGTTGTCATAGCTCCTACAGACATTTCATTAACATTTTTATTTCCCTCAATTCTGAACTGTCAGGTAGGTGTGCACAATGTTTATTTTTTTTTCCCATGACATGTTTCCACTTACTTTTTATGCCATAGCTAAGTGGTTGCAATTCAGGCCTGAAAAGCTGCCTATGAGGATACATTAAAAAATTGAAGAAAATAAATGGGGATAAAAGAAGAGTATGTACAAGCTGCAACCAATATTATTTAATTGCTTAATCTGTATCTGTTCCAGAATTCATATTCCTGCATTGCTTGGAGTAAGCATCCAATGGTTTTCACATCCTAGCAACAAGTCAGGACACAGGGGTTGCTTGTTTACTGAGAGTTTTTTTTAGCAAGGCTTTGGAAGGAATCCAAATGGCCTACAGGTAAAGCAATAAAATGAATGATCATTTTATAAATCAGCACACATGTTTAATACCTACTGTGGCCCCTTGACT
This sequence comes from Lithobates pipiens, assembly GCF_037356315.1. NCBI lineage: Eukaryota > Metazoa > Chordata > Amphibia > Anura > Ranidae > Lithobates > Lithobates pipiens. The sequence goes on from NW_027507748.1 coordinate 614,630,574, forward strand.
GCATAGGCTAATTTGTGGATGTGATAGACTCAACCGGGACAGAGGCTTTTGGAGGGGACTGGATGCTTGCCTACCGACTATGGGCCCTGCCATTTGAGGGAGCTGCAAGCATTTAGGAAGATATTCTATTATGTAATGCAAAAGGACATTATTAAGGAGGCCATGATGGTCACTGCTAGCTTGGGACTGGGAATGCTGATTAATGAGATCTGGAAAGCCCGGGTCTTTCACCCAATCGTTTATGGTGTCATTTTGTTGTGTACCTTTGGGGGACCTAAAGGTAAGAGGAGTTGGAGAGGAGGAAGTGGAGTTGTTAGTTGACACTGAAGGTGCGATGAGATTGGTAAGATTCGAACCAAGGGAGAGGGCAGCCATGGAGACCAAGCAAATTTAGTTTTTTGAGGAGAGGGTGGTCAACTGTATCAAAGGCAGCAGAAAAGTCCAAGAGTAAGAGTACGGAATAATGACCGTCTTTACTATTGTTTTTATACCCCAAACAGTAACTGATTGAATTTAACCCTTAGAATAATCACCCAAATATAAACTTCTGCAGTGTTGCTGGATAAATACATTTTAATATAAGAATAGTGTATAGGCACTCTGCGAGGCTAAAAACCTGCTAATATTACCCTTAATACTAAAACATATGTGTATCTTAAACTCATGGCATAATTAATGTATTATTACATGAATAAATAAACTTTATCTGTGCCCATTCCATTTAGTGGTTGCATCGGAAAGCACAGTGTCAATTTTTGAGCTCTATTCACTATTTTGACACTGATTATACTTTCATCGTTTCAGTGTCTCTGGTATGTCAGCTGTTCTTCCATCTGTAGCCTTGTCCACATTCCGATGTTTATTTTGTCCTTTTCGTGTCTTACCTAAATTATCGACTGATCTTATCTTTACAACTGTGCCCTCTTGAAAGTCAGATTCTGATGTGGAAAGTTTGCTTTGCTATCAAGGCATCCTAATTATTAATTATTATTAATTCATTATTAATTATTATTATTATTAATTATTATTAATTATCTCCTAATTAGTTAACTGACAAGCAACCACCCCTAACAGTATAAGGCTAAATCACCTTTATAGGGTAAGCACAGTTGCTGGGGTTCTTTCTATAAGTGGTATTATTTATTTAAGTGGGAGCACTTCAGGCTCTGCATTTAGCAATTGCATGAAGGGACTCCTACTGTAGCACTGTTTTTATTGAATAAGCGCTTGATTCTTTGGTTACATGTAAGTTCATTACCTTTTATATTAAATTTTTCTCTTAAACGGAATTACACTATTGTGGCCCTTATTTTTCTTTGTATGGGTTCAACATTTTGAGTTGGATTTTACCGCTGAGGATTTAACAACTATCTGGGGCACCTGAATGAATAGTTTGATTCGTTACTTCCCTGGAAAATTTGCGTTTGAAATCTCGCATACGAGTGCACAAGCCCTTGTGATCCTTCGAATGTACATTCGTTTGGATCTATTACATCTGGTAAGCCTCTATCTTAAAAGGTGACGGGAATACCACATGGTGTCTGCATGTTAGTCTCATTTAAAGAAGGTGGATGGTGACCCTTATCTCACGTTTGGATTGGATCAACATTTATATAGAGACTCTTTTTTTCTTTTTACCTTGGACTTTTTATTATATACACTTATGAATTATGCACTTAAGGTGTATTTTTTGCACATTTTATGATTTTTGTGTTTAATGTTTTGTTAAACATTGTATGATCACGTATCGTCATGTATTAGGTCACTTCTGTTTGCTTTTTCTAGCGCTACACTATGATTTAATATTTGTTAATGATTCACTGTTTTATATCCTTGTGATTGTGTTAGCAACTTTTTTTGGTTCTTTTTTTGGATAGCGCAGTGTCACAGGGTAAAGTTTTTTGTCTGCATTTAGCAATTGCATGAAGCAAAAATACATGGAAAACTACTTTGAAAAACACCAAACAGATTTCAGATGACCTTGTTTCCCTATTCTGCTCTCCATCCTCACCTCTAAAACCTCTAAGATGCTGGGGCCTTCTTATAAAGCACACTCCTATATTACCTCCCTCACCCTTCTGCTTCTCCTAACTCCTGGAGATATATCCCTAACCCTGAGTCTTTATCATTTAACTGTGTCCAATGCTCCCATCAACTCACACCCTCTGGCATCAGCGGAAATCCACACAATTTAGTTTCTATTGCTCTTCTTCCCAAAACCAGCCTCCCCTTCTCTTGCACCCTTTGGAATGCCTGCTCTGCCTGTAACAAACTCATCTCTTTCCATGGCCTCTTTATTACCAACTTTTGACCTAAAGCAATAGATACCTGCTTCTACACACTCCGATGGCAACACCCTTGACCTTGTATTGTCTTACGTATGCACTTCATGCAATCTCCCCAACAATCTCTCTCCTCTCTCTGATCACCACCTGATTAGATTCACTATCTCCATGTCTTCTACCTCCTCTCCCTCCAACCGCCTGACAGTTACCCGCAGAAACCTTCACCGCCTCAACCCTTCTCTTCTCTACTCTGCTATGACAAAATTTCATTCCTGTCCTACCTAGCCACTTCTGTTCACAACAGTTCACTATCATCCTCCCTAGACAAGCTTGCCCCCCCCCCCCCTCGCAACACACACAGCATCAGGCCCCAACCCATACAACCACGGAAAACAGATGACACCAGAAGTCTTAAAAAACCAAGCCGCGCTCTTGAGTCCCTGTGCTATAAGACTAAGTCTTGCGCCACAAGTTGACTTCAGACCAAAGACTTCAACCAATATAACTCTGCCCTGCAAAAATACAATTCCTGTCTCCTCACTGCCAAGCAAACCTATTTTATCACTCTCATTAATACCTTCTCATCCAGCCCCATCAACTCCTCTCTAACTTTAACTCTCTACTTCATCCTCTACTGCCTCCACCCACTAACTCACTCACTGCCCAGGAGGTCGCCAATCACTTCAAAAATAAGATTTATACAATTTGTGATGAAATCTCCACTGTACAGTTATCTTTCCCACTTAACAGCCCATGTCCACAGCTACACTCAACACTTCCAATATTCAACCCCGCTACTATAGACGAGGTTGCTAATCTTCTTTCTAACGCCTACCTAACCACCTTCCCCCTGGACGCTGCTGTTTTCTCACAAATGCTATAGTCACCCACAGGCTGAATCTTACACTCTCTAACTCACATTTTCAAATTCTTCCTCTCTTATGGCATCTTCCCCAACTCTCTACAACATGCACTAATCATGCTTAACCACTCACAGACCGTAAGATTTCCCCCTTATTTTTTGCGATACGGCACTGCGTGGTTTTAACTGACAATTGCGCGGGCGTGCAACGCTGTACCCAAACAAAATTGACGTCCTTTTTTCCAACAAATATAACTTTTTTGTTTTGGTGGTATTTGATCACCTCCGCGGTTTTTATTTTTTGCGCTATAAACAAAAAAGGCCGACAATTTTGAAAAAAAAAAACAATGTTTTATACTTTTTGCTATAATAAATTTCCACAAAAAATGTAAAAAAATACATTTCTTCATCAGTTTAGGCTGATATATATTCTTCTACATATTTTTGGTAAAAAAAAAAAAAATCTCAATAAGCGTATATTGATTGGTTTGCGCAAAAGTTATAGCGTCTACAAAATAGGGGATATTTTAATGGCATTTTTATTATTATTTTTAGTTTTTTTATTAGTAATGGTGGCGATCTGGGATTTTTAGCAAGACTGCGACATTGAGGTGGACAGATTTTGAAACTTTTTTGGGACCACTGACATTTATGCAGTGATCAGTGTTATAAAAATGTACTGATTACTGTGTAAATGTCACTGGTAAGGAAGGGGTTAACACAAGGGGGTGATTAGGAGGTAAATATGTTCCCTCATGTGTGATTCTAACTGTGAGGGGATGGGACTGACTGGAGGAGGAGAAAGTTCTCTGTTCTGGCTCTCATGCCCGCGATCGCAGGTGGCCGGTGGACATCGCGGTCACCGGCCACGTGCTTTGGGTCCCCCGCCTGCTATCGCTCTTAAAGGTGCCGACGTACATCTATGGTGATTTGTGGGATCGTGCCGACCTGCCGCAATATGACGGCGACTGGTCAGCAAGTGGTTAAAAAGCTTTCTCTTGACCCCACTAATCTTAACCTAAGCTCCATCTCCTTGCTCCCCTTTTCCTCCAAACTCCTTGAACGTCTGGTCTACAATCAACTGAGCAATCATCTTACTGAGAACAACCTTCTGACCCCCTTCAGTCTGGATTACCCCTCAACACTCCACAGAAACTGCTCTCCTAAAACTCACAAACGATACTAATGGCTAAAACCAATGGACGCTATTCTGTACTCCTGGACCCCTCTGCTGCCTTTGATACGGTGGACCACTCTCTCCTCCTCAAACAAAACTCTACTCTTTTGGCTTCTGTGACTGTATTCTTCGCTGGTTCACATCCTACCTATCCCACCACACCTTTAGTGCCACTTACAAATCTACTTCATTTTATCCTCTTCTTTTCTCTATTGGGTTCCTCCAAAGGTTCTGTTCTTGGACCTCTCCTATTCTCGACCTACACCTCCTTCCTTGGTCAGCTAATAGCCTCCCAAGGTTTCCAATACTATTTCTATGCTGATGACACCCTAATCTATCTCTCCATCCCTCAGCTCACTCCATCAGTCTCCGCAGGGATCACTAATTTACTAACAGACATATTAGACTGGATCTCCAATGCAATACTCCCAATGCACAGGTTCCTGCACAAACGGCTTAGATTGGGTGCTGAAATGACAAGCGGCTGGAACTGACTGCAGCCACAAGAAGGAAGTGTCACCAGCACACCAGGATCTCCAAAATTGGGTCCAAAACTTTAATTACATAGTATGAAAAAATAAATGCAACGTTTCAGAGTCACGGAGCTCCCCTGAACCCGCACCTGCCTTCTCCCATCTCCGCCCATCTCCGTCAGGTGACCATGCCCTTTGAGACGTTAAGGCCCCTCAAAGTGTATGGGCTCTACCCCCCTAATGGTGGCCCTGTAGGCAATGCCCCCTTCCGTTCATTGTGAATGCTGCTGCCAGACTCACCCACCTTACCAACTGCTCAGTGTCTTTTACCCCTCTCTGCCAGTTCTTCTATTGGCTTCTGCTCACCCAACAAATTAAATAACAACAACAACTTACAAAGCCATCCACAACTCTGCCCCCAACTTCATCTCTAACCCAGTCTCAAAATACCAACCTAATCGTCCTCTTTGTTCCTTCCAAGACCACCTGCTCTCTAGCTTCCTTGTCACCTCCTCCCATGCTCACCTCCAGAATGTTTCCCGAGCCTCTCCCATCCTCTGGAGCCCCCTACCCCAATCTGTTCAACTATCTCCTACTCTTTCCATTGTTCTTCAGAGAAGCCTATTCTGCCTTCACCTAACAACTGTTTTAAATTGTATTGTAATTTTACTGTCTGCCCTTATACTGTAAAGCGCTGCATAATTTGTTGGTGCTATATAATTCCTGTATAACAATTATTATTATTTTTGGGACATTTATATGAGAGTGCTTTATTGCTATTTGTGTAATTGGTTTGATGATTGTATTTTTTTTGATTAGGTATTGAGTCACCTTTATATGTGGTTCTAGACAATATTGTATTAGCGCCGCTCATATGATTCTGGATTGATTAAGATGTGAAAGTTAAGGGCAAGTTCACACCACATGCAGTCCAGTACGTTTTTGTTCTGCATCAAAAATGCATGGAAAGTAGGTTAAATGGTTTCCAGTGGCATTGTTCACACCAGTACGGTCAGTTTCAAGGCTTTTCGGTTCCAGAAAAAAAAGTTAGAACATGCTGCATTTTTCCTGCACTGAAACGCATCAAAAATGCATGGAAAACACACTGGACCCTAGTATAGTGATGAAAAAACAGGAAAAAAGAAGGAAAAAAAAAAGAACCTGGAATGCAACCAGGAACATATAAAAAACGCACCAAAAACCCTCCGGAACGTATCAAAAGTAAATCAAAAACGTGCATACAGAAACGCATGCGGAACAGATCTGGAGTGCTTTTTGTGGTGTGAACCAGCCCTTAAGGTAAACACTTAAATAATAAGGGGGATGTCACATCTAATAACAAAAACATCAGTAACATGTGCATGTGAGCTGTGGCAAAAAATCCGACACACATGTGACACTAGCCTAGGTCAAAATATGTGCTCAGTGAAAATGCACCACACTTTTTTTTTCCTTTTATTTTTTAGTAAACAATCCTATGTATCCTAAGCAAAACATCTAGCTAAGTTACAATGAGAAACAATATTGCTAATATATTAAGAAAATGTTTACCTGAGTTTGGCTTTCCAAACCAATCATCTTAAACCTAAAAGATTCGTAGATAGCCCAGCACCGTACAACAATGGGATCTCCAATTTTAACAAGAATTTCAGGCTGGCTTTGTCCATCTGTAAGATCTTGAAAATAAATACCGGGTACATTCAAAATGGAAAGTGATCCAGTTACTACATGTAAAAGTGACAGCAGAATGCAGGAGGTACAAGTATAATGCAAGTTGTCATTGATGGTCATGCTACATTTGGATACTAAGAAGGAAATCACGTTTTGTTAGCAACAAACCACACTGTCCTAAGTTTTCCTGCAATGTGTTGTGGTTCCTCCTACTAACCCCAACATCAGTATAGGACACATTAGCTGGAAAATCCACAAGTGTTGGTTTCGGAAGAATTTATCTGGGGATTTGTTCTGGTGGTGTGGGTGGTAGGAGAGGTAAGCATTCATTTTTGTGGTGAATATGGCCAGCACAATGTGTTACAAGAAACTTCATCTTACATCTGAATGGTTAAAAGCACAACAATGCTCCCTTTGTCATATACACATATAGTCTGATATTGTTATTACCTATTGTCTGTAGCTGAGCACACTCTCTACCATGTGCATTGGTAGCACAGCATGTATCATTGTGACCCATAAGACATATGGCTTCTACTTCACGCTGAACTCTCATAATTCTGTAGTTATCTGTCTCGAATGATGACACCAAGCCTTCATTTTCACACCTGGATTAATGAGAACCAAAACAACAAAAAGTATAAATGAGTTGGAGGCTGGAATGGGTCTATTTTTACTAGCAGCAGGCATCTTTGCCATTTAAAAAAACCTAACAATGTATGGAGGTGATGGCGACCTTTTTTATAGCACTGTCTTATAGAAACCTTCCTATCATCTTTAGTGGGCTATTGTTCATTACTCAATGAGGGACAGCATACACAAATTCCATGTTTTTGTTACTTTTTATTAGGGCTGTTACTGATTAAAATTTTCGTGTTTGATTAATCAATTTTTTTTAATCTACTAATTTAATTATAACGCACATACAGATCCAACTACTTTTAGCTGATCTCCTTGCATTGCAACTCTGCATTAGTAAGGCCGCGTACACACGCGCGGACTGTTCGCCCAACTTTGTCCGTCCAACAGTTTCGGCAAACAGTCCGCTCAAAATTAGCATGGACGGACATGGCCACACACGACGAACGAACAGTTTGCTGAAACCGTGCGCGATGACGTGAACGGCACGTACGACGGGACGAAAAATACGACGTCCTATACACTGCATTATAACTTTCGGCGTGTAAATCCTTTCTGAGCATGCGCGGAACTTAGTTTGACGAACAAGCCTACACACGGGCGGACAGTTTTTCGGAAATTCCGTAAAACCTTGTTCGTCAAACTGTCCGCTGAAACTGTCCGCTGAAAGCCCACACACGAGCGGACTGTCCGCCCAAACACTGTTCAGCGGACAAAGTTGGGCGAACAGTCCGCGCGTGTGTACGCGGCCTCAGAGGTAAATGTGGTATACACTATATACCAGGAATCTGCAATTAGCGGACCTCCAGCTGTTGCAAAACTACAATTCCCATCATGCCTCTGCCTCTGGGTGTCATGCTTGTGGCTGTCAGAGTCTTGCTATGCCTCATGGGACTTGTAGTTCTGCAAAAGCTGGAGGTCCGCTAATTGCATATCCCTGCTCTATACAATCACCTGACACTAGTTAGTTTCCACAATTCATGACTTAACTTCACAGTTCACACAAATAAGTTTTAAATTCAAACTGTAGCACTGACGTAAGTCTTTTTTTTTTCCACAGTAACGTGACAATCTCTCCCCCTCCGGTCTAACTAATCACTCTCACCTTATGGTATGGCCCCCTGTCCAAACAGGTGGTCATGCAAGTGGGTATCAAAAGGGTTAAGACGGACCATAAACTTCTCTCACGTCTCCTTAGATCTCAGCAAAGACGTCGGGTCATGGGTAGAAAGAAAAGATCTAAGTACTCACCGCTTAAGTATAAGATTAAATTTTTGTGTTCAAACACAAACTACTCACATAAAGATGATAAAAACACAGCATGTAAAGCCGACATTTGTGTTAGTTCCATAGGGCAGCAGTGGGTAACGTCATGTGTAGCTCCTCCCCTGTATGTGTTACGTTCAATCAGAACTTCAACATCACCAGACTCTTCCCCCCTTCCCTTCGTTAGCAGACGGAGGCACTTGGGGAAGGGGGAAGGAGTCCAGTGATGTTGATGTCCATGACGTCACCAGATCTCCGACGGAACTCCCTGAAGACCCGTAAGCCAGCAGAGAGGTGAGTACCAAACAAAACAATTTTGATCAATCAAAAAAATGTATCGATTCATCAAGGAATTAATCTTTAAGTTCCACAGCCCTACTTTTTATGTTTTTATTATATATGTTTTTAGGATGGCACCTAGAGGAATAAGTTACATATTGACATGGACGAGCAAGTTTGGGGTGGAGGAACATGATTGGCCTGCACAGAGTCCTGACCTTAACACGATAGAACACCTTTGGGATGAATTAGAGCGGAGACTGTGAGCCAGGCCTTCTTGTCCAACATCAGTGCCTGACCTCACAAATGCATTTCTAGAAGACTGGTCAAACATTCCCATAGACACACTCCTAAAACTTGTGGATGGCCTTCACAGAAGAGTTGAAGCTGTTATAGCTACAAAGGGTGGGCCAACTCAATATTAAACCCTATGGACTAAGACTGGAATGCCATTAAAGTTCATGTGCGTGTGTCCTAATACTTTTGATAATATAGTGCAATTAGCGGACCTCCAGCTGTTGCAAAACTACAAGTCCCATCATGCCTCTGCCTCTGGCATCATACTTGTGGCTGTCAGAGTCTTGCAATGCCTCATGGGACTTGTAGTTCTGCAACAGCTGGAGGTCCGCTAATTGCAAATCCCTGACATAGTGTATTTTTGTTACATGTGATCCTATTCCTGAATTTTGGTATGGTTCTGCATTCATTTAAGTTTGTAAGTTAAAGGCAAATTCACATTCATAACCAGCCAATAACATATTTGTTGTATATTCTTAATTTTAGCATTTATTTGCCTTTTATTTAGTTCTTCCTTCATTTTTTTTAATTTGTTAGCCATGTTGGGTCTTTCAACATCTAGAGTTCCTTTGTTAATAGACCAAATGGCTGCTGGAATCATGCGATTGTAGCTGTTAGTCATGCATATTCTACCACAATGTAGGTCACATAAATCTCAGGAGAGAAGCAGTGCATGAAGCAATTTGTGTCACATGAAACACAACCACTAATTAAATTAATTTAAAAATTTGCAGGCAGCATCTCGTTTCAATATATTTTTATTTCAAAGCAAATGAAAGACATCAGGAAACAAAGATATAATGAGGGTCTTAAGCCCCGAGTCAACCAACAAGGCCGTAAGTATAACATATGAATACAGACCGGTCATACAATTATTTTACATACATGTCAAATGAAGCCTGAAATGTGAGTCGAACAGAATGACCGAATATCCAATGTGCTCTTAGTATCCAGAGAATATCGACTAAGGCTGGATTCACACCTATGCTGCATTTTTAGTGCTTTTTGCATTTTTCAGACATGCACTACAGAACGTGTTCCATAGGAAACCATGTTAAATGGGCTGTAGTGCAAATCTGCAAAATGAAAAAAAGCACAAAAAATGCATAGGTGTGAATCCAGCCTTAGGCTTATGTAGTGGAAAGGGGGAAGGGAGGGGAGGCCTCCGCTACCCCAATAGGGATCATACTGTAGCAGAATCCCCCAATACTCCCCCCCCAGTCGTCCCCCCCCCCCCCCGCCTAAAGAGGGTCAAAGAGTGGTTCATTTGTGTGAAAAATTCTAATGAAGCCCCAAACTGTAAAAGGTTAACCAGTTAAACATGTCTGCAGGCAGCATCTAAGACTGTCACAAACAGGCCTGGAATTACATTTTTCTACCCCAATAAACTTACAAGCTTGGTGTCATACCAGTAAGTTGGGGATGGTGGTGGAGAGGTTTGCCCAATCTGCCAGCCTTTAGAATAGTAGGGCAAAGCAGTACTCTACTCTGATAGTAGGGATGAGCCGAACACCCCAAATTCGTACGAACTTTAGAACCCCATTGAAGTCTATGGGACTCGAACGGTCGAAATTAAAAGTGCTAATTTTAACAGCTAATATGCAACATACTGTCCTAAAAAGGGTTTGGGGACCTGGCTCCTGCCCCAGGGGACATGGGTCAATGCCTAAAATGTTTTTAAAAATGTCCGTTTTGGCGGGAGCACTGATTTTAATGACGATTAAAGTGAAAAAAAAGTGAAATATTCCCTAAATATGGTGCCTGGAGGGTGTCTGTAGTATGCCTGTGAAGTGCCACGTGTTTCCCATGTTTAGAACAGTCCCTGCACAAAAATGACATTAAACGGAAATAACATCATTTAAAACTGCTTGCGGTTTTAATGTTATATCTGGTTCCTGCAATATGGTTGAAAATCATTGAGAAAAATGGCATTACCAGCCCCTTTGGGTTTAATGGCCCATTACCAGCCCCTTTGGGTCTTGTACGCATATTAAGGGGAACCCCGTACCCATATTAAAAAAAGGAAATGCGTGTGGCCCCCAGGCCCTATATACTCAGAACAGCAGTATACAGGCGGTGCAAACAAGACAGGGACTGTGTAGGTTTGTTGTGTTAAGTTGAATCTGTTTGTAATTTTCAACTGGTAAATTTTTAAAGTGTAGCTCCAGTCAAAAAAAAATATTTTTAAGCTTTTTGGAAAACATATTTAAGGGTTATCACCCCTGTATAATTTGTTTTGTCGTACATCTTTTTTCATCTCACTTGCTGTTGTCTCCTTCCGTTTGCAAGTAGGAGATGTTTGTAAGTTGGATGTTTGAAAGTAGGGGCCTGCCCTATATGCTCTGCAGAAATGGCGGAACAAGGTGTTGGTTTTGTCACAACATTGTAAGCCCTCAAAGTGACTCTTGGTGGGCGCTGGAGCGCCCTGCTGTGAACGATTATATCAAGAATTGTAATTACATGCCATTGTTGAACAGTGGTAGAAAAATTGACCTTTGGTGGTTGTGGTGCTGGTGCTACAACACTACAAGTCCTCACAGTTACTCTGGGTGGGCACAGGAACGGGCCCTCCTGTGAAATATTATATCAAGAATTGTAATTACATGTCCCTGTTAAACAGGGGCAGAAAAATTGGGCCTTAGGCACTGGTGCTGGTGCCACGACACTGCAACCTCTCCCATATACTCTAGTTTTATTGCAGGAATTAGCACTGCTGCAAAGCATTGGATCAAAAATTGTAATTAAACGCCCCTGTTAAACAGGGGCAGAAAAATTGGGCCTTAGGCACTGGTGCTGGTGCCACCACACTGCAACCTCTCCCATATACTCTAGTTTTATTGCAGGAATTAGCCCTGCTGCAAAGCATTGCATCAAAAATTGTAATTGAACGCCCCTGTTAAACAGGGGCAGAAAAATTGGGCCTTAGGCACTGGTGCTGGTGCCACCACACTGCAACCTCTCCCATATACTCTAGTTTTATTGCAGGAATTAGCCCTGCTGCAAAGCATTGCATCAAAAATTGTATTTAAACGCCCCTGTTAAACAGGGGCAGAAAAATTGGGCCTTAGGCACTGGTGCTGGTGCCACCACACTGCAACCTCTCCCATATACTCTAGTTTTATTGCAGGAATTAGCCCTGCTGCAAAGCATTGCATCAAAAATTGTAATTAAACGCCCCTGTTAAACAGGGGCAGAAAAATTGGGCTGATGGCATCACCCAGAACCAGAAATGTTCTTCCAACATATCAGCGGAGGAGGAAGAGGATAGACAATCAACATAACAGGACAGTCACTCAGCATCAGCATAGGCAGTCTTGAAGGGATGTGATATTTCAAAAAAAATTATTCGGTTACATCAGCTTCAGGTGCTTGGTAGCTGTGGGTGATCCAAGACTGATTCATCTTGATGAAGGTCAGTCGATCAACTGATTCGGTGGACAGGCGCACCATGTGATCGGTAACAAAGCCACCAGCAGCACTGAAGGTGCGTTCCGAAAGAACGCTGGATGCAGGACAGGCCAGTAGCTCAATTGCATACTGTGCAAGCTCTGGCCAGTGATCCATCCTCAAGACCCAGTAAGCCAGAGGATTTTCGGTGGGAAAGGTGTCCAAGTCTGACCTTGCCCCTAGGTATTCCTGCAGCATGTAAATCAGACGCTGGCGATGGGTGCTGGAACCGATCATACCTTGGGGCTGCGGACTAAAAAATTGTCTGAAAGCATCAGTCAGACGGCCACCTTCTCCACCGCTCCTTCTGACCGATGCCTCAGCAACACGTTGTCCAGGACCAGGAGTTTGTAACCTCCAAGTCTCTGGGAACGCGTTGCACAGACCTTTCTGCAAGGCCTCCCAGAGATGTCTCATCCTCTGCTCCCTCTGCGATGGCAAGATAAGGTCGGCAACCTTACCCTTGTACCGTGGATCAAGGAGAGTGGCCAGCCAGTAATGGTCCCTCTCCCTGATCCGAAGAATACGAGGATCCTTCCGCAGGCTTTGCAGGATCAGGGAGGCCATGCAGCATAGGTTAGCTGAGGCATTCGGTCCGGAGTCCTCTGGGTCACTAAGGACAACATGATCCGCAGCTACCTCCTTCCAGCCACGTACAAGTCCACATGTTTCTTGGGACTGTAAATCATCCCTACAAGACTGCTGCTGTTGCTGCTGATGCTGAGTGCCAGCCTCCACCTCCATGCTGACACAATCATCCTCCTCCTCCTCATCCTCTTCCTGTGTGATGGGTGGCACAGCAGGAACACTGTCTGGATAAAGGGGGCCTTGAGAGGCAAGGAAGTCCTCCTCTTCCTGCCTCTGTTCTGCCTCAAGTGCCCTGTCCATTATTCCACCCAGCGTATGCTCCAAGAGGTGGACAAGAGGTACAGTGTCACTGATGCATGCACTGTCACTGCTCACCATCCTTGTGGCCTCCTTAAACAGTGACAGGACAGTGCATGCATCCCTGATCATGCCCCACTGGCGTGGTGAGAAAAAACCGAGCTCCCCTGACCCTGTCCTGGTGCCGTAGTCGCACAGGTACTCATTGATGGCCCTCTGCTGCGTGTGCAGCCGCTGCAGTATGGCCAATGTTGAGTTCCACTTGGTGGGCATGTCACATATAAGGCGGTTCTTGGGCAGGTTCAACTCCTTTTGGAGCTCAGCCAGCCGAGCACAGGCATTAAATGATTGGCGGAAATGCACACAGACTTTCCTGGCCTGCTTCAGGACATCCTGTAAGCCCGGGTACCTGCCCAAGAACCACTGCACCACCAGGTTAAGGACGTGAGCTACACAGGGCACATGGGTCAGTTGTCCCTGTCGGAGGGCGGAGAGGAGGTTGGTGCCATTGTCGCAAACCACCATTCCTGGCTTAAGCTGGCATGGCGTCAACCACCTCTCGGCCTGTCCCTGCAGAGCTGACAAAACATCCGCCCCAGTGTGGCTCCTGTCCCCCAAACAAACCAGCGCAAGCACGGCATGGCATCGTTTTGCCTGCGTACTTGCGTAGCCCCTGGAACGCCTACGGAGCACCGCTGGTTCTGAGGACAGAGCACTGGAAGAGGCCATGGAGGAAGAAGAAGAGGAGGGGATGGAGGAGAGAGGTGTGTCACAACCAATAGTAGCATTTTGGTGGTGGCGGAACAACCTCCAACACTACTGCACCTTGTCCTGCATCCTTCCCAGCTGCCAGAAGAGTGACCCAATGGGACGTGAAAGACAGATAGCGTCCCTGTCCATGCCTGCTGGACCATGAGTCAGCGGTAATATGCACCTTACCGCTGACCGCCCTGTCCAGCGAGGCAAGGACATTGCCTTCCACATGCCGGTAGAGAGCCGGAATCGCCTTCCATGAGAAAAAGTGTCGTTTGGGGACCTGCCACTGAGGAACCGCACATTGTACAAGCTCACGGAAGGGGGCCGAGTCTACCCACTGAAAAGGCAGCAGTTGAAGTGCTAGCAATTTAGCCAAGCTAGCATTCAACTGCTGGGCATGTGGATGGCTGGGAGTGAACTTCTTTCGCCGGTCCAGCAGCTGGGGCAGGGACATTTGCCTGCTATAATCGGACGTGGGTGTACTGCTAGCAGAGTGCCCGGGAGCACTTGGCTGTGACACACCTAATTCTACACCTTCATTACTCTCAGAGCAGGTTTCAGAGAGGACTGAAGGTCTAGTGGGGTTGGAGATCCCAGCTGATGAGGAACAAGGAGAGGTCCGCTTTGTTCTTTGGTGTGGGTCTTTGAGGTACGCTTGCCAACGAGCTGCATGGCAGGTCAACATATGTCTGGTCAAGCATGTGGTGCCCAAGCGGCTGATGTTTTGGCCACGCGAGATACGCTTGAGACATATGTTGCAAATAGCAGCGGTGCGATCTGATGCACTCATCTCAAAAAAGGCCCACACCAAAGTACTTTTAGAATAACGCGCAGAGGCAGCGCCCTGCACAGGCGGAGCTCTGCGGTTTGATTCAGTCGGTGCGCTGCCCCTAAGCTGGCCCCCGGAGGGCATCCTGCCTCGTTGGACATGTGCCTCCTCCTCCTCCTCCTCCTCCTCCTCCTCCTCCTCCTCCTCCTCTCTCCTACCAGGCACCCATGTGGAGTCAGTGGCCTCATCATCCCCTCCCTCTTCATCGCTGTAGCAAACCTGGCAGTATGCTGCTGCAGCTTGTGGAACATGACTGCCAGATTGCTGTCCTTCTTGAGCATCCCCTCTCTCTGCATTCACGCTACTGCCTTCCTCTAGCTGAGTGTCATCATCAGAGCCTACAAAATACTGGGCATCCTCCTGGAGCATGTACCCAACACTGTGCTCAAAGAGTTCAGGAGACTCCTCAGGAGGACGTGGTGGGTCTAGGGAAGGAGTCACTGATGATGACATTGAGACGAGGGAAGACGATGCGTTGGCAGCTGCTTTGCTAGTACCCTGAGACTGGGTGAGAGAGGATGAGGAGGATGAAGAGGGCTTGGTCATCCACTCTACCAAGTCGTTGGCATGTTGCGGTTCAACATGTCCAGCTGCCGAAAAAAAGGACAAGCATGTCCCATGGCCACGTGCTGATGACAATGCACCGTGTCCACGACCAGCACTGTTGTCTCTAGACACAGAGCCTGCTTGCCCTCTTTTATCGGCTCGCGCCTGTCTGCCTCTCCTTGCTGGCCTTCCAGACATGGTAATGGCCTGAAGGGAGTTGGGTAAAACAGCAGTTGGGTAGTGTATATTGTGCTGGAGGCACACAACACCCACTAACTCCTGCAGATGCCTTTATTATAGAACACCAGAGATAAAGGGGTATACTGTACTGGAGGCACACAACACCCACTAAGCCCTGCAGATGGCTCTATTAGAGAACAGCAATAAAGGGTAGATACAGGTGTATATTGTGCTGGAGACACACAACACCCACTAACTCCTGCAGACGCCTTTATTATAGAACACCAGAGATAAAGGGGTATACTGTACTGGAGGCACACAACACCCACCAAGCCCTGCAGATGGCTCTATTAGAGAACAGCAATAAAGGGTAGATACAGGTGTATATTGTGCTGGAGGCACAAAACACCCACTAACTCCTGCAGATGCCTTTATTATAGAACACCAGAGATAAAGGGGTATACTGTACTGGAGGCACACAACACCCACCAAGCCCTGCAGATGGCTCTATTAGAGAACAGCAATAAAGGGTAGATACAGGTGTATATTGTGCTGGAGGCACAAAACACCCACTAACTCCTGCAGATGCCTTTATTATAGAACACCAGAGATAAAGGGGTATATACAGATGTATACTGTGCTGTGCTGGAAGCACACACAACTTCCAATAACTCCTGCAGATGGCAGATGGCTCAAATAGAGAAGAGCTATGTAGGTGGATATAGCGGTGTGTACTGGGTACAGAGCACGCAGACAGCACGCACAAGCTCCTAACACTACTGACTGCAAGCTCTATTATAAAAGATAGATCACTAGCTATATAGGTGAGGTGAATATAGCGGTGTATACTGCGGTCAGGGCACGCAGACAACAACCACTACAGAAGAGCAAGATCGAAAATCGGCCGATAACGATCGGTGTATACTGTGTTGAAGGTACACAGAACAGCCACTAACTGCTTCAGACGCCAACACACTACACAAGGCCGCCGCGCTGGCGGCCTTATATAGTGTGGGGCGTGTACTACACAGCCTGAGCTATGATTGGCCACAGGCATCCTGCCTGTGGCCAATCATGGCTCACCTCGCTGCTGGCGCTGTGATTCGCCAAGCATGCGGGGTCACAGTGCATGCTTGGCCAATAATGAGCCAGCAATGCACTGCGATGACGCAGTGCATTATGGGCCGTGAGCGCCACACGA
Organism: Lithobates pipiens; assembly: GCF_037356315.1. Classification (NCBI taxonomy): domain Eukaryota; kingdom Metazoa; phylum Chordata; class Amphibia; order Anura; family Ranidae; genus Lithobates; species Lithobates pipiens. The sequence continues at coordinate 614,647,367 of NW_027507748.1, forward strand.
ATTTGGTGCGAACGGCCCATAATGTTCGGAATTCGCCGAAGGGGCGAACAGCCGATGTTCGAGTCGAACATATGTTCGACTCCAACAAGAAGCTCATCCCTATCTGATAGCAATTGGTTCTTGGTGTACAAACCCAGAGTAGGCAAAGTGTAAGTGTACATAGGTGTCCGTTTATGAAGCAGTGAAATCTACTCACTGTTTCATTCTCCGGCATTCACAGAGGAGATCTTTCTCCTCTGTGTGCCAGTTTATGAAGCGGAGTAGATCACTTCACCTTTGGAGGAGTGAAGCAATCTGCAAACGCTTCCAACACTGGAGAACGGCCCCTGATACTGGAATCTCGTGAGACTTTACGAGATTACAGTACTAGAAACTCACAGAAACACAGAGATGTCAGTTTATTAAGCAGTGATAAATTATCACCGCTCAATACACTGACAGACAGCGTGGTTAATGTTAGTAAAATAAAGAGTCCCCCTACATTATATATATATATATATATATATATATATATATATATATATGTTTACACACACACATTATATACACATGTATATACACACACACATTATATACACATGTATATACACAAACATTATATTTATATATGTATATATATATATATATATATATATATATATATATATATATATATATATATATATATATATGTATATATGTATACACATAAATATAAAATGTGTAAAATGGACCCTCGCGCCACTATGTGCTAGACGTGAAATAAATCTACGTGCATAACAAAATATAATGTAACAATCTGTGGAATAACGAAAGTGCAAGTGCTACTAAATAAAACAGAAAATGCAGCGGGACAAAATAGTAAACACAAACTATCACTTGAATAATTAAAAAAGAGTCCTGCGCAAATGATGCCACAAAAAATAAATAATGTATAAAAATGTGAAGAAAACAAGAGTCAATGTAAATATTTCAAAAATAAACACACCAATAGTGTAAGTGTGTAGTGAAAAAGCACTGGAGAAAGAACAGGACCAAATGTTCCAAAGGATCAGGCTCCCAGAACTCTCACCTCAGAGATGGAATAGTAAGGCAAAAGAAAGTAATTCCAATGGACTTCTCCTTCACTTCTCTGTGCACAATCATCAAATGGTATAAACTTCTACCACTAGAGGGCCGATTCAATCTCCTATGAGTAATGCTGCAGCATATGTATCCTCGTGGTATGAAACTTAAAGAAAACACAGAGGGGAAGGGGGAAGGGAGAGAGAAAGGGGACTCCAATAGTGTAGTGGTTTCCAAAACTGAATACATTTATTTAAGAGAAAGCAAATGGACTCTCACATTTAAAAAGAAAATATCAAACAGAAAGAGATCTGGCATGTACAGCCAGTCTTACGCTCGTTCCGGTATTCCTACGGCCACTCCCAGGGAGGAATACCGGCCGTAGGAATACCGGAACGAGCGTAAGACTGGCTGTACACGCCAGATCTCTTTCTGTTTGATATTTTCTTTTTAAATGTGAGAGTCCATTTGCTTTCTCTTAAATAAATTTATTCAGTTTTGGAAACCACTACACTATTGGAGTCCCCTTTCTCTCTCCCTTCCCCCTTCCCCTCTGTGTTTTCTTTAAGTTTCATACCACGAGGATACATATGCTGCAGCATTACTCATAGGAGATTGAATCGGCCCTCTAGTGGTAGAAGTTTATACCATTTGATGATTGTGCACAGAGAAGTGAAGGAGAAGTCCATTGGAATTACTTTCTTTTGCCTTACTATTCCATCTCTGAGGTGAGAGTTCTGGGAGCCTGATCCTTTGGAACATTTGGTCCTGTTCTTTCTCCAGTGCTTTTTCACTACACACTTACACTATTGGTGTGTTTATTTTTGAAATATTTACATTGACTCTTGTTTTCTTCACATTTTTATACATTATTTATTTTTTGTGGCATCATTTGCGCAGGACTCTTTTTTAATTATACACATAAATATGACAGGGGGACATGGTTACAGTGTTGAGGGGTCTGAACGAGGCATAAGGAAGTTAAAAATCTGCCTCTTTCCTCCTCAGATCCCCCCAGATTCTCTCTTCACTACCCCATTCACCACCTTTGAGTTGGTGAATTCTGACACAGATCGCGAGTCAAGCGCTCAGAACGCAGCTTCATAAACTGGCCGTTACTGTGTCAGTCTATGAGAATTCTCAGTGTGCGGAGATAATCGATGGGAGAACATATTCAAACACTTCTCCCTCGATTATCTCTGGTTCATAAACTGTTTATGGGCTGTGATCAGCGGCGATCCTCTGGATCACCGCTGATCACTGCTTCATAAACGGACACCTCAGTACACTATTTCATTGATGAGAATTCACCAGCTGGCAGAGAGATCCCATAGGGTGGCACTAACAGGCAGATCCGTAGCCTGGAACTGAGTGATTACACCTAATGCTGCGTACACACGATCTGAGTTGGAAAAATCTTGGATGTTTTTTCTGAAGGAATTCCGCTCAAGCTTGGCTTGCATACACACGGTCACACAAAAGTTCTCTGAACTTTCGACCGTCAAGAATGTGGTGACGTATAACACTACCACGAGCCGAGAAAATTAAGTTCAATGCTTCTGAGCATGCGTCAAATTGTTTCCGAGCATGCGTAGGAATTTTGCGTGTCGGAATTGCTACAGACGATCGGAATTTCTGATCGGAACTTTTTCCATCTGAAAAATAGAGAACCTGCTCTTAATCTTTTGCTGGCAGAGAAAGTCCGATGGAGCATACACATGGTCGGAGTTTCTGACCAAAAGCTCTCATCGGACTTTTGCTGGCGGGATTTCCGATTGTGTGTATGGGGCTTAAGAATGTGATGCTGGCTGTGTGGGCAGCTGGTTATAGGCAATGCATGAGTGTTATTGCTCAGAATCTTAGCCTTCAATTTGATTGCAGTATTGATGGCACAGTTTTAAGTGTTATAAATCATGTCTATGTCTTGTCAACACATTTTCTTACCTGTAATCACATGGGGTATGCAATTCCCATCGGACCTCAGGAGCAGGAAACCCCTCTGATATACATCTCACCTTTTTTCCCTCTGCAGTGAAATATGGCTTCCGTGGCTTACCTAAAACAAAGAGGAAATTTAGTCTCTAGATGAGGTGTGTATTGCGGTTAGCCGGTTACAGTAACCAGTCCTGATCAATTGGCAAAGCCCAAAAGTAAACTATCTCCAGAAAGGTTAAAGCTCTTTACTGAGACTGCAGTTTATTGCTCACAGCCAGAAACCTAACCAGTCCTGAAATACATCCGTACACCAAAAACAGAAATAACGTCTAGGACAGTATTATTAATATTACTCTCATTATTTTTATTATAACTCACAGCCAGAAATGTATCCAATTATCTGACGATATCTAAAGCCGCGTACACACGGGCGGACTGTCTGGCCAACTTAGTCCGTCGAAACACATTTCAGCGGACAGTCCGCTCGTGTGTGGGCTTCAGCTGACTTTTTCAGCGTGCAGTCTGGCGGACTAAGTATTTCAGAATTTCCGTAATATTGTCCGTCATACTTTGGTTTCAGCGGACAGTCCGCTCGTGAGTAGGCTAGTTCGACGGACTAAGAATGGCGCATGCTCAGAAAGGATTTACACGGCGAAAGGTTGCATTGCTGTGTATTGGACTTCCTATTTCTAGTCCCGTCGTACGTGCTGTACACGTCATCGCGCAAGCTTTCGACGGACTGTTTGTGCATCCGTGTGTGGTCAAGTCCGTTCATTCGAAAGTAGGACGGACTGTCCGTTGGATTGTCTGACGGACTAAGTTGGCCATACAGTCCGCCCGTGTGTACGCGGCTTTACACCAAGAACAGAAGGAACATCCATTATTATTACTCACAGCCATAGGTGTGTGCAGGGCATGTGTCAGGTGTGCCCGGGGACACCCTAATCACTACGTGTTGTGCCGATTCCCACTACTACCTGGTCCCCCCCCCCGTGTTGGCCCCCCACCCCACAGTGCTGCTGGCTTTCCTCCTCTCCCCTGGCTGCTGCGGGGGGCATGTTTCAGGATGGAGAGCATGGGAAGGGTCTACTAAATACAGTATCTCACAAATGTGAGTACACCCCTCACATTTTTGTAAATATTTTATTTTATATTTTCATATGTCAACACTGAAGAAAGGACACTTTGCTACAATGTAAAGTAGTCAGTGTACAGCTTGTATAACAATTTAAATTTGCTGCCCCCTCAAAATAACTCAACACACAGCCATTAATGTCTAAAGATGATGCACAAGAAAGCCTGCAAACAGTTTGCTGAAGACAAGCAGACAAGGTTTAGTGTACATTTTGTGAGTGGCTAGAGCAATGACAGGACACCCGTTGTTCAGGGACAGTGTCAGGGAAAGGTTCTGGAGGAGTAGAGAAAGTACAGGGACATGCCATCCTTCCTGGAATCCGGCACCTTTAGTCCACCAATCTACTGCCAAATTACAACTTGTGAGTCCTCCCAGTTGGGTTGCTTTCCTGCCAGGCCTGTTTGTTTTTGCTGGACTTCTTTTATAATACTGTATATTCTTGAACTGGCACCTGGACTCTGTGTGTTTTCTGCCATGGCATCGCACTGCACCTTCCCGCAAACGCAATCCTCAACCAAGCATTTTATTATGTTTTGAAGTGACGATGGGATTGTCTTTGGGGCCACCTTATAAACTTAATGCAGATAATACCAAGTGTTAGGGTGTGGTTAACAGTCTAGTTCAGTGATGGCGAACCTTGACACCCCAGATGTTTTGGAACTACATTTCCCATGATGCTCCACTGCACTGCATAGTACATAAGCATCATGGGAAATGTAGTTCCAAAACATCTGGGGTGCCAAGGTTCACCATCACTGGTCTAGTTGTTTGTATGACCAGCGCTACATAGAATCCTTCTGTTTCAGTGCATGTCTATTAGTCTGCTCTCATTACCACAAATAATAATAATTGGGTGCCTTTTATTTGAGCTCCAGGACCCGGAGATTGTCACCGAGAACTGACGTATCAGAGAACTGAGGTATATCTCAGTTCTGACGGGTGGAAGGGACGATCCTGTGTCTCTGCATAGCAGGAACTAAAATCCATTACTGGCACTAGTAAAAGCAGCACAGTGTACACAAAAACACTGGCTAGGCATACAGTTAACCGTTTCATCTCCCCAGGTGTTTAACCCCTTCCCAGCCAGTGACAGTGCATATTCTCAGCACTGATCACTGTATTAGTGTCACTGGTTCCCGTAAAGTGTCAAAAGTGTCAGTTTGTCTGCGCTATAACATTCGCGTAAACCAATGCATATATACGTATTGGGATTTTTGCTACCAAAAATATGTAGCAGCATACATATTGGCCTAAATTTATGAAGAAATTCAATTTTTTTTTTACATTTTTATTGGATATGTTCTATAGCAGAAAGTAAAAAAAATATTACATTTAGAAGTTCTGGAGAAAAACAGTCTACCCCAAAAGCCAGGACTTTGTGGTGGAATAAAAATATAGCCTTTATGAAATGGGGTATTATATAATGTTTATTAAAATATGGTGCTGCCAATGCTGGTTTGGTAAGAGATGCAGGCTCTGAGGTTTGCCATCCAGATCTTGGCCTGACTAACCTAGAAGTATGTAGGATGGGAATACATCAGGTGTTATAGGCATAATAAGGATAACAGTACCCAAGCTTTTGAAAGTAAATCTTGGAATATTCCATATTTCTTTCCTCGCAGTTTCCTCTTAAACAGATACAGTGGTGTGAAAAAATGTTTGCCCCCTTCCTCATTTCCTGTTCCTTTGCATGTTTGTCACACTTAAGTGTTTCGGAACATCAAACCAATTTAAACAATAGTCAAGGACAACACAAGTAAACACAAAATGCAATTTGTAAATGAAGGTGTTTATTATTAAAGGTGAAAAAAAATCCAAACCATCATGGCCCTGTGTGAAAAAGTGATTGCCCCCCTTGTTAAAACATACTATAACTGTGGTTGTCCACACCTGAGTTCAATTTCTATAGCCACACCCAGGCCTGATTATTGCCACACCTGTTCACAATCAAGGCATCACTTAAATAGGAGCTGCTTGACACAGTAAGGTCCACCAGAAGATCCTTAAAAGCTACACATCATGCCGAGACCCAAAGAAATTCAGGAACAATTGAGAAAGAAAGTAATTGAGATCTATCAGTCTGGAAAGGGTTATAAAGCCATTTCCAAAGCTTTGGGAATCCAGCGAACCACAGTGAGAGCCATTATCCACAAATGGCAAAGACATGGAACAGTGGTGAACCTTCCCAGGAGTGGCCGGCCGCCCAAAATTACCCCAAGAGCGCAGCGACGACTCATCCAAGAGGTCACAAAAGACCCCACAACAACGTCCAAGGAACTGCAGGCCTCACTTGCCTCAGTTAAGGTCAGCGTTCATGCCTCCACCATCAGGAAAGACTGGGCAAAAATGGCCTGCATGGCAGAGTTCCAAGGAGAAAACCACTGCTGAGCGAAAAGAACATCAAAGCTCGTCTCAATTTCTCCACAACACATCTTGATGATCCCCAAGACTTTTGGGACAACATTCTGTGGACCGATGAGACAAAAGTGGAACTCTTTGGAAGGTGTGTGTCCAAGTATATCTGGCGTAGAAGGAACACTGCATTTCATAAAAAGAACATTATACCAACAGTAAAATATGGTGGTGGTAGTGTGATGGTCTGGGGCTGTTTTGCTGCTTCAGGACCTGGAAGACTTGCCGTGATAAAAGGAACTATGAATTCTGCTGTCTACCAAGAGATCCTGAAGGAGAATGTCCGACCATCTGTTCGTGTACTCAAGCTGAAACGAACTTGGGTTCTGCAGCAGGACAATGATCCTAAACACACCAGCAAGTCCACCACCGAATGGCTGAAGAAAAACAAAATGAAGCTTTTGGAGTGGCCTAGCCAAAGTCCTGACCTGAATCCTATTGAGATGTTGTGGTATGACCTTAAAAAGGCCGTTCATGCTCGAAAACCCTCTAATGTAACGGAATTAGGACAATTCTGCAAAGATGAGTGGGCCAAAATTCCTCCAGGACGCTGTAAAAGCCTCATTGCACGTTATCGCAAACGCTTGGTTGCAGTTGTTGCTGCTAAGGGTGGCCCAACCAGTTATTAGGTTTAGGGGGCAATCACTTTTTCACACAGGGCCATGATGGTTTGGATTTTTTTTCACCTTTAATAATAAACACCTTCATTTACAAATTGCATTTTGTGTTTACTTGTGTTGTCCTTGACTATTGTTTAAATTGGTTTGATGTTCCGAAACACTTAAGTGTGACAAACATGCAAAGGAACAGGAAATTAGGAAGGGGGCAAACACTTTTTCACACCACTGTATAACCTCACCTCTTACTATGACTTCAAAGTGTACGGTGTAATTGATGTTTCTATGCTGAATCAATAGCTTGTATCTTCCAGCTTGCTTTTCGGTGACTCTTCCCAAATCCAAACAAAGTAAGCTACTGCAGAAAAAAAATGACCAGTTAATAACTTTTTCTGGTGATATTTCTTTCTATCAGTATGCAAAAGAATCTTGTCTTAATTTTAGTAAATTCGTTTAGTAATTAGGTTAGTAATGCTAGGCTGTAAATAGACATTTATCAGGCAATTATGTTTCATTACAGCTAGATAAAACTGTGCCCATCATAAGCAGCCTCACTGTGCCCATCATAAGCAGCCTCACTGTGCCCATCATATGCAGCCCCAATGGGCCCACTGTGCCCATCAAAGTAGGCCAATCACGTCCACATTTCAAGTAAAATAAAAAAAATAAAATAATATAAGGCATCCTCATCAGAGCCCCCTTTTACATCAGGTGTCCCAATCAGAGTCTCCCTTTACATCGGATGTCCCCATCAGAGTCCTCTTTTATATTAGATGCCTCTATCAGAGTCCTCCTTTACATCAGATGTCCCCATCAGAGCCCCCCTTTACATTAAATATCCCAGCAGAGCCCTCCTTTACATTAAATGTCCCCATCAGAGTCCTCCTTTACATTAGATGCCACCATCAGAGTCCTCCTTTACATTAGCTGTCCCCATCAGAGCCCTCCTTTACAATAAATGTCCCCATCAGAGCCCTCCTTTACATTAAATGTGCCCATCAAAGTCCCTCTTTACATTAGATGTCCCCATCAAAGCCCCCCCTTTACATTAAATGTCCCCATCAGAGTCATCCTTTACATCAGATGTCACCATCAGTGACCCCCTTTACATTAAATGTCCCCATCAGAGTCCTCCTTTACATTAGACGCCACCAGCGGAGTCCTTCTTTATATTAAATGTCCCCAATCATAGCCCTCCTTTACATTAAATGTCCCCATCAGAGCCCCCTTTACATTAGATATCACCATTAGAGTCCTCCTTTACATTAGATGTCCTCATCAGAGCCCCCCTTTACCTTAGATGCCACCATCAGAGTCCTCCTTTACATTAGATGTCCCCATCAGAGCCCTCCTTTACATTAAATGTCCTCATCAAAGCCCTGATGTACAGGGCTCTGTGCAGACTCTGATGTATGGGGCTCTGATGTAAGCGGACTCTGATTTAAGGGGGCTCTGTGTGGACTCTGATGTAAGGGGGCTCTGTATGGACTCTGATGTAAGGGGGCTCTGTGCAGGCTCTGATGTAAGGGGCTCTGATGTATGGGGCTCTGATGTACGGGGGCTCTGATGTACGGGGGCTCTGTGCAGACATTGATGTATGGGTCTCTGATGTAAGGGGGGGTATGTGCAGGCTCTGATGTAAGGGGGGGCTGTGCAGGCTCTGATGTAAGGGGGCTCTGATGTAAGGGGGGAGGCTGTGTAGGCTCTGATGTAAGGGGGTTCTGATGTATGGGGGGGTGGAAGCTTTGCAGGCTCTGATGTAAGGGGGCTCTGATGTAAGGGGGGAGGCTGTGCAGGCTCTGATGTAAGTGGGCTCTGATGTAAGAGGGGAGGCTGTGCAGGCTCTGATATAAGGGGGTTCTGATGTAAGGGGGGAGGCTGTGCAGGCTCTGATGTAAGGGGGCTCTGATGTAAGGGGGGAGGCTGTGCAGGCTCTGATGTAAGTGGGCTCTGATGTAAGAGGGGAGGCTGTGCAGGCTCTGATATAAGGGGGTTCTGATGTAAGGGGGGGAGGCTGTGCAGGCTCTGATGTAAGGGGGCTCTGATGTAAGGGGGGGAGGCTGTGCAGGCTCTGATGTAAGTGGGCTCTGATGTAAGGGGGGAGGCTGTGCAGGCTCTGATGTAAGGGGGTTCTGATGTAAGGGGGGAGGCTGTGCAGGCTCTGATGTAAGGGGGCTCTGATGTAACTGGGGGAGGCTGTGCAGGCTCTGATGTAAGGGGGCTCTGATGTAAGGGGGGAGGCTGTGCAGGCTCTGATATAAGGGGGCTCTGATGTAAGGGGGGGAGGCTGTGCAGGCTCTGATGTAAGGGGGGTGGAAGAGCTGGAGATCTGCACAGTGAGCAGAGAGTAAAAGGGGGCACAGTGATTACAGAGAAAATGGGGGGGGGGAGATAATTGCAGGGGCACTATAATCATTACAGTACCACTTTACAGTGCTGTCCCCATTATATCACAGTGACCCTGTATATTACAGTGTGGAGGACACCAAGACCAGGGCAGCCACCCCTGCGAATGACTACCGAATCCACCCAAACCCCCCCCATTTCCTGGAAAAAGTGGCTGCTTTTCTTTTCTCTTTCTTTTTCTTAAATGCCCGGGCCTTTTTTTTGTCACAGTCCGGCCTGCTTGACACCCACACAGTTTGATCACCCCTTCCCTGCCAATGTTATTTATACAGTAATCAGTGCGTTTTTATAGCATTTTATCACTGTAATGGTGTCACTGGTCCCCAAAAAGTGTCACTCAGTGTCAGGTTTGTCCACCGCAATGTCGCAGTCCTGCTAAAAATCACTAATCGGCGTCATTACTAGTAAAAACAATAATAAAAAAAAAAGTCCCTAAATCTATTCCCTATTTTGTAGACGCTATAACTTTTGCACAAACCAATCAACATATGCTTATTGGGATTTTTTTTTTTTTTTTTTACAAAAAATGTAGCAGAATTGCTCTAAATTTATGAAGAAATGTGATTTTACATTTTTTTTTTATTGGGAATGTTTTATAGCAGAAAGTAAAAAATATTGTTTTTTATTTAAAATTGTTGGCTTTATTTTGTTTATAGCGCAGAGGTGATCAAATACCACCAAAAGAAAGTTCTATTTGTGGGGGAAAAGGGACATCGATTTTATTTGGGTACATTGTTGTAGGACTGTGCAGTCGTCAGTCAAAGCAAGGCAGTGCCGTATCGCAAAAAATGGCCTGGTTAGGAAGTGGTTAATCTCTGTGTGTCACCAGAGGCCAGTAACTTCATTGGGTATATATAAAATGTTTACAACCACTTTAAAACTGGCCATAGATGGATAGAATTGCAAATGAAAATTCTTAGGAAAACAACATTTCTCAGAACATTCAAATGTCGTTCAAAAGATTTTGTTTGCTTTTAACATTTGATTTTAGAACAAATGGACTTTACTGAACATAAACCACATACACTATTACAAATTTGTTCACTCAAAAAAAAAAAAATTCCATCTTGCAAACTTTCTTAGAACTTTCTTTTCCTAAGGTTTTCCATTTAAAATTATACCCATTTACGGCCAGCTTTACACATACTGTAGGTTTAACGCTTAAAGGAGTTGTGAAGTCTCAAGATTTTTCACCTTAATGTATTGTATGCATTAATGTATTGTATTGCATTAATGTATTGCATGCATTATGTATGCATTAAGGTGTATTGTATGCATTAAGGTGAAAAACCTTCTGTAGTGCAGCTGCCACTCAGACCCCCCTTTTTCTTACCTGAACCCAATCGTTGCAGCATCAAGGAGGAGCCCAGCAGCTCCACCTGCTGTCTCAGGTCCTCCCTCATTTGATAGATTGATAGACATTGGCTCCCGCTGCTGTCAATCAAATCCAGTGACATGAGAACCGGGGAGGTGGGACTGAGTCTTGCAATCTATGTCAATGGATGCAGCAGCAGGACCCGGGAGCAGGCCCGCACAGGTGCCCCCATGGAAAGTGGTTCTCCGTGGGGGCACTCGATGAAGAGGAGGGGCCAGGAGCTCCGCTGGGGGACCCCAGAAAAGATGGATCGGGACCACTCTGTGCAAAACCCTTGCACAGAGCAGGTAAGTATAACATGTTTGTTATTTAAAAAAAAAAATGAACCGTTACAATCACTTTAAAACAGAAATGGAAGACAAAGGATTTTTAGATCATGTTTGACTTCCTAATACCTATACAATGTTAACAATATATAGTGTATGAATATGAATGGACATACCTCTATTAAAGTGCATTTCAATTATGAAATAAATTATTCAAAAGGGCATATCAATGATTTGCAAATGTTTATATAGATCAACCTTGAGATAGGTTTAGAGATTATCCTGGACTTCTTCTTTTACTTCAGCCTGGCCTACAATCTGTACATCTGGTATATTATCAATAGAATTCTATTTGCATAATCTATTTCACAATGGACTTGTTGACATGCACTTTAGTTCGGGTGTGCTTATTCATACAACATCTTAGCCCCAGCTCATGTTAGATTTCTGCAGCTGTTTAATTTTTGCAGGGTTTGTGGCGTAATTGAACACACTCTACAGTAATCAAGATCTAGCCAGAGGAGAGGAACTGAAATTGAACTGGAAAAGATAAGAAAGCAGTGAGTGATTATGCTTTGGGTGGACTTGATCTCAAATGACTTGAGTGTGCGTTTATAATTTATGATTACCATTTAATGTTGCCAAATTAAGTGGCTAAAGGGAGGTTCTCCTGTAAAGAAGAGATTTAAAATGTTCCTTTCCCTTCGCCCATTGTTCGTTCACGTGAAGAGCTATGGTTGCCAGAAAAATATTCTTCATCTGCAGCACTTCCAGGGGTGACAGATTCTTGACCACCACCGAGGACTGTGGTTTCTTCCACCAGCCTCTCCATTACTACGTTCTGCACAGAACAGTAACGTAGGGGCTGGTGGAAGGAACCAAGAATGGACCAAGAATCCAAAACTCACAAAGGTGTGCCAGATGAAGATTCTCTTGGCATCATAGTTCTTCAAGACACCAAAAAATGAATACATGTAAATATTATTTATCTTTTCTTTCTTTTTTTTTATTTTTTTTCTTTTTTTTTTAGTAGAACCTCCTTTTACACTTTTTACTTTTGTGACAAGGTTGCTTAAGCTAGTGATAATAAAATAGTCTTACCTGAACCTAGAAGTCTTTATGATGTGAGAGCGATTTTTCTTTTCTAGCAACCAGACAAATGGTGTTGTCTCATTTATATTGTGTTTTATTTTCAGTCTTACTAATTCAAATATATTGACTTCCACCGTTAAGGCTGCTTTGTATGTGTAGTTTGAGATTTTCAAACAGTTCAAGTCTGTACTTTGGTTAATGGAGCTGGAAACCTGCAACAGTAAAATTATACAAATGAAAGGAATTATATTGCTTTTTAAGAGATATATCGAGTGATCTCTTCTGTATAGAAGTTTGTGGTAAAGAAACAATATTTGGACAAAAAAAAGAATGTTGGGCAACAGACGTGCATGTTACCCCTGCAAAACTGTTGTCATGCTCCCCAGCAACAGCTCTTACCAATGACAGGATCACTAGTGATACACAGGCCTAAGGCTTTGTAGATTATGCAATTCTCTTTACCGCAACCATGGGTTGTGGGAAAGAAAATTACTCAATTTCCCCATGTACACAGTCAGTGTTGATGGGGATATCCCGTCCATGGAGCTGTTGTGTTCTCTCGGTGGGGAGGTCGATCTGCTGAACCAGCCGAGATTCTATCCATCTATGGCTGGCTTAAAAAGCGTGTGTTTCTGGACTTAATTTCTGTTTTAAACACATCAAATCAGTGTGAAGAACAGTTTTGAGGCTGACCTGATTTGAGTTGCATTTTTCAGTACATATCATAATCCTACTGAGATTTATTATAGGTACTTATATAGCGCTGTCAATTTATGTAGCACTTTACACGTATAGTAGTGGTGCAACAAAATAAAAACAAAACTATCAGGATGGACTTTGCCAAACTAAACCTGAAACCAATTATTTTATAAAAATAATTGTATTATACAGGGAGTCCTCGAGTTACGAATCTCCGACTTGCGAACGACTCCTACTTACCAATGGCACGTGGCGTCGGTGGGCACATCGGAAAACAACATCGGACAACATCAGAAAACACCGTTCTGCACATGCCCGCCCGAATTACGAACAAAACCGACTTATGAACAAACAGGCAGTCCCTAACCTGTTTGTAACTCGGGGACTGCCTGTATTAGGTTTTTTAAATGAATATGAATTTATTGTTGGCTGTTATCGGCACCTTTTGAAGCGATGTTAAAAATCCTGCTTGCTGCCTTCTTGGTGCATATTTGGCCAGTTAAATTTAGGCTTTTTAAATTAATATGAATTTATTGTCGGCCATTATCGGCACCTTTTGCAGCGATGTTAAAAATCCCACTTGCTGCATTTTTGGTGCATATTTGGTCAGTTAAAAAAAATGCACCTCCTCATTAAAATGCTTCGGAAACGCAGCAAGAACGCATCAAAAATGCACACGTGTTGCATTTTTTTATGCATTTTTAAGTCATGTGACATATGACAATCACACCATAAGGGCCAGTTCACAGCATAGAAACACAGTGTGGATGGGTTCCGGATGCTTTTCTGCATGCTTGTTTTTGACGTGTTTGCGGTGAGTTTTTGATGCATACCGGTGCATTCCCCCCCCCCTTATTCTTCACCTTAAATAAGAACATGTGTGTTCCAGTGAGTTTTTGGTGTGTTTAGATGTATTCTGGTGCTTTTTTTTGGTGTGTTTTATGGTGTTCCAGTACAGTTCAGTGCAGACAAAATGCAGCATGTTCTACTTTTTTTTCTGAAAACACAGTGGAACTGACCGCACTGGTGTGAACGATGCCATTGAAAACCATATAACATACTATCCATGCATTTCTGATGCAGAATAAAATTCACTGGACTGCATGTGATGTGAACTGGCCCTAAGCAAGGTAAAATTGTGGCAAAATCAAGGTACTTTTTTTTTCTTTTGGCACAAAGCTGAAAATCCTATTTTCGCCCAATAATTTTTGGTGGCCGAAATTTAAGTGCATCACTACTATATTCACATCAGTCCCTACCCTCAAGGAGCTTACTATCTAAGGTCCCTAACTAACATTCATACATACTAGGGCCAATTTAGACAGAAGCCAATTAAATTGCCAGCATCTCTTTGGAGCGCTGGAAGAAAACCAGAGTGCCCAGAGCCAGTGTAATTTTAGCATCACATTTTTATTACGTTTTAGTAATAGTTTTTTCACTAAAATGCCATTTTAGTTTTAGTCTTATTTTAGTCATCTGAATTGTTTGTTTTAGTCTCCATTACATTTTAGTCGACTAAAATCAAATAGGCTTAATTAAATTGAATGCATTATTTAAGTATAGCGCCCTCTAGTGTGCTAAAAGTATTTTTTTTAGGACAGGTACATTTGCAGGCTTGGCTGCTGGCCAAGCCTGGGTGTGTTTTGATGGTCTGGGCTGGGAGTGGCTCAGTGCAGTGCTGGGTGACTCACAGGTGGTGTCACTGGGACCTCCCACTTCTTTCCAGAACATTCTGGTACTTTCTGGAAAGAGGTGGAGAAGGGAGGTGGAGCCACCTGGGGCATTCTAAGGAGCCCTGACCAATCCCCAACTTGGATTGGCATGGGCCAGGCCTCCTTAAATACCTACTGTATGGTCAGCCCAGCTGAGGTGGAGTTTTATTCGGGAGGAAGAATGGAGATGGAGTATTAGGCTTTTGAGGCCTTTGAGGAAGCTCTCCAGTCTGGGGGCTGGGCTCAGGTGCAGATGGGACACTCTTACAACCCACAGAGATGTCCTGGCCAGGAGGCACAGGAGCAGCAAGAGAGGACAGCCAAAGAACACTGCTGGGCAAATCTCCAGGAGATCTACAGAGGCAGCCAAGAGGGCTAGTGAGTGTTCACTCCATCAGGAGGACTGGAGGCACACCTGAGAGGACTGGGATGCAGCGGTCTGGGATGGGTGCAGAACCAGTCTGGAGGATGGTTGTGGCATGGGCAGTGGAAAGGGGCAGCTGCAGCCAGGAGGGCTGGCAGTACCTGAAGATGTGGTACTGGGAGCAGTAGCCAGAGGGAGAGCTAGCACTGGAACTTTTCTATTTGCTACACCACAGGGTCCCTCCCTGTAAAGGGCATTTGTTTGGGCCTGGCTGAGCCAATGTCAGGCCTACAGTGCTAGGTAGTCTGGAAAGTGAAAGAAAGGAAGTGATACTCTGCAAGCAAGTCAGTGCAGGAGGAGAAGAGGAGAATGTATATATGGAGGTGTATATAGTGAGTCCCAACTTTGATTGTTTGAATTACCTGGGCATCTCCTAAGTCCCTATACCTATCCAAGTTTAATCCCCTCAATAAAACATAAAAAACAAGTGCAAGGACTGTTTCATGTCTCTGAATGAGTCAAAGGCGTGTGCCTGGCTAGGGCAGGGTGACAGACAGACCATGACACTCAGCAGCTCCTACAGGGGATACCACTACATAAGAATTTCTCTAGAATTTCCAAACTCATTATATACTCCTGGTCCTGGAGTAAAAATCGAATAACATTTATTGGGGATGGGGAAGTAAATGCGAGTGCACAGTGCAGAGAACTGGTCTGGGGAGGCTGTTATTTTACACAATGCTCAGCACTGCTACCATGCTGGGAGGGGAAACACTCACCACGTAGTCTGCAGGGCATTGTTCCAGAACTCCCAGGCAGCAGGCAGATAGAGGGAGCCTACGTTCCTCAGCCAATACAGCTTGTTAGGAGGCTGGGGCTTTAATAGACATGTGGAGCTCAGAGAAAAGGAGTTGTTCAGGTCGATAAACGTCCCTCCCTCACATTTTGGTTCCATTTTCCTTCATTGACGAAAATTGGAATTGATTTTTGTCATAGTTTTTGTCAATTGAATTCAAATATTATTTTCGTTTAGTTTGTCACATTTGTGTTGAAGGCAAAGCAAACCGAACACAGACTTTTGTTAGTATTTGTGTTAGAAAGCATGTGTTTTCTTTTAGAGACTACTAATTAAACCTCAAGGAGACAGAGTGAGAATGCCTAAATTCTACCAATGCCGATGAGCGTTATGACTGCTGGGAGACATTGGAGAGGAGTTCAAACCCGACAATTTGTGGCCCTTCCCTCAACCCATTTATGCCCCCCCCAACACTTTTTTTTAACCCATCTCCCCTCACTAACACCACTCACTCTAGACGTGGGCATTTTGCGATGTCCTTGTTGCTACTGTATACTGCATGCTTGTAGCTATAGTAAGACTGTACCTGACTGGTTATGTCATGCTTTGCCTTGGAATGTACTTTGTTTCTTTCACTATGGGTTGTATAAATAAAGAATAAAAAAATATATAAAGTATGTATTTTAGCGCTGCTGTGTTTGAATGCAAAACTCAGTGCTACTGTATAGAGCAACATCCGGGTACACAAGCTCTAAAGATGGTGGGCATTTTTCTGAGATATTTTGTTTAAAAATAAATTTGTTAAACAGGTAATAGACACATACTTACTTTAGACATTACATTATGTATACGCAGTGGTGTTACTATGAGGGGAAATGTTTTGGAAAAATAAGCTGTACAGTGATTTATAGGGGAAACCTAGAATGAGTCCAAGTCATGGCATGAAACCATCCACAAAATGCACTACTGGTTATAGTCTCAGGCTGACACTTGCTACATGATAGACCCTATGGCCTTTAAAGGTTTTGGTCACCCAAAAGTTATATTTTATTTAGGTGTGAAGCCTGGTGGGCTTAGTTATTACCTTTCTTATATGATACTTCAACAGAAAGATTCCCTTTTCATAATTCCTGAGTTTGTTCCTGTCCACTTAGGAGCTTGGGCTGTTTTCTATGACCTGTTCCAGCATCTCCTGTTGCGTTCTCCATAAAATAAAACTGATTTTAAAAATGTAGCCATGAGTGTGGGTGCCTCTAATAATGTTCACAGCAGTTGTGCAGACCCAGAAATGGCAGCAAAGGAATTTCAATCAAATCCCTGGGAGATATAATAATCTGTGAGCGTTACCAGAAAAGTTAGCGTTTTTTCCATGTTGTACTCAGTTAGATGTATTTTTCACAAATGAAGCATGGTCATATTACTAACCTCTAATTCAGTCTCTGTGTCTTCTTTTTCTTCATAGTTTGTCATTAAATAACATTTGATAACTGCCGAGTTTTGGATAGTGACCGCAAAGATGCTGAAAAAGATAGTAGCTGGAAAAAAGAAAAACAGAGGTTTAGATCACCTTATTTTACTGTTTTCATTCTCCATATGTCATCCTTTGCAAAAATGTATTTTTCCAAGCAGTGAGGTTTTTGTGCTCTGATTTCATATCTTCTCCTATAGCCCCTGGGTACTTGAAAATTAAAGTAATCAATATCGGCTTACGCTTACCTGTGTCTGCGTTTTTCCATAAAGTCACACTAAACTCGAAAAGAAAAATTCTATACGAGTTCATCCTGTATCCTAGATCAATGATATATGGACATTCAAATTATATGTAAATCCAAAGTTATTTTTTCTTAGTTATGGATAGAATGGAGAAGCGTTAGAAACCTTTCCAGGTTTTTACTGCTACCCAAGGCTCCATTAGAGATATTTACCTTCACTTCCTGTCCTGCTGACAGCAATACAGACAGAAATAAAAATGTTTTTCTTTCGTAGAGTAGGGGAGGATAGAACCCCTGTCATTTTGTATTTCTGGCTATGTGCCTGTGTCAGCTTTCCCTTCATTCCTCTCTGATTAAATTGGGGATCTCTGGGGGGGATTAAATTTGTGGCACTGCAATGCAAAGCATCATAGCCATGGCATGGGTACACCTCCATCTGATGCTTTTCTAGCTTAACCACTTCAGCCCCAGAAGGATTTATCCCCTTAACGACCAGGCCAATTTTTGCAATACAGCACTGTGTTACTTTAACCACTTCAATACAGGGCACTTATAGCCCCTTCCTGCCCAGACCAATTTTCAGCTTTCAGCACTCTCACAGTTTGAA